>NC_035434.2:170242804-171442804 GCF_002127325.2 Helianthus annuus | reverse complement strand
TACGCAGGTACATTATTGAAGACTCACAAGGGAATGGATACGCTAATGATATGCTTAAAGTTAGAGAGAAAGCTGAATGGAAAGTGTACATGTATTGAGTCTTGTTTATGTATTGTATACTAATGTGATGAATGTATGTGGTGAGTGCAGGTTGTACGAATCACGGGTGGTTATCACGAGGAATAGAGCTCGAAGAGCGAGTCACAAGCTAGATTGTACGGGAATAACTGAATATGTATTATTAGTAATCAGGACTTATGCTTTATTTTTTTGTAAAAGATACATATTAAAACGTACTTTCAAGTAAGTCATGACGTTAATAATGAAAGAAATTTTATGGCATGAGTTTCCGCTGCGACTTTTTGTCAAATATGATTTAGGGTGTAACAAGTTGGTATCAGAGCCCTGGTTTGAGAGAATCAAGTAAAAGGAGGTAAATACTTGAACTCAAACCGGTGTGCTCTCGTGACCAAGAACCCGTACAATCCAAGACTCGATCGAGGTCTAAATGCAAAAGCGAATGTAAGTATGTATTAGATTATGTATTTGAAGGAAACTAATAGTATGTTATGTGCAAGGTAAGCTTAAGAGTTTGAAGAGGGTGATCCGTGAATGCAGAATAGGATGAACGCCAAGGCGGGCGAAGGTGCAAATAGGCAAATTAACCCCAGGTACACAATACTAATATGTATGAGTACCGATGTCAAAAGAAAAAGGAAGGGGTCTCCTTGGGAGAGTAATTATTAAACGAAAGACAATGATGTGGTCTTGGGGAAGTTTTAGAAATATGCACGAAACTGAAACCCATCTCTCGGGCATAAGGCGATGATTACACGAAGGCACGAAACTAGTGTGTGGATTGCGCACCTGGCCAGTACGCAAGAAGCATATGACGTTCGTGAGACCGTGGCAATTATTGCAGGTATGTCCGGTAGAACTGGGTAGCAGGTGGGCGCTATGTTGTAGCGAATGCGAAATAGCAAACCCATTGCGGATTTGGTTATGCTAACGAAGGTTATGATAAGCTATGCGAGCCGACCGGTTCTAGCGAACAAGTCGAGCAAGAATAAGCTACCATCCGTTTTGAACGGGTGACTTTGAATGCTCTAATGAATGCTAGAAGCTTAATCCGTTATACGGATAGAAAGAAGAATTTATGTTAAAAGCGAAAAACCCAATTACTTGGGTAGTCGAATGTGTATGCTTAACTCTCATTGAGAGTGTTTATGCGAAACCCAATTACTTGGGTAGTCGAATGTGTATGCTTAACTCTCATTGAGAGTGTTTATGCCAAACCCAATTACTTGGGTAGTCGAATGTGTATGCTTAACTCTCATTGAGAGTGTTTATGCCGAACCCAATTACTTGGGTAGTCGAATGTGTAAGAAAGAAGAAAGCTCATATATGGATGGAACTAAAATGAAGTGATTATGATTCGACAACTGAGATGACTAACTTTAAAATCTTGTTGCTGAAGGTAGGTAAAACTTTAAGTTTTTGTTAAACACATATAAGGAAGAAAAGGTACGAATGATATGTTTGAAACCGCTAGATGGATTCAAACATAGAAGGAATGAAGGGTATGGATGTTACATTTAAATCCGTGGGACGGATTTAAAACATAAAAAGGATGTAATGAATGCCTTTATAAGTAAGCATGAATGGAAGGAAGTACGAATGTGTACCCCAATGCATCTATGATAAGTAAGAAAAGTCCGTTTATCTTAAGAGGTCAAACTACAAAGATAGGCAAAATAAGTAACCTTAAGGAATGAAACATGGAATGTGTAATAGCATGTACATAAGAAGTTGTAAAAGGATTATAGACGAATAATCATCTAGTATAATGAATGTTCGAATGAAATATGCTAACTGCTAAATTGTTGATGATTATGTTAGAACTCTTGATGTGACTATTAAGTCAAACGTAAATGTGTGTGTGTGTAAGAGGAAATGAGAAAGGTTTCGGGGACGAAACCTTATTTAAGGGGGGTAGACTTGTAACACCCCAAAACCCGAATGTTTATACTTGTCGTATGTTCCTATATAACTTAGTATGAAATAACTAACTAGGCTAATTAACCTAGTTAAGTGTGTGGTTAAAAGTCTTAAATGACCAAAATAGTGCAATTTATGTTAAGTGACAAAGATGAGGGGCCAAATGGAACAAGATGAAAGTTAAGTTACTAAATAACAAAACTCTCACACACAAACACACATATCGTGTGTTCGAGAATGGGCAGGAAGCTCCCATGGAGCCAAGAACCCTAGCTTCATCCTTTTCATCAAATTGGAAGGATAAATGAAGCTCAAATTCAGAACCGAACGCGAATTTGTGATCACCTACACTAGGGGATCATAAGGTATGTCTTAGATTCTAGATTTGATGATTACCACGAAGTGGGTTATGTTGTAGATCATGAATTGGTATAAAATTGGGCATGAGTATGTGTTAGATTCATCATTTGGAACATGGATTATGCATGGTTTAGGTTAATTTGATGTTTAAGGGTGAAACCCGTTTGTTATGGTGAAGATGATGACATGGGTAAATCATCTATGTCTAAATTCTTGCTTAAAATTGATGTATTTTGATTTGTAAGATGGATTCTTATGAGGGGAATTGAAAGAAATGTGATACTAGTATGTTTGATGTTTATGCATGTATGATTCATGTTGATTAGAAGGAAGAAATTGATGAATTATGTATGAAATTAGAAGGATATGCATGAACTAGTTGTACACTATGCTTACAAGGTAGTACACATATCAAAAGTATGATGAAATTATGAAGAACTTAAGATTAGATCACTTGTAAGTGATTAATAAGTAGTTATGAAGTGGGTTTTAGATGATGTAATGTAAATTGATGATTTGCTTATGTTAACAATGTTTGGAATCATACATGCGTGTGAATGTTTAAAGAAATTGGATAAGAAATGGTGAATTGTTGTTAGATGAAGTGAACAAAATGTGATGATAATATGTATGATGTTTAATTTTAAATACCACATGTTGATTAGTAGAAAGATTTGATGAACTATGTATGAATTTAGAAGATTGTGCATAAATTAGTTGTACGTTATGCTTAAAAGATGGTACGCACCCCAATCGTATGATAAAATGTATGTATTGTCGTCTGTATAGTCGATTATGATGTTGCGGGTATATAATGATAGGTCAAAAGTTAAACTAAATGAACCGTTGACTTCTAAAAGTCAACCGTGTATAAGAAGGATGGTTAGACGAGTTGTCATAATTGTAAGATTAAGGTAAGTTATATGGAGCGTGTTTGACGAATGTGTGTTTAATGCGATGACATGATGGTTTACATGAGTTTGAAATGATATGAATTTGGTCACATGTATTATGCTTGCTAGAAGTAACTAATGAAAGTCAAATAGGAATTATGCGATCGATATGATCGTTAACATGCACAATTATGTATGCTAATAAGAATGTGATTTCGATGACATGGAAGTATAGGAATCATGTCGAGACGGAATCAAGCACGGAAGGCTAACGGGTCAAAAGTGGCGAGGAAACGAGTATGAACATGGACGCACGAGGTAAGTGATTTTTGTAATCACTTCTTAATTGTTTATGTAAAGTTATGTGCAATTTAATTAAGTATGATGATCGAGGTCAAGTAGGAAAGAATTGTATGAGACCGATGAAGTATTAAACGGATCTTAGTTTTGATCCGAGCGAGGTATGTGTGATTAAGAACTGTAGCTAAGTAGTAGGATTGGTTACTTATGCAAGGGAGTCCTTTGTTGTTAAGGATAGAGCAAAGTTGACAAAAACGCCCTTGATGGGTAAAACAAGCAAATGGTCTTAAAAGTTGATTACAAACAAGCTATTTGATTAAATGAATGTTTTGAAAAAGCAAGAAAGCGAGAAGCATGGTTGTCGTAAGCTAAAGAACTTAAAATGCGCAAATACCCTTAACGGGTCAAAATAAGCTCTTGAGCGAAAATGGGTCAAGAGGATGCAAGACATCCGAGAATTTAATCTTGTATGATATACAATGTTGACATTATTAGGTTCATAAGAAGTCTTGGTCAAACAAACAAGTTTTGTGGATGAAGGCATGAACGGGTCGAATAAATCATAAATGAATAATAAGGCGATAGCGTGTAAGTTAAGAATTTCCTTAATCCGGATATGGGATTTTAAGTTCATATGATAGAATGTGAATTTACAAGCATGTAGGAAGAAACGGGAGGTCAAACGGGTAAACGGTTCAAAAGTTACGCGCGTTTTAGTGCGTACGGACGACGAAACGAACCTGCAGAAAACTGCAAAAACTAGAGGGCGTCGCCGACGGGTAGGGGGCCGTCGCCGACGGGCAAGGGAAAATCAGTTTTTGTGCTGACGGGTTAATTACCTGTCTACGGGTTTTTGGGTTACGGGTAAATGCAAGGCCCGTCACCGACGGCCCTAGGGGCGTCGGCGACGGCCTTCCCAAGTCCCAAAAGCTGAAATCTTGTTATTTAAGTTAATTTATGTACCGTGGGCTTCGGTTTGATATCCGTGGACTACGGTGGACTTTCCAAACATGATTTTGATGGTTCCTTAGATGTTTATGGGCTATAAAGCTAAGTCTAAGACCCATGTTCATAATGTATGATTATGTAAGAGGTAAGCGTGATCTAGTACGTGTTCGTTAAAGTATGTACGTATGTAGATGTGTATGTATGTATGTATAAAGATATGTACAAGTGTATGCATGTACGTAACGATGTAGGAAGGGTATGTATGTATGTATGCAAATGTGTATTTGTGTATGTATGGAAGTACGTGTGATCGTAGGCATGAATGTAGAGACGTATAAATGTAGGTACGTATGTAGAAGCGTATTTATGTATAAATGAAGATACTTATGATAGTATGTATATATGTGAAGGCGTAGAAATGTATGTATGTATGCAAATGTGTATTTGTGTATGTATGGGAGTACGTGTGATCGTAGGCATGAATGTAGAGACGTATGAATGTAGGTACGTATATAGAAGCGTATTTATGTATATATGAAGATACGTTTGATAGTATGTATATATGTGAAGGCGTAGAAATGTACGTATGTATGCAAATGTGTATTTGTGTATGTATGGGAGTACGTGCGATCGTAGGCATGAATGTAGAGACGTATGAATGTAGGTACATATGTAGAAATGTATTTATGAATATATGAAGATACGTATGAGTGCAGGCATGTATGTATTGAGGTATGGATGTATGCAAGAGTATATGTAAGTATGATTTTGGATACGTTAAGTGTTAATGATATTAATCACGTACCTGGAAAACGAAGATTTACGCAGGTACATTATTGAAGACTCACAAGGGAATGGATACGCTAATGATATGCTTAAAGTTAGAGAGAAAGCTGAATGGAAAGTGTACATGTATTGAGTCTTGTTTATGTATTGTATACTAATGTGATGAATGTATGTGGTGAGTGCAGGTTGTACGAATCACGGGTGGTTATCACGAGGAATAGAGCTCGAAGAGCGAGTCACAAGCTAGATTGTACGGGAATAACTGAATATGTATTATTAGTAATCAGGACTTATGCTTTATTTTTTTTTGTAAAAGATACATATTAAAACGTACTTTCAAGTAAGTCATGACGTTAATAATGAAAGAAATTTTATGGCATGAGTTTCCGCTGCGACTTTTTGTCAAATATGATTTAGGGTGTAACAAGTTGGTATCAGAGCCCTGGTTTGAGAGAATCAAGTAAAAGGAGGTAAATACTTGAACTCAAACCGGTGTGCTCTCGTGACCAAGAACCCGTACAATCCAAGACTCGATCGAGGTCTAAATGCAAAAGCGAATGTAAGTATGTATTAGATTATGTATTTGAAGGGTATGTATGTATGTAGAGGTGTATGTATGTATGCAAATGTGTATTTGTGTATGTATGGAAGTACGTGTGATCGTAGGCATGAATGTAGAGACGTATAAATGTAGGTACGTATGTAGAAGCGTATTTATGTATAAATGAAGATACGTATGATAGTATGTATATATGTGAAGGCGTAGAAATGTATGTATGTATGCCAATGTGTATTTGTGTATGTATGGGAGTACGTGTGATCTTAGGCATGAATGTAGAGACGTATGAATGTAGGTACGTATATAGAAGCGTATTTATGTATATATGAAGATACGTATGATAGTATGTATATATGTGAAGGCGTAGAAATGTACGTATGTATGCAAATGTGTATTTGTGTATGTATGGGAGTACGTGCGATCGTAGGCATGAATGTAGAGACGTATGAATGTAGGTACATATGTAGAAATGTATTTATGAATATATGAAGATACGTATGAGTGCAGGCATGTATGTATTGAGGTATGGATGTATGCAAGAGTATATGTAAGTATGATTTTGGATACGTTAAGTGTTAATGATATTAATCACGTACCTGGAAAACGAAGATTTACGCAGGTACATTATTGAAGACTCACAAGGGAATGGATACGCTAATGATATGCTTAAAGTTAGAGAGAAAGCTGAATGGAAAGTGTACATGTATTGAGTCTTGTTTATGTATTGTATACTAATGTGATGAATGTATGTGGTGAGTGCAGGTTGTACGAATCATGGGTGGTTATCACGAGGAATAGAGCTCGAAGAGCGAGTCACAAGCTAGATTGTACGGGAATAACTGAATATGTATTATTAGTAATCAGGACTTATGCTTTGTTTTTTTTTTGTAAAAGATACATATTAAAACGTACTTTCAAGTAAGTCATGACGTTAATAATGAAAGAAATTTTATGGCATGAGTTTCTGCTGCGACTTTTTGTCAAATATGAATTAGGGTGTAACAAAAGGGCATAACTTGAAAGGGTTTGCAAATATCGACTACTTTTTCTGTAATTATTGAAGACAAAGGAGACAGTTTGCAATAAGTGACATACATAAAGGACGATTTTTGTAATTTACTCTATTTTAAAATATTATATATATTATCTTCTAAATGAATTGTTTAAATTTATGTTAAATTTAATTGTATAATTATCTTTTAATTGATATTAATTATCTATAAAAATAGATGGCTTCAATTAATAACACGTGTTTAAAACTTGGTTTCTTTTATTACAGTAGATAGATTCATACTTTTAAGACTTTAAAAATAGTATAAAGTGAAAATGCTTTATTTATTTACTAGCTTGATTTAATGTTGTCTTAACTTATCAAAGACATGTAAACATAGGTAGCTTTAATATAATTAAATTAAAATCATGAATAAAGTGAAACTTCAGTTTATTAAATTTTACTTTAATAATAGAAAACAATTTTTTTTAAATAATGGAAAACATTTAATTTAAAAACTTGATATGCATTTAATACTTTCAGCAAATCTTCTAGAAGCCGCTTTTCGCATTTATCATCCTGAGATGCACTTACAGACTCCCCCCCCCCCCCCCCGGCGTTTTCCTCCGAAAGCCTCTTGATACCATAGCAATTAAGATTAGGACTGCTGTTATATTTTTCCTTGAAAGCCGCTTTGAAGAAGCCCATAATCTCCTTTTTTACTAAGGAAGGTTTAGTCGTCCAAACTCCGTCGATCAATAAGCCGGGTATATTGTTAGAAGCCCGTCTACTATTAATATACCCATGAAAAAAGACCGAATTCTCATCTCCCTCTACTTCCCATTTAATTCTAGCTCTTTGTTTAAGGTCTTTATTTTTTAAATCTTCCAACTCCTTTAGATCTTTTATACATTCCGCTTTGATCCACTCATCCTTTTCAGATAATTCCCTAACTTCCGACCATTCAACCATTCAACCATTTTTTCAAGCTCATCGTTTAAAATCTTCTATTTCTCCCCTTCCTTAGCTAAAACCTCCTTTTTCCATATTTTTATACCATCCCTAATTCTTTTCAATTTTTCCATTAATCGCACATCCGCATCTCCGATTCCGGAAAAATTATCAGTCACCTTCTTGATCACCTCATCGAAATATTCTCGATAAGAGTTAAAAAATCTGAACGGCTTAGGTCCAAAATTTTTATTTGAGCAAGACATAACTAGAGGGCAGTGATCCGAGTGAACCCTAGGTAACGCCCTCAAACATGCCACCGGCCACTCAGAAAAAAATTCCTGACATACCAAAACCCTGTCGATCTTGCTATGTTTGTTGCCCTTATTATTATGATACGAGCTTCCTTCCTTTCATGTCGAATTCTCTCAACCCATTATCAATAAAAAGTTGTTAAAATTGGAAGCACATTTTTTTTGTTAAACTTAGAATTCATCTTTTCTTCCAAACAGCGAACCGCGTTAAAATCTCCCAAAATACCTACCGTCCCGACATACTACCCAGTAATCTCCTAATGACATCCCACAAAGATTTCTTTTGTGTCACATTTTGAGGAGCATAAACGTTAATAACATTAATAGCTTTATTGCTCCCCTTCAAAACCACTACAGATAAAAGAAAATTAGGGTGTTTAATAGAATCATGTACCTTGAAGATATTAGGATCCCATATACTCACTACTCTCCCGGATCTCCCAGCAGTTGGCACATGGTCCATCTCAAATTTGCCTGGTCCCCATAACTTCTCAAATTCGATACCTGGCACGAACTAGTGGACTGCTTTTTATTTTTTATTTTTACTCTTCAAAATATGATGAAATGTCTTCGTATATCTATTTTTAGTTCAATGTTTTTTTTTAATATGCATAGCCAACACAAGGATAGGGGCAGTATCAAAATTACCCGACCGGGTTCAACTCGGCTCAAAATTTATACGAGCCAATTTGGCTTAAACGGTTTTCGAGCGAGTTTTTTTTCTAGTTAATTTCAAACAAGTTTTATAGAGCTACGAGTCTCGAGGTATTTGAACAGCCTTAGTAATACTGATGCACAGAGAAACGAATATTTTTCAAGAATATATAAAATAATAACTATATATGTCAAAGAGTAAATTAGTTTTTGAGTACTTGTGTTTTAGTGGTTTTAATCACTTAAGTACAAAATCAAAAAGTTTAATACCCTGCGTCCCTAGTCATTTATTTTATAATGTCTTAATTCCAATTTTGTTTATTTTATAACAGTTTGAGTCCAATTTTGTTTAAAAAAAATTGGACTTAAAAGGTTAAAATTTGGACTCAAAATGACTCAAATGGTTATAAAAAAGCGTCTAGGGACTCAGGGTGTTAAACATTTTGATTTTGGACTCAAATAATTAAAACCACTAAAACACAAGGACTTAAAAAGTAATTTACTCATGTCAAAATTAATCTTAAAGAAATATACAAATTACAAATGTAGATATTTATTTCAGAAAATTTTACCAGCCATCTAGCACATATATAGGGTGATGAAGAGTAAAACATGGAACCTAAAGAAATGGACTTCCCTTTAAACATTTTGTGAAAACACTCAATTTTCACTCTCAACCCCCAAACTCCAAAAACATGCCTTTAGAAAAACAAGCAATTTTCATGTTGGTGGTGGTGACAACATTGTCTTTAGCGACATCGCGGCCGCGGACGGAGGATATGATAAAGATTTCTAAAGAGGAAGAGAATAGAATGGCTAAGATGTTTGATGTTTCTAAGACAGCAACACCGCCTTCAGACACCATGGCTCCATCTCCAATAGGTACAATATCATGCAAAGCCGCGTGCATGGATATTTGCATGGTGCTAGAACCGCTCAGCGATCGCGCTTGTGAAATTGGGTGTGAAGTTGGATGCAAACAAATACTTGGCCGAGGGAAAATTGCAGGCCTTCAACAAGTACATAAGCATAACATTGCACAACATAACCATGATTATTAGATTTTTCTTTTATTTTTGAGTTAAATGTCATTTTAATCTATGTGATTTGGGTCATTTTGCCAGTTTAATCTAAAGGTTTCATTTTTCGCCTGTGGGTCCAAAAAGGTTTCACCGTTGCCATTTTAGTCTACTGTGTTAACTTCATCCATTTTTTCTGTTAACAAGAAGGACAATTCGGCCCGTTCTATTATTTATAATTGTAATGGTATCCTCTCCTTTAGAAATTAAGGGTTCGGGTCACGCTACAAACTATGAAGTAGCATTATGTAAAGTACTAAAGTTTAGATGAGACAATGTGCTACCATTCTAAATAAAATATAAGTGATTATAAGTTTAGTTTAAAACTATAGATTCCTAAATCTTATTCAAATTTCACTACTTATGTAACATTGTGCTTGGTTGATTTTCGGAGGTTCTTTATATAATAACTACATGTAACAACCATACATATGAAGGAAACAATTTTTGATGGGGATTCCTACACATGGCTGATATTCACCCTTCATAGCGCCATCAAGAACCTTTGTAAAAAGATGATGTTTATCACGACGATAGGACATTATTCCGATAGGAGAAACTTGCCTTTATCGTCTTGGCAAGACCATAAGGGCGTGTGCGTCCTATAAGCAAAGATCACGTGTCATCTTTCCTTACCTTTACAACACTTAACTTGCCTATCTAAATACAAACTCTTTGATAAAGGTTAGTATGTTAACATTTTCGTATCAAATTACTCATTCTTTCATATAACATTTGTTTCGTTGGTCATCGTTTAATTTTGTTTCTTATTACTTGTTTGTTTAACTTTGTTAAAATTGTGCGTTACTAATTATTTTTCCTTTAGACTTTATCTTATTCAATTCTTTAGAATTTATATGATTCCTTACAATTTCGAAGGAAAAAAAATCGTGCTTATGTAAGAACTTTGACCCTAAATACAAAATCTTAGCTTTTTTCTTGGATTATATAACCTTTTATTTTGAGTTCCAGATTATTAAGGTAAATTGTAAGTTTTTATTTATGTGATAAGTTGTGAATCCATAACATAACTAGTTTAGAAATTTGTGTATTACACCAAATGAATAAAAGAAATATTAAATACTTAGGTGTTGTTTATTTTTTAAGAGGTAAAATGTTTGTAGTCTGCGAACAACATTTGCAGACATTTGTAGAATAGGAGGTGGACCAAATCTTTGCAATCTGCAAGAAAAAGGTTGTTTGTTTTTTAACGTATGCAAACTTCTAAAATAAACTGGTGGTGGTGTACGGACAGTGGTGGGTGGTGGTGGTACTGGACGTTGATGGTGGTAAACGGTGGTGGTGGGTGGTGGATGGTGGTGGTGGTGGTGATGGAGGTGGTGGTGGACGGTGGTGGTGGTGGTGGACGGTGGTGGTGGTGATGGACGGTAGTGGGTGGTGGACGGTGATGGTGAACTGTGGTGGTGGTGGTGATGGACGGTAGTGGGTGGTGGACGGTGATGGTGAACTGTGGTGGTGGTGATGGGCGGTGGTGGTGAGTGGTGGTGTTTAACTCTCTGCAGACCTTAAAATATCTTAGAAGTGACTGGGCCAAGTCTGCACCAAGAATAGCTCGCGCAGACGTTTTTTAATAAAACGTCTTCAGAAAAACAAACAGACTGCGCGTGGTCTGCGCAGCGTAGACAGAAGAGCTTGCGCAGAGTTTTTCAGAAAAACCAAACAGAAACTCTGTGAATTATAAAATGATATTTTGAAAATTAATTTTATATTTTTTTAAGGGATTTGATAATAATTATTTATTTTACTTTGCTTTATTACTATTGCTTTTTTTTATTAATTAAAAAAATAAACTAACACACAGAATACAAATTGATGAAATATGAGGAGTGAGAAAAATAATCATAGGCTCATAAAATTATAATACTGGGCCTTATAATACTTAACGCAATTAGTTACTTATCTATCACATATAGAGGAGAATGCTATGCAAAAAACCCCATTTACTTAGAAAACTTAGAAAACCTTACTTGTGGCCTATATTAATCCACGTTGCCATAGTCCCTTGTTAATCCTTTTTGATCTCAAGGTTATATCAGTAATTTCCCAACCCAAGCTGTTTTCCCAATTTGATCTGACATGATCATTTAATGCCAATCAACTCATGTGTTCAAATCAGCCACCCCATTTTTCTTTTACCCTATTTCATTTCATTTTAATTTATATCTTCTTTTAACAGAAAGAGAAAGTGCATATTTCATCTTCTCCTCCAAATTATCATTTCTCCATTAATGGCCATAGAGACAAATCCACCAACCTCCGAGTTAATGTCACCGGTCCATAGTTTCCCCAACAGGTTCATTGTCAACGATGAAGAACAAAGTGAAGAACGAAAATCAGATCGATCAATCCCTGATGAAGAACGTGGTTTTGTGATGAAGATGTTAATATATGAAGTCAGATCCACGTGGAAACCCCTTCCAGATCTTGTTCCATTCCTTTTAGATCTCCTTTGTCCACATGTTTCATAATGTTGTTACAGATTTGGATATTTGTGAGTTTTTTACACTTTTTTTGTTTATATAAAATATGATTTGTATATGTTGTTTCAGATCTTGATATTTGTGAGTTTTTTACACTCTTTTAGTTTTATGCAACATATGTTTTCATATATGTTTGATTCTGGGTATTTCGTATGGATTTTTCTGATTTTGTGGAGTTTATGTTAGTTGATAACTTGAGCACGTAGGTATGAACTTTTGAAAGATGATTATAATTTACGGTTCTACTATTTTACACTTAAATATTGAACCAATAAAATATTGAATTTAAAATTGATATAGGTATGGACTTTATAAGATGATATTCAACGTCTGGCTCCATTTTTTACACTTAAAATATCAAAAATTATTCATAAAACCTGGTTGTTAATAGGTTTTTGTGTAATGGTTGTTTTAGAGATGAAACATGATTTTTTTTTTTTGTTAAAATGGTTCTTAAAAGGGGTAAATGTTTATGTAATTTACAGGTTTTTATTTTTGTGTTACAGCACAACACAAATAACACGTGTTATAGCAAACGTTGGTTTCGTCAAACGTGGATCAGATGCTCAAGGATCATGACCATGTTTATGTTACAGCACAACACAACTAACACGTGTTATAGTTTGAACTTCTCGGACATGCATGTGTTACATGTGACATGAAACCCATGTACAACATAACACGTGTTACGTGAGACATGAAAACACATTTTTATAACTTCCATGGCATACGCACACCCACATGTTTACAAACCGTTTCAAGACCGACCCAAACAATAAAGCAAGGGTAGCCGCTGAAAAGCTAAGGCAGCAAAGGTAGCCGCTGAAAAGCTAAGGCAGACTGTCAAAGGAAGCTCCACCATTTTTCTTAGTGCTATGTATTTTCGTTTACTAGTAATATGTATTTTGAGACTCTTATTGTTTTGTCTAGTACATGATGTTAAAACGGTATGGACTTAACACATTATGGAAGCCTTAACACACGTTATAAAAGAGACTTAACATACGTTATATCAGGTATACTATGTTGTTATTAAGTTACTATTGGAGTTTATGCATCCATTCTAGAAGTTTTAACACATATTACTATTGGAGTTTACTATTGGACTTAACACATTCTGGAAGTCTTAACACACTATTGGAGTTTATGCATCCATTCTGGAAGTCTTAAAACATGTTATAATAGAGGCTTAACACACGTTATATCAGGTTTACTCTGTTGTTATTAAGTTACTATTGGAGTTTATGCATCTATTATGGAAGTCTTAACACATGTTATAATAGATGCTTAACACATGTTATATATTTCAGTCGCTTAATACATGTTACAGTATGTATATACACATCATGGTGTTTTGGAAACCACTAGCTTATACATGACACCATGTTAGGTTAAACCAAGATTATAACAGAGGCTTAACACATTTTATCCCAGGTATACATGACACCATGTTAGGTTAAACCAAGATTATAACAGAGGCTTAACACATTGTAAACCACTAGCTTATACATGAATACATGTCAGGTTACAAAAAGATTATAACAGTGGCTTAACACATGTTATACATTCCAAAATGTGCAAAACAAATTACCCGTTTCATATTATACCAGTACATGTGTTACCATAAATGGCTCGTTTCATATTACACGTTACATACTAACTTATACATTTATTACTTGTACAAGTTTTACGCTCAGTATCCACATTATCGGATATTTTAAACATCAACAAAAATAAAATAGATATTACTTGTTTTTTTAATTAACAAAAGGTTAATACATGTTATATATCATTCTAACAGGGGCTTAACACATGTTATACATGAACACATGTCAGGTTTACATCATGGTGTTCTGTTACAGCATGAACCACTAACACATGTTATAAATGAACGAAGACTTCTTTCCCAAAGGATGTGACTTATTCAATGTCCTCGCATTAACGTCGCCTACATCCATCCAGCTTGTCAATTGAATATCTTTTATGGATCTGTTTCTGTAAATCAACACACGTTATATATCATTCTAACAGGTGCTTAGCACATGTTACAGGTCTGTCTCTGTAAATCAAGCAACCCAACAAAAAAAAAAATTGTTAAGATCAAAAGCCCCAAACAAGCAACCAAACCAACAAAAAAAAACCCGTTCAAAATCTCATCCTAAAGTTTTGGATTTATTTAAAATACATTAACATTAACCATTACTAGAACACACATTAACTTCTCCTACATCCATCCAGCTTCTCAATTGAATATCTTTATGGGTTTGTTTCTGTAAATCAACACACGTTATATAACATTATAACAGGGGGGCTTAACACGTGTTATGGGCCTGAGTCTGTGAATCAAGTAACCAAACAAAAAAAAACACTTACTGTTCAGATCAAAAACCCAAACAAGCAACTCAAACCAACAAAAAAACAGCTACTGTTAAGATCAAAAGCCCCTAACAAGCAACTAAACCAACAAAAAAACCCGTTCAAAATCTCATCCTAAAGTTTTTGATTTATTTAAAATACATTAACATTAACCATGGATACCCCATTAACCAATACTAAAACACTTTCAGCACACAAAAACATATTAACAACCATTTCAACAAAAAATCAAGTGTGAAATGATATTTCAAGAACACTTACCGGATCTATACCCGTCCGATGAACACGAAGAAGATCTTCAAACCTTCTTCTCACACACACACTCGTGCGTGTGTCTTTGTGATAAAGATTGTTGTTTCTCTATCTAAAACATCAACTTTCTCTCTCTAAAAATATTCATCTTGTCATCGCTCTTCACACACACACACTCGTGCGTGTGTCTTTGTGATTTTTTCAGACCACATGACGCTGAAATTATCTTCAAATGAAGCTCACCATTGAAGGATCACCATTGAAGACCATGAAGCTTTCTTCTTTTCAATGATGAAGAAAGAGGAGAGAGATAATAGTTAATTGAAAGATTTGACTAGAAGAAAGAGGAGAGAGATTATGACACAAGTGGGTTTTGTCATTTTCAATGCCAAAAAGTGGGTTTTGTTCTACCGAAAATGCCCTCCCAGACTTTCAAATGTGCATTATTCTATTTCTTTTAATTATAATTGTTACTAAAATGATGAGAGCCATTGATCAAGTTGGATGAAAGAGAATCAATGGATGAGGTTGGGTTTCCAAGGTTTTTTAAAAAAGATGGGGTTTCTTATAGAGCCCAGCCCCACATATAGATATCCACAATTCCACATTGTAAAACTTACAACATGTATACAACTAATCATAACCATGTTTAAAAAAAAAAATTGTATTATTTTATAACATAAATTAATAAAAAATTAAAAAGATTTGTAACTTACCTCCAACTTGCGTATTTAAATTCAAATAAAACAAACAATTGTTTCATTAAGATCGAACGGATCATTATGTCTAAACCTTATGAGGGGACCGTAGTTAATGAGTTAGGAAATAAAAAAGACGAAGCGGTGGAAAAAGAAAATAATAATATTGTGGTGGAGGACTTGAACTACAATCCAAGTGAAGAGGAAGTGAACTTTGTCAAGGAAACACAAGCAACTTTTTACATGGGGAACTGGTAGGAGTCAATCTTCATAACCACGAACATTTGATCAGAGAGGCGATTAGGGAAGAAGGTATTCAAGCAGTGACAAGATGAATTTTCTTTCTTTGAATGTTAGAGGATTAGGGGAAGGAGTTAAGGATAAAGCGGGGTGGATTAGAGAGTTAAAAAAGGATAATGGGATAGATTTTATAGCGTTACAGGAAATACAATTTAGTGACATTTCGGGTATCGTGTTCGAAAAATTTTGGGGTGTTGGCAAATTTGAGATGGACCATGTTCCGGCGGTTGGAAGATCTGGAGGGGTGGTAAGCATGTGGGACCCTAGCGTATATAAGGTACACGATTCTATTAAACATCCTAATTTTTTGTTAACTCGGGGTGTCCTGAAAGGGAGTAATAAGGAGTTAAATATCATCAACGTTTATGCTCCTCAAAAAACTCCTCAAAAAAAGTCTTTATGGGACGAAATTGGGTCGGTTTTGGGCAATTACATAGGGATGTGGGTCATTTTGGGGGATTTTAATGCAGTCCGTTGGAAGGAAGAAAGAAGGAACTCTATTTTCAACAAAAATTGTGCTTCCAACTTTAATATTTTTATAAATGATAACGGGTTAAGGGAATATGATATGAAAGGGCGGAAATTTACGTTTATTAATGATAATGGTAACAAACAAAGCAAAATTGATCGTGTTTTGGTTTGTCAAGATTTTTTTTCTGAATGGCCGGTGGCTTGCCTTAGAGCCTTACCGAGGGTGCACTCGGATCATTGTCCGATTATTCTGGTCTGTGCGAACAAAAATTTTGGCCCCAAACCTTTTAGATTCTTTAACTCTTGGTTGGAGAGAAAAGATTTCGATGTTGTGATTAATAAGGCGATTGCTGATTTGGGGGGGGGGAGGGAGGGGATCCGGATTTTATGCTTATGAAGAAATTTAGAGCGATCAGGGAGGGTATTAAAAAATGGAAAAAGTCGGTGTTAGTTAAGGAGGGAGATAGGGAAAGGGCTTTAAAGGAGGATCTGGAAAAATTAGATGAATTGTCTGAAAGTAGAGAGCTGTCTGAAGAGGAGGAATGGACCAAAGCGGAATGTATGAAAGATATTAAGGAGATGGAAGGATACAAAGTCAAGGATCTCAAACAAAGAGCGAGGATTAAGTGGGATTTGGAAGGAGACGAAAATTCAGCTTTCTTTCATGGGTACATCAATAGTAGGAGGGCGTGTAATAATATTCCGGGGCTTATGATAGATGGTGTGTGGACGACCAAACCTGTTTTGATCAAAAAGGAGATTATGAGATTTTACAGAAATGCGTTCAAGGAAAAAATAAAGGACAGACCTAAACTCATATGTCACAACTTAAAACGATTGGCGATAGAGGAGGCAGCTTCTCTAGTGCTTCCTTTCAGTGGTGAAGAGATCAAGAGTGCAGTGTTCGATTGCGGGGCGGACAAAGCTCCTGGGCCAGATGGTTTTAACTTCAGATTCATCAAAAGGTACTGGTCTTTATTTGAGATTGATTTTTCTAACATGTTGGCTTCTTTTTACATTAAAGGTAAGATATCGGAGGCATGCAGCTCTTCCTTTATAACGCTTATCCCGAAGAACAAGGACCCTTTGGGCTTAAAAGATTATAGACCAATCAACCTAATTGGGGTGATAAGTAAGACTATCTCTAAGATTCTTGCTAATCGGCTCAAAAAGGTGATCGGGAGTATCATCTCGGAAAATCAGACGGCATTTCTTAGAGGCAGGTACATTCTCGACAGTCCCCTTATGGTTAACGAAATTTTGGCATGGATTAAAAAAGAGAAAAAAGGCCTTTTTGCTTAAAATAGATTTTGAAAAGGCGTATGATAATGTTAACTGGAGGTTTTTGTTGGATATCATGGAGCAAATGGGTTTTCCTAATCTATGGTGTAAATGGGTGGAAGGGGTTATCTCCTCGGCTAAGTCTTCGGTGTTAGTCAATGGGTCTCCCACCTTTGAGTTTGGCTGTTCCAAAGGAATTAGGCAAGGAGACCCATTGTCTCCTTTCCTGTTCCTAGTAGTCATGGAAGCTCTCTCAAACATTCTCGACAAAGCAAGGTTAGAGGGGTGGTTTAAAGGTATCCAATTGCCTAACAATGGTCCGAATATTTCACACCTTTTTTATGCGGATGATGCCCTTTTGATGGGGGTTTGGGATAAGGATAATGTGGTGAGCGTGGTGAGATGTTTGAGGATTTTTTATCTTTGTTCGGTATTAAAAATTAATTTGAATAAATCTGACTTATACGGGATGGGGGTGGAATTTTCCGATATTAAGGATATGGCCAAGGTGGTGGGGTGTAACACAGGTAATATTCCTTTATCTTACTTGGGTATTACGGTGGGGGCTAACATGAATAGAATAAGTAACTGGTCTCCTATAATTGAGGTTTTTGATAAAAGATTGTCGATTTGGAAAGCAAAAACTATCTCGATAGGGGGTAGACTTACTCTTATTAATTCTGTGTTGGAAAGTCTCCCTATCTATTACATGTCGCTTTATAAAGTTCCAGCTGGGGTCATCAAGATGCTGGAAACTAAAATGAGAAAATTCCTCTGGGCGGGATCAAATGATCATAACAAAATAAACTGGGTGGCCTGGGAGTGGGTTACGTGGCCTAAATCTTGTGGTGGGTTGGGTATCAGTCGTCTCAAAGAGGTCAATGTAGCGCTTTTGATCAAATGGGGATGGAGATACGGGGTTGAAAAGCATAATTTATGGAGGAAAGTGGCCGATGCTTGTCATGGTAAAATAAATCAAAGAAGTTTTCTTCCATTCAATAGTAATATGGGAGGGTGTTGGAAAAACATTGTAAAATCGATTTTCAATTTTAAAATTAAAGGGAAGGGTTTAAATCAATTGGTTTTGGGTAAGGTTGGAAACGGGGAAGATATTAGGTTTTGGATCGACTCTTGGGAAGGAGAAATTCCCTTTATGGATAGATGGCCTCATTTGTTTCGGTTGGAAATATTTAAAACTTGCAGGGTTGCAGATAGAATGGAGATGAACAGGGGAAATGATGGGTTAACATGGAACTGGTCTAGATTGCCGGAGACGAACGTGGAGCTAAAGGAGTGGCAGGAGTGTAGAGAGATTCTTAATAAGGTGACTCTCAACAACTCTAAGGATAGGTGGGTTTGGAATGATGATAGCCAAGATGGGTTTTCGGTGAAGGCTGTTAAAAAGGCCTTAATTATCGAAAGGGGTAATAGTCAACTTCCTGATTTCGAGTGGTGTAAATGGGTGCCTATTAAATGCAACATTGTCGCTTGGAGAGGTAACCTGGATAGACTTGCTACGAGAGTGAACTTAAAAAGAAGGAATGTGAACATCATTTCTATTTTGTGTCCTTTCTGTAATGAGTTTGAGGAAACAGTGGAGCACCTTTTTACGGCGTGTTCTGTGGTGAATCGGGTGTGGTCGGAGTTAAGTGTTTGGTGTAAGATCCCCCCAATTTTTGCTTTCAACTTCAAAGACATTCTGGATTCACACATTTATTCTCAAGCTGGAAAAAAGGCTAAAAAAATCATCCAAGGGTTAGTGATTATTTCGTGTTGGTGCATATGGAAAGGAAGGAACGACATGGTCTTCAATCAAATCAGGCGTAGCCCGCAGGAGATTGTGAGGGAGATTAAGTCGAGAGGTTATAGTTGGATCAGAAATAGAACGTCATGTAATCATATTAGTTGGGGTGACTGGTGTAAATACCCTATGTATATGCTGTAATTTTTTGTGCCCTTTGCCCGTTTAGGTCGAGGGAGTGTGTTCTTGTTTGGCCTTTTGCCTGTTTGGGTCGGAGGTTGTTTTTAATGAAGTTTTCTTGTAAAAAAAAAAAAAAAAAACAAAACAAACAAACTAAAAAATCATTGAAAGTCAACACTCAACACCAATATTCCCCATAATCATTCACAAACCAAAAACAACCACCATTAATCCAAATTCAACCTCCTAACGACATATACATACACAAATCTGTATCTATAACAACCTTCACCGTCCGGCCACGATGGTATTCAACACGGTGCTACTTGCATCAGTAGCCACCGTCTCCACCGACGTATGGCAATCCATAGTATGTTTCTCCGATCGAATCTCCACCCAAGAACTGTTCGATCTTGTGATTTGTTTTCCTCTTCATCAGTTTAGTCAGTTTGCATTATGTTTGTGGAGTTTCTTCTGTCTTCCGTTTTCGCCTGCTGATTCGTATTACTATTATTCTTACACTTATGATGATCATGAAGATTATTCGGGTTCGGGTCCGGGTTCAGATTCGGATTCGGGTTCGGGTTCGGATTTAAGTTATGATGGTGGTTGTTTTTCTGGTTATGATCCGTACTCCGATGATCATTCCGACTGATTATTATTATTATTGTTATTTGTTTTTATTGTGTATAGAATATTTTATGTTTTAATTTTGTGAAGTTTTTTTAATTTGAAGTACATGTGATTTGTTAGTTGACTTTTGTTTACTTTTGTTTTGTTTTGTTTTGTGATTGAGGCTTTAGATTCATTGAATTGAAGTTTAAACCTATTGATGATTGATTAACATGTTATTTGACTCAAAGTTATAAATCACGATTGAGGTGAAATTTGTGTCGGTGATCGTTTAGTGAAATGAACGAACACCTAACAGCTAAAGTAGGTGTAATCAGTGGCGAAGCTTGAATTTTTCGGCCGCGGGGGCGAAAACGTATATACCAAAAAATTTCTATAGAACCGGGGGGCGAAAACGTATATACCCACAAATTTCTATACGAAAACTACATATATAACACTACTGAGCGAAAAATTCGGGGGGGCGGCCGCCCCTCCCCGCCCCTCTTATCCTTCGCCCCTGGGTGTAATTCTCGTTCATTTATGTCTGTGACGTGCGGTAAATCCGTCTGTTAAGGTTTGTTCGTGTTCTTTTATATTCCCTTGTTAATATGATCACTTGTGTATTATAGTTAAAGTAGTGGCGGATCTCGACAAATATTTCAGGGGTAACGTTCAAAATTATTTTTGCCATGTGGGTTTTTATGTTTTAATTATGTGAGCTATTGAGTTTAACTATAGTGGCCTTTTTAACTCGTTTGTTATAGGGTTTTTAATAAAAGCCCATTTTTTTAGAGGTAGCGTAAAATAATCTCAGGGTAACGTGAAATTTTTTTAAGGGGTAACAAAATACAAAAAAAAAACATAAAAATAAAATAAAACTAGATTAAGATTAAGGCTAAGAGACAATTCTAAAAAAAAATTTATAACTAAATACAATATCTATTTAGATCGTTTCATGGAAACTTGTTTAGCGTTAAGATTTTTGGATCATATATTTAAAATTATGAAATTTTGCAAGTCCGATTTTACAACTTAACGCTTCTTTCTATGTTTATGTTTGTTGGCCCAATTCATAAATGGGTTGATATGAGTAAAAAGATATATGTATTGCTCACATGGGCCAACTTAAATTATACAACGGATTTATTTTTAGTCTACTAAGTTTATATAACGGGTCAAAACTTGTCACTCTTACAAAACTTGTCGACTTAATATGGTTCAATATGGGTAGTACCACCTTCACTGTTGTTGCTGCCACCACCATTGTCGCCTCCATTGCGTGTTGATCATATTGTCCTAATCGACAACAATGACTGTACTATTCGTAACTACAAATCATGCCTACATAAAGAATTTACAATTAACGATCTTAGTCTCCTTAACTACTTCTTGGGACTTAAGTTTCTTACACGGACAACATTCTCTTTTTTTTGAGTCAAGCAAAGTATGCTCATGGTATTCTTATTCGCGTTAGTTTGCACGACTCTTAACCCATGTTGGAGCCCTTTTTCTTACCCATTATCTAGTCTTGGCTTGATCTTTTCTGATTTTCTTTGTATCGCTCAATTGTTGGAGCCCTACAATACCTTAAAATAACTCTCCTCTAGACCTTTCCTTTGTCGTTAATCAAGCTAGTCAGTTTCTTCATGCTCCTACTATGGCTGCATATTCAGTCCGTTAAGCAAATTATTTGGTATGTTAAAGGAATTTTTTTCTCATGATCTAATTTTTCAGTGCCCTTATACGACATCGCCCCTTGGGTATTTGGATGCAAATTTTGACTTGTGCATCAAAACTAGACAATTAACATATGGCTACTCTATTTTTCTAGGTGGTAATCTAATTTCACGAGTGCTAAAAAGCAATAAACGAAGTGCTGATCGAGTTGTGAATCCAAGTATTGTGTCATGGGAAATAGTGTTGTTGAAATTGAGCGGCTCACACATCTAGCTCCTTCGCAAACTCTATGCTTTGTCACTCACTCATCCGAAAATCCTTTGTGATAATCGTAGTGGTATCTTATCAAGGGGGAGTCCTATCTCTCACAAACGGGCTAAAAGCCTTCCATGTTAGTTATATAGTAAAATTCTTCCTACCAAGCTTCAACTAGCGGATGTATCTACTGACAACCTTCCGTGTCCTCTTTTTGAACATTTTTGTGTCAAGTTTCGCATAAGCCCACCACCTATTCGCTTGAATGGATATTTTGCCATAAACATGATCAAGGATAATATGATATGTTTGTAGCTTTCTAGGTACTTTGTTAAGTATATCCTCAATGATTCGAGGTGAAGTTCATCATATCCTACAATTTGTTTATATATATGTTTAACATCTTAACAAAAGAAAATAAACAACATTAATTTATTAACGAACGGACATGAACATAAGAGCTTATCTTTTTGTGTTTATGTTCGCTCGGTTGCTTATCTTTTTGTGTTTATGTCCGCTCGGATATGTTAGGCCCATTTAAAATCCTAATCTATCCGGGTTTGGGCTAGGTGGATAATAGTGTCCAACATGGGCCTCGGATGAGAATGTTGAGGACTTATGACTCGGGAAAGTTTATTCTCAAACCCAATGATTCTACTCTTTGTATTTTCACACGAGTTCTAGTTGTAGAAGATAGAGACCTTAGTTTTGATCTTTGTTTATTTAATTGACTAGTGGCTAGTTAATCACTCATTTTCGTAGCAAACCCATTGATGTTGTAAAGTCCTAAATCTCAAGTGTAATAATCTAATGTAGTTTATTACATGTAAAATGTAAGCAATTGGCATATTTTATGTTGAGAAGTCAAGCATGACATGGTAAAAGTTAAATTAAAAAGAGAGGCTATAAGGTAATCGACTATGAAGAAAAATCCACAAATCTACCTCGACACATGAGATTTCAATTAACACCCGGGCCGTCTCCGAAAATTTTCAAAAATCTTCAAAAATATGGAGGCCCTGTGTGAAAATAAAATACGAGCCCCTAAAATATAAACTTCTTAAAACGATTATACAAAAAGGTTTTAAATATATGAAATGAATAAAAAATTTGTGGAATCACCCGCATGTTGCGACGGGTTGTTTTTTTATGTGAGAGCAGGAAGAGATATCTATATTTTTATTATTAATATTAGTATCATTAATCAAATGTGTGATCCATCTATACGAGAAAAGATACCTAAGTGCCGGTTCAATGTTTTTGGTGGCCTAAAGCGAAATAAAATTTTGAGGCCCTTTTTCGTATCAAATGCTTAACTATTAAGGTATAAACTAGCGTGTAACAACATCAACAGAATCAAGTGTTTAACTATTATAGTATAAACTATTAGCAAATTTGGGGCATAAATTATCACTCAAAATCAATAGTTTTAACAATGATTACCTTCAAGCAAAACCAACTAATAGAATAGCAAGCAAATTAGGTAAACTAGGATAAATTCTAAAAGACTATCTCTACCAAAAAGATAACTGCAAAAATAATCAACTAAATAGTCTAGCAAAATAATCGAAGCGAGCTTCAGGCCTGCAGATTCGATGCTATTACATAGGTTGATTGAACATTGATGAACAGTTTTAAGCTATTACACAAAAGTCATTACAGAACCAATTCAAAACTATTGCATAGGAATGATGAATGATCAAAATTATCAAAAGGGTAATTAACAAAATTGAGAATAAAACAAATAACTTTTCCGTTAAATTGTAGTTATCGTTTCATTTTCCAAAGAGAGTTGCTTTTTTATTTTTCTTGAAACTCAAACGCATGACCTAACTTTGACTTTTGGGCCTACAAGCAAACACAACTACCATCTTCTTTTGTTTGCTTCCCCTTTCATTTAGTTAACCCAAAACAAACAGCACAAGCCCAAATATATCAAATATATATGAAAAAAAATCCAAGATAAGGGGCCCTAAAAGTTGGTGACCCTAAGCTAATGCTTCATTTAACTTCAAATATATGGATGTTTTCGTGGTCAATGCCTGTAATTGAATGAAGAAGTACACGACTTTTCCCGAAATGATTGGTGGTATCAATTACAGGCATTGGCCACCAAAACATCCAACTATCCAAACAATACACCCTTCTTAACCGGCTAAAATTTGATTGTCAATTTACACATGTTATTATTGGTTTGTTTTGTGGATCTTGTTGTATTTTTCAAAGATTTTTATGCCGGCTAAATTCCACCTTTCTCAGAGCATTCACATCCATTTCACTATATTTTAACCCTATATTATACTAAAAAACATTACATTTTCTCTCTCGTTTTTAATTAAATAATATTTTTTATATCTTTATCATTACGTTTTCTCTCTCCTCTACTCACAACCACTTTCAAAATATATTTAAAAATTATAAGGGTGAACAGTGTCCCCTCAAATATACAAATAACAGATGAATAATAACATTTTCTTTCTCATTCACTCACAATCACTTTTTCTACTCTTTATTATAAAAACTTCACTCACATATTTTGGTGGAATGGATGTGTATGCTCGCTGGCTCTACTTATGTGGTATCTTTATATCGGTTGCTTTTACGTATATTTATTTTTAGAGAGGTAAAATTCAACGTATATTTTAGTAAAATAATCGGTCAATCATGCCTATTTTTATGATTTTATGTGGTTATTTGTGCGAGTGCGCTCCTTGCATAAGGACAAGAGAAGAAAACCAAGAGGAATGGTAGAACACGTGATTTTGTTATCATTTATCAAGTGAAGGAAGGTGTACGTACATGTAACTTTTTCAAAATAACACTCCACTTTCATCAACATTGTACGCATCTTCTTGTTCTTTGTGATGTGTTACAACCCAAATGGTAGAATTGGTCCTAACACCATGTGTAGTGGTAGGGGTGAATATGCCCCCATTTTTTGGCGTTTTCCGTCATGTGGCGGTCCAGTCAGCAAGGGGCATTATTGGGCGTTTTTTTTTTTTTTTTTTCTAAAATGAGTGTAGTGGGGATGTGGATATTATGTTAAAAGGGGTTTAAAGATTTAAATAAAAAAAACTAACCAAAAAAGGGGGATTGGCAAAGAAAAATAGGGATACATCTGATTGGCCATTGATTTTCCATTTGAGCGTGTTTTAAATCACGCTAGGGGGGATTTCTTGCGAAAAACGCCCAAACATGCCCACGGGGGTGGGGTGCTTGGCGTGATGGGGCGTGTTTGGCTGTAGAAAACACCGGACACCGCCCACTACGGGTGGTCTAAAAGCCTAGTGGGAAAGGGTGTCATTTAGGCATTTAGGTCATAAACCCCACATTAGTTGCTCATACAACCGATATGAGACAAGTCTCATACCTTGCAATGGATTCAATTCATAACACTATAACACTATGGTTTGTAGTTTATACCCAAATTACGATTTTAAATTTGCAAAGTGATGTTGAAACTTGTAACGGGTTAGAAATGATGAGAATGTTTTGTTTAATAGTTGCATCATGCATGGAAGTTTAACTTGGGAATTGGTGAAGAAAGTGAGATTGCATGTTAAAAAGGGGTAGATTAGGTCATACCATCATAAGCGATTCTCGGCTCAGATATCACCAATACGTTTTAGGCGTATTGGTTGTGGATGAGATACAAACGACATAGTTAAGTGTGATTGACTGGAACGTTGTAAGGATGGTTGACCACCTAAGAAGTTTCCACTTGAACAAACAAAAACAAATCCGTAAACTAATAAGTTTAAAAGAAGGTAAAGTTTTTATTTCGTTATATTAAATAATAAGAGAGCATGTAACGAGTTCAAGTTTAAGATTATTATGACCTCAAGTTGAATTGAGTATTGCGGATATTATGTATGTTTTATTGTTTTTAATCACCCTTCATGTGGAACTTGAACATTTAAATTGTGAAGGCCGAAAATAGATGTTTAATCTAGGCTTTTTGGATTTGGAGGGTCCCAACCAAACAGTGATAATAGTTTACAAAGATAATAGACTAAACTTACACTTCTAAGCATAAAAATAGAGGGATGTCCCCTTTTAGCCATTAGTAAGTTCTGCTCATGCACGTTAACTTGAGAAATATACTTTCAAAACCAGACCGAATGTCAAACCGGTCTCTTTGCCTGTTGGTTGACCGGAAATAGTCGTATTTGACTATTTATTTTACATATGTTGTTACAGGAGTTGTAAAAGCCTCTACATGTTTTTAGCATAGGTGTTGATTTCATAACTTTTTGAATATTTAGCTTTTCTTCTACTTTATACTTTAAACGGGAAAGCATCTCATATCACTTGGAGCCAGTGGCGGACCCAAGATTTTTGGACAATGTGATCCAATATTTAGAGTGATTAATTTAAAATCAGGTTTAAAAAAAACACAAAAAAATGAAACAAACAGGTATTGAACCCAAGACCTTTTGTGTACAAACAAGGGGTTTTACCACTGCACCAGGCTCAATCTCATTGTGATGGGGTCCAACTAAATTATTTTATGGGGTCCACAGAAAATTTTATATACCACTTCTACTACTTTTTAAAAAAAACTTAGGGTCCGGGGACCCCGTTCCGCTTAACGTGGGTCCGCCCCTGCTTGGAGCATGGTTTCCATCATCATCTTCTCCTTTTATATGATGAAAACGGATGTCTAACGTTTATCCTTTAACCCTGCCCACATTATTGACATGCTGTTTAGGGGTAAATAGATTCGACTTAACCAGTTTCTAATAACTTTGTTTAAGGGGGTTCTTTGGTTCAGCTCTTAATGCGCTTGTAATGGTTCAAAACTCTTACTAGTTTAGCATTTAGGTAGTGTTTGGTATGCAGGAATAAGAGGTGGAATGGAATGGAATGGATGATTACGAGGGAATGAAGAAAAGGGTGTCTGGTTGGTCAATGGTATGAATCACCAATTCCAAAAGGCATTTCATTCCCTCAAATCCATTTCTTCCACCCCCAATGTTTCTTTTCCATTTCATCCCCTCTTGCACCATTCATCAACACCATAACCCACCACCACCACCACCCACCATCGACGCCGTCGCCGCCACCCGCCACCACCTCACCCCGACAGCCACCGTCGCCACCACCACCCACTCGCCACCGTTATCACCCATAGCCGCGACCAACCGCCAACGACACTCGCCGCTGCCGCCTACCACCATCGTCGACGCCACCACCACTGCCACCACCAACCGCCACCGCCGCCACCCACCACCATAGGCCACCTTGCCGCCGCCACCACTCATCGTCACCGCCGCACCGCCACTCGCCGCCACCACCACCCATCGCCGCCGTCGACACCCACCACTGCCACCTATAACCACCCACAATCACTACCACTGACCACCACCACCACTCACCGCTGATTTGATTACTCCGTTTTTCTTGTCTACCGAACAATACATAATAATTCATTCCGTTCACACAAGGTATCCAAACAAAACATGGAATGGTAATGATCAATTGCATTTCCTTGTCCATTCCATTACCTCGTCCATTCCATTCATCCGTCTATTCCATTACCCCATACCAAACAGATTAATGTTTATATTGTTTGTTTCGCAAGCAGATATCTGAATGCTTCAGACATTTGCCTCTGAATAGTTAAGTATTATACTTAATCTAATGGTTAAGACCTCTTACCTGAATTGGCCAGACATTTGCCTTTGAACGATTAAGCGTTATATTAGTTTTTAATGGTTCTGATTCAACAATTAATCATTTAGAAGTTATCAAACAGCCCCTAACAGCATCGACAACACCAATGCAGTAGTGGTTGGTCTCAAAAACCCTCAAAACAAGTCTAGTCATTAAAGCACAAGCTTTTCTTAAACAATCATTTAAATTTACGTAGTGCTTTGTCTCAAAAAACCCTCAAAACAAGTCTAGTCATTAACGCACAAGCTTTTCGTAAACAATCATTTAAATTTACAAACGTTCTTACATTTTTCATAACATCACCAACTTTTTACATGTATTTTTATAACCACTTTATTAACTTTAACAAATAAATTTTAATAAGTTCATAAAGTTACAAATTTCTAAAGTATATTCAAGATGATTTATGTTTTAACGTAAATTTTTTCGGAAATTAGTCGGGTCAAATATAATACGTTTTCGTGCTTATCTTTATATAGGTTTTAAGTTGATCTACGTTTTGACGTAATTTTTTTACAAAACGCCGTGGCAATTTACTAATTATAATATACAAATATAAACTTTTTAATACACCTTAAATTTTACAAAAAAAATAAATAAATAAGTAAAAAAGAGACATCCTTTTAAGCCTTTGAACATTTGTTTCCACAAAACCTCAAGAACGGAGCTCACAAACCCAACGTCCTTGACCATCCTCGTCCTTCACTGTCATATAAGCATGATTCAGTCTTCACATACCAATTTTTTTTAACGACAAATGTTACACATCAATAATTCTTAAATACTCCACTTACCCAGATTTGAAACTGCGACCTCCCTTTTAAGAGAGAAATGTCTTTACCAAGTGGGCTATCTCACATTAACTTCACAGACCACATTGCAGTTGGTCTAATAGACCATTTCGGCTCGGTTTTCAAAACACTAATATCATGGTTTCCAAGAAAAAAGTAATGAGAGCAAATGACTAATTGAAGGGTGTGATGGTCGGTAATTGAAACCGTGGGGTTACCATTTAGACAATTTCTGACTTAGTGACTACACTTTATAAAAAGTTAATTGATATGTACCAAAAGGTCCAAATATTGTAAAGCTGCATGCTGACGTGTCCCCACTCACGTGCAACTCACGTCCAAAACATCTTTTCTCAATAATCATTCGCTTTATCCTCCCACTGTCACCTTAAAGTTACAAGCTTTGAGTATTGGATCAAAATGCACCCTCATCTTAAAAGGGTTGCAATTACTACCCCCAAAGTTTTGATTGTATGACTAAAGAGCTAAAACCAATTTATTTATTTATTTGACTTGCAAACTGCTCAAGAAGAGCAAATTTAACCATCCGGTAGAACCGGTTAAACCGCCCGGTATACCCGGTTTCTTAGCCAAATCTGGTACGATATGAAAACCGAATTTTAAAACGTTGAATTCAACAAGTATAGATTCACTGAAAACTGAGAACTTACAAGTAGTTTCTTTCAAGAACCGGATCACAATTAGAGGTGTAAAAAAACCGGTTTGGGACCGCCGACCTGGAAGGAAAACCAATTTGGTCCAAACCGGTTTGGGTTCAACCTGACCCGACGATTTGGTACATGTTTGAGATTTTTGTGTTGAGAATCAGTTCCCACCCGAACCGGTTTGAGCCCGCCTAAAAGAAATCAGTTTAAACGCTGTTACAAGTTTGGAACCAAATCTGAATCGGTTTGGGTGGGTATAGGCTTTCAACCCTAAAACTGGTTCTTAACCCGAATCAGTTTGGGTTAAACCGGTTTAAGGCCCAACTAAAAAACGGATCATTTTAGAAACGGGTTCGGCTTGGGCCCAAACCGGTATTTGTACACCTCTGATCACAATGACCTTCACCTTTCAAGAATTGCAATTCCTACCCCTTAAGTTCTGATTGTATAACTAAATAGCCAAGACCAATTCATTTATGCATTCATTTGACCTACAACAAACTGCCCAAGAAGAGCAAATTTAACAAATAAAGACTCACCAAAAAGATTTAAGAGGCTGTTTCTTGTAAGAATTGGATCAAAATGCACCCTCATTTTTCAAGAATTGTTATTCATACCCCTAAAGTTCTGATTGTATAATTAAATAGCTAAATCAAATTCATTCATTCATTTGAATTACACAAGCTGCCCAAGAAGAGCAAATTCAACAAATAAAGACTCATGAAAAATGAAAACTTTTACAACATGATGCTTCTTGCAAGAATGGGGATCAATCAAAATGCACCCACACTTTTCAAGATTTGCAATTCCTACCCCTAAAGTTCTGATTGTATAACTAAAAAGCTAAAACCAATTCATTCATTCATTTGACTTACAAACTGCCCAAGAAGAGCAAATTCAACATGATGTTTCTTGCAAGAATGGGGATCAATCAAAATGCACCCACACTTTTCAAGATTTGCAATTCCTACCCCTAAAGTTCTGATTGTATAACTACAAAGCTAAAACCAATTCATTCATTCATTTGACTTACAAACTGCCCAAAAACAGCAAATTCAACAAATAAAGATTCACTGAAAACTTACAAGAGGCTGCTTCTTTCACACTTATGAGAAACTTTACCCCCATCAAACCCACAAACAACAAAAAAAAGGACCAAAACTTCCCCCTAGAACCCCCCTAAAACATGGATCCAACAAAAAAAAAGAAAAATATTTAACAAAAGATCTTCTAATGTGAAACGGGTCACGGGCAATTCGGGTTTTTACCAGGGCCGCCATAGTAAAAGTAATGACCCCAATCACTATTGCTTCCGGTTTGAACATCGTAACAATTAGATTGTTCGGTGAATGTCCCAAGATCTTTGGGCGATTTAAGGTTATTTTCTTTATCGACAACTTGAATGTTTCGGAAGTAACTTGCTTTACCAAACCCTTCTTCCGGGAACCGGCCGCTGCCCATTTGCGTCGTCGTGTGATGCCCGTCTGGCTCGGAGTTGACCACCTCACCACCCCATTCGATCATTGAAGCACTGTCGGCTAGATATGAAAACAAGAATGACGGCCAGTACCCCAATACGTATCCGTTCCCAAATTGCATCCACCAGTTTCCCTCTTTTTGATCCTGGATAAAGAATCATACACGGATGAAATATGTTAAATACAACCGAAAATACAAAATACCACCAAACGAGCGGGTCGGGTAAGTTGTGTAACTTTATAAATAATGTTGTATTATATAGAGTAAAGTGCACGAATGGTCTCTATGGTTTACCCAAATTTTGGATTTGGTCCTTAGCTTTCCAAAAGTACATGGATGGTCCCTGTGGTTTGCACTTTCTAACGCATTTAGTCCCTAGCATTTTCCAAATGTACATGAATGGTCCCTATGGTTTGCACTTTGTAACACATTTAGTCCCTAACTTGAACATGCTTAAACCTGTAGATTTGTTGGCTAGGGACTAAATGCGTTACAAACTGCAAACCATAGGGAGCATCCGTGTATTTTTGAAAAGCTAGGGACTAAAGCCGACCATCCATGTACTCTAATCTATTATATATGATTACAAAAACAATGTTATCAAAACAATAAAATAACTTTTATTAAACAAAACGATTTGGGACAATGAATGCATTTGAAGATAAGTTAGGTGACTCTTGTCCCATTCCGTTTTTCGCAAAATTTCTACTTAAATATGACCGGTTTTAATAAAATATAAGAGTTAATTATTGTTTTCGTCCCTGTGGTTTCACTTTCATAACCATTTCAGTCCATCTCGTAACCATTTCAGTCCCTGTACTTAACAGAATAATGGATTGAAATGGTTACGAAAGTGAAACCACAGAGACTGAAATGGTTACGAAAGTGAAACCACAGGGACTGAAATTGCAATTCTTAAACTAATGGACTGAAATAGTGATTTTTGACACACCACAGGGACGAAAACAATAATTAACTCTAATTTTTATTATACAAAACGATTTGGGACAATGAATGCATTTGAAGATAAGTTAGGCGACTCTTGTCCCATTCCGTTTTTCGCTAAATTTCTACTTAAATATGACCCGTTTTAATAAAATATAACCCAAACCGACCCATTCCACCACTAATCTTTTATGCATATACTAACGAAAATTAGCATCGTTCGTCGATTATGCTCTTCTAGTTAAGGTATCATATTCATAAACATGGAAACTAAAAAATGACAAAGATTCTCACTTTCTTTAATATATATATTCTGCAATGTTCAAGAACCACCACCAACACAATAATTGATTATTTAGCATCAACTTTATTATTTAATAAAGAAAAAGATATTATAAAGTTTGTCACTTTTCTTGAATGGTGACTATAAAGGTGCACTTACACACCTTTGAATAATGCATAAAATCAGCCCAACTAAGTTTATTCCTTTATTCCCACTTAGTGCTTTCTTATCTTGAGTTAATTAAATAAAGAGTAAACTTCCGTTTTGCTCCCTATGGTTTGGTCATTTTAACGGTTTTGCTCCAATAGTTTAAAAATAGCCATTTTCCTCCCTGATTTTTTCTAACTTATCTTCATTTTGCTCCCAGCCTCTAACTCCATCAGGGAGGAAACTGGCGACAAACTCGAAAGATTAGGGAGCAAACTGGCGACAAACTCGAAAGATCAGGGAGGAAAATGGCTATTTTTAAACTATTGGAGCAAAACCGTTAAAATGACCAAATCATAGGGAGCAAAACGGAAGTTTACTCTTAAATAAATATTAATGCCCATTAATATGGAACAATTAATTAAATTTAATTAAAAAAATGGAGCTTACCTTCCAGACAAGAATACTAATATCATATTGTGAATTTCTGAATGCAGAAACAGGTGATATGCTTGCACCCATTGCTATATTACTGTTGATTTGAATAAAGCCTGAGCATAGTAGATTGTAGCAGCCAGTAGCTTGATATGCATCACTCTGTAACAGAAGATAATTATGTTATATTAAGGTACAACTTCAACTGCATGAGGTACAACTTTCAAAAAAAAATGAGTAAACTGCCATTTTGGTCCCTGAGGTTTGGTTACTTTTGCCACTTTAGTCCAAAACTCAAACCTTTTGCATCTGGGTCCCTGTGGTTTCAGTTTTATTGCCATTTTGGTCCAAAAATGAAATCAGGTCATACTTGTCTTATAAAATCCTGCAATTTTGTCATTTTCCTCAGGGGCAAATCAGGTCATATTTGTCTTATAAAATATGGTATTTATTTATAAAAAAGAAATGATCATTTTGCCCCTGCGGAAAATGACAAAATAACAAGATTTTATAAGACAAATATGACCTAATTTCATTTTTGGACCAAAATGGCAATAAAACTGAAACCACAGGGACGAAGATGCAAAAAGTTTGAGTTTTGGACTAAAGTGGCAAAATTGACCAAACCACAGGGACCAAAATGGCAGTTTACTCAAAAAAATTTGATTATACTTGAATTAGGGGTGCAAACGAGCCGAGCTACTTGCAACGACTTGAAAAAAAAGCTCAAAAAAGCGGAGCTTAAACGAGCTTGAGCTTCGCTTATAAAGCTCGAGCCAGCTCACCAGCCTACTGTTTATAAATTTATATTTTTATATTAAATATATATTTAAATAATATTAATTGCTATTTAGAAAATAAAGAAAAGATAACTAAATTATATATAAAATAATAATTACAATTAATATAAGTTAATTAGTAAATAATAAACGAGCTGAGCTCGAGCTTTAGAAACGAGCTCGAGCTCAAGTTTTCATAAGGTAAACGAGCTCGAACCTGGTCGAGCTCGGGCTCGGCTCGTTTGCACCCCTAAAGTTGTATAATACAACTCTCTCTCTCTCTCTCTCACTCAAAAAAAAAAAAAAACACTTGATGATACTTTAATAGTCAAATAAGCATTGTAGATATACTTACAGTCCAGTATGTGAATAGCCTTGTGTTGTTATCACCATAGAGATCTGGACTAACCTGCAAATCAGTATATATTTATAATTTATTAAACCAGACTCAATAATGGAAGAATACAGTGATCTCAGAATAATATATGATTCTACATAATTTGTTTTCTAGCCATTTATACTTTAAACATGCCAAAACATAGACATAACCGAAAAAGGACATAAATTTATATGCTAATTCCATTAAAAAATCAATACTTTTGGGATCAAGAATTATGAACAATGAGAATACCTGCCATCCAGCTTCAATGCTGTTAAGATCTTGGCCAAACGAACCGCCTAAAATCCAAATTTGTGACAAACTAAACTCGTTCGATTGTTGTATTTTCGGCTCCCAAACGTTCATGGTTGCCTTTGCTCCGTAGTATTTGTCTCCCTCCACATAAGCTATGGCATGCTATATGTTGCAAAACACATAAAGTCGTAAGAACCATACGGAACTAGTAAACCGATAAAATAGTAGAATCAAATACAAATACTCTTCATGAGTAAGGTGTATAATGTATATTAGCATGGATCCAATGTTTTCAGACCCAAACCTGACGTCGAACCAGTCTCCTTACCGGTCCAATAGAAGAACCAGGTGACGCCGTAAATATTATTAAAAATAGAGTAAAAATGAAATTTTTAATAAAAATCCAGTTCAACCCCTAAAAAATCGGGTCAACAGGACGGTTCGACTCAAAATGGTTTGATAGGGTGAACCGGACCGGGTCAGACCCGGTGGCAAAGCTTGAAAATTTCCACCAGGGGGTCGGAAGTCACCGAACCTAAAAATTCTATAAGTAAATTTTTTTTATAAACCGGGGGATCGAAAACGTATATACCTAAAAAATTCTATATAAGTAAATTTCTTTTTATAAACCGGCCCCTTAAAAGCTACGCCCCTGGTCAGACCCCCTACAAGTCCGGTCCGGTTTTCAAAACATTGCATGGATCTTCATTATCTTTTTATTGACACTTTTATGATGTCATAAATTGGGTAAATTTTATTCTTGGTATATATATAAAAAAAGGGTATTAAAAATTAAGAGAAAATACCAACAATCAAGCCTTAAAAAACCATGAATAAAAGGTGCAAGTGTGCAACTAACATGGGACATTCTCATTGCCCCTTATTTTGTCATAAACTCATAATGATAACAAATAATGAAAGAAATAATTAACTAGCTAATAAAAAGACACTTAATTCTTGAATTACAACAATCAAACCTTTAAAAATGGTGCATTTAGACATGGGGTTTTAGAGAAAAGCTCATTTACCTCTTTATTGTTCATAAAGATGGAATATAATGAGCTTTTCCTTTTGTTTCTTCCATCATCTCAATGTATTAATTACCTCTTTATTTTGTTATAATGATGACAAATTATGAAATAAATCTTTTTATTTACCAATTTATTCCCAAAATCATATGTAATTATCAAAATAAAGAAGAGTAATCTAATCTTCAAGATTGCAATAACTACCCTATAATAAAGTGCATTTAACCTCTATTTTGTCATAATCAAGGGGGAAAATGGGCTTTTTCTTTTTATTTTATTTTGAGTTAAATGCCATTTTAGTCCCTGTGATTTGGGTCATTTTGCCAGTTTAGTCCAAAGGTTTCATTTTTAACCTGTGGGTCCAAAAAGCTTTCACTGTTGCATTTTAGTCCACTGGGTTAACTTCATCCATTATTTCTGTTAACGAGAAGGGCGGTTCGGTCATTTTGTATGGCCGAATTGCCTTTCTAGTTAACAGAATTACATATAAAATGACCGATTTGCCCTTCTGGTTAACAGAAAAAATGGACGAAGTTAACTCAGTGGACTAAAATGGCAACGGTGAAACCTTTTTGGACCCACATGTTAAAAATGAAACCTTTGGACTAAACTGGCAAAATGACTAAAACCATAGGGACTAAAATGGCATTTAACTCTTTTATTTTTTTTCTTGATTACCTGATGACCACTTTCATTATCAATATCTGGATCAGCAGATTTAGGGACACTTCTAGGCACAGCAATGCTTTTATGCTTCTTTCTTCCATGCATTTTAACAGAACTTGCTCTCAATACATCTTCTTCTTTTGTTCTTCTTATTGGTATGGTGTCTTCAGGGCACATGCCATTCACGTGCCACAGTTGGTGGATGCTGTTTTCTCTCTGTTTTGACTCTGTGTTCATCTTGGTCTCATCATACAGCCCCTCAGGGTGATAGTTAGGCCTCATCTAAATTCCAAAAAAAATATATATATTTTTAAAATAAAATAAAAACCTGTTAAGAAAATCTTGAAAATGTTTTAAGAAAATCAAGAAACCTGTATTTTATGATCTTTGAGAAATGGATGATCAAAAGCTGGCTGGTGAGAGATGTGTACACAATCAATAATATCCCCATCTGGGCTCTGTTCAAATCATGAAAATAATCATTAAATAATTTAAATTTTAATGCTTTTAGCCCTAAATGCACATTTTACTCTAAAATCACCAAACTTGCATCAAGAAATTAAATATTTTTACAACATATGCAGAAAAGAAGGCTAAATCAGTAACAAAGACATAATCTTTCTTTAAAAAGCTAACATTTTTACAACATTTTGCAAGCAAAATTAAATATTTCAAAAATCACAAACTAATAATAATACTAAAATCACCAAACTTGCATCAAGAAATTAAATATTTTTACAACATATGCAGAAAAGAAGGCTAAATCAGTAACAAAGACATAATCTTTCTTTAAAAAGCTAACATTTTTACAACATTTTGCAAGCAAAATTAAATATTTCAAAAATCACAAACTAATAATAACTGAATAATAATACTAAAATTACCAAACTTGCATCAAGAAACACATCATTTGTAGCCAAGAAAGCTAAATCAGTAACAAAGACATAACCTTTCTTAAAAAAGTTTACATTTTTTACAACATTTTGCAACCAAGGTTAAATATTTCAAAAATCACAAACTAATAATAACTGAATAATAGTTTAAAAATAAATAAATAAATAAAAACCAATCATTTGAAATACCTCAATGGATTTAACTGGTTTTTTGTTGAGGCGTTTCAAGTGTTTATGAACTTGAAGCTTCTGTCTTGAAGCTGGTTGTTGCCTGGCGCAAGATAGCAAGGCCAGATCCAGAAACAAGACAAAGAAGAGTAGAATAAACCCTATTTTGAACATGCTTCTGCTAACGTGCGCAGTTGCCATTGTTGAAAAAGATGAACACCCAAAAGCTAAAAAAGAAAGGGTTTTTTCCTTTACCCAATTACACTCTCAGACTTGTGTTAACCTGCACCATGTGTAATAGAGTTGAGTAGAATACAGAAACAGAGTTACAGACCCCACATACACAGTCACTCTGCTTATCCTACGCACCCCCCAAGCTCCTAGACATTTGTCTTGGGAGTGTACACTCTCTCTCTCTCTCTCTCTCTCTCTCTTTTCTCTCACTTTCTAGATTTTGTGTAAGATTGAATTTCTGGGTTTATTTCTGCATTATAGGGGCATGTGTGAAGGGTATGACCAGAAAAACTAAAGGTGGGATGGGGGTATATTTGTAATTTGAATTGTATATAGGATTGGGCCATCAGCAGCACTCAATGATCTTTGGTTTAAACTAGTAATAATACCGCACGCGTTGCGGTGCGGGTACATCGCAAACGTCGAACGGATTAGCCCAAGCGTTATGTGATGTGTTAATCATATAATAATGTGCGTTTCAACGTATCTGACTGAACTCAACGTAACCTATAAATGTGTTGCAATTGGATTAAAATGTAAAGCAAATCAAGTTTATACTGTACAATCATAACGTATTATATGCGACTTGAGTAACTATTTATACCATCAAGTTAAAACGTATTATATGTGACCCGATTCATATCTAGGAAACATACAAAATAAAGGCCGAAAGCGTATACCAAATTTACGCCAAAACGTAAAAAGCAAAGTTTAAAAGTTGAGGAGTTGGTATAAAACATATGTAGGGATGAGCAAATCAGACCCGGTACCGGTACCGAATTTACCAAACCCGTTACTTTTTCGGTACCGATTCAGTACCGACTTTTGACATTTTCGGTACCGGTTTTTACTCTCAAATAACGGTACCGAACCGGGTATATTCGGTACCGGTACCGGTACCCACTTTTGGGGATTTTTGGTACCGGTACTGATTCGGTACCGGGCGGTACCGAGCTTATCCCTAAACATATGTGCCAAAAACGTAAATTACTAAAGTATAGGTAAAAAATGCAAGTTACAAAAGTAGAGAGTAAAAAAAGGAAATTTCTATATGCAAAAAAAATATGAATTACAAAACTATAAGTTAAAAAGAAAATATTGAAAGTCAAAGAATGGTTTTAACTCTTCGTCAACTCATTTTCTTTTAAGTATACAAGATTAATTGTTGGAATTCACATGGTTTTGTTGGAAACTGGCAAATTTACGGGTTTTGGCCGGAATATATAGGTTTTTTGCCGGAATAGCCGATTTTTTGGCCGGCTGACAAAGTCCGACTAGGCACGATTAGGTCTGACGAGGTCCGACTAGGCCTGACCAGGTCCGACTAGAGCCGACTAGCGATTAATTGCCGACTCGTTGCGATTTTTACAACACTGGAAAAATCTAAGTATCTAACCATAAGAAGAATACATTTACAGCCCGAATTCATCTTCTAATATTGCAACATATGGTGCTGGCTAGACGCCTACTTATCACCTTGCCCACTCGCGTCCCCCCTCACTTGAGTCTATTGTGGTAACTTCACCAATAGCGCCCCAAAACACCTCCATTTTTGCCCAATAGCGCTAGGTGTCACACCCCCAAAATCCACCCGCGGAGTACCACCGCTTGGGAGCGTGACTGACCAGGATCAAGCCATCAATCATATCAAACATAGCATTTAATAATCAAAGTAATTAACGTAATTCATCATGACATGATTGATGTTTCAAAACCAAACATTGTTTAAGTAGCGGAAGCATAGTAATGTAAACTCAAAATAGTTATAAGTTCAGATATCGTTCATGATCCAAATCCCACAACGACCTGCTCCTCCCTGTGCAAGCTCCATAAAGTACCTAAGGTCCTGCAAGGCATGCAGCAAATAATCAACAAACTAGTTGAGCGAGTTCACAGAAAGTAAGTTCATAACATAGTGTATAAGCATAACTAGTGGGGGCTTCCCATACTAGCGTGTACTAAAGGTGGGGGCTTCCCAAACCTTGTGTTAATATTACCGGTGGGGGCTTCCCACGTTTATCCTTACTAGTGAGGGCTTCTCATTAGTGGTACTTACTAGACTAACTTCCGACCATGTGTTCTTCTTTACCGAGAACAGGAAAACGTACAGGGTCACGTAGGCTTTACGTGACGTGCCCTTCCCCGAGGACATGGTACGCGTGGGGGCTACGTAGGCTTTACGCAGCGTGGCCTTCCGACCCGGAAGCCAGTAGATGGTATTGGGTTACGTAGGCTTTACGTAACGTGTCCTCCCGACCCGGGAGACAAATGGCAAACATACTGGGTTACGTAGGCTTTACGTAACGTGTCCTGACTAACCTGAGGACGATGGTCTATAGTCTAGAGTATGCGTAAGTACGAGTAATCCTTTCAATATCAACATATCCAACCCAATTCCCAACCCGGGAATCCCATGCCTTGGCTGTGTGAACTCACCTTGGTTTGCTCGGCAGATACACAAAGAGTACAGGTAGCAAGTAAATGGTCAACCACGTCCTATCATGGTTATAGTACAAGTCAGGTTTTGACTTCACGTAATGCACGTATAAAACATACAAGTTAACATGTTTCGAGCACTTATAGAACATGGTAACACTTCCTACCCCTAGCATTTAGTGGTGGAGTGGTAAGGGAGAGACCTTGTGTTCTAAGTGACCCAAGTTCAATTCCTACCCCTAGCATTTAGTTTCTGCGGCACCTGGTGATGATGGGAGACTAGGCGAGTAGGCGGCGATCGCTAGTTCGATCCTTGAACTGAGCGGGTTTTACCTCACCGCACTGTCGTGCCTTCGGGCGAGTGTTCACGGGCTTCGGCCCTAGGTGAGGGTTTTCCCCGGTTCGGAAGGCGAGTGTATCCCGATGTGGTGAATTTCGCCAGTAGCCCATTTGGAGGATTCATTGGCCGTTCAAAAAAAGAACATGGTAACACTTAGCAGTCAAGAGCCTACTTGTGCGTTCTAATCTTGGCCCAACATAACCCGGCCCAATATATATATATATACCGCATAACAACATATCAGCCCAACCGGATAAGCAGTCCAATAACAACCAGTCAAGCAATACAACTCGTACGGTTTAAACAGGTAGGCTCAATATTAACCGGCCCAAGTAATCATAGCAGCCCAAACATCAATTGTGAAAACAGTCCAATTACTTGGCCCAATCTATTGGGCCCGTGGTAGTGCAAGGTCCAAACAGTGTGTGCGGGCATAACAGGCCTCAAGTCGCAACTAATGATCTCGAGTCGCAACTGGGTTACGAGTCGCAACAGCTGGTTGCGAGTCGCAATGGTGATTTCGGCTCATCATGGTCCGGTTACGAGTCGCAACGGGACTCGCAACCATGGTTCCGGCTTGTGCTGCTGGGTGTGAGGTTCCGAGTCGCAACTGGACTCGCAAACTCGGTCTCGACTCGCAATCTGTGTCGCAACAAGCTGTGTAACGGTTTCTTTATCAACACTTCAATCAGCTCCGAAAAATCAGCTAACAATTAGGCAGTTTCACAATTCAGATCAAACACAATCAATTTCCAAATCAAACAATAGTAAATCAGCGATCATGAGCATTCATATCCACTAAGAACAGTGAATTCATCTTCAAGCAAACATACAACCGGATCATAATCAAACATATAGCAATCGGTTATATATTATTTGTTTGGTTTTAATCATGCAGACCTATCATTCATCCTAACCGATTAACACATACATGGATCGATCAGCAATCAGAATTAACATCAACTTACAATCCGATTATAATTCAGCACATCAACACACGTTACCGAAAGCAATACATAGATCCTGCTTTGTTTACTAGCATGAACCTTAACCGGTTGTGTAATAACATTCCTAGTAAACATACACAACATCAAACGATATACTAACCGAGATGAAGACAAGAATCGAGCCGAGAGCTTCAAAGATGAAGGTGTGATCGCCGGTTCCGAGAGCGAGAGTGTTTGTGTGTGCTTCTTGGTTGCCGAAAGGTTGAAAAACTAAACCCTAATCGTATAAGCGAACATATATATGTGTGGAAGAGATGTGGGCCGAACCCCACATGGGTTTTCTCATGGTTTCGAGTCCACTAAATGGACCGAGTGGGTTTGTGTTCGGTGCGGTTCGATAATTATAACACTAAATCACATAATTCACGTAATACGTATCATTCAATCAATCACTTAATCGCAATAGTTCATATAGTTACACGTATATAATAGACGGTAAGTACGAGTTGTCACATTATCCCCAACTAATTGGAAATTTCGTCCCGAAATTTGGTATGCACTCACTGAGGAAGCTAGGTAAGTTCAATCGTTCACTGGTTTTCCTGGGGTGTCACATCCTCCCCCCGTTGATCTGGAATTTCGTCCCGAAAATTCCGAAGTAGTAGCTTCAGCCTCAGTAGTGGTAGCATTGGTTTCGAATAACTGGGGGTACTTTTCTGTCATCCTGTCTTCGCGTTCCCAGGTGTACTCTGGGCCACGTTTGGAGTTCCAACGAATTCGAACAAGAGGGATTCTCTTGTTTTTGAGGACCTTCACATCCCGGTCCGTGATTTCAACTGGTTCCTCGACGAACTGCAACCGCTCGTCGATGGTGAGTTCCTTAAAAGGAACGATGAGGGTTTCATCTGATAAGCACTTCTTTAAGTTCGATACATGAAAGACATTGTGAACTGCCCCGAGTTCAGCTGGTAGTTTCAACTTGTATGCTACTTTGCCAATCTTTTCTATGATTTCGAATGGTCCGACGTATCGCGGATTCAGTTTGCCCCGTTTGCCAAAACGAACCACACCCTTCCAGGGTGAGACTTTCAATAAAACCCGGTCCCCGACCTGAAATTCCAAAGGCTTTCTACGCTTGTCCGCGTAGGCTTTCTGACGGTCACGTGCTGCCGCCATGCGTTGTCTTATTTGTGCAATCTTTTCTGTGGCGTCCACTACAATCTCTGGACCCGTGATCTGACTATCCCCCACCTCTGCCCAGCAGAGGGGTGACCGGCATTTACGCCCGTACAATGCCTCGAATGGAGCGGCTTGAATGCTGGTGTGATAACTATTATTATACGAGAACTCCACCAAAGGGAGATGTTTTTCCCAACCGTTGCCGAAGTCTATAACGCATGCCCGAAGCATGTCTTCAAGCGTTTGGATCGTTCGCTCAGACTGCCCATCCGTCTGAGGGTGATACGCTGTGCTCATGTCTAGTCGTGAGCCGAAAGATTTATGCATTGCTTGCCAAAGTTCTGACGTGAATCGTGCATCGCGATCCGAAATGATAGATGTGGGCACCCCGTGCCTCGAAATAACTTCTTTAAGATAGACGTCTGCAAGAGTGGAGAACTTGTCCGTTTCCTTTATAGGTAGGAAGTGTGCAGACTTGGTGAGTCGATCCACGATCACCCATATGGTATCATTCCCACGCTGGGATCTAGGTAGGCCTGTAACGAAATCCATGGAAATTTCTTCCCATTTCCATTGTGGTATCTTAGGCTGCTGAAGTAGGCCAGCTGGTTTCTGATATTCGACCTTGACTCTCGCACAGGTCAAGCATTTTCCAACGTACGTAGCAATGTGGGCCTTCATACTAGGCCACCAATAAGTAGTGCTGATGTCGTGGTACATTTTATCCGACCCTGGATGTACCGAGTAGCGAGACTTGTGTGCTTCGTCCATCACAAGTTCACGTAGACCGCCATAAAGTGGGACCCAAATACGCCCCGTTACATAGTAGGCGCCGTCTGCCTTCTGTTCCATTTGCTGTCGTGAGCCGCGTAAGGCTTCAGCCTTGACATTTTCGGGCTTCAATGCTTCTGCCTGAGCATCTCGTATCTGTGCAGGAAGGCTAGACTGAATCGTAAGCTGTAGCGCTCGCACGCGCCGAGGTAAAGTGTCTTTTCGACTAAGGGCGTCAGCCACAACATTGGCTTTGCCTGGATGGTACTTGATAGCGCATTCGTAATCGTTTAGTAACTCGACCCATCGTCGTTGACGCATATTCAAATCCTTCTGCTTAAGAATATGCTCGAGACTCCTGTGATCGGTATAAATCGTGCACCTGGTACCGTACAGGTAGTGTCGCCATATCTTAAGCGCGAAAACAACAGCTCCCAGCTCTAAATCGTGCGTCGTGTAGTTCCGTTCGTGAATCTTAAGTTGGCGTGAAGCGTAAGCAATAACCTTGTCGCCCTGCATTAACACACATCCAAGTCCCCGAATGGATGCATCACAATATACCACGAAGTCATCTGTGCCCTCTGGCAATGAGAGGATAGGTGCACTGCAAAGTCTATCCTTTAAGTGCTGAAAAGCAGTCTCCTAGGGTTCTCCCCAGCGATAGGTAACACCCTTCTGTGTCAGTAACGTAAGCGGCTGAGCAATCTTTGAGAAATCCTTGATAAACCGTCTGTAGTAACCTGCCAAGCCCAAGAATTGGCGTATTTCCGTCGGTGTACGCGGTGCAGGCCAGTTTCTGATCGAATCTACCTTTGATGGATCGACATGGATTCCATCCCTGTTCACCACATGGCCTAAGAAGTGGACTTCACGAAGCCAGAAGTCGCATTTTGAAAGCTTGGCGTACAGCTGTTCCTTCCGAAGGAGTTCCAAAATGAGACGTAGATGCTGCTCGTGTTCCTCCTGACTCTTGGAGTAGATTAGAATGTCGTCGATGAAAACAATGACGAACTTGTCGAGATAGGGTTTGCACACCCTGTTCATAAGATCCATAAATACAGCAGGCGCGTTCGTTAACCCAAATGGCATGACGAGAAACTCGTAGTGTCCATAACGAGTTCTGAAGGCTGTCTTGGAGACGTCCTCATCCCGGACTCTCAGCTGATGATACCCTGACCTCAAGTCTATCTTCGAATAGTAGCACGACCCTTGCAACTGGTCGAATAAGTCGTCGATGCGCGGAAGAGGATAACGGTTCTTCACCGTCACCTTGTTGAGTTCACGGTAGTCGATGCACATTCTGAACGTACCGTCTTTCTTTTTCACGAATAGTACTGGAGCTCCCCAAGGCGAAGAGCTTGGACGAATAAAGCCCTTTTCCAAGAGTTCTTGTAGCTGCTTTGACAATTCTTCCAATTCTGATGGAGCTAGACGGTATGGAGCGCGAGCTATGGGAGCTGCTCCTGGAGCGAGCTCGATTTGAAATTCGACCTGACGATGAGGCGGTAAGCCAGGTAAGTCTTCAGGAAACACCTGAGGGTAATCGCGTACAATTGGAATATCCTCCAATTTCTTTTCTTTTGCTGATGCGTCTGTAACTAGTGCCAGAATGGCAGTGTGCCCCTTTCGTAAGCATTTCTGAGCCTTCAAGAAAGAGATGATGCCAACCACAGCACCACTCTTGTCGCCTTGGACTTCGAGAGGTTCTTGACCAGAACGTGGAATACGAATTATCTTCTCGCTGCATAAGATTTCTGCCTGGTGTTGGGATAACCAATCCATCCCAATCACGACGTCGAAACTACCCAAAACTATGGGAATGAGATCAATAGAGAAGGCTTGGCCAGCTAAGATAAGATTACAACCCTGAACTACGTGCGTGGCTTCTAGACTTTTACCGTTAGCTAACTCTACTACATGTTTGGTGGGTAAAAGTGTTGGTGCACGTTTTAGCAGTTGACACATTTTCACAGACATATAGCTTATATCCGCACCCGAATCAAATAAAACAGTAACGTAAATATTGTCGAGGAGAAACTTACCCATAACTACGTTGGGATCGTTCACTGCGTCACCTCGACCTAGTACGAATGCACGACCACGAGCTTCATTGCCGTTGTTGTTGTTTCCCCCGTTGTTGTTCCCGTTGCCCTGGTTATTGTTGTTGTGATTCTGGTTCAACTGAGGGCAGTCGCGTTTGAAATGACCTTCAGCCCCACACTGGAAACATCCCCGGTTTCCACGCTGTGGCTGCTGTTGCTGCTGGTTCTATGGTGCTGGTAGCTGAGGCTGCTGATTCTGATTCGCAGGACGAGGGCTCCTACAGTCCTTGGCCTCGTGACCCATCTTAAGACACCTTTGACAACGACCCTTGTTACACGGGCCATTGTGATGTCTGTGGCAATTGTGGCACTTAGGTTGACTTCCCTGATATCTCCTCTGTCTATGACCACCAGAGGATTGCTGACTGGGACTCTGATAGTGGTCAATCTTCTGCTGCTGAGCTTGTGGCTGAACAGTCGCTGAACCCCTGCTGGAATCTCCATCCCATTTTCTTTTGCTTTCGCTAGTAGTAGCAGGAGTAGCTGAAGGAGTGACTGTAGCAGTAGCGTTGACACGCTTAGGCAGTTTATTCTGATCCACTGCCTGGTCGGTGATGCGATGAGCGAGACGCTGGATTTCCTGGATGTTGTCGAGATTAGCCGAAGTAACATGGCTCTGGATCTCTGGTGCCAACCCCTTGAGATACATCTCAATGCGCTTGTATGGAGGGTCCACCATAGTTGGACACAGAACGGCCAGCTCATTCGACCGTTTAGTATACGCTTCAATCTCTGATCCAACCATTTTCAGATTATACAGCTCGTCTTCCAGCTTGTGAATATCTTCACGCGTACAATACTCACGCTTGATGAGTTCCTTGAAATCGTTCCATGGGGTGGCGTTAGCAGCTGCCAACCCGAGAATCTGCACCTGCGCGTTCCACCAGGTTAGCGCGATTCCTTCCAAGGTGCCGGTAGCAAACTTGACCTTGCGAGCCTCAGGGCACTCGCACATTTCGAATACTGATTCTAGCTTTTCAAACCAATGGAGGAGTCCCACTGCCCCCTCTGTGCCGCTGAAAGAATTTGGACGACAGTCCATGAAGTTCTTGAATGTGCAGACAGGCTGCTGCGCGTGTTAACCTATTGTGTACGAATAGGACGAAGTTAAATACGAGAGTTAATGTAGGATCTAAAGATCCTAGTGTGTGCCTATACTGCAGGATATACTACCTGCTTGAGCTGCTGCAACTGCCACAGCAACTTGAGCTTGAACGAGAGCCTCTAGCTGGGCTTGTGTCATGTTGATTCGTCCAGACATGATCTTCATTGTAACAAGTAGCATAGGTAAGAATGGTTCGCGAATAGGGCGATGACAGAAAAGTGTAAGCACGTAGGGATTCTCATGCTATAGTATCATGTGTATCTAAGCGTAATGCGAGCAAAGTTCTAAACAGTTCTAGCAAACAGGCAATAAACATAACCTTATTACCTAGGATGTCGAGTCTTGCACGTGGAGCGAAGCGTCGTTGTGGATCGTTGAGAGCACTGTGCTGGTTATAGTCCGGTTTTAATAAAAACGTTTTCCCATATTAAAACCTAGTTCTCTATAACCAATGGCTCTGATACCAATCTGTCACACCCCCAAAATCCACCCGCGGAGTACCACCGCTTGGGAGCGTGACTGACCAGGATCAAGCCATCAATCATATCAAACATAGCATTTAATAATCAAAGTAATTAACGTAATTCATCATGACATGATTGATGTTTCAAAACCAAACATTGTTTAAGTAGCGGAAGCATAGTAATGTAAACTCAAAATAGTTATAAGTTCAGATATCGTTCATGATCCAAATCCCACAACGACCTGCTCCTCCCTGTGCAAGCTCCATAAAGTACCTAAGGTCCTGCAAGGCATGCAGCAAATAATCAACAAGCATAACTAGTGGGGGCTTCCCATACTAGCGTGTACTAAAGGTGGGGGCTTCCCAAACCTTGTGTTAATATTACCGGTGGGGGCTTCCCACGTTTATCCTTACTAGTGAGGGCTTCTCATTAGTGGTACTTACTAGACTAACTTCCGACCATGTGTTCTTCTTTACCGAGAACAGGAAAACGTACAGGGTCACGTAGGCTTTACGTGACGTGCCCTTCCCCGAGGACATGGTACGCGTGGGGGCTACGTAGGCTTTACGCAGCGTGGCCTTCCGACCCGGAAGCCAGTAGATGGTATTGGGTTACGTAAGCTTTACGTAACGTGTCCTCCCGACCCGGGAGACAAATGGCAAACATACTGGGTTACGTAGGCTTTACGTAACGTGTCCTGACTAACCTGAGGACGATGGTCTATAGTCTAGAGTATGCGTAAGTACGAGTAATCCTTTCAATATCAACATATCCAACCCAATTCCCAACCCGGGAATCCCATGCCTTGGCTGTGTGAACTCACCTTGGTTTGCTCGGCAGATACACAAAGAGTACAGGTAGCAAGTAAATGGTCAACCACGTCCTATCATGGTTATAGTACAAGTCAGGTTTTGACTTCACGTAATGCACGTATAAAACATACAAGTTAACATGTTTCGAGCACTTATAGAACATGGTAACACTTAGCAGTCAAGAGCCTACTTGTGCGTTCTAATCTTGGCCCAACATAACCCGGCCCAATATATATATATATACCGCATAACAACATATCAGCCCAACCGGATAAGCAGTCCAATAACAACCAGTCAAGCAATACAACTCGTACGGTTTAAACAGGTAGGCTAAATATTAACCGGCCCAAGTAATCATAGCAGCCCAAACATCAATTGTGAAAACAGTCCAATTACTTGGCCCAATCTATTGGGCCCGTGGTAGTGCAAGGTCCAAACAGTGTGTGCGGGCATAACAGGCCTCAAGTCGCAACTAATGATCTCGAGTCGCAACTGGGTTACGAGTCGCAACAGCTGGTTGCGAGTCGCAATGGTGATTTCGGCTCATCATGGTCCGGTTACGAGTCGCAACGGGACTCGCAACCATGGTTCCGGCTTGTGCTGCTGGGTGTGAGGTTCCGAGTCGCAACTGGACTCGCAAACTCGGTCTCGACTCGCAATCTGTGTCGCAACAAGCTGTGTAACGGTTTCTTTATCAACACTTCAATCAGCTCCGAAAAATCAGCTAACAATTAGGCAGTTTCACAATTCAGATCAAACACAATCAATTTCCAAATCAAACAATAGTAAATCAGCGATCATGAGCATTCATATCCACTAAGAACAGTGAATTCATCTTCAAGCAAACATACAACCGGATCATAATCAAACATATAGCAATCGGTTATATATTATTTGTTTGGTTTTAATCATGCAGACCTATCATTCATCCTAACCGATTAACACATACATGGATCGATCAGCAATCAGAATTAACATCAACTTACAATCCGATTATAATTCAGCACATCAACACACGTTACCGAAAGCAATACATAGATCCTGCTTTGTTTACTAGCATGAACCTTAACCGGTTGTGTAATAACATTCCTAGTAAACATACACAACATCAAACGATATACTAACCGAGATGAAGACAAGAATCGAGCCGAGAGCTTCAAAGATGAAGGTGTGATCGCCGGTTCCGAGAGCGAGAGTGTTTGTGTGTGCTTCTTGGTTGCCGAAAGGTTGAAAAACTAAACCCTAATCGTATAAGCGAACATATATATGTGTGGAAGAGATGTGGGCCGAACCCCACATGGGTTTTCTCATGGTTTCGAGTCCACTAAATGGACCGAGTGGGTTTGTGTTCGGTGCGGTTCGATAATTATAACACTAAATCACATAATTCACGTAATACGTATCATTCAATCAATCACTTAATCGCAATAGTTCATATAGTTACACGTATATAATAGACGGTAAGTACGAGTTGTCACATTATCCCCAACTAATTGGAAATTTCGTCCCGAAATTTGGTATGCACTCACTGAGGAAGCTAGGTAAGTTCAATCGTTCACTGGTTTTCCTGGGGTGTCACACTAGGCACCACCCTCATGGTGAAAGACGACAAATAAAAACGCCAACTTTTTAAAACTTTCATACCATAATTTCATATTTACCAAAATACCCTTACGGTTGGTCGAACCAAACACAACCATCAAGTGTTTAACAACGTTAACTGAACCACCGTATCACAAGTACAACCATAACCTGGTTACTTACAAAACCATAAGTATTAAAATGACATTCACAACCTAAAAAGTGTTTTTGACCCATTAATGACAAACTTAATCAAAAGTGCATACGGGCTGAGATGTGTATTCATTCCAAGCTCGCCTTTATCAAGATTTTGATTACCTATCATACACAACCCCAAAACATTCATTAGTAAATTTTACTTAACATAAACTACAACTTTCATTTCAACCTTTATTTGACCCGTTAACAAGAACAAAATTTAATAACATCATTTTTGTTTAATCATTCATTCATTCCATACCTACATCAAATCCGTTTACACGGATTTATTGTTAACATTCCTTTAACATCCAAGCATAGAAACCATCTGACCCATCCGTAACGAGCCAAGGCTTAACCATCATCATACTTCTATCATACAAGTCTTATTTGACTCACCTGTAGCGGGTCAATGCATAACATACCATCATTAACGCAATTTCATCATTTCGACCTGTTTAACTTGTGTTTTTTAAAGTTTATTAATTTAAAATAAATCTAAATTAAAAATAATTGAGTAATGATAAGAGGGGCTCTATGAGCTTTTATCCCACTCCATGGTAGTTGACGATAAGACCCCTTGTTTACGTGTCATCTACAAGGCGCTTATGTGGCATGATAAAGTCCCTAGGGGCTTTATCCCACACTATATAGCTTAACTGAAAACCCAACCATTAATCGAAATTAACCATAATTGATAAAACCAATGGTTATGGTTAAATGACTCAAATTAACCGACCATTCGATTATAATTATGGTTATGGTTAATGTGTTCATTAATTAAAACCTTCTATGTTCATGCTTTTCTAGCTTTTAAAATGTAAATTAGATCTATTTGAAGTGGTTGCTAATTTGGAAAAATAAAAATAAAACAAAATAAGTGTAAAGTTGGTGTTTATTTTGTCTTAGTTTTCGCATTTTATATGTAAAATATATCTTTTAAATTTTCGAAAATAATATCTTCATCAATTGATTCATGGTTACAATCGGACCCCATGATGCGTAACTCCAAATTAATTAAAAAAAGTTGTGGCTTAGAACACCATAACTAAACTATTTTTAGCTATAACAAAACAAAAAAAAAGATAATTAAAAGATACAATGGATGTTTAACCTATATCAATCCACAACCAACGGTTAACCAAACAATAGTTAACCAATCATCAGTTATAGTTACGCTTAACACTTTTCGATTAACTGAACCCTCGGTTAACCGAACCCATTGTTAACCGACTTTACACACCCCTACTTCAGTATGTCTACAACATATTAAATAATATTTAAATAGTATCAACCTAATAGAAAAAAAGTTAAAAACATGAAGTTATTAGCTATATAAAGCTAGTTGTGGTACCACTTTTGTATGGGTAATAAAAAATATCAAAAAACAACTTGTATCGAAAGCAACAACATATATATGAACACCGGTATCTACACCTATGTTTTTCGGGCGATATTGGTTTGGTTTGATAAAATGTCATTTATAAAAAAGGTTAATTACATTGATTTAATTACACATATACAATATATAATCGGAATTTTATAAAATGTTATATTATATTACTAAAATAACGAAAAAAAGGTAAACATCACTTTATACAATATATATACACACACGCGCTAAAAGGCAACTTTGATAACATCCACGTTTGTGCATCAATCATTTATACATTACTACTCACAACTCAGTTTTAAGTAAACCTTATATCCAGAGGTAAATAAAAATAAACACGTTGCAATGATATATATATATATATGTGTGTGTGTGTGTATGTGTGTGTGTGTGTGAAATTTAATAAAAATCTTATCTTAAAATTTCTGTACAAAAAATCAAATTTGCTTAAAAGTAGTAGTAGTAGTAATAGTAGTAGTAGTAATAATAATAATAATAATAATAATAATAATAATAATAATAATAATAATAGAAAATTCAGGAAGCACTGTTCATGTGGTTGCATTTTGTAAAGTATATATATATGATAACATACAATACAATATTATATAATTATGGGTTCCTGGAGATCGGTTTAAAACTAAAAAGGGTAAATGAGATGCGTTTCTTATTTACTTGATCTTGATTCGCTTAAAGTTCAAACTTAGTTCTAACCGAATTAGCGCAAACCAGTCTAAGTTAAAAGTTTATTTGTTGAACTAGCTCAAGACCAAGTTTCACGTATCATGTTGGGTTGACCTCTCAAGCCTAAAGATGTATATTAGTTATATAAATGTGGTAATATCTATCTTATAGTATTAATATTATGGTAAAAAATGTGCATCTTGTTAGGGTGTATAAAGTTATAATTATATATGTAGTAAAAACTATACACACAAAAATAAAAACAAATAACAAGACGAGTTCAGGCTAAAAAAATATTTATGAGTTGCGCTTAAAACGAGCACCTGTCTCGACTTGACTCGCTTATATCCATATATAGCATTTCACACCATTTCAACTATCAAACTCGCGTCTTTCAACTTTAATATTTTTTATCTCGTAAAACACAAATGCTTACTGTCTAATCTTAAATAATAAAATATCACATTTATTAAATATTTCACTAATGACTAAGAGTGTTGGAAGTGCCTTCAGTGCAAGGAGGGTTGAGATTGCTAAGCGGTGCCATTAAGGAACACCACCACACTTGTATGCAGCATGGTGAACCAGTGAGGGATGGATGTTTGCGGGAATTGTTCACTGATAGGGGAGAGAAGAGTGAATGAGATAGATAGAGAGAGAGAGAGAGAGAGAGTGATGTACTTTTAAACGAGCCCAATGTATAATAGAAAAATATGATATAAGGTTGATATGAATAAGAGATAATACTAACAATGAGAGAGATTGATAAATGTGACTCCCTGACCTTGACCTTTTATATAAAATCAAAGGATAAATTAATTTCTATTTAGACAATATATTACTTTTTAGAGTAAACTGTCATTTTGGTCCTGTGGTTTGGGCACTTTTACCATTTTAGTCCAAATCTCAAACTTTTTACATATGGGTCCCTGTGATTTGCATTTTGTTGCCATTTTAGTCCAAAATCCCCCTTTTTTGACTGTTGAAAGTTGCCTATTTTGTCCTTTAGTGCAGGGTCATTTTGGTCATTTAAAAAAAACCTAAAAATTCCATCTCTCTCTATAAAGTCTCTGCACACACTCTCTCTCTCTAAACAAAACCTGACTCTCTCTCTCTCTTCTCTCTCTCAATAACACCGCTCGATCCAGATCCACAAAATCCAACACCACAACTTTTGCTTTTGATTCAGATCGAATATTCATTCGATGAACAACAACAAAACATCGACGAAGAAAGCGGTGTTTCTCTCTAGGTTTTGACATTTTCGAGAGGTTTTTTCTCTCTAGATTGGGGGTTTTGAGTACGGGGAACAACCGTTACCGCCTGAGGCGGTGCTGCCTTTGTCTTCGCCGGAACTGAATGAGAGAGAGAGAGAACAGGGGTGCCAGAGCTGATATCGAGAGTGACAGATCAAGGGGTCTGTGGGTGTTTTGGGTTTTGAGGAGGTGAAGATAAGCAGAGAAAGAGATGGCACTGTAGGTGTTTAGCTGTGAAAAACGACTGGTGCGGGATGAATCTCTGTGATCTCGGTAACAATGATGATGATTCCATGATCATCTACGGATGAAGAGTTCTGGGTGAGAGAGAGAAGAAGATGAAGAGTTTTGGGTGAAAGAGAGAGAAGAAGATGAAGTTCTGGGATGTTGAAGTTCTGGGTGAGAGAGATGTCTGTATGTGGACTAACCATAAGCTTAATTATCTAAAATAATAATTTGCTATGAAATGTATCTTTGTTTGCGATTTAATCGTAAAAGAATTTACCTCAACAATTTCAGTTTAAGTGAAGTTATATGCACTGAAATGTCTATTTGTTTGTGAGTTATTGTAGATTTTTGTTGTTTCAATTGCTGATTCGGATTACTTTTATGTGATTCAGTGGAATTTGTGACGAATTTACCTAGATATCGTTAGATTCAATGAAGTTAATATGCACTGAAATGTCTATTTGTTTGTTTGAAAAAGGGGTGAAGATGATGATGTAATTGGGCAGGGGGTGTGGGTGTGACTGTTGGATGGGACGACGCCGGAGTGGCGGTGGTGAGAAGGGGGAGGAGGTGGCGGTGGTGGTGGTGCTATCTAGAGAGAGAAGAGAGACAGGGGGAGGAGGTGGCGGTGGTGGTGGTGCTAGAGAGAGAGAGAGAGAAGAGAGAGAGAGAGAGCTGATTATTTGGACCTGGGTTTTATTGCTAAAAAATGAAATTTAAAAAATGACCAAAATGCCTCTGCACTAAAGGACAAAATAGACAGCTTTCAACAGTCAAAAAAGGGATTTTTGGATTTTGGACTAAAATGGCAACAAAATGCAAACCACAGGGATCCAGATGTAAAAAGTTTAAAATTTAGACTAAATGGTAAAAGTGCCCAAACCACAGGGACAAAAATGACACTTTACTCTACTTTTTATTAGAAATAAAAGCATAATATTTATTTAACTTTAATTATTAAAAAAATGGTCTGTAACTGCTATGATACGGTTGGCGGGAATGGTTGTTGCATTGGCATGTGAATTTTCCTTCAAAATGAAAGTTTTACATATGGTTTGACTCAATGATTTTTTGGTCAAAGAAAAAGTCAAAATTGTGCATGAATTGGAATCCTATGAAATAAACATAAAAAAAATAAACTGACATAGCAGATATACAGAACGTGGAGTCTCATCCACGATAATGTTTTTATCATCTTATTCGTATGACAAAGATTCTGTCTTTCTGGCCCTCCAACTTTCACATTTTTTTAATATTGCCCCTTGTACTTTTTAATAGTAGTATATATCTGGCAGAATTTTACCATATAAAATTCACAAAGTAAATTAAAAAACAATATTACTCCACATAAGTGGTTAGTCAACATCGACAAGCACACGCCTTTCAGAAAAAAAAATAATAATATCATAATATTTTATTTTCATAATATTTTTTCTGGTTTCACATTGATGCACTTAAAATATAAGTGTGAAAATTTTGGAGCAGAAGTTACTTACAGAAAAAATGATACTATTAAATTTGATATTAAGTATTAGTTTGGTTCTCATAATGTTTTTAAATTAATCGAAAATGTAATTAAAAAAGGCTCATTATTTCATTTCATAAACTTATATAAAGTTAAACGACACCAATATTGTATTATGAAAGACTTGAGATAACTCAGTAAAAGAAAAGCCTAACATAGTAATATGAAATGTGTGTATTATCTCTTAGACTAAAGGGTATGGAGAGGATGGGCTTGGAGGGGATGAGCCGCCACGTAGGAGTGGCTTGGAGGGGATGGACCTAGAGGGGTGGGGGATGAACCCCTTTATGTATATATATGTATGTATGTATAGGTATATGTGAGAGAAGAGAGGAGAAGAAGGTCCGGCTACCCCGGCTGTGGGTGGCCGGTTGTGCCGAGCCGAGCCCCAAAGGGGCGGTGTGGGGGTCCGGCGCCGGGCCTAGCCGGGCATCAGCCGGCCCCCATACCTTCCAGTCTTAGTGATCAATGTACAGAGTCAAAAGATATAATTACTATTACTAGTGATATATATATATATATATATATATATATATATATATATATATATATAGGTGGTGATATTAAATAGTACCACAAAAAAATTGAAATCTTTTTCTAAAATTATATATATATTTTTAATAATATCTGACTTTGATTATACTTTTTTTTTAAAGTTTAATAACCTTTATAAAGCTGTTTTTTTTTTCTTTTACAATGAGCATATTGTGTCTAAATCCTATTTGTTTAGTAAACATTTAGTTGTGCTAAAATACATGTAGGTAATTGTTGTGAGTCTTATTAGGGGACCAGGGGCGGTCTGTTAGCCCCATGTCACACGTGATGAAGAACTAAACACCGCCGCCACTCACTTCTACCACGCGTGAACTTCACAATGCGTGGTTTTTTTGACGCGTTAGACTTTTCGAATTTCGACCGTTGCTTGTTGACCGTTGATAAATAAAAAAAATAAAAACCTTTAAACAATCTATATATACTTCACATTTTTATACCATTTCACCCACACCAAAACACAAACACATATCACACATTCTACGTATTTCACAAATGGATTTTCTTACATCTACGTCGTTTCCGATTGACAACGATAACAATAGCCAATCGTCTTCCGACAATGAGACGGTTGAATTTTTCAAGTCGGTGTATAACGAACTTGAAATAAGTTCGAGCCGCCCAAAGAAGAAAATGGTGGATCGTGATCGTATACATGCCAACGAAGTGTTACTAAACGATTATTTTGTGGAGAATCCGGTATGCAACGCCGAAACCTTTAGAGATCAGTTTCGTTTACCAAAAGAATTATTTTTAAAGATTGTTGGAGACATCGAAGCGGCTGAAGAATGGTTTTAAGAACATTACGACGCGAGGGGCAAACCAAGTTTCACGCCGATAAAAGTTAATCAAACAAGACGGACGTACAATATCACCAGATTAGGTGCCGGATCCTCCTACACAAGTTCACATTCCCGAAAATATCAAACAAGACTTGCGTGATGAAGAAATTCACTTTCGATTCAGATACGATTTAATTGAACTAGTAGGTTCTTTAGGTTTGGAATTTCTTAATTCGGACGAGGAACATAGTTTCTTTATGTATGTTTTTTTTATTGTAGTCTAAAATATTTCTAGTATTTTTAATTTAAAGAAATTTATAATTTATAATTTTAGTGTTTTATTGTTAATTTATAATTAAAAAAAGGTTGTGAGTGATGGAATGTCCATCACAAGTGATGATGGACATTTCCACTAAACACTAGTGATGGAATAATGCTTGATGACATGACGAAATTTGATTGGAAGTTGTAAGTGAGTGATAAGTGATGACCACCCCTACCCCTTAAGGTGAACGTATGCATATGATGTGAATGGGGACGGAGGTACTAGAGATAAGATGAGGATGTTCAAAGTAAATAAGTGGGTATATAAAGTTGGTCCGGATACAAAATGAGGATTTTATGGAAAATTAGGGTAGCTAGTACACAACTAAGATAAGAAAGGGAAAATTGAGATGGTTTTGACATGTGGATAGAAAACATACACTGCATGTGAGGGTAATTAACCAAGAAAATAAACGCCATTTGTATTAAAGGTTATACTCTGTAGCAAAACATAACATAAAGGTTGATTTTTGCCGATTTCATAGTGAAAGGTACAAAGTGCAGCTTAGGTATAACATAAAGGTTGATTTATGCAATTTTGTCATTTTTAAAATAGAGATATTGGATTTAAATAACTCTAACTTTCACAAATTGGCTAATAACACTCGTAACTTTCGATTTGTACCACACTACTACTAACTATCAACTTATTGGTCGATAGCACTCCTACAATAACTGAACTCTAATTCGGTTAGTTTTTTTGTTGATGTGGCACTTGTGTGTTGACGTGACAACTGACGTGGATTTTTTATGACGTGGCAGCTGATGTGGCACAGGTTTGGTAACGGTGCAGCTAATGTCAACAAACTGGGTTAGTGTTGAGTTAGTTTGGAAGTGTTATCGGCCAATAAGTTGAAAGTTTGGAGTAATGTGGTACAAATAAAAAATTTAAAGTGTTATCGGAAATTGATGAAATTTAAAATTAGAGTTAAATGCCATTTTAGTCACTGTGGTTTGGGTCGTTTTGTCAGTTTAGTCCAAAGGTTTCATTTTTCGCTTGTGAGTCCAAAAAGGTTTCACCGTTGCCATTTTAGTCTACTCGGTTAATTTCATCCATTTTTTCTATTAACGAGAAGGGCCATTTGGTAATTCTGTAAACAGAAGGGCAATTCGGCCATATAAAATGTTCAAATTACCCTTCTCGTTAACAAAATAAAAATGGATGAAGTTAACCAGTGGAATAAAATGAGAATGATGAATCCTTTTTAAAACCCAGACAAATTAAACCTTTAAATTAAACTGTCAAAAATTAAACCTTTAAATTAAACTGTCAAAATTACTCAAACCACTACAGAGACCAAAATGACATTTGACTCCTAAAATTATTTAAATACAATACACTCGTGGTGGTGATCACACCGCGACCATTTGTTACGGTGTTTTATCTCCCGTTACCACCGTGACATCTTCACACAAGTGAATTAACATTTATTTATTTATTTATTTTACACAAGCAAAGTTTAAAAATTATTGAAGTGTGATTAGGAAAGAAGCTGTTCTTTGAAACAAAAGTAACTTTTGGGAATTTCGATGCGTATTCAACGGTCGTTTGTAGATTTATGGTGTCTTTAAAAGTGATTTTTTTGGCAAATGACTTTTAACTATTTTTTTTGAACGGATACATCTGCTTGTTAGGTCTTTGGACTTTGATCACCCAGGTCATTAGGAGGAATTCCGTAGTTGGCATATTATTGTCAGTTTAAACTGGTGTTACAGTTTGTCCCCCACAAAATTCGACTCTGAAACCTTACATAAATGGGTAAACCTTTTCACCTTCTCCCAAACCAATTGGTCTATAGATCATTGGTGCAAATGACATAACTACTAAGTTTTTTTAACGTTATATATTATACATTGTTAATGAATGAAATTACTAACATATACAAACATAAGTTTCATGATGTCAGCCGGTAACAAGAAAAGCAAATGATTGGCTAGGGGTGGCGGCTAGCTTATCTTTCTTAATATTTTTTTTTTTTAGAAAATAGGCATCACCTTGCCATTGGTTGAAATTACAAACATAAGTTTCATGATGTCAGCGGTAACAGGAAAAGCAAATGATTGGCTAGGGGGTGGCGGCTAGCTTATCTTTCTTAATATATATATATATTTTTTTACAAAATAGGCATCATCTTGCCATTGGTTGAAATGGACGGTCATCTCTCCCTCATTGGACCAACCATTTTATTAATTTATACACACTTTAAAAATACATTCTCGCCCTGCGATAGTGTTTCTCTCCCATTGGTTCAAATGGGCGGCGAACAATACCTATTGGAACACGTAGTTTATTATTTTATATCCACTTTAAAATTACATTTTTGCCCGCAGCTAAAAAATATGGTTTTGTCTCAACTTCAAAATACATTTACCCTTTTGCCCCGAGCTAAAAAATACGATTTTGCCCTCAGTAAAAAAAGTACGCTTTTACCATCAGCCAAAATTACGTTTTCGTCCCTGTTCAAAATAAAATTTTGTTTTTCCCCCCGGCTTAAAAATACGAATTTACACCACTTTATTATTTTATACCTACTTTAACATTACGGTTTTGCCCACAGTTTAAAATTACGTATTTGCCCCCAGTTCAAAATAAATTTATGCTTTTGGCCCCAGCTAAAATTTACGAATTTCCCCTCGGTTCAAAATTACGATATCACCCTCAATTTAAAATTACGTTTTCCCCCAGTGCAAAATAAAATTATGGTTTTGCCCTAGCTAAAAATTAGGATTTTACCCTCGAAAAGATTTGATTTTTCAGCCAAGTAAAAATAAAAATATAACTTTGCCCCCAGCTAAAAATCGTATCAAAAAACTGTCTAATTAACACTCTTTTTTACTTTTTATTTCTAGCAAAACTATAATATTGTTTTTTAATTGGCTGAGAATAATTCGGAAATCGCCCCGCAACACGGGCGGGTTGCATCACCTAGTATATTATATAAATATGGTTGGTGACCCTTGATGAATAGTATCTGCAGTAAAAAGTTTGCTCAATGGTAAAAGTAAAAGTACAGCAGCTCACATTTAATATTTATGGTCAAGTGTGTTCCACGTGTAAAGCTTTACTAGTATCTGCAGTAAAAAGTTTGCTCAATGGTAAAAGTAAAAGTACAGCAGCTCACATTTAATATTTATGGTCAAGTGTGTTCCACGTGTAAAGCTTTACTTTTGACACCAATGTTTTCAATCTTTCTTTTCAAGCTAAACACGTGTCATGTATCTCAAGCTCTGAGATTCCAGGTGTTTACATCCCATGTTATTAGATTCCAGCTGTTTACAAAAGGGGCACCTCATTTCACGCTTTGCAGAACACAAAGCTTTACATATATATGTAGAGAGATATAGATAGAAGTGCCGGATTCCTTTTTCCGGTGACCTCCATGTGGCAACCGATTGGCAATGGAGAGTACATTTAATATAAGAGCAACAAATTTTCTTTTTCTTCAACGGATGTTCATCGCGAAAATCAACAAAGATCAATAAGGAAATTTTGCTCATCTACTCACTGTTCTAAGTTTTATGTTATTTTTCCTGTCACACACTCCGGTTACAACACCACTGGAAACACCGATGGTTCAGGCGTTAATCGAACTATGGCCGGAAAAACAAATGTTTTTTAAGATCTATTTAGCCACTGGGTCTGGGTTTTCTTTAAGAGACTGAAAAAGTTAGTTTTTTAGAGAGCGAGAGAAAAGATGAGAGGATTGGAGATTTTTCACGCCACCTCAGCTTAACTTACGGAATGACGGACAGAAGAACCGCGGCAACTAAGATGGAGAAGCGAGAGAGAAAGAACAGAAAGTAGAAGAGAGATGGGTAGCCGGTGTTGTGGTGGTGGCGTATGCGAATGGGTTGAAATTTTGTTTGCTTGGTGTTGCCGGCGGCGGCAGATGGGTGTGATAGTGGTGGAAGAGGTGGCTGTAGTGGCAAAGAAAGTGGGCAGTGGCGATAGTGGTATACATGTAGTGCAGTAGTGAATGGGTGATATATTCCGGTGGTGGCAATGGTAGTTTTCTCTTGGTGGAGAGAGAAAAAGATTAGATTTGAAGGAACAAGATGCAGGAATCAATGGATGTGAAAATGTTTATAAATTAGATTGAATGAAAATTTATAAATACTAATTATTATTTTATTATTAAATTGTAAAACATTATAGGTATCGTCGTGGTTTTCATAGAATATTGGACCATGATTTATTTTGCTCCTCTTCTAATGTTGTCTTCAAACTAATAATGCATTTATAAATTTGTATATAGTTTAAAAAAGTATATGATTTATTTTATTTATTTATTTTCAAGTATCTACTTTTGAGTATTGATTATTTATATGGAGTTTACTAATGTGTGTACATATGCATATATGCACACATTTTTAACATTTTTACATTTTTTATCAAGTAAAAGGTTAAGTAAAAATGTTCAACTATATTGTTTTCATTGCAATCCAATAATTTTTTTTTATTTTCAGAATATATATTTAATTTACGCTTATACATCATTAAAATGTTTCTTTTTTCTTATAGAAATATTCTCTAGATTTAATCGTTTCTTTTTTATAGAAATATTCTCTATATTTAATCATATGATAAGAAATCTACATTATCTTACTTATCAATATAAATTATAGAAAGCTTTTATGTTTTGTAAAATTTTTTCGCCTTTTTAATTTTCCGCCTTTATTGTTTGACATGTTTAATTTTATTAGCATCCGAAACTTACAAATTTTAACACATTTGTTGTAGCGGAATCAACCGAATCAAACCGCCGCAACGCGCGGTGAATAAACACTAGTTATACATTGTTAATGAATGAAAATGAATATAAACTTTATTTTTTAATAATATATAGTTTTTATTACTTTTTTACTTAATATATTATAATAGTTTTATTATATTTACTTTAATAACATAAATTTATTTTTTTCCTTTTTAAGCGATATATTTCCATTACCGTTTTTTAGTAATTCTTTTTTAGATCATATATTAATTTACCAATTAATTTGATACTTCTTTAATAATTTGAGTTTATAACTTTTAAAAAAAATCTTAAGTACATAGTTGTGTTTGATTTTTTCCCTCGGACATTCCGTTATAAGTTTTATCAAAAACGAAGTTGTGCTCAAAATAAAGTATTTTATTTGGTATCATAAAACGGTACGATGATAAACTTAACCGTTTTAATGGTTTGGTTTTCTAAAGCACATGCTTTATTTTCAAATCATGTTTGTTTTACATTACTATTTGCCAGGTTTCACCGCACGCGCGACGTAAAAGGTATAGTATTTATTAATATTGACACTGTGGTTACAAATATTTACATTTGCAAGATGGTGTAGACAATGAGTTAAATTTTTTTTAAGTTTTAATTTCACCCATTATACCATAAATAATATACGCGTCATATATATACTGCTTATTATATGTTTGTTAGGTTTCAAGTCTTATATTTTTAAAATTATTTTGTGTGTGAAGTCCATAAGCTTAAAGAGCTTTTATATATAAATATAAAATCTCAGTACATATAACTTGTAAGTTAGATATTTTTCAATGCATTTAGCTTTAACTTTTTGAAAAATCACAAATTGCACGCATGTGTTAAGTTGGGTATGTATTTTACTTTTATTCAATAAAGATAGCTAGCTTTTCAAAATATAATGTAACTTGAGGAAACAATTAACAAGGATGTTGGTTCACCCTTGCATGCAATGTTGTAAAAGTAGCTTTAGAATCCGACTACCCGTCGAGTAATCGCTATAAGGTATGGTGTCGAGACAATTTTCTTTGACTCCGCCTAATTACTCAGAAACGATCAAAGACGATCAACCTTGGCGAGAATCAGATTTAGTCGGTCAACTTGGGAAGAGTTTAACTTAATAAAAAAAACACAATTTCTATGTCCCGAAAATTAATTTCTTTAAATTTAGAGAAAAATGTAATTTGCGTCCCTGTGGTATGTCCCAAACATCAACTTGAGTCCCTAAATTAAATTTTTGGATGTTTGAGCCCCTGACCTTATAAATTCATAACACTTTGAGTCCCTGCCGTCAGTTTGACTGTTTGAGGCAGGGGTAAGACCGTCTTTTGACATATCTTAATAACACTTTGCGTCCCTATGGTATGAGTGAAATATCAAGCTGAGCCCCTAAATTCATTTTTTGCTTTTTTCTTAAGAAATCTAATAATAATTAAATTAACTCTTTTATTTTTTATATAATAATTAAATGTATCCTATATATATATATATATATATATATATATATATCAAAGATCCACAAGCAATTAGGTTATATTCATTCATAATAAATTTCTCGATAACAAAAGACCGTAGACCGTAACGTACAGACTCGATAACAAAAGACCGTAACGTACAGACTCGATAACAAAAGATCGTAGACCGTAACGTACAGACTCGATAACAAAAGACCGTAACGTACAGACTCGATAACAAAAGACCGTAACGTACAGACTCGATAACAAAAGATCGAAACATACAAATAGAGACAAAACGTCAAAGATCCACAAGCAATTGTGGATCTTTACTGACGGGTGCACTTCGGAATGTAGCAGATATGAATGAATATAACCCCAGTGGCAGATATGAAATTCCAGAGCTCGCTGATTACATATCTGCCGCTGGGGTTATATTCATTCATATGAATGAATATAACCCCAGCGGCAGATATGAAATTCCAGAGCTCGCTGATTACATATCTGTCGCTGGGGTTATATTCATTCATATGAATGAATATAACCCCAGCGGCAGATATGAAATTCCAGAGCTCGCTGATTACATATCTGCCGCTGGGGTTATATTCATTCATATCAATCACTTCCTTATGTGCACCGCGCCATCTTCTAGGAGGTTGTCAAGTGTTCTCGCCTTCGTAGTTGGTGTTTTGCGTATCTTTACATCCGCAGCCATTCTATACAACAAAACACATTCAAACCAAAACACATTCTGTACAACAAAATTCAAACCAAAAATCCATTCAACCCTAAACCCAAACACATTCTGTACAACAAAAATCAAACCAAAGATCCATTCAACCCTAAACCCACAAGAATCTGTACAAACCAAACCAAAAGACATTCTGTTGATACCCTAAACCCTAAACACATTCAAACCAAAACACATTCTGTACATCCGATCAGTTCTTAATACTCAGCTGATACCCTAAACCCTAAACACATTCAAACCAACACACATTCTGTACAACAAAACAAAACACATTCAAACCAAAACACATTGCTACCCTAAACCCTAATCCATTCAAACCAACTCTCTGTTTTGATGCATTTTGAACAAGAATCAAACCAAAAAATCCATTCAACCCTAAACCCACAAGAATCAAACCAAAAATCCATTCAACCCTAAACCCTAACCCCAAATAACACATTCAAATCATACCCAAAATTCCATACCCAAATAACTGTTATCATCGAATGAAAATGAGGAACACATTCAATCAAAATGAGGAACACATCGAATCAATAACTGTTACCCAAATAACACATTCAAACGCATTCAAAATGAGGAACCCAAAATCAACCCTCTGTTTTTCAAAATCAACCCAAAATCATCGAATGGAACCCAAAATCAAACCCAAAAACATCGAATGGAACCCAAAATCAAACCCAAAATCAACGCTCTGTTTTTTCACAATATAAACACATAAACACATCGAATGAAATCAACCCTCTGTTTTTTCAAAATCAACCCAAATCATCGAATGTTACCCAAAATCATCGAATGGAACCCAAAATCAAACCCAGAATCATCGCTCTGTTTTTTCACAATATAAGCACATAAACACATCGAATGACAGCATGAAGATGAACCTGATCGATGATGAAGATGAACCTGATCGATGAAGAACCTGATCGAAGATGATGATGATGATCTTTGGAGTTGAGAGCGGCTGTTGATGATGATGAATTTATTGGGAGTTGAGAGCTGCTGTTGATGATGATGATGATCTTTGGGAGTTGAGATGATGATAATGAATCCATCAGTGTATATATTAAAGGGTGGGGTATTATGGACTTTTCACAACTGGCAAACGGTGAAACTGACGGAAGACTGATGGCAGGGACTCATACTGTTATGAATTCATAAGGTCAGGGGCTCAAACATCCAAAAATTTAATTTAGGGGCTCAAGTTGATGTTTGGGACATACCACAGGGACGCAAATTGCATTTTATCCTTAAATTTATCATGTCCAAGTACTCTCCACCTAAATCAAGTACTCGCTACTCAGGAATCAAACGACATGAAAGCGCCTAACAACTTTTGCAACCATCATATCATTTTAATATTTAGTAAAAAAGTTATATTTATGTTCTAAAATCAGTGATGTGTTTTCAACTAACTATATATGGTCCAAAAAAAATAAAATAAATACAAAGTGTTACAAAATTTGATACATGATACATCACAATCCAAATGCCTTTTCCAACATGGCCTTTTTATAAATTTTTGTCTTCTTTCAGATCTTAAGGCCTCACCTTCACATATTGGAAATGTGTGATGTCCCCTTCAAACATTACAGGATTTAAATATCCATATTTATAGTTCTTTTAATACCATTAAAGGGTTTATTCCAGAAAATCCTAATCGATTTATACTAGACCGACATACTTACCAATGGGGCGGTGGTCCATTGGTAAATACAAAGCTTTTAAACACTTTGAGAGAATGTCTTAGGTTCAAGTCTTATAAACGATAGGAATAAAAAGAAAATTTTCTGTTCAAAAAAAAAAAAAAAAAAAAAAACTAGACGGACATACCTTCTTAGTTTTATCACATAAGAGGTAAATTAAGTATACTAGTCTTTTACTATCGTCGCGTTGCGGCGAATGTCTTTTGTTGTTTAGTCTGTGTTTACATGTGTTTTGAAATCACTACGAGCGCGTTGCGCACGGAAACCGCTGAGAAAAATAAAAAGAAAATATAGAAAAAAACACTAAAAGATAACCAAAAGAAAATCAACCAAAAAAGTTGTTGGTAATAATGTTGTTCGTATGAAATCTGTGGTCAGAGATGAGCAAATGATACTGGGTACCGGTACCGAATTTCCGGAATCGAAAGATCTTAAGTACCAATTCGGTACGACTTTTGGCGTTCCTGGTACCGGTTAGCTACCGTTTTTTACCTTTATACTATAATTGGTATTTTCGGTACCAGTACCGATTCGGTATTGATTGGCACCGAGCTCATCCCTACCCCTGAAACTAAAAAAAATCATTAAAAGTAGAAGAAAAAAAAGTTTAACAATACTGGTGTTGTTCATACGACACCCGTGATCAAGGATGAGCAAATGGTACCGGGTAGTAGTAACGAATTTTCTGAACTAAAAAATTTTCAAAATCAATTCGATACCGACTTTTGGTGTTTTCTGTACCAGGCGGGTGTCAGTTTTTACCTTTATGTACCCGATAACCGTACTGATATTTTTGATACCAGTACCGGTTGACAAAAGCTTATCTAACTTTGCGGCGAATGTCTTTTGTTGTTTAGTCTGTGTTTACATGTGTTTTGAAATCACTACGAGCGCGTTGCGCACGGAAACCGCTGAGAAAAATAAAAAGAAAATATAGAAAAAAACACTAAAAGATAACCAAAAGAAAATCAACCAAAAAAGTTGTTGGTAATAATGTTGTTCGTATGAAATCTGTGGTCAGAGATGAGCAAATGATACTGGGTACCGGTACCGAATTTCCGGAATCGAAAGATCTTAAGTACCAATTCGGTACGACTTTTGGCGTTCCTGGTACCGGTTAGCTACCGTTTTTTACCTTTATACTATAATTGGTATTTTCGGTACCAGTACCGATTCGGTATTGATTGGCACCGAGCTCATCCCTACCCCTGAAACTAAAAAAAACATTAAAAGTAGAAGAAAAAAAAGTTTAACAATACTGGTGTTGTTCATACGACACCCGTGATCAAGGATGAGCAAATGGTACCGGGTAGTAGTAACGAATTTTCTGAACTAAAAAATTTTCAAAATCAATTCGATACCGACTTTTGGTGTTTTCTGTACCAGGCGGGTGTCAGTTTTTACCTTTATGTACCCGATAACCGTACTGATATTTTTGATACCAGTACCGGTTGACAAAAGCTTATCAAACTTAAAAAGTAAAGAAAATAATAAAACTATTAGAAAAACCCATATATATTATTATAATTTTTCTTTCTACTGTTCAAAACATTCTGTTATTAATATATAAGAGAATTTTTCTTTCTAGTGTTCAAAACATTCTGTTATTAATATATAGGAGAATTATTAAATGGTTCATTTAGATCAACTCTTAGGTTGGCATGAACCTAATACATAATTGCATTTTGGTACAAGTGGTTTCAAGGACTCTTACCACCTCTTTCTGTGTGAATCTTATTTCAAGGGCTCTTAGCACCTCTTTCTGTGTGAATCTTACTACAATGTTGTAATTTGGTACAAGTGGCTTTGAGGGATCTTAGCACCTCTTTTGGAGTAAATCTTTCTATATTCTCCTACTACAAACTATAGTATTTGTACTGTCACAACCCCCGGTCCCTAGTCCCCGGGAACGGGCGGCCGTGAGCCAGTTTCGGTGGTATCACGTTTATTTATCCAATTTGGCAGCGGAAATTTTCATCAGGACCGTAGTTAGGAAATATTAAATCAGAGTAAACCACCTCGTTTAATAATATTAAACATATGGGTAAAAACCCAAGTTTTCAATACACACGTTTTATAGGAATAAATCCTATTTATTTATCAAAAACATCTCTTTTATTCTTAGGTAACTTTATTGCCACTTTTCCAAGCCTCCAGTGCTGTCCAGCTGGCTTCTATTTGGCTTTCACATTTCGTTACCTGAAACGCGTTTTAAAAAGGTTTTGTCAGTGGGAAATACTGGTGAGTGAATCCCAGTTTAATCAAGTTTAAATAAAAAGTCCCAGTGAACAGTATTGAGGGCGCATCCCGCAATTACATTTGTTTCCAAGTTATATCAATTATCACCCGTTGGTACTGTCGACACCCGACTTGTGGAAATGTTACTCCTTAACCAGGTTGTAACAAATTTTGTATACAAAACCCCAACATACCCACGATAATTGTATTCTTACAAATACTCAATAACTGTTATTCGCATGGAAAAGTATGTAAGGTTTTGTAAAAACATTTAACAAAAAGTGGATCAACTCACATTGCTGTTTTAGGTTATCCTTTAGAGTTTCCTGGGGAATATCTATAAATTATACAAATGCACGTGTGTTAGTATAATAACCCATTTTAACATTAGTAATACCCTCCCTGAGACGGCATTCCAACGACTACGTCGGGCAGAACCACGACAGCCGTTACGGAACCCTAGATCAATCGGGCAGAGTATCTAATACGTATCCAGGGGTTATAATACTTACATCGTAGCAGAACCTCGCTATTTTAGGGGGTATAATGCCCGGGTATAGTGTATACTACTCAGAAATTAAAGAAAGAAAGAAAGATTTGAGCGACAGACTGAAGACCCAATGCGTGCTATTTATAGGGCTGAATTCGGACATCCTCGCGGCCCGCGTGAAGTTAAGGCCGGGCTTACGCGGCCCGCGTCAATGTGGGTCAACGGCGTAGCTTGGCCCGCTCATCACTAGACTTGACACGGTGTTGACACGTGTCGACTCAGGGTCGCGCCACAATTCAAGACACTCGCGGCCCGCATGGACTTGAGTGATTTTGTACGCGGCCCGCATCAACTAACAAGTCAAACGGAGTTAATTCTTCTCCTAATGCGGCCCGCATGAGCTTGAGGTGAGGCCCTACGCGGCCCGCCTCAGCTTAATAATTATTGTTTTTAATTTATTTTATATATTATATTCTAATTTGGGGCTCGGTTTTCACATACGGGGTGCATATAAAGGCATATTGATATATTTAAAGATATATTAGAGTGTCAGAACTATTATGAGGGTGTCGGTTTTACCGAGGGTTGTTATATCCTCCCCACCTTGTTTTAGAGCTCGTCCTCGAGATCTACTGAAACAAGTGTGGATATTTCTTTTGCATTTCTGATTCGAGCTCCCATGTGTACTCAGGTCCTCTTTTGGAGTTCCACTTCACTTTGACCAGAACTAATCTCTTATGTTTGAGATTCTTAATTTTCCTATCTTCAATTTGTAGAGGCTTCTCTACAAATTTAAGTTGTTCATTTACCTCTATATCCTTGAGAGGTACTACGAGTGATTCGTCGGCTAGACACTTTTTGAGATTAGATACATGAAATACGTCATGTATTCCTGCCATTTCCTCTGGCAGTTGTAGCTGATAGGCTACAGGTCCTACTCTTTTGAGAATCTTGAAAGGTCCAATATACCTGGGACTTAGCTTTCCTCTTTTGATGAATCTTACCACTCCTTTCCAGGGTGAAACTTTTAATAATACTTTATCTCCTACCTGAAATTCTAATGGTTTGCGTCTGTTGTCCGCGTAGCTCTTTTATCGATCACGTGCTGCTTTTAGTCGTTCCTTATCTTGAATGATTTTGTCAGTTGTTTCTTGTACTACTTCAGGTCCAGATAATTGCTTTTCCCCAATTTCTGCCCAACAGACTGGGGTTCTGCACTTTCGTCCATAAAGTGCCTCGAATGGTGCAACATTGATACTTGTGTGATAACTGTTATTATAAGAAAATTCTATCAAAGGTAAGTGTTCGTCCCAATTACCTCCGAAGTCAATTACACAAGCTCTAAGCATGTCTTCCATGGTCTGAATTGTCCTTTCGCTTTGTCCGTCCGTTTGAGGATGATAAGCTGTGCTTAAGTTCAACTTAGTTCCCATTGCTTTTTGGAAACTTGACCAAAAATGAGAAGTAAAACGACGATCTCTATCAGAAACAATTGATAAAGGAATGCCATGTAAAGAAACGATTTCATTTACATATAATTTGGCTAATTGTTCTATGCTAAAGGTTTCCTTCATTGGTAAGAAATGAGCTGATTTGGTTAGCCTATCTACAATCACCCAGATTGTATCATTACCTTTTCTTGTTTTGGGTAATTTAGTAACAAAATCCATTGTTATTAATTCCCATTTCCAAACTGGCATTTCTAATTGTTGTAACAAACCTGAGAGTTTTTGATGTTCAGCTTTAACTTGTGAGCAAGTCAAACATTTAGAAACATAAGCTGCTATGTCCTTTTTCATTCCTATCCACCAGAAATTTTTCCTTAAATCCTGGTACATTTTATCACTTCCTGGATGCATCGTATATTTAGACTTATGAGCTTCTTCTAATATACGGTGACGTAAACTTCCTAATTTAGGTATCCACATTCTCTTTTGATGAAATCTCCAAATTCCATCAGTTCCTTTTTCTAATTCCTTAATCATTCCTTTTAATTTTTCAGTATCTTCCTTGATTACTGATTCTTGTGCTTTTCTAATTTGATCATTTAAATCTACTTGCAGATTTAATTTAAGAGAACGTACCCTTTTTGGCTTTTCGTGATACTTTCGACTTAAAGCATCTGCCACTACATTGGCTTTTCCTGTATGATACTGGATATCACAATCGTAATCGCTAAGCAATTCCATCCAGCGTCTTTGTCTCATATTCAACTCTTTTTGCCCGAAAACATATCTTAAACTCTTATGATCTGTGAATACGGTAAACTTACTACCATAAAGATAATGTCTCCAAATTTTAAGGGCAAAAATTATAGCTCCTAATTCCAAATCATGGGTTGAATAATTTTCTTCATGACTCTTAAGCTGTCTAGATGCGTAAGCTATAACCTTTTGACGTTGCATCAACACACATCCATAACCTAACTTGGAAGCATCACAATAGACTACAAAGTCTCCAGTTCCTTCTGGTAAAGCTAGTATGGGTGCATGGGTTAATCTTTGCTTAAGGATTCTAAAAGCTTCTTCTTGTTTTGATCCCCATTCAAACTTAACAGATTTACATGTTAACTTAGTTAAAGGGATAGCTATTCTAGAAAAATCTCGAATAAATCTTCTATAATAACCAGTCAATCCTAAGAAACTTCTAACCTCGGTTGGTGACTCAGGGGTTTTCCATTTGGTAATTGCCTCGATCTTTGTTGGATCTACGTGAATTCCTTTATGGTTAACTAAATGTCCGAGAAATTGTACCTGTTCTAACCAAAATTCGCACTTTGAAAACTTAGCATAAAGTTTTTCTTTTCTTAGTAAACTTAAAAGTAAGTGCAAGTGCTTTGCATGCTCCTCTTTACTTTTAGAGTAAATGAGAATATCATCTATAAAGACAATTATGAATTTATCCAAATATGGTTTACATACTCGGTTCATCATGTCCATAAATGCGGCTGGGGCATTGGTTAAACCAAATGGCATGACATTAAATTCATAATGACCATACCTCGTTCTGAATGATTTTTTAAGAATATCCTCTTCCTGTACCTTTAATTGATGATATCCTGATCTTAAATCGATTTTAGAGAAAAATCGAGCTCCTTGAAGTTGATCAAACAAATCATCAATCCTTGGTAATGGATACCGATTCTTAATCGTGACTTTGTTCAATTCACGGTAGTCAATGCACATACGCATTGATCCGTCCTTCTTTTTAACGAATAAAATCGGCGCTCCCCATGGCGATGAACTTGGCTGTATGAACCCTTTTTCTAATAATTCATCTAATTGTTTCTTCAGTTCTTGCATTTCAGCGGGTGCCAAACGGTAAGGTGCTTTGGCAATTGGTGCTGTCCCTGGTAACAGATGGATTCTAAATTCGACTTCCCTGTCTGGTGGTAATCCTGGCAATTCTTCTGGAAAAACATCTGAAAACTGGGACACTACTGGAATATCTTTTAATTCTTTTCCTTTAGTGTTAGTGATTATAGAAATCAAATACACTATAGATCCTTTTCTTATATAACTTGCAGTTTTCATCATCGAGATGAATTTAGTGGATCTAAATGATTTATCTCCTTTAATTGTGATCTTTTCACCTCTTGGTGATTTTACTTGAATTACCTTTTTATCACATAAAATACTGGCTTTATTGGCTATTAGCCAATCCATACCTAACACAACATCAAATCCAGCCAGATTTATTGGGTAAAGATTTGCAATAAATTTTTGATTAAAAATTTCTATTCTTGCTCCCTGCAAGATTTCCAAAATTCTAACAGTTTCTCCATTTGCGGTTTCTACTAGACATTCTTGTGGTAGTTTAGTTAATGATTGATTTAGGAGTTTGCAAAACGAAGTATTAATAAAACTTTGGTTTGCACCAGAGTCAAATAATACTTTAGCAAAAATATCATTAACTAAAAACGTACCAGCAATGACGTCTGGAATCATCCTGGCTTCATCTGCAGTTAGAACGAATGCTCTAGCATTTTTAGTATTCTTGTTGGTTGTAGCTGGAGCCAATTTTGGGCAGTTTGTCTTAATATGACCTTTTTCTCCACAGTTGTAGCACATTCCATTACTGGCTTTCCTCCTGCAATTTTCTTCCTTGTGTCCTGGCGCCTTACAGTAATTGCAGTAAGTAGAGCATCTTCCAGAATGCTTCTTCTTGCAATTCCTACAGTATGGTGCAGAGGTAGAACCTATATTTCTACGGTTGGAATTCCCAGAACGGAATTCTTGAGTAAGCCTTTGGGATAGGTTTCTCTTCTGGTCTTCCTCTCTAGTTCTCACTAGTTCATCAGTCAAGGTATTGGCTAGTTCTACAGCTTCCTCTATGGTTTGGGGTCTAGCTGCCTTGACTACGTGTCTAATTTCTCCAATTAATCCCCAGATGTAACGGGAGATTAATACCGGTTCAGGTGATGCAAGGGTTGGTACTATCCTAGCATATTCAAAGAATGTAGTAGTGTACCCCTTACTATCTACCCCGGTCATTCTAAGATTTAGAAACTTATTTGCTATCTGTTCTTTTTCATTGGGAGGGCATAATTTCCTTTCTACCATATTTTTAAATTCCTCCCATTCCATGTTATAAATCCTATCATTTCCTCTTGACTGGAGGATAGTGTTCCACCATTCTAGAGCTGCATTCTTAAACAGATTTGAAGCAAACATTATCTTATCTTCTTCAGCACACTTGCTTATTTTTAGAACAGCCTCAGGTTTCTCTATCCAGCGTAAGGCTGCAATGGGTCCTTCATTGCCCGAGAATTCTATTGGTTTACAGGACCAGAATTCTTTGTAAGAACAACCATATGGCATGGTTCTTCTTCTTTTGGGAATGGGCGCTTGAAGTACGAGTTCATTGTTTACGCTGTGTTCCGGTTCACTTGGTCGTTTACTGCTATGCTTACTTTTATTATTCGCTTCTTGAACCGTTTGAATAATAAATGGCATTGCATCTATAATTCCTTGTGCCACTATGTGTTGAACGACACTATTATCCATTTGGTTTCCGTTGTTATTGTTGTTCAGATTCTCGTTAACCACGTTATTGTTACTCTGGTTATCGTTATTCAGATTTTCTTGATTTCCCTCGTCGGCCATCTGAATTTTAAACATTTACCAGATATTAATATCACAAATAATATTTGTATATAACCAATCACATGACACGCACTTTAACCAAAAGCGTCGAACATTGCGACTTTTACTCTATTTATATAGTATGCATCAATACACACCAGTACAGAAATTAAAATTACAGTACCGACTGAAATGTAAAGCTACAATACTAATAGTATGCATCCGTAGTTTTTTTTTCTAACACATACACACATATATTATTATATTATTATTACTACTACCGTTCTGTCATCACGTTCACTGATATGGATTCATCCAGAAATCCATATTGCGCTCGTCATACTTCCAGACGAGACGCTCTCCCACCTGTCGCATCCTCTCACTGCTTTCTAAAATTTCCTCCCCAAAAGTCCTAAGTTCTTGGACATTTTCTGCACTCATTGGGGGTGCAGGTTCTAGGACTGGGTTTGGAATTTGTGGTACGGGTTCCTGGTACGGGGCCTGGTAAGGGTAAGGATTTTCTAAAATCTCCCTAATGTATGCATCGTTAATATTGTAGGGATCTTGAGGATCTAACCCTGGGTAGGCTCCTAGATTGGGCATCGGCACGTTTTCCTGAATCGGGTTTTGTTGCACATAGTCCCTAACATCGTTCCACCAGGGGTCGTAGTTGTTTGGGTCTAGGGGATCTGGTGCAGGTACCCTAGGTATCTCCTCCGGGTTGTAATCAGACATTTCTATTTGATTTTCTACTTCCATGGGTTGATCAGGATTTTGTGGTTGGGGTGCTAGCATTTGTTCCAGGTTTGGGTCAGCAGCAGTGGTTGCTAAAATATGGATATTAGCGATACCCCTATTGAGCATATCCTGATTATAAGCATCAGTCTCTCTTTTTGCTGCGGCTAACACTCGCTGTTCCTGCAACTTTTTCATTCTTTTCCTACGATCGTGCACTCCCCTACTGAACCATCCCCTCTTTTTCTGAGGAAATGGCTCTTCAAATTGAGCCTTAAACACAAAGATTCCTTCTTCCGTGTCAGCAGAATACCCTGAGAGGGCAGGCAGAGAAGAGGAGGTGCCTTCGCTCCTAGGCGAACCAGACAATTGACGATAGGCGTCAGAAGGTCCTTGGTCGCTCATACTGTAACTAACAAATAGTCAGATAACACATAGCAGGAAAATACAATTATACACGTATTTTCATAATTTATTTCCTAACACTTTGAATTTTGATGTCAGCAGAACACTTCTGTGGCTGAATCAGTGGCATAGCTCTGATACCACCTTCTGTCACAACCCCCGGTCCCTAGTCCCCGGGAACGGGCGGCCGTGAGCCAGTTTCGGTGGTATCACGTTTATTTATCCAATTTGGCAGCGGAAATTTTCATCAGGACCGTAGTTAGGAAATATTAAATCAGAGTAAACCACCTCGTTTAATAATATTAAACATATGGGTAAAAACCCAAGTTTTCAATACACACGTTTTATAGGAATAAATCCTATTTATTTATCAAAAACATCTCTTTTATTCTTAGGTAACTTTATTGCCACTTTTCCAAGCCTCCAGTGCTGTCCAGCTGGCTTCTATTTGGCTTTCACATTTCGTTACCTGAAACGCGTTTTAAAAAGGTTTTGTCAGTGGGAAATACTGGTGAGTGAATCCCAGTTTAATCAAGTTTAAATAAAAAGTCCCAGTGAACAGTATTGAGGGCGCATCCCGCAATTACATTTGTTTCCAAGTTATATCAATTATCACCCGTTGGTACTGTCGACACCCGACTTGTGGAAATGTTACTCCTTAACCAGGTTGTAACAAATTTTGTATACAAAACCCCAACATACCCACGATAATTGTATTCTTACAAATACTCAATAACTGTTATTCGCATGGAAAAGTATGTAAGTTTTTGTAAAAACATTTAACAAAAAGTGGATCAACTCACATTGCTGTTTTAGGTTATCCTTTAGAGTTTCCTGGGGAATATCTATAAATTATACAAATGCACGTGTGTTAGTATAATAACCCATTTTAACATTAGTAATACCCTCCCCGAGACGGCATTCCAACGACTACGTCGGGCAGAACCACGACAGCCGTTACGGAACCCTAGATCAATCGGGCAGAGTATCTAATACGTATCCAGGGGTTATAATACTTACATCGTAGCAGAACCTCGCTATTTTAGGGGGTATAATGCCCGGGTATAGTGTATACTACTCATAAATTAAAGAAAGAAAGAAAGATTTGAGCGACAGACTGAAGACCCAATGCGTGCTATTTATAGGGCTGAATTCGGACATCCTCGCGGCCCGCGTGAAGTTAAGGCCGGGCTTACGCGGCCCGCGTCAATGTGGGTCAACGGCGTAGCTTGGCCCGCTCATCACTAGACTTGACACGGTGTTGACACGTGTCGACTCAGGGTCGCGCCACAATTCAAGACACTCGCGGCCCGCATGGACTTGAGTGATTTTGTACGCGGCCCGCATCAACTAACAAGTCAAACGGAGTTAATTCTTCTCCTAATGCGGCCCGCATGAGCTTGAGGTGAGGCCCTACGCGGCCCGCCTCAGCTTAATAATTATTGTTTTTAATTTATTTTATATATTATATTCTAATTTGGGGCTCGGTTTTCACATACGGGGTGCATATAAAGGCATATTGATATATTTAAAGATATATTAGAGTGTCAGAACTATTATGAGGGTGTCGGTTTTACCGAGGGTTGTTATATGTACAGTATGCCGTAAAAGTAAAATCAGGGGTGCAAACGAGTCGAGTTAGATGATCTTGGCTTGAAAAAAAGCTCGAAATGAGTTGAGCTTAAATGAGATCGAGCCCGAGCCGGTTGGCGAGCCCACTGTTTATATAACCTTTAATTATTATATTAAATATACATTTAAACAATAATAATTACTATTTATAAAAATATAAACATAACTAAATTATATATAAAATAACAATTATAGTTAATAAATAATTAACGAGATGAGCCCAAGCTGAGCTCGAGCTTGAAAACTCTCTAAGAGCCAAGCTCAAGCTTTAGAAACAAAGCTCGAATCGAGCGGAGCTTAAGCTCGAGTTTTCATAAGTTAAACGAGCTCGTGCTCGCTCGACTTGACTCGTTTGCACCCCTACGTATAACCATGTCTAATGAGACATTTCTGGTACATTACAACTCATTAATACCTTACATAACTAGTTATAATCTAATATATGATTTCTTAAAGTTATAAACAAAAAAAAAATTCAAAAACAGAATTAAATATATATGATTTATAACATTATGTAGCACACACATATATATATATATATAACAATGTATTTATTTTTTTTAGTTGATGTAATAGTATCGAAATAAAACTCTTTATTCTAATATGTCCGCTTTAGCGAATTTAGTAGTGATGTAAAGGATTAAAGAACTAAATCACAACTTAACTATTTTAGCAAAGGACTTTAATATTAGACCGCGTTTGTCCCAATATGTCTATATCCATCAAGACCTAATATGACCCTAGTTATTCTCCATCTTGTCTCATTAAGGCTATCATGATAACTCATTACAACGTAATATGAGTCGTTACAATCCAATCTAACATGTTAAAAGTTAACGTGACTCTTAATATCCATGGTGCCTCATAACATCCATTACAACACTTTTTTTTAACGGCAAAGCTTGCTTCTACCTTACATTACACAAATTAATTAAATAACTCACCTTACCTAGGTTTGAACCTGGGACCACTTTACTAAGTGGGCTAACCCCATATTGACATTACTAACACATTATATGTTAATATGACAGCTCACAACTTAACATCCTATTGTGACATGTTGCAATTCCCATCTTGAAGTGATCTTTTTTGTCACTGATTTAGTTAATTCTTCTTAATTTGTTTTCTCATTTTTAAGAGGTCTTTTTAGTTCTCAATTGTTTAGAAGTTAAAGTAAGTTATCTCCATAGATTTAGGTGATTAACCATTGTCATTCCATTGTATTCATTCACTTAATTCTTGAATTGTTTAGGTTTGCGTCTTTCTGTGTATGCCTGCGCACTTTTTAAATATGTAAAAACTGAAATAATATATATACACGGTTTAATCATTGTTCATATTTAAACGAGTCTTATTTTGCTTTTCAATACGTTATTCAGAATTGTCTCCATTGATATGCTTTTCAGTAGTTCGATTTGTCTCATCACCTGTTGGTATTTGGAAAAAAAGAGCAACTAGGACAAATTAGTTGAATCATAATTTAAACATAAGTTAAGGGTAGTTATATCTATCTGTTTTATTGTACATATATCTACAATCTACATTAGTTTATTAGTTTTATGATTATATAATTTTGACCTCTATTTGGAAAGAGATATCCATAGACCATAAGGCCGGAGGGTGTGGGGGGCGCCATACCCGCCACCTCAGCCTCTATAGCGCCCCGGGCGCTATACACCCACACCCTCCATGTTAAGGAGGGGCGCCATACTTCACTCGCCAACATGGTAACGAGAGGAGAAGGGGGTATCAGGTGGGGCCTACTTGTTTGCACCAATCAAAAAAAAAATTTTTATTTTTTTTTCTATAGCGCCCCTAGGGGTTATCACCACACCCTCCATGTTAAAGGGGGGTTATAAAGCCCACTTGGCTGACGTGGCGCCTACGTGGCGCTGAGGTGGCGTTTATAAAGCCCCAAGGGGTTATCCCACACCCTCTAGCCTGAATAATTTAGTGAATACATAAAAAAATCAACGTCAATATTGTATATTATTTTTTCTTTATAATTCTTTATTTCTTTTGCTTATGATGTATCAAGTAATTAATTTATTTGTTTCTTTTTAAAAGTTGTTGGAAAGTGAGAAAGACACTCAGAAAAATGTAGCCATAAAAAGCAACTGCTTTTGCATTGTGAATTTGCAAGTTCTGCAAATGAGGATGAATATGCATCAACTGTTGTTCTCAGCAACTTCAACATAATTTTAGTCCTAGCATGTATGCCAGGTTATATTATAGGACCAAGTTTCAGTGTGTTTGATGCTAGATTGCATTGAATTATATTGTTAATTAAAGGTGCTTTAATTTAAAAGAATCATGTTTTTTTTTAACGGCAAGCGAGGAGTTCCAACAGAAAAACGCAAACCAAACTTAGCAAAGAGCTAAGATGGCCAAAACAGTAGGAATACGATTAGCAAAGAGCTAAGATGGCCAAAACAGCAGGAATACGAGAGAAAGAATATCGTCTCTATCGCTTTTTTCCTGGTTTTGATAACTTGCAGCCTAGAAACATGCTCCAACATATCTTTGACAGATTCAAAAAAAGTCTGAATGAGAATTTTGAGCCACACACACACTTGCGACAAAACTGATCTCGCCACAATGCATGCATCCAAGAGATGATATGTTGTTTCCTTATCAATGTCACAAAGCGGCATGGTTCATTATCCTCTCCTTGCTAAAGCATCCTTTGTAGGGATCCTGTCTCCCATACAAAGAGATTTACTTTTGGAACATCCCAACTTTTCCAATGGAAAGTCTGGGGTTGTGTTGCCCTCGGAGTGAAGCATGTCCTCCTTGACTTGTTTGACCAGGAAGTCTTTACCACAATAAGTCTTCCACACCCTCCTGTCATCAACCTCGTTGACTTGTTGAAGTTGTAACTGGCCCATAAGCTCCTGGAATTCCTCTTGTACGCCTGATGAATGTGGGAGCCTTTTGTTGGTATCATTGTCACAGGACTCCCTCTTGTACGCCTGATGAATGTGGGAGCCTTTTGTTGGTATCATTGTCATAGGACTCCCAGGTCCAAGATTTAGGACTTGAGGGATGATAAAAATTATCCACGTAATCACAACATTCATCTCACCAATACATGATCGACTGATCGTAAAACTTGATAAAGAAACTAAAACGAACTTGTAAAACCAACCATAATACACAATCTGAACTTGATAACTTAAAGACTTGATGAAGAGGTGTGTGTGAAGGGAGACGTCGATCAAAGAAAGGATGTGTCGATCCCTTGATAACCATTTGTACGATTATTCCCCTACACACGCACCCTTTCATAATCAAGCCCAAACTAAACAAACTTATCCCTAATGGACCCTAACTCAATGACCCAATGTTTAATGGCCTTAGGCCCAATTCAAAAATCATCATCAATCCCACCAATAGCAAAGCTAAGGTAGGGTCTGATGAGGGTAGATGTAGACAACCTTACCTCTACCCCGTAGGAATAGAGAGGCTGCTTCCAGTTAGACCCCCCAACTCGATTGTAGTTTTGTATCAAGCTTTGTACCTAAGACACATAAAACTCAAACAATCGGGACAGAGACTGATTGGTGCATGCACCTCTGTGTCTTTCAGCTATCAACGTCACCACATGATGCATGATTAACCATCTTCCGCATCACTTTATCCCCTATTTGAAACTCTACGGGTCTTCGTCTTTTATCTGCATAAGATTTTTGCCGATCCTGAGCTGCTTTTAAGTGGGCCCGGACCGCGTCGACCTTTTCATTGGTGGCTCTAATCACATCTTTGTGGGCAAGTTCTCGAGGACCCACTTCACCCCAACATACCAGAGTTCGGCATTTCCTACCATAGACCATTTCATACGGGGCCATACCAATCCTTGAATAGTAACTATTGTTGGATGAACATCCGACCAACGGTAGGTAAGCATCCTCACTGTGACAACCCGGACTCTCAAGGATAGCGTCTTTCAGTTTTGTAATCCTGATTTCTCATTATTCCACCTTCACGTTCTTTGCTTTAGTAAACTTGTTAAACACTCGTGACTTTAATAAATTTGTTAAACACAAATGTAATTAGATAGGATGGTACGTGTAGTTGGCTTATTATAAGTGTCAAGTATTTGGGCATGGGCCGCATATGTTGTTGGGCCCGAACCACTGTCATGCCCAAACCATTTAAGCCCAACCCTTTATGGGTCCGAATATTCGGAGAGCTAGAAATATTCATTTGTTTTTAGGAGGTCAGGAATAGTCCAACACTTGCGTTACCGGATCTCGGATCTAAACCTTAGGCCCAGAGTGAAGCCCAAAGTTGGGTCTGGTCCCTTTGTTGAGCGCATAATTACACACGGCTGATGTGTATGTTTCTTTTATAAATGGCATGGCACACAAGGATATTAACCCTACTCTTTCCTCACCCCTCTATCTTGGACGGCACCTCTCCATATCGAAACCCTACTCCCCTTTGACTTCGGTATTCTTGTAGATCATAATCAGGTTAGTGGACATATTATGATGTATGAATATTGATTATTTATTACATGAGGGTATGGATGTAAATTACGATTGATATGTGTGGTTTCATATTGTTACGGATCAAGATATTATTAGAATGAAATCTGTTATAGTATGGGAGAATGCTTATGTTGTTAATTTGTTATAATATGCAATACTATATTGGTTTGATTATAAATGGATATATGTTGGTCAAATGGATATATGATGGTTTTGGTGGCTGCACATGTTTTAGAGAATCCCAAGATAAGTGGCAATTGCATGTTATTTCTTGAAGTTTTGAGTTGATCGAGATCTTGGAAGTGTAACCCATTTTATGTGTTAATGGAAATTGTTGTATGTTGACTACATGAAATAGAATGTGCTGCATGATAATTGATTTATGATTGCATGATAATTGATTGATTATTGCATGATAATTGTGATACTGATAAGGTTCGTGCAAATTGTTTGATATATGATTCGAATTGATTAGGCCTTAGATGAGTTTGGGGTACTATTAATTATTGGACCTCATACGAAACCGGGCTGCATGATTACCCACATCACATGAACTTCGATGCCTTCATACACAAGTAATATACACACCATTTACATTAAATACACAGTAAGTTGCATATGTAGGTCTTGAGTTTTTTTTGGAGTAGAACACATGCTCGATTAGGGAACTTTAAGTACTTTTTTTTTGGCTACATTATATGTTAACTGGTGCATATTTACATTGGGCCGCATACATTCTAGTCCGCGCTGGGCCGCGAGACTACACGGGATGCACATAAAAGGACTGGGTTGCATAACTGAGGTGGGCTCAATCAGTTTGGGCCGAGTCTTATTACTTTCTTGAAACATCATGTTGGGTAAGTAGAATAATTGTGCTAAAGTCTAGGTTGGGCCATTACTATCCTTATTGGTAAATGAGAATTTGGCATTCGAGCTATGTTATAAGTAGATTTGGTAATCTAGTATAACTGCAACGTGTGGGCCGAAACATTGATGAACCGTTACATGCTAAGTGATTGCTTGATAACACTAAGTTAGTGGATTACTTTTATAATTTGAATTACATGAGCGGGCTACGTGTAAATAACTGTGTATTGGGTGAACAAGGAATATGTGAATTAACTATACATGCAATATGCGAACTGTGAGTACCTGATAACTGATTGTTATTGGTAAATCATGATAGGACCTGTTTGAACAACTATTAAACAAGTAACTAATCTTACCGAGCAACCAAGGTGAGTTCACTGCACTTTTCTAAGCATGCGTCCCGGTGGTTTGGGACATCTGGTAAACGTTCCTGAAGGGAATGCTGGGTAAACTGTTAATTCGGGATGTTGGTTATTGAACACAGTATAAATCATGTAAGACCCCGTACATCCACCGTGTTGCTGAAGAAGCAACGAGGTATTTAGTTCATATCGATATTAGGTTTGGCACCCTCACACCGGGCCGAAAGGACGGGCGTGAACTAATTACCTGGACATCATGACCAATGCCTAGTTAAAGGCATTGGGGTTGGGCATTCACATCGTGTATATATAAGACCCCTTACATCTATTCAAGGTTGTTTGATACCTTGACCTCATGACCAATGCCTAAATGGAGGCATTGGGGTTGGGCATTCACATCTAGTCGCCACATACGGTAATCGAGTTAATAACAACATCAAATCAAATCGTTGAGCTGTTTTAAACACATATCTGGTAACTAAACGCGTTAACACAAACCTTGAACTCACCAGCGTAGTCTGACACACTTGTCTGCATGCTTGCAGGTAGTTAGAAGTTGTGACATGGACTTGCTATCTGGGAGTGCTGGAGTGGTCATGGATCGAGACTCTCGGATTAATCTATATTGGATACATTGGTTTTAAGTATTATTATGAAACAATTCTAAACGATTATTTACATGCTTCCGCTACACAATATTTGGAGAATTGATATCATGTTCAACTTTTTATATTGGTAATTAATGTCATGACCTATTTAAGTATTTATCGTTGGTTCAATGTGATTGGTGGCTCAGACTCTGATGCGTAACACGCCTCGCGGAGTTCCCGCAGGTGGTATTTTGGGGGTGTTACACTCACTACCGTCGAAATCGATAATACATAGGGTTGAGCAAGTCACGGTTCCGAACCGCGAGAACCAGGGAACCAAAACCGAACCGCTAGATCCGAACCGTATTCTTGTATTTAGGGTACGGATCCGGTTCCGATTCTTAAATTTGGGTGAAAACGGTTCATAGTTCGGTTCGGTTAAGAACCGCCAGGTCCTTTTAAAGAACCTCCAGAACCGGGTTGGGTTTAAACTTTAAATATTATATATAAAATTACTAGTGCATGATTTAGTAGTTAAATATTTATGTAAACCTGGCACTATGATACAAGGATGAATTGGGATTTATTGTTATATTCCAATCCACAACTTGATTGCAGCTTATAATCAAAGAGTTTTTCGTTTCTTTATTTCTTTTGGATGGAGTTATGTGTACCGTCATTTATGTTTGTTTTACAAATCTATATATTTAGAAGTTTAGGTTTTCTAAAGCTTGTTAATCGGTGCTAAATTGTTAATTTACACATACTGTAAGTTGCGAATTGCTAATTGATGCTAAATATGAAAAATGTATTTTGATCTTTATAGCTATTAGTCTCATCAAGTAACAGAAAGTATCATTTAATAAGTCCGTCACCTTCATGCTCCATATCCATTAGTGTTCATTATATGTTTTAAACGAGTTTGATTGTTTTTTTAGTTTGATTGTTAGTTTTGAGATATATTTGTCAACCGGTTCTGGCAAGAACCGTTTACACGAGAACCGTTAAACTCGGTTCCGAACCGAACTGAACTGGTTTTTAAACGGTCCAGTTCCGGTTCTTATATTCAGCATTAAACAGTTCTTAGTTCGGTTTGGTTCAGTCCGGTCCGGTTCTGAACCGTTGCAAAGCCCTAATAATACATGCCCGAAGCATATCTTCTAATGTTTGAATCGTTTGTTCGCTTTGCCAGTTCGAGGGTAATACGTCATACTGATCAACAGTTTTGTACCCAATTGTTCTTGAAAATCGCGCAAGAAATTTGAAGTGAACTCGGTATCTCTATCGGACACGATGGATACCGGCACTCCATGACGAGCTACAATCTCGTTCATATACACCTCTTACATCTTTTCAGAAGTATAGGTCTCACGAATAGGAATAAAGTGAGCATTTTTGGTTAGTCTATCCACGACCACCCAAATGGCATCGAATCCCCGAGCCGTTTTCGACAATTTGGTTAATAAGTCCATAGTAACATGTTCCCATTTCCAAACCGGCATGTCTAGCGGTTGGAGCTTGCCATAAGGCTTTTGATGCTATGCTTTTACTTGTAAACAAGTTAGACATTTTTCGACTTACTTTATCACATCTTTTTTCATCCAGGGCCACCAATAATTTTGTTTCAAGTCCCGATACATCTTGGTTGGCCCCGGGTCAATCGAATAACGCGACTTATGAGCTTCGCTAAGTAGGAGGTCCTTAACACCACATGTGTTTGGAACACATATTCTACCAAACCGGGTTTTCAACCCGTTATATCTATTATATCATTCACTCAGCCTTTCACTCGTTCCTTGCTCCAATTTTCTTCCCTTACCGCTTCGATTTGCACTTCTCGGATTCATTCAAGTAGACCCGAGGTTACCACAGGTTGCATCGACCACGCTCAAATGGGAGTGTATCCTTCCTTTCGGCTTAGCGCATCCGCTACTACATTGGCTTTTCCCGGATGATAGTGTATTTCGCAATCATAATCTTTCACTGTTTCTAGCCAACGTCTTTGTCTCATATTCAGCTCCTTTTGATCAAAGAAGTATTTTAAACTCTTATGGTCGATGAAAATAATGCATTTCACCCCATACAAGTAGTGCCTCCAAATCTTTAAGGCAAATACCACTGCGGCCAACTCGAGGTCATGAGTCGGATATTTGTTTTCGTGGACTTTCAATTGTCTCGAGGCATAGGCAATCACCTTGCCCCGTTGCATAAGTACACACCCGAGGCCTAGGTGTGATGCGTCGGAGCACACTACCGTATCACTGATGCCATCTGGTAAAGTCAATACCAGAGCACGGGTCAAATTTTCTTTGAGCGCTTGGCACACCCTTTCTTATTTGTCACTCCAGGCAAACTTTTCGTCTTACGGGTTAGCTTAGTTAACGGTGAAAAAATCTTGGAGAAATCTTGAATGAATCTCCTATAATATCCCCCAAGCCCCAAAAAGCTTCTAATCTCAGACGGATTCTTTGGAGGGCTCCATTTTGACACTGCTTCTATTTTGGACGGATCTACTAATATTCCATTGGCACTGATGATGTGCCCGAGGAATTTCACCTCTTGAAGCCAAAAAGCGAACTTCAAGAATTTAGCGTAAAGTTTTTCTCGCCTAAGTTTTTCTATTACTTCTTGCAAATGACGAATGTGATCCGCCTCATTCTTCGAGTATATGATAATATCATCGATGAACACTATCACCGACTTGTCTAACATTGGCTTGTAGACCCAGTTCATGAGATCCATGAATGTTGCAGGTGCATTTGTTAAACTGAAGGACATTACGAGGAACTCGTTCCTCGAAGTGTCCGTACTGCGTACGGAAGGCCATCTTTGTTACGTATTCCTCTTTCACTCTCAACTGATGATAGCCTGACCTTAAGTCGATTTTCGAAAACCAACTCGCACCTTGTAGTTGGTCGAATAGGTCGTCTATTCTCGGAAGTAGGTATCGATTCTTTACCGTCAGTTTGTTTAACTCTCAGTAATCTATACACATGCGCATACTTTCGTCCTTTTTCTTCACGAATAATACCGGTGCTCCCCAAGGGGAGACACTTGGCCAAATAAATCCCTTGTCTAATAAGTCTTGCAACTGAGACATTAATTCTTAAAGTTCCGATGGTGCTAAACTATACAACGCCTTAGCCACTGGTTTCACACCGGGACTAATTCAATCCCGAACTCCTCCTCCCGCTCAGGTGGTATCTCCGGTATATCTTTCGGGAATATGTCTTCAAAATCTCGTACGACATGTACGTCTTCAACCTTGGGCGACTCTTTTTCCGCATCACACATGTAGGTTAAATAAGCCTTACACCCATGATAAATGAGTTTGTGGGCTTCCATCATCGAGTATATTATGGGGTTACAGCTCTTTTTCCCATAAATAATAACATGCATTCCACTCGGAGATGTTAGTTGTATCTCCTCACGGAAGCATATCACTTTGACGTGGTGTCGAGACAACCAATCCATTCCAATCACCACTTGGAATTTCCCCATCGACATGGGTATCAAATCAACTAAGTAATCTTCTCCATCAACATTTAATTTGCAATACCGACACATATCACAAACAATAAAACTTTTTTTTTGGGTAAAAACAATAAAACTTTTATTATTACCTACTTCTACTTGCATAGGCATAGATAATTTCGTTAATGTAAATGAAGGATGTTGAATAAATCTAGGAAAAATTACAAGTTTTGTCCGTTATCTTTATACCACTTTTCAGGCGGTGTCATTTTTAACGAAGGTTGACAGGTGATGTCCTTTACTAGGTATTTTGTTGCAAGTTTAGTCATTTACACCCAACCCAGTTAAAAAACCATGTTAATTGTTGACATGCGGTGTCCTGTACTAGGTATTTTGTTGCAAGTTTAGTCCTTTACCTAGGTATTTTGTTCCAAGTTTAGTCCTTTACACCCAACAATTAACATGGTTTATTAACTAGGTTGGGTGTAAAGGACAAAATTTGCAACAACATACCTAGTAAAGGACACCGCCTGTCAACATTCGTTAAAAAGGACACCGCCTGAAAAGTGGTAAAAAGATAAATGACAAAACTTGTAATTTTTCCATAAATCGATATGAAACAAAAGATTTATTTGCACCCGTATCAAATAAAATGTCTGCGTAAATATTATTATTTATGGTAAATGTCCCTGAAACCACATTGGGTTCAATATTGGCCTCAGCCGCAGTTATGTGGAAGGATCTTGCCGTTGATCTTGGAACTTCCGTCTTTGTGTCGGGCATCTCTTTCTTTCCTACCAACTCTGGGCACTCAGATTTCTTGTGACCCGGTTGGTAACACTTGTAGCATACCGACACATTGTCGGGGCAATTCGAAGCCCCATGTCCCATTTTTCCGCATGTAACACTCAACTTGTTCTTAAGGAAACATTCGTCCCGGTGGGCACGTCCACATATCTTGCAGCTAGGTGTAACACCTCGAATTTTTGTGTCCAATGATGTGTTAACACGTGTCATTTGATTACACGTGGCATTAATATTAAATAAAGGACAAATATTGACAAACCTTGAAAGTATATAAATTCGAGGGTTATAAATGTCAAACAAGGGTAAATATACTGTATAGTAACCCTAAGTGGTGCTTATACCTTCAAACGAATAAATCATGGATCGTACGGAAGCGAAACGCGGAAGAAAGTGAGAGATTACAAGCTACAGGGGTTAACTGTGTCAACATGTTTAATTATACCTCTGAGTGACCCTTTAACGCTCCCGAGGCTTTGTATCAGTATTATACGCTCACTAGAATATACTGTATAAATTCCGCGAAGTTCCGTTTTAAAACGAGAAAGTTATGATCGAATTCGTATGAGAAGGGTTAAAAGCGTCAGCAATGAAAGTTAAGACTTTCAGAATAATTAATAAACTAACCGGGGACTTAACAATGCGGGTAAATAACTCGAGGCCCTTAGTGGTAAATAACCGAGGGCCAAATCGCAAAGTTACCCCTTCGAACCCGAAAGGTCAGGTTAATAATTACGAAAGATTTCGTTATTAATTACCAGGATTTTGTCATGATTACAAAAGATTTTAAAAACCTGAAAAACAGACCTCTCGCGACCCGCGTACAGTTATGGGCTAAGTTGAGGCGGGCCGCGAGCCACCTCTTTTACTCGCCTGATATTTAAATCTCAGGCGGCCCGCGTACAAATGCATGGAAACTCCCATGCGGGCCGCGTGCGACGCCCAGATGCAGAAAACTTGGATTTTCTTGCCTTTTCAGTTTGTGAACGATCAACAATCAATTAATGAAGCATGGGCGCCCCCTACTCGACCCATAACTCTATGGGACACCTGCCCATCATCCATGATCAGTTGTAGGGTGTTGTGTGATGATCTTGAGTGCCTTGTTTCACTATAAATAGCCATGTTTGGTTCATAACAATCACACAATTCAAACACACTCATCTGATCACTTCTAAAGCTCTCAAGCATTCTTTTTTGTTCTCTCAACAAGTCTCAACTTCTGTAAGTCGTTCAAATCCATTGTGGTCTTGTTTTTCACTAGATTTAGCTTATAAACCAAACCGTCGTAACTAACGGTTGTCATAGCGATAATTCACAAATGGTCCAGTGAATTGTCGGATCAAAAGTAGTTATGAGTTGGTATTTATGTGGGTAATAAACCCCTAAAAGGGTTCCCTCTGATCACCACTCTAACTATGCCGAATGTCGAGTCAAACGTGCATTTAAAAAGTCAACAGAAAGTCATTTTGCCATTTTGTACATAATCTGTAATGTATATGATATGAAACCTGTTTTGATGATCATAAAACATGATATTAGTTATATAAACTTGTTTGCGCTCGTTTGAATCGGCCATTTGCTATATTGACCCGGTTCGGAACCGAATGTCGCAAAAGTTTGACTTTTGCTTTGACTTCAGTTCTGACCCGTTTTAGTGAGGTATAGATATGCCTTAGGACTCTCTTAGGACCAGGTTACATGAAGGTATAACCCTCGGTGACCGGTTCATTGTTTGTCCGAGTCTTTTACGCATTTCCGTTAATCGCCTAAAAGTTGACCGTAACGGCCTTTTTAAAATAAAACGAGTATTTCGGACGCGTGAATGGACAATAACCTTGCTTACTAAATTATAAGCATGTCCTTAAAGTTTCACGTCAATCCGAGGTCTAGAATGAGAGTTATGCTAAATAGCGCAATTAAAGTAAACTTTTGTAATAAACGGCGCAATTAGCATAACGCCTATCTAAACCAAGATTTCGTCACCAAAACTTTTACCCACTGTTATAAAATAACATTTTAGGAATTTTAAAGATTTTTAATTATTTTTACCTTGCTCATAACCTGCGGTTATGGCTACGGTTCGGTAAATACCGAATACGCCCTTTTTGGCCATAAAATGAGTTCTACAAGGTCTTTTGACCCGATTCTAGTTGCTACTGATTTTAAATAATAAATAAAGTATTTTAGACTTTATAAACTGTTCGGGAAACTCAGATTTCCTGTAGAACTCGGAAAACCCATTAAAAATCTTTAAAATGACCGGAAAACCCCTACGGGGCGTATAGCAAACTTAAACTCGTTACGGGCATCACGGAAGGTATCCTACTGATACCACAACCTCTTTAAGGCATATTGACTTAGGAAATAAGCGTAGGACTCTCATGGTTAACCGTTTCGCCTATTGCGCGCACGGTTCGGCTTATGGAACTAGTTTTCATAAATTAGCCGATATGGGTCAAACCATATTATTTTGACCCCAAAATCCAGAGTGTGAACATTGAACCCATATAAAACAAGTCTCTGAACTTGTTTGGGCAGAATCACATTCCATTCTCGGTTTTCGCGCGATTAAACCGCATTCACATTTCGGAACCAACCGGTCTAGGCTACGGCCAATATAAAGACCCGTTAGGGTTCTAATAGGTTAATTGAAACCTTCGTTCCAGAATAGGAGCCCCAGTAAAAGCTATCGGTGATTTAATCAAATTAAGGAATATATACTTGCAAAGGTAAATACTTTTAACTTATTTTCCCTATACGGGCTTGGGTTACGGTATAATATTTACCGCTTGATTGAGCATCAAATCTCCATCGCTTAGGTGGGTAATTGAATAATTTTATCGGGTCATTTAAACAGTCTTGTTACTTAAAAGCCTTTAGGGGGTTAATGACCGTTGTCCCGGATATCCTTGGCATCATTTTACGAAATGGCCACGACCTCGACATCCCGGTGTAGGCGTACACCCGGTATATTATGTCGACAATATTATTTAAAAGACGTAGCCGTTGGTTTTTATACTACGGTTTTATGCAATGTGATGTGTCTATTAATCTTTAACCCGGACAGGATCCCGGGCTACTGAACGCATAAAAGAACATGTAATACGTTCACAAGATTTTAATAATTTTCCCAAGTTATAAAAGAATTTGTGCCTTGTGCATTCAAATCAATTTTCATAAACATTTTCAAATGTGTCAGTTGAACGTATTTACTAGTGTAAACTAACGTATTTTTCCCCAAAAGATTAAAGTGCAGGTACTATACGAAATGGGCTGGTAATAGCTTCCTAAGCATCACGAATAGTCTCGCAAACTCGATGCTGTATCTGAATGAACAATATTTTAATATTTTGATCCGCTGTGGATATATTCGACTTCTGTAATACATTTGATATTACAACCAGAGGTTGAAGTATATATTTATCTTTAAGCTTCCGCTATGCATTTATATAATTGTGTGGTTTGACTATATTGTTGCCAACTACGTCACGGTAATCCCCCACCGGGCCCACCGGTGATACACGTGGAAATCGGGGTGTGACAGGTTGGTATCAGAGCCAACATTGAGTGAATTAAACACTATCCTAATGTGTTTAATCTCAATGACACAATTGCACATACTTGAGTCTAGACAATAACTTAGGACAAATTCGGATTAATACTCCTTTTTGTCTTTATTTTCATTATGATTTTTAATAAGTTTTGAAGCAGGAAAATGCCACCTGTTATCTTCCGAGGACGAGGAAGGGGAAGACGAGGCCGAGGAGAGATCGTTACTCACAACGATCATGAAGCTGGACCGTCAGGTACAAGACCTCCTTCGATGACAAGGAGTGAGGAACCGCACCGACGGAGAGACCTCTTCGAACCAGCAAGGCATTCAACCTCTCACAGTTCGACGCCAACTTATCGTCACTCTTTCGGACCGGATTCCGAAAATGATCCGAACAACCCTCAACCATCCTATATACCTCTACAACGCTCGGTGTCTCACCGTGCCTTTGGTGATCCTACCCCATATTTCCGAGGTCAGTTTAATCCGGCTGACTACATACAGGAACCTGCTGGATTTGTTCCTCTCGGGCCGCAAGATCATTTCTCGGAAGATCACATGGACGAAGATACTGATCCTACAGAACCGGCTCGTGGTACGCCCACGCACCCGATAGAGATCTCCGACGGATCTTCATACCATGGACCACTTTACCAAGGCCCAGATAGCTTCATGGCCTTATTTGATCAACATGAGTGGTATTATACGCCATCTCAACAAGCATCGCAGCAACAGCAACAGCATCTACGAGATCCCTCCGAGGATCCACGATACGAGGCAGTGACGCCACCACCTCCGCCACCGGTTCAGCCTGTGATTCCTGATCCGCCAAGGCGTAGGAGAACGAATGCACGTATGTCCACTCGTGGAGGAGGTATCCACTTCAGTACCCCTCGCCACTCGAGTGCTAGTCACTGTCCGTCAGTACCAGAAGAAGGGTCTTCAAGCCCAACACAAGAGGCGAACTCTGCACCAGTTGCGCCATCTTCGCCACCATTTGGGTATGGCCGCCCAATACCAGCATACACGGGACCAACGGCACACAACCCGTTCGAACCATCAACGCACGCGCACTACAACTACAATTACGAGCGCGACCCATATGTGGTGGGGGCTAGGTACAATGCCCGCTATCCGGACGGAGCATATGGAAACATGGGGATACCGGACTATTCGGCCCATGGGTATCCAGCACCTCCTAGACCTCCAGTTCCGCAACCAGAACCTCAACCACGTTTCTCTCCCCCTGAGCAGGAAGAGATACTCCAACGACTAGATCGTGTGGAGAAAGAGTTTGAGGAAGAGAAAAAGAGCCACCGAGGATTTCTCAAGGGCTTAGCGAACCTATTAAAGGGCAAAAAGAAGAAGCGTGACCACTTGCCCTTAACAGCTGTACTACTGTAATTTTTTATTTCCAAATAAGTCCCTGCGTGGACACTTATCGTATTTTAATCCTACAAGGACACATGTCGTGTACTAGTCCCTGTATGGACCTATCTTTTATTTAACCTTTATAAAGGTATGTACTGTTTAAAGACCCGTTTAGGGCAATATGTGATAATATTTGAAATTATGGAATGTATGTTGTGAGTTTTTATTTTGATATATGAAATAATCAAAACCATTCCTTTTAATTGATCTGCCTAAATAAAGAATCTTAAGGGTGAAACCTAGCCTGGTGTCTTTTAAGATCCGGTCAAGATGGTACGACCTAGTTAAAAGATTCAGATTCCCTGTTAACCTCTGCAAGCATGTTAACACTCATGGCAGATGTGATTCGTTAAAATCGCACATGTCATTCTTATACAATAATCCTTTAAAGGATTTCAAAACCCAAATAAATGATTTATAAATCATGGGTAAAGTCATCAATAAAGATGATCACTTATTAAATGCATCCATTAGTGGTGTAGTGCCTACGGGCCAATCTTATCAAAACATCCATTAGTGATGTGTGCCTACGGGCCAATCTTATTAGAACATCCATTAGTGATGTAGTGCCTACGGGCCAATCTTATTAAGACATCCATTAGTGATATAGTGCCTACGGGCCAATCTTATTAAAACATCCATTAGAGATGTAGTGCCTACAGGCCAACCTTGATAAAACATCCATTTGTGATGTAGTGCCTATGGTCCGTAATAATTGTCTTATAAAAACAAAAGACAGTGGTGGTCTATGACTCCCTGCCAGAAAGGGGTAAAAGAACTACGGTTCAAACCTCTACGCCTCTGATTCTCTGTAATCTCGGCTAATATTATAAAACATCCTCGTGATTAGGCTTTATGCCGCCAATATTATTGTTATAGCTACAATAGGATATATTCAAATCCTAAAACTAATGAGTGATAAGTTAACCAAATATGGTCTCTGTTACCATGGTTAACGAGTTGTCATAAAAGACAATTCCATAATAAGCTTCTAAATAAAATTTTGTTATCTTCTGTAACAGATACAAGTTACAATGGCGGATCCCAACGGAGAGAACAGCCATACAAACGAAGATGACTACGACAATGCGCAAGTGCATCTGACAGGCGCACAGCTAAAAGCTCTGATTGACAATGCTGTTCAGGCAGCTCTTGATCGTCAATACACCGAGTCTCATAGCAGATCTGTAACAAAACCACCCTCCAAGCCAAAGTCACAATCCAAACCACTCTCCAAACCCAAGAAAGATGACGACAATCACTCGTCAGCTGAGAACAGTATTCGTCGCGATCGCGAGTATACTGATGCATCCGGTGCCAAGGGTTGCACCTACAAGTATTTCGTATCTTGTAAGCCCCGGGAATTTACAGGGGAGAAAGGTGATGTTGATTGTATCACCTGGCTAGATGAGATGGACACTATTGTGGACATCAGCGGGTGTGCAGAGAAGGACGTGGTGAAGTTTGTGTCCCAGTCGTTCAAGGGCGAGGCCCTGGCATGGTGGAGGGCGTTGGTGCAGGCGTCAGGTAAGTCTGCTCTACACAAGATGACATGGGAGGAATTTATTGCTCTCATTAAAGAAAACTACTGCCCTCAGCATGAGGTTGAGAAGATAGAGGCTGATTTTGTGTCACTGGTGATGACAAACCTGGACTGCCAGGCTTATTTGACGAGCTTCAATACGATGTCTCGCCTGGTACCGTACCTTGTGACGCCAGAGCCCAGAAGAATCGCCCGTTTCATTGGGGGCTTGGAGCCTGCGATAAAGGCTAGTGTGAAGGCCTCTCGGCCGACGACCTTCAGGTCAGTAACTGACCTCTCCTTGTCTCTCACCTTAGATGCTGTCCGTTTGAGGACGCTAAGGAGCAAGGAGGCTGAGAAGAGGAAACGTGAGGATGATACCTCACGAAGGTCAGGAAAGAAGCACCGTGGAAACGGTGATGGCAAAAGAGGGTCGGAGACGAAGAAGGATGGGCAAGCTGGTGAAAGACCCAATTGCAAAATCTGCAAGAAACCCCACTCTGGAAAGTGTAGGTTTGCATCGAATTCACAGTCTCAGCCAAAGACTTTTGCCTGTGGACTATGCAAGTCCAAGGACCATAAGACTGTGGATTGCAAGAAAATCAAGGACGCAACCTGCTACGGTTGCAATGAAAAGGGGCATATCAAGAGCAACTGCCCTAAGAACGCCAGAAAGGCGGAAGAGACAAAGAAGACAAATGCGAGAGTCTTCCGCATGGATGCGAAGGAGGCTGTGCTGAACGACAATGTGCTTACAGGTACTTTTCTCGTAAATAATATATTTGCAAGAGTACTTTTCGATTCAGGCGCCGATAAATCCTTTGTAGACCAAAAATTTTGCAAACTATTAAATATGCCTATCAAAACCCTAGATATGAGATACGAGGTAGAGTTGGCAGACGACACGATAGAAACCGTCTCTACTGTTCTAGAGGGATGTGAAATGTCCATTAAGAACCATTCTTTTCCTCTATCTCTACTTCCCTTCAAATTAGCGGGTTTCGACATTGTTCTGGGCATGGACTGGTTATCCCGTAATCAGGCCCAAATCATTTGCGGCAAAAGGCATATAGTGTTAAAGACTCCGAGTGGTGAATCGCTTACCATTCGAGGAGATACGCAGTACGGATTGCCCGAGGACGTATCTATGCTCAAAGCTTCTAGGTGTTTCAACAGAGGCTGTGTCATTTACATGGCTCAGGTGATAATTGAAGAACCTAAGCCGAAGATAAAGGATCTTCCTGTTATTTCTGAATATCCCGAGGTTTTCCCCGAAGAACTACCTGGTTTACCACCAGATAGACAAGTGGAGTTCAGAATAGATATCATTCCTGGAGCAGCTCCTATAGCTAGAGCGCCTTACAGGCTAGCTCCGACGGAAATGAAGGAATTGAGGACCCAGTTGGATGAACTGTTGGCAAAAGGTTTTATCAGACCTAGTTCGTCTCCCTGGGGAGCACCTGTCCTATTTATAAAGAAGAAGGACGGATCGATGCGGTTGTGCATCGATTATCGTGAGCTAAACAAAGTTACCATAAAGAATAGATATCCCCTGCCAAGGATCGACGATCTGTTCGATCAGCTGCAAGGAGCAAGCTATTTCTCGAAGATCGACTTAAGGTCGGGCTATCATCAGTTAAAGGTCAGAGATGAAGATGTACACAAGACAACATTTAGGACTCGCTATGGTCATTACGAGTTCCTAGTGATGCCTTTTGGGCTCACAAATGCACCGGCTGCGTTCATGGATCTCATGAATCGCGTCTGCAAGCCGTACTTGGACAAATTTGTCATCGTCTTCATCGACGATATTCTTATATATTCCAAAAGCCAAGCTGACCACGAGAAGCACCTCCGTTGCATTCTCGAATTACTACAGCGTGAGAAACTCTACGCCAAATTCTCGAAATGTGAATTCTAGCTACGAGAGGTTCAGTTTTTGGGTCACGTTGTAAGTGAGCATGGTATCCAGGTGGATCCCGCTAAGGTAGAGGCAGTCATGAACTGGCAAGAGCCGAAGACTCCTACCGAAATTCGTAGTTTCCTGGGGTTAGCAGGATACTACAGGAGATTTATTGAGAATTTTTCGAGGATTGCTGCGCCCTTGACTTCCCTAACCAAGAAGAAAGAAAAGTTCATTTGGGGCCCAAAGCAGCAAGAATCATTCGAAATCCTGAAGCAAAAGCTAAGCAACGCTCCTGTGTTGACATTACCGGAAGGTACAGATGAATTCGTAGTTTACTGCGATGCATCACACACAGGCATGGGGTGTGTGCTTATGCAGAAGGGCAAGGTGATTGCCTATGCTTCAAGGCAATTAAAGGTGCACGAAAAGAATTACACCACCCATGACTTGGAATTGGGTGCCGTTGTATTTGCACTGAAATTGTGGAGGCATTACCTCTATGGTATTAAATTTGTGATCTATTCTAATCACAAAAAGCCTCCAGCACCTGTTCAACCAGAAGGAGTTGAACATGAGGCAGCGCCGTTGGATGGAAACCTTAAATGACTATGATTGTGAGATCAGGTACCATCCTGGTAAAGCGAATGTAGTCGCTGATGCCCTGAGCAGAAAAGAAAGGGTGAAACCCATTCGAATCAATGCCAAGAGCATTGAAATCAAGAATAATTTAATTGAAAGGATATTAGCTGTGCAGCGAGAGGCTGTGTTGGAAGCTAATTATCCTAATGAAAAGTTAGGAGTAACTGAGGAGCAGTTGACTCTTAGCAAGGATGGAATCCTTAGACTAAACGGACGAATATGGGTTCCGATTTATGGAGGGTTACGAGAAGTTATCCTCCAGGAAGCCCATAGTTCCAAATACTCAGTCCATCCTGGAGCAGACAAGATGTACCAAGACTTAAAGGCAAATTATTGGTGGATAGGCTTGAAAAAGTCTGTGGCCGCCCACGTAGCAATGTGCTTGACTTGTGCTCAAGTCAAAGCTGAGCACCAAAAGCCGTCTGGCCTGCTACAACAGCCTGAACTTCCCGAGTGGAAGTGGGAATCCGTAACGATGGATTTTATTACCAAGTTACCAAAAACCAGGAAAGGGAACGACAAAATATGGGTCATAGTCGATAGGGTGACTAAATCAGCTCATTTCTTACCCATCAAGGAGACGTATAGCTCCGATATGTTAGCCCAACTGTATGTTGATAAGATTGTCGCCTTACACGGCATACCTGTATCTATTATCTCTGACAGGGATACTAGGTACACGTCACATTTCTGGAAGAGTTTCCAGCAATCTTTGGGCACGCGTTTGAACTTCAGTACGGCTTACCATCCACAGATGGACGGTCAGAGTGAGCGTACTATTCAAACGTTGGAAGACATGCTTCGTGCATGTGCGATCGATTTAGGTGGTAACTGGGATAAGAATCTACCCCTAATCGAATTCTCCTACAATAATAGCTACCATACCAGCATAAAGGCTCCGCCTTTCGAGGCATTATACGGTAGGAAGTGTAGATCGCCTGTTTGTTGGGCGGAAGTAGGAGAGGTCCAATTATCAGGACTAGAGATAGTTTTCCAGACGACGGACAAGATTGTCCAGATACGGGAACGTCTCAAGGCTGCCCGTGATAGGCAGAAAAGCTACGCTGATCCAAAAAGTAAGGATTTTCACTTCGAAGTAGGTGAAAAGGTGTTGCTTAAAATATCGCCCTAGAAGGGGGTGATGCGTTTTGGCAAGAAGGGCAAACTGAGTCCGAGATACATAGGACCTTTTGAGTTCATTGAACGTGTCGGGTCAGTTGCCTATAAGTTGAACTTGCCTGAAGAGCTCAATGGAATTCACAATGTGTTCCACATCTGCAATCTCAAGAAGTGCTTCGCCGATGAATCATTGGTGATTCCACACGCAGATGTGCATATAGATGAGAGCTTAAAATTCGTAGAGAAACCATTGTCGATTGAAGATCGACAGGTGAAGAAGCTTCGCAGAAAGCACGTACCGATTGTAAAGGTCAAATGGGATGCTCGTAGAGGTCCCGAATATACGTGGGAAGTCGAAGCCACAATGAAAGAAAAGTACCCCTATTTATTTGAGAAAATCTCGGGTCGAGATTTATTTTAAGGGGGTGAGGATGTAACATCTCGAATTTTTGTGTCCAATGATGTGTTAACACGTGTCATTTGATTACACGTGGCATTAATATTAAATAAAGGACAAATATTGACAAACCTTGAAAGTATATAAATTCGAGGGTTATAAATGTCAAACAAGGGTAAATATACTGTATAGTAACCCTAAGTGGTGCTTATACCTTCAAACGAATAAATCATGGATCGTACGGAAGCGAAACGCGGAAGAAAGTGAGAGATTACAAGCTACAGGGGTTAACTGTGTCAACATGTTTAATTATACCTCTGAGTGACCCTTTAATGCTCCCGAGGCTTTGTAACAGTATTATACGCTCACTAGAATATACTGTATAAATTCCGCGAAGTTCCGTTTTAAAACGAGAAAGTTATGATCGAATTCGTATGAGAAGGGTTAGAAGCGTCAGCAATGAAAGTTAAGACTTTCAGAATAATTAATAAACTAACCGGGGACTTAACAAAGCGGGTAAATAACTCGAGGCCCTTAGTGGTAAATAACCGAGGGCCAAATCGCAAAGTTACCCCTTCGAACCCGAAAGGTCAGGTTAATAATTACGAAAGATTTCGTTATTAATTACTAGGATTTTGTCATGATTACAAAAGATTTTAAAAACCTGAAAAACAGACCTCTCGCGACCCGCGTACAGTTATGGGCTAAGTTGAGGCGGGCCGCGAGCCACCTCTTTTACTCGCCTGATATTTAAATCTCAGGCGGCCCGCGTACAAATGCATGGAAACTCCCATGCGGGCCGCGTGCGACGCCCAGATGCAGAAAACTTGGATTTTCTTGCCTTTTCAGTTTGTGAACGATCAACAATCAATTAATGAAGCATGGACGCCCCCTAATCGACCCATAACTCTATGGTACACCTGCCCATCATCCATGATCAGTTGTAGGGTGTTGTGTGATGATCTTGAGTGCCTTGTTTCACTATAAATAGCCATGTTTGGTTCATAACAATCACACAACTCAAACACACTCATCTGATCACTTCTAAAGCTCTCAAGCATTCTTTTCTGTTCTCTCAACAAGTCTCAACTTCTGTAAGTCGTTCAAATCCATTGTGGTCTTGTTTTTCACTAGATTTAGCTTATAAACCAAACCGTCGTAACTAACGGTTGTCATAGCGATAATTCACAAATGGTCCAGTGAATTGCCGGATCAAAAGTAGTTATGAGTTGGTATTTATGTGGGTAATAAACCCCTAAAAGGGTTCCCTCTGATCACCACTCTAACTATGCCAAATGTCGAGTCAAACGTGCATTTAAAAAGTCAACAGAAAGTCATTTTGCCATTTTGTACATAATCTGTAATGTATATGATATGAAACCTGTTTTGATGATAATAAAACATGATATTAGTTATATAAACTTGTTTGCGCTCGTTTGAATCGGCCATTTGCTATATTGACCCGGTTCGGAACCGAATGTCGCAAAAGTTTGACTTTTGCTTTGACTTCAGTTCTGACACGTTTTAGTGAGGTATAGATATGCCTTAGACTCTCTTAGGACCAGGTTACATGAAGGTATAACCCTCGGTGACCGGTTCATTGTTTGTCCGAGTCTTTTACGCATTTCCGTTAATCGCCTAAAAGTTGACCGTAACGGCGTTTTTAAAATAAAACGAGTATTTCGGACGCGTGAATGGACAATAACCTTGCTTACTAAATTATAAGCATGTCCTTAAAGTTTCACGTCAATCCGAGGTCTAGAATGAGAGTTATGCTAAATAGCGCAATTAAAGTAAACTTTTGTAATAAACGGCGCAATTAGCATAACGCCTATCTAAACCAAGATTTCGTCACCAAAACTTTACCCACTGTTATAAAATAATATTTTAGGAATTTTAAAGATTTTTAATTATTTTTACCTTGCTCATAACCTGCGGTTATGGCTACGGTTCGGTAAATACCGAATACGCCCTTTTTGGCCATAAAATGAGTTCTACAAGGTCTTTTGACCCGATTCCAGTTGCTACTGATTTTAAATAATAAATAAAGTATTTTAGACTTTATAAACTGTTTGGGAAACTCAGATTTCCTGTAGAACTCGGAATACCCATTAAAAATCTTTAAAATGACCGGAAAACCCCTACGGGGCGTATAGCAAACTTAAACTCGTTACGGGCATCACGGAAGGTATCCTACTGATACCACAACCTCTTTAAGGCATATTGACTTAGGAAATAAGCGTAGGACTCTCATGGTTAACCGTTTCGCCTATTGCGCGCACGGTTCGGCTTATGGAACTAGTTTTCATAAATTAGCCGATATGGGTCAAACCATATTATTTTGACCCCAAAATCCAGAGTGTGAACATTGAACCCATATAAAACAAGTCTCTGAACTTGTTTGGGCAGAATCACATTCCATTCTCGGTTTTCGCCTTTTCGCGCGATTAAACCGCATTCACATTTCGGAACCAACCGGTCTAGGCTACGGCCAATATAAAGACCCGTTAGGATTCTAATAGGTTAATTGAAACCTTCGTTCCAGAATAGGAGCCCCAGTAAAAGCTATCGGTGATTTAATCAAATTAAGGAATATACTTGCAAAGGTAAATACTTTTAACTTATTTTCCCTATACGGGCTTGGGTTACGGTATAATATTTACCGCTTGATTGAGCATCAAATCTCCATCGCTTAGGTGGGTAATTGAATAATTTGATCGGCTCATTTAAACAGTCTTGTTACTTAAAAGCCTTTAGGGGGTTAATGACCGTTGTCCCGGATATCCTTGGCATCATTTTACGAAATGGCCACGACCTCGACATCCCGGTGTAGGCGTACACCCGGTATATTATGTCGAAAATATTATTTAAAAGACGTAGCCGTTGGTTTTTATACTACGGTTTTACGCAATGTGGTGTGTCTATTAATTTTTAACCCGGACAGGATCCCGGGCTACTGAACGTATAAAAGAAATGTAATACGTTCACAAGATTTTAATAATTTTCCCAAGTTATAAAAGAATTTGTGCCTTGTGCATTCAAATCAATTTTAATAAACATTTTCAAATGTGTCAGTTGAACGTATTTACCAGTGTAAACTAACGTATTTTTCCCCAAAAGATTAAAGTGCAGGTACTATACGAAATGGGCTGGTAATAGCTTCCTAAGCATCACGAATAGTCTCGCAAACTCGATGCTGTATCTGAATGAACAATATTTTAATATTTTGATCCGCTGTGGATATATTCGACTTCTGTAATACATTTGATATTACAACCAGAGGTTGAAGTATATATTTATCTTTAAGCTTCCGTTGTGCATTTATATAATTGTGTGGTTTGACTATATTGTTGCCAACTACGTCACGGTAATCCCCCACCGGGCCCACCGGTGATACACGTGGAAATCGGGGTGTGACACTAGGTGACCCCCCTTTCACGTTCCCATTCTTTTGGAACTCTTCACCTTTTGTTTCTTCGCGGGGATTGGATTTGTACCCAAATGCCCTCCTTTCGCCCCTCTCTATTTGTTTCTTAACTCTATCTCTCGCTCCCGTGCGACATTTACAATCTCCGTGAGATTTTCATATTTTGAGGGAGTCATAAACTCCCGATATTCCGCACTCAACATATTATAGTAATAATAGATCTTTTGCTCTTCTGTTTGCACCAACTCATCACAAAACCTCAACTTGTCGAGGAACATTCCCGTGATCTTGTCAATTGTTTCATCCTTTTGCCTAAACAGGATAAACTCTTCTTTAATTTTGTTAATCACGGATTTAGGGCTATAATGTTTAAGGAAAGGCACCTTAAACTCTTCCCATGTCATGGCTCTTGTAGCCTCAATCCCTTATTCCTTCTTAATATTGTCCCACCAATCCTTTACTTGACCCCTCAATTGTCTGGTCCCATAAGCTACAAATCGGTTTTGTCAAAATGAGTCTGCTCAAAGATTCCTTTCACGTCACTTATCCACTGTTGGCAGACGATAGGATCTACTTCCTCATTATAGATTAGAGGTTTACATGCCACGATTTTATCATATGGACACGCTTTCTTTACTTTAGAGGGTGTTTGGGGTTGAGTTTTGAAGGAGATTTTTAGATTATTGAGTTTTGAAATCGTAAATAATCAGTTTTGAGTGTTTGGGTAAAAAAATTAAAAAATTGATTATTTGCGTTTAGAAAGTTACAAAACGCAGGTTTCCAAAAGCAGCTCCTCCCCCCTACTGCAACAAAAAGCAGTTTTCCAAAAATTGATTATTTGCGTTTAGAAAAGGATTTTCACTTGCTTATTTTTTTAAATATATATTTGCCAAACACTCAAATAGTTGATTATCTGATTCTTGTGATATCAAGCAACATAATCAAATCCAAACACTATCTTTCAACATCACGTTTTGTTACAGTTAATTATCTGATTCTGATTATTCAAAACGCATAATCTATTTTCAAAACTCAACCCCAAACACCCTCTTAGTCTTGTACAAGTCTTTCTTTTAGCTCTTTCATTCTTTCCTCTACAACTGATAGGATTGTAGTTTGTATCTATCCATAAATTGGGGTAGACTAGCCTCTAGAGCTCTTCCGACTTTCTCAGAAATCTTCTCTCATATCTCCTCCGTCAGGAGGGATACCATATCATCGTCCATTTCTTCTAATGTCCATAACAAATTGATAAACAACTTGTTTAATCATTTCCATATATTATTATATGGAAATTTATTCTCATTGCTTGATATTATACGTGATGTATCCTTCTCTTTCAATTTGGTCAAGTATATATCCTTGCCTTAACCATTTATGCATAGTGTATTTCCCGGGTTCGAGTGTATTAATACACCCCTCCCATACACTTTAAATCATTTTCTTTTCTAGCATTTTCAATTGAAACTCATTTCATAGTTAATTCTTACAGGATGTCTTGATCAAGCCTTGAACCAAACACATTTAATGTTTAACCTTGAGCTCTGATTACCAACTTGTAAGACCTGGACTTACATAACCAAAAATTTATATAAAAGTGTTGCATTTATATACAAGTAATGCAAATAAACGTCCATACAAAATTTCAGGTTTGATAAAAACTTCATAAGTATTTAAAACACTTCAACACGTTAACATTGTTCGGTTCGTGAAATAACTAAACAAAAAGCGGAAGCTTGATCTTTGGTTGTGTTCGATTCTTCGTTATGCTTGATCTCCATCCGTAACATCATAGGGATCACCTATATATCAAATATCATCTCACACGTTAGTTATATGATGCTTAAACGTAGTTTGATAACCCAAGTTTACCAAAACAAACAAATAAAAAGATGGTGAGAAGACCCGCCATAAGCTACGGCATGTATGCCATAACTAACTTACGGCCCCCTTTTCTGTTGTTTCCAGCCATCCCCGGCCATAGGTTACGGCTGGGAGTCGTAGCTTATGGCGCAGCCCAGCTGCAGCATTTCCATTCTTGTCCCTTTTTATACAAACATGTCTATAATTTCCCGATTACTTATCCATCTCGCACGAAAATTGTTTCTACGTGACCAAAAACATTTGCCAACATTCTTAACTTATAAACCCATAACTCGGGTTTATAACTTTATGTTTTCGGCTGTCGGTTCTAAATTTATATGTTTATTTATTTGACCCGTTTTCATGTTTGAGCAATTGAGCTTATGAAATTTGCATCTTTTTCGCAAGAACATCATTCTTACGACTTTACCCCATTACCCGGGTTATTAAATTTGCGTTTCACGCATCCGCTACCCGGTTTGCGTTTACGCGTATTCGACCCGTTCAACCTTTTAATGGTCGAACTTAATTAGTCCGAATTCTTTCAAGAATTCACAATCTTCTGATTATGACCCATTATTCGGGTCCATTGATTTATTGTTCCCATTCCTGTTACCCGGTTTACACATGCTTTCGTAAATTTAACCCTTCAATCGGGTTTATGCCGAAGTCATTACTCTCGCACCCATTTCGGTATACGTTACAACTTCCTTTTGACCCGTTTGTTTGTTCGTGTGAAATCCATCACTTGGAACAAACCAAACTTATTATTAATTCGTTATTTGACCCATTTGGTTGTTTCATGTGAAATCCTCACTTTAAACAAACCAAACTCATCAACATTACTTATTTTGACTCGTTTGGTTGTTTCATGTGAAATCCATTACTTTAAACAAACCAAACTTTATGAGTAATTACCATTATTCAGTCATACACAAATAACACACGACTTAACAAAAACATAACGGAGCGTAAAGCCACGTACCTTAAAGCTTTCCTTTCAAGCGCGTTTCCGCCCCTGCTTGACCACTCGATACTTCACCCAAATTGCCTATAGAGTTCAATCCGATTTATCATTTAGAAACCATAGTACAATTTATGATTCATAAAATTGTATGTATTCGATTACAAGGTTCATGTTATGATTCTTCCACACCTTTCAACAACTCACATTCACTTAGGCATTATATCAAACACCTTATAGGCATGGATTTTTACACCAAGTTTATTAAGTTTTCACTTCAACAATTACTCATGTTTTTCACACCTTATTAAGTCAATATGACTAGTATAATCGATTAACATCTAGAGCTCACTATATTAACATCAAATACATCAATTTTACTACCACAATTCATGTGTTCAACACATCTACAAAAACCCACTTACATATAGGTAGTATATTACCCTTATACTTAATCATAACATTTTCTCTACCATTATTCATCAAGGATTTGCCTTAAATCATGTGGGCACTACAAATTTTATCACAATTTCAACAATCCCTACTTCAACTGCACATCATAAGGTTCATCAAGAAATCACTACTTCAGCATATACTAGATTTTTGACATACCTTATGATGAGATGATGTTGTAGACTCTAATTTATCAAGCATGCATCAAAATCATTTTGATTTTTAGTTGAATTAGATGGATTTTTTTATGTTACATCAAAACAGAAGGTAGACAGACAACAAGCTGCTCCGCCACCTCTTTATTAAAAAAAAAACAAAAAACAGACGAACTGATATGTTCACATACACTAAGAACTATTTTTTTTTTTTTTGCATAAGAACGCAAAGAACGATTTTCATACACTCCGAAAGAGGCTCAAACGAATTTTGATAACTCATTACAATAGTGTTGGAACTCATTAAAGCTAAACTATAAGATCTAAGATCGTAAGGTTCAATGAGTCAGTTCCAACGCCGCTACGACGCTGAAATGAGTTGAATCGGAGTTCGTTTGAGTCGGTTTTAGAGTCCTAAAAGTCATTCTAAGGCAAATAGTAGTTCTGATGTGATATTTCACACACACACACACACATATATACTGACATACATATATACACATATAGGGTTGAGTTCATTTCAGAACTCTAAATAACTACAGAACTTTCAGAACTCCTAATAAACAATCATTTTATATATAAGTTTTTGTATTTAGAATCTTTTTATCATCTATTATATGTATTTCTTTGATTACATACATGTTAAAAGTAGTTTATATATGTTTAATTGCCAAAATTATATATATGTGTCATAACTAATTACATATATGTAAAAAAACTAGTTTACATATGTGTAATTATAAAATTACATATAAAAATGATAAAATTACTCTTAACATTAATGTAATTATAAAAATACACATAATAAATGATAAAATTATCCTAAACACAAAAATATATAAATCAAAAAATTGTTTATTAGGAGTTCTGCGAGTTCTGTAAATATTTATGGTTCTGAAATGATTCTGGCCCTATATATATATATATATATGGTAGTGTTTATGCGAGAACCATCTTTATTGCGAGAACCGAGAGAATCAACGTGAACACAACAAAATAAACCCACTACACCATAAAAAACCTAACCCCCTAGCTAAATGCTAAAAACTAACCCCCCCCCCCCAAAAAAAAAAAAAAAAAACCCTAAAGAAAACCTAACCCCCCCCCCTCCCCCCCCCCCCAAAGCCAAATGCTAAAGACTAAACCATAAAGCTAAACCCCTAAAAAAACCTTAAAAAAATCTAAAAACCACACCAAAAAAAATTAATAGTTTTTTAGATCGCTACTTTTAGAATAAAAAAATTTAATTTTTTATTAAAGAAAAGTAGCAATTTTTATAAAAAAAAATTGTGTATTTTTTAGATTTTTTAGGTATTTTTGGTTGGTTATCGTGGTTCTCGCAATAAAGGGTGGTTCGTAACGGATCCTTCTCCTATATATATATCACATATATTTGTAATTAAAAAATGTATATATGATTTAAGTAATTGTTACGGAAAAGTTTTAAAAGCTATTAAAAAATCGTTGGATTTTATATTCGCAAAATTAAAAATAGTATTAGAAACATAAGTTTGGGGATAAAAATACTTATCTAACTTTAAACAACCTAAGGCGTGAAATGTTTTGATGCCGTACGTACCTCTTCCTCTTCTTAACCGAATCGAATTTGGCCTCGGTTGGTGCGAAGTTTGTTCATATAACGCACCTAAAGGATATGTTTGTTCCACCCATCCCGTTGTATCAAAGTCATGAAAACTTGAGTTTCTTTCACCACCTTTTATACTCCACACGTGACACTCTTCTTCATTAAAACGACGCATAGAAATGTAACGCAAGCTGATGTTGAAAACTTGTTCAACTTCACCAAAACATTCCAAGTCTATGTTGAATATCTCTCGAAGGGAAGAACACTTTGAAATTCTTATTTCTTCTAGATGTTTCAATAATCGCATTGGATTGGTTGGAAATAGATTCTCAATCTTATCACAGTAATCCACTCTAACGTCTCTTAACATGGGAATATTATCAAATTCCTCCTCACTACTACTCGGCCATATCTGCTTCAGATTCTTCATATCATCAATACGTAGGTTTTTCAACTCTAAAGTTCTAACCTGCAAAAATAGCTCCGTCCAAACAATATACATTACATTAATTATAATATTGGCAAAAGAAATAACTAAACCAGTTGACATATACAAATCAATTATGTGTACCTGACTATTAAAGAGTGCTTGTTGCAATGGAGAAGTATTTTTATTGTCAGGATAAACGCTAGTGATGCTGGGAAGGTCATCAACTTTCAGTTCAACCAGTTGCGGTAGCTCAACCACACTGTCAACCGGGAACAAACGTACAAGCTTTGGTAAGTCATCTAAAGATAAAAACTTTAGCTCCTCAAAAATGATCATCTCGCATTTACCATTTATCTCGCCATTGTAATCATGCACCACTGCTTCCAAATCATAGCAAAACGCAATTGTGAGGCGTTCAAGTTTCCTCAAACCACGTGTCACATGTGTTGGGAAGAGGTATTTCAACTTATCACAATTATGAACCTGAAAGTCTCTTAGATACAAAAAATAGCTTTGATCAGAAGGATTGACTGGAACAAAATCTTCAAGATGACTCATATGCTCCATTCTTAAAAATAGACTCTCTGATTTCTTGACCAATTCATCAATTTTGTAGTCCACAAGGCCGCTTCTGTGCTCGTCCCAAAGGAACAGCTGTAATGTAGTTTTGAATGAAGTTATTGTTTCCAGGTATGGACCACCTATAGATATGTTGAACTTATCAAGTTTCTCAAAGGATAGATCTTTTAGGTCGTTCATATCATATAATTCGACCTCTAATGCACACAGTTGGCGTGAAAGCTTCTTTAACTCTTCCAAATTTCCTTCCGTATAACAACCTCCCATATAAAGCTCTTCAAGTTTGACTAAATTTATAAAGACGCCATCATCAATATGAAGGTCGTTACATCCTGTCAGATCTAGTAACTTCAGCTTTCTTAGTTTCCCTATCGTAGATGGTAACTTGTCGATGCCACAATAAGCAAGACTGAGCACCTCCAAATTCACAAGATCTCCAATGAAAGACCAATCAGACATCAATTCGCATTCATGGAGACAAAGTGATTTAAGGTTGGTCGAAAATTGAAGAGGAAGCGGTGGATATTGCATGTTATAAAATGAAATGACTTTGAGATTTTCCATACTTGCATAAAAATCTTCCGGAAACTCGAGCGACAAACCCCCATCCATAAGTTGTATAAGAGAGAGGTCTGGATACTTGAAGTCTCTAGGAAACTCCGACATACCCATGCATGTTAATGAAATTCTTTTGCAAGATTTATTCATTTCGTCTCTACTCCACGTGGATACATCGCCATGGTTTACAATCCAGTTCAAATCACCTTTGGAAACTCTTTCTAAGACAAAAGCAAGCACAAGATCGTGCATTTTAACACATCCAAGCCGTTCACTGTCCATCAACAAATTAGCGTTTACGAGATTGCGCACACATGTATTTGTCCTGTCTCGAGCCTCACTCAAAGTGGAAACATTTTTAAACAACTTTAGGCCCCATCCATGTCTAACCAGATCCTCTATTTGAATATCAGAGTCCTCTGGAAACAAGCTACAATGCAGAAAAATCTCTTTATCCTCATCTTTTCTTACATACTCGTAGCTTATTCTGATAATTTCTTGCACGTTATCATCAAGATCATGATTCTTTAGACGGTTAAGTGTATCCCTCCACACATAATTTTCTTGAGATTTAAGGGTTGTGCCAATGAGCTTGATGGCAAGTGGCAAATTACCACATTTTTTGACAATATCACATCCTATTTGAAACCGATCTTGATCATGTTCTATAGAAACTCCAGTATATTTAGAAAGGAAATTTTGTGCTTCCGCGTCTGACAACACATTGACTCTGACTACTTGAAGAAGGGAAGTATCCGCAATTAGTGTGCAAACTTTTGAATCTCGTGATGTCAACAACAACTTGACGCCTTTTGGCAAAGGACTTGTTAGTCCAATATCCTTGATTTCAACCTTCCCCCACACATCATCTAATATAACTAGAATCTTTTTTTTATCCTCTTCTAACTTTTTTTCAAATTTTCTACGGAGACTATCTGCCCTTGCTGTTACAGTTTCTTCACGTAAACCTTCGCCTCCAATGCATACGGCTATATCATTCTGAATTGAAAGCATGTTAGGATTTCTCCCAAGGGTAACTTTCACAAAGAAATCAAACATCTTCTTGTCTTCTGCAACTTTTTTAAGTTGTTCCATCATGGTGGTTTTTCCTACACCACCCATTCCACACAAGGCTATCACTTGACTCTTGTTGTCGTTTTGTTGAAGGAGCTTCAATGCATCGTTGAATGGCACGTCTCTGGACTTGAAGTCATCTCCACCCGGTGACGATGATAACGGTGTAGAAGTGGTGGAGGATGTGGCTCTTCCAGTAGCCAATGGGGCATCGGTCCAAGTAATCTCAGAATTTTCTGTTATAAGTTCTTGGATCCTCATAGTAGCCTTGGATGCGTTTCTTCCGGCTCGGTACCTATTTTTCATGTGTAAACATCCAATGTCGTCATTTGAGATGCTTTCAACTTCATGCTTGACCTTCTCAACCTCTCCCAACCAAGCCTCTACATGAGTAGGTATCTCCTTATCATTTATTTTGTTTCTGTTCTTGTGGTCTATAACATCGGTGCTTATAGCCACCAAAAGAATCAATTTTTCACTCATTCCCGTAACATGATTTGTGGAGCAAATCACATATCCTAGGTGTTTCGTAATATGACTTGTCATAAATTTCACAACAGGAGCAACGACTTGGTCATATAAAATCTGCTCCATTTTCCTGATCGAGACCAACAAATCACGCAAACATATCAACAAAAACAAGTTAGTCTAGTTTCAACTTCAAAAGTTAAAGAGTTAACTGCCATTTTAGTCCTTGTGGTTTAGGCCATTTTGCCAGTTTAGTCCAAAGGTTTCGTTTTTAACCTGTGGGTCCAAAAAGGTTTCACAGTTGCCATTTTAGTCCACTGGGTTAACTTCATCCATTTTTTATGTTAACGAGAAGACCAATTCGGTCATTTTATATGGCTGAATTGCCATTTTAGTTAACAAAATTACATATAAAATGACCGAATTGGCCTTCTCGTTAACAGAAAAAATGGATGAAGTTAACCAAGTGGACTAAAATGGCAACTGTGAAACCTTTTTGGAGCCACATGTTAAAAATGAAACCTTTGGACTAAACTGGCAAAATGACCCAAACCACAGGGACTAAAATGGCAGTTAACTCAAAGTTAAATATTGCAAGAACACACAAATAAGAAAGTCGATTATATATCAAGTGATTTAGGGTCTTCAATAATCGAAAATGAAATCTTACTTGCAAAGTTTATTTAATTTGAATATTGTCATACTAAATAAAATAAATAAGAACGCAATCATACAGTTATGTACATGATCTTAACGTGAATTCAATACAATATACTAGTTTTAACTATGGGTTGGAAGAAAAAACCAAAACCACATCATCTTAATGTGAATTTAAGTTTTAAGCACTGATTTAAGAAAAAAAAAACCAATCATACTAAGACTTTAACTCTAAGGGGGCGTTTGGTTTGCGGAATGATTTGGAAGATTGGAATTGGAAATTGCTGGTATTGTAATCTCAATTACATTTTTGTTGTGTTTGGTTGTCAAATGAATTGGAATCCATCACCCCGGCACCCACAACCACCAGTTCGGGTCGAAACGGTATCGGTTAAAACGGTTCGCGTCGAAACGGTACGGGTCGAAACGGTTTCAAAATGGTACGGGTCGAAACGGTTCGCGTCGAAACTGTTCATGTCGAAACGGTTCGGGTCGAAGCGGTTCGCGTTTAAACGGTTCGGGTGGAACGGTTCGCGTCGTAAAGGTTTGCGTCGAAACGGTTTGATTCGAAACGGTACGGGGTCGAAACGGTTTCAAAATGGTACAGGTCGAAACGGTTTGCATCGAAACGGTACGTGTCGAAAAGGTACAAGTCGAAACGGTACATGTCGAAACGGTACGGGTCGAAAATGTTCGGGTCGAAACTGGTCGCGTCGAAACGGCATGAGTCGAAACTGTTCGTGTCGAAACGGTTCGGATCGAAACGGTGCGGGTCGAAACGGTCGAAGATTCCAATAAATTTACTTTAATCACTTCACATGTAGGAAGGATTTTAAATTTCTTTAGTTAAAGGAATTTAAAGGAATTCATGCCTAATTCCAATTCCAATTCCATTGTCAACCAAACACATGAAGATTGGAATTGGGATTCCAATTACACCAAATTCTACGAACCAAACATCTTAAAAGATAGAATTCAAATTCCAATTCCAATTCCAATTCCCTTAAACTCTATTGAATTCCTTCAAACCAAACGCCCCCTAAACTCTATAATTATGAAACACTTTAAAATCTAATCTAAACTTACCAGGTAACTCAAACCATTATATAAATTTAATTTAGATAAAAATTTCACTTTTGCCGTTAAGACTTTTCATTTTAGTAGTTTAGGTAGCGTTCGTTTCATGGAATGGAATGGAATGGAATTAGGAAGTTTTTCTTTGTAAAATTGATCTTGTTTGGGGGAGGGAGGAATTTGAAATCCCATGAATTTCTTTAATCAATGAAGTTTGTGACTATTTCAACATTCTATTCCTTCATTAGAGTGAAGGATTTCTAAGGAATGTTGAAATAGTCACAAATTTCATTGATTAAAGAAATTAATGGGATTTCAAATTCCTCCCTCCCCCAACCAAGATCAATTTTACAAACAAAAACTTCCTAATTCCATTCCATTCCATGAAACAAACGCTACCTTAGAGTTTTGGGTTTTAGAAGAAAAACAAAGAAACAATGCCAGATTCAGGAGGAGGAAGCAAGATTATACATAAAAGAAGTTGGTTCGTTTTTCTAATTTGAATGTCTTATTTTAAAGAGCAAATTGCATTTTTCCTCCTTTATGTTTTAATGTTTTATCAGATATTGTCCTTGAACTTCTAAAATTACACCGGCTCTCTTTTACGTTTGCACATGATAACAAACAGTGTCCTTATAGCTTAACACAGGTAAGTTTTTTTTTAACTCCATGCATGTGCCAACTCATGTGAGGGCATAATAGTTTTTCCCCTCTTTTAATAAATTAAAGAGTTAATTACTGTTTTCGTCCCTGAGTTTTGTCAAAAATAACGGTTTCAGTCCATTAGTTTAAAAATTACGATTTCAGTCCATTAGTTTCATTTTCGTAACCATTTCAGTCCACTAACTTAACTCTATCCATTTATTTTGTTAACTTTGAGTTAACTAACTAATTCAGGGACGGTTTGCGTCAGTTTTAGAAACACAAGGACTTAAGTGTAAACTCTAAAACATTAAAAAAAATAGTAAATTCCAAAAAATCAAAAAAATTCCAAAAAACCAAACAATTCCAAAAAATTCTAAAAAATAATAAAAATATCTAAAAAATCATAAAAATTCTAAAAAATTCTAAAAAATCCAAAAAATCCGTTTCGGCGCAACTTGTTTCGAACCCGAACCGTTTCGAGCTGAACCGTCCGTACCGTTTCGGCCCGAACCGTTTCGAGCTGAACCGTTTCGACGCGAACCGTTTCGACCCGTACCGTTTCGAGCCGAACCGTTTCGACCCGTACCGTTTCGAAGCCGAACCGTTTCGAGCTGAACCGTTTCGAACCGAACCGTTTCGACCCATACCGTTTCGAAGCCGAACCGTTTCAAGCCGTACCGTTTCGAACCGAACCATGCCGTTTCGAACCGAACCGTTTCGAGCTGAACCGTTTCGAACCGAACCGTTTCGAGCTGAACCGTATCGAACCGTACCGTTTCGACCCGAACCGTTTCGAAGCCGTACCGTTTCGAAGCCGAACCGTTTCGGTTCGATACGACACGGTTCGCGTCGAAACGGTACAGCTTGAAACGGTCCGGTTCGAAACAGTCGGTTCGATACGTCACGGTTCGGTTCGAAACGGTTCAGCTCGAAACGGTTCAGTTCGAAACGGCACGGTTCGGTTCGAAACGGTACGGCTTGAAACGGTTCGGATTCGAAACGGTACGGATCGAAACGGTTCGGCTCGAAACGGTACGGGTCGAAACGGTTCGCGTCGAAACGGTTCCGTTCGAAACGGTACGGACGGTTCAGCTAGAAACGGTTCGGGTCGAAACGGTACGGTTCGAAACGGTTCGCGTCGAAACGGTTCGGGTTCGAAACAGTTCGCGCCGAAACGGAATTTTTGTATTTTTTAGAATTTTTATGATTTTTTAGAATTCTTATTATTTTTTAGAATTTTTTGGAATTTATTTGGTTTTTTTGGAATTTTTTTGATTTTTTGGAATTTACTATTTTTTTGTTTTAATGTTTTCGAGTTTACACTTAAGTCCTTGTGTTTCTAAAACTGACGCAAACCGTCCCTGAATTAGTTAGTTAACTCAAATTTAACAAAATAAATGGATGGAGTTAAGTTAGTGGACTGAAATGGTTACGAAAATGAAATTAATGGACTGAAATCGCAATTTTTAAACTAATGGACTGAAACTGTTATTTTTGACAAACCTCAGGGACGAAAACAGTAATTAACTCTAAATTAAAGGAAAACAAGAAAATAGAAGTAAAGTACATGAAAATATTCTCTCTACCCGCGCCCTCAACTTTCTCTCTCTACAAATACACTCTGTTTTTTATACCCTTAATTTCAACCTTGATTTAATCAAGATCAAAGCTTTTTGATCGTTCATATCTTTTTCAACAAACACAATAAACTACAATCACACTAAACATCGAAGAACCATAATCAAAGATCAACAAGCAGATAATAATAATAATAATAATAATAATAATAACAATAACAATAACAATAACAATAGTAGTACGACACACGAAGGGGCTTAGTTCCAACCGCGCTTATGGTTACAAACCGGTCGCAACAGGGCAATTGCAATCGTTTTGCGATCTTAAATGCGTTCGCAAAAGCCCATTTTTCTATAGTGAAAGGGATACGGGTAATTTAAGATTGGTTAGGTATATATGAAGCTAGATTTAGAAATATATGTAATTCCCCGATTATTAATAAAATTAAAAAACAGAAAAGAAACACATGATGTAGGAATTGATGAAGAACAGAATCAAGACAAGAAAGAAATAAATTCATACATAATTAAAGCTAATTGATGAAGAAAATACCTCTCTTTTGCTTGCGATCTTCTTTCTTCAAAATCTTTAAAATCTTTGGTTGAGAATGTACTGGTAAGTAAGTGTAAACGGAAACCAAATGATTGATTAGTATTGAAAAGAAACAATTATAATTGAAAAGAAACAAAAGGAGGATTAGTGGGGTTTTATATAATTGAAAAGAAATAAAATGATTGATAAGTGGTGGGGTTTTATAATAGTAAGTTTCATAGTTGGTCCCCGAGATTTGAGCCAAAGTTCGGTTTTCGTCTATCTTTTTTAATTTTCTACGTTGGAATGCCAATCATCTATTTCTTGTACTCCTAGTCACTAATTGAGTTGTTTTTTCTTTTAGTTTAGGAGCAATTTAGTTTTAATTAGAAGGGGCAATCTTGACCCAAAGCCTTTCAAGTGGGTCAGTTTGGGTTGCTTTTAAAATTATATAGGTTGGTTTGGGTAAGATATTTTAACTAAATGGGTCACAATGGGTCACTTGAAATTCCATCTTGTTATTTTCGGGCCAAAGCGAGTTGACAACATTAAAAAAATGGCTCGATGTGGGTAGTCTTAAAGAAACGGGGCAGGTTTCAGATTAAAATGGGTTTCGAGCCGGCACAAGTATCCGCACGAGACGGGTTATGGCACGAAACGGGTTTGGATCGGAACGGCTTCAGTTCGAATTGAGTTTCGGGCCGAGACAGGTTTCGAAGCGAGCCGTCGCGAGCCGTTTCGACCCGATCCGTTTCGACCCGTACCGTACGCGAGCCGCTTCGACGCGAGCCGTTTCGACGCGTGCCGTTTCGACGAGAGCCGTTTCGACGCGTGCCGTTTCGACGCGTACCGTTTCGACGCGAGCCATTTCGACGTGATCCGTTTCGACCAGTACCGTTTCAACCCGTACCGTTTCGACGCGTACCGTTTCGACACGTACCGTTTCGACCCGTACCGTTTCGACCCGTAACATTTCGACGCGAACCGTTTCGACGCGAACCGTTTCGACGCGTACCGTTTCGACGCGTACTGTTTCGACCCGTACCGTTTCGACCCATACCATTTCGACGCGAACCGTTTCGACCCGAACCGGTTATAAATGTAGCTCATTTTTGTTGTGTTGTTCTTTATACTTTACAACAAGAATGGGATGCCTTGGTGTTATCCGCGTTTGCATCAAAGCAACAGCAGTAGTGTGTATATTGTATTGTTAAGCAGTTGAGTTACAGTTAGTATATTCGATTATGATCTTACAGTTTATCAATTACATTTGAGATACCTCAGATCTTATATTCTGTTCAATGTTCAAATTTTGTGTTGTTTGCAAGCCTTCTTTTTTAGTTATTTCCAACCCGACCCAAAACCCGTTCCGACCCGAAACCCGTTCTGACCCGAACCCGTTCTGACCCGAACCCGTTTCGACCCGAACCAAAACAACCCCTTTTTTAATTGATCCGTTTTGACCCGAACCCGTTTTGACCCGAACCCATTTTGTCCCATGACCCGACCCGACCCAACCCGACCCGTTTGCCAGGTCTACTTTTAATACAGCAGCCCCCTAAACTAACAACTTTGTTCATGTTGGTACCTCTATCTAGACCATCTACATCTATATAAGTTAACTAAACAATATATTTATCTATAAATTTTGTTTATTTTTCAAAAACCTCTCACATCCAACTCTATATATTTATCTCTATCTTACTCACAAACACTTATTTTACTTTTTTTATATTTCCTACACACTTAGGGGACGTTTGTTTTTGCTTAACATGTCTTCAAGGAGCTTAAGTCTGCAGGCGGGCAAACATAAGGGCTCAAAGACCGTTTGTTTTTTTAAAGAAGATCTGAAAGGAGCTTTTATTAGCTTAAAAAAAAGCAAATATCTAACCTCTTCACAAATCATCAGATCTTCTTCACATCTACGCTTCCAGACACGCTCCCCCATACGACTCCACTTTTCCTCACGCCGCCACAGATCGCCGCCGCCTCCCACCATCACCGATCGAACTTCCACAGGTTCGTCATCTATCTAATCGGTTAGGGGAGGTCCACACAGTCCTGCGTTTTCGGTGTACCTTGAAGGTTCAAAGGACTGAAGTTGAGTGGTAGATGGAATTCTCCCTGATAACTTATTATAAGACATATGAAGTTGGAGTAGTTCAGTTTGTCCTTCTCTAAGATTGACTTGAGAGAGAATTGGGAGGAATTGTTTTCAGTTGATATATACAAAATTCAAAATTAATTTATTAGTATTTTATGTTTTAAATATCCTAATTTTATTTTATGACCCAAAAGCAAAATATAAATTAAGATGAGACCCCGATTTATCAAATCATAATGAATTGGCTTAAGCACTATCCACTGGTATGATTACATGGGTAAACAAAGATTGTTAATTGTGTCTACTACACAACTCTCCATTTGGGGTTATCGGTTAAAAGCAATGTGTGTTTAACCCCAACTATTCTAATCCTGTCTGTTACATCGGATCCAATATCCGCAATAAAAATACAAATAAAAAATAAAACCCCAACCATAACAAACACAACCATGACAAGGGTCATAACCTAGGGCTCGATTCATATCACAATCCATAGACAACCAAAAGCTTTTGATCGTTTGTCAAAATAAATATTTTTTTTACAAATAAAACATAGATCAAAAGTATAACCTTATCATCTATACACACGTAACCGTGGCTCTGATACCGTTGTTCAGAATCATTGTATAAAATTATAATGGAAGCGGTTTACATATTTTATAAGCGCCGATTATATATATATATATATATATATATATATATATATATATATATATATATATATATATATATATATATATATATATATATATATATATGGGACCACTAAAATGAGAACCACCTCGAGTTGTAAGAACCGTGAGAACTTCACCGTGCGGGGCGAGGTGTAGTTTTGAGCACCACAAGTTTGTGTTTACGGGTACCGTAAATCTAACCGGAAAATTTACGGGTACCGTAAACACAAACTTGTGGTGCTCAAAACTACACACACGACATTTTTAAATTTTTTTTTTACAAATGTGTTTATAATACACGCATCTACGTTTATGAAAAAAAAAATTTGGTCCACCACGGCCCGGATCAAAAAATTCTCACGGTTCTTACAACTCGAGGTGGTTCTTATTTTAGCGCAATTATATATATATATATAATCATGGCCAATTTTTTTCCTTATATAAGTTAACTAAACAATATATTATAAGACATATGAAGTTGGAGTGGTTCAGTTTGTCCTTCTCTAAGATTGACTTGAGAGAGAATTGGGAGGAATTGTTTTCAGTTGATATATACAAAATTCAAAATTAATTTATTAGTATTTTATGTTTTAAATATCCTAATTTTATTTTATGACCCAAAAGCAAAATATAAATTAAGATGAGACCCCGATTTATCAAATCATAATGAATTGGCTTAAGCACTATCCACTGGTATGATTACATGGGTAAACAAAGATTGTTAATTGTGTCTACTACACAACTCTCCATTTGGGGTTATCGGTTAAAAGCAATGTGTGTTTAACCCCAACTATTCTAATCCTGTCTGTTACATCGGATCCAATATCCGCAATAAAAATACAAATAAAAAATAAAACCTCAACCATAACAAACACAACCATGACAAGGGTCATAACCTAGGGCTCGATTCATATCACAATCCATAGACAACCAAAAGCTTTTGATCGTTTGTCAAAATAAATATTTTTTTTACAAATAAAACATAGATCAAAAGTATAACCTTATCATCTATACACACGTAACCGTGGCTCTGATACCGCTGTTCAGAATCATTGTATAAAATTATAATGGAAGCGGTTTACATATTTTATAAGCGCCGATTATTTATTTATATATATATATATATATATATATATATATATATATATATATATATATATATATATATATATATATATATATATGGGACCACTAAAATGAGAACCACCTCGAGTTGTAAGAACCGTGAGAACTTCACCGTGCGGGGCGAGGTGTAGTTTTGAGCACCACAAGTTTGTGTTTACGGGTACCGTAAATCTAACCGGAAAATTTACGGGTACCGTAAACACAAACTTGTGGTGTTCAAAACTACACACACGACATTTTTAAATTTTTTTTTTACAAATGTGTTTATAATACACGCATCTACGTTTATGAAAAAAAAAAATTTGGTCCACCACGGCCCGGATCAAAAAATTCTCACGGTTCTTACAACTCGAGGTGGTTCTTATTTTAGCGCAATTATATATATATATATATATATATATATATATATATATATATATATATATAATCATGGCCAATTTTTTTCCTTATATACTACTATATGTTTGATTTATTAATCTAATTAATAATTATTCCCAATCAGGATCAAGGTTATACACGTATAAACAAATAAATAAATAAACAACCATAGTGGGTTTTAGTAATCAACCTTTGACGACTACACCGGAATTGTAACACAGGGGTTACTACGAATCCTCGCTAGTAGGAGGTTCACAACCGAGCACAAGGTACCCGAAGGTAGGACCGGCCAAAGGGATGATGCGGCGGAGGTGCTTGGTTGCGTAGGCGGCAGCCCTTTTGATGGGATCGGCCGAACTTGGGGAGGAGGCAAGGGGTGTTGGTTTTGTTAAAAAGTATGATTAGGGTTTGCACCTTCATCTTCCTTTTATAAAACGTAATCTTACATTAAGCCCCCTTATGATTATACAATTAACCTTCTTAATAATAATCTAATTAACATTAAGTGCCTCGGGTTTAAACTATTATTATTTCACAAATAATAATCTACCTACTTGTGAACATATACGATTCGTGTACGGACGTGCAATTCTTCGGATCGTACCGAGTTGGTTACATAGACTTTAATTACGATCAGACATATACATATATCCAACACATTCCTCGCCTTGCTAAAACATCCGTTTTAGGGATCCTGTCTTGAGTCAGCTCCATACAATGAGATTTACTTTTGGAGCAACCCAACTATTGCAATGGAACAACTGGGGTTGTGGCGTGTTACATTTACTTTTGGAGCAACCCAACTATTGCAATGGAACAACTGGGGTTGTGGAGTGTTGCCCTTGTGGTGAAACATGCCCTCCTTAACTTGTTTGACTGAAAAGTCTTCCACACCCACCTTTCATCATCATCGTTGACTTGTTTGCCCATAAGCTCTTCGAATACCTCTTGTTCTCCTGATGAATGTGGGAGCCTTTTCCACACCCAATCCCAAATGAACATTCCATTTACTTTTTGATAACAATCCTTTATAGCAACCTTTTTTTGCAAGATTTGTTAGAAGATAAATTAGCAGCGGATGTATGAATGAACTCGAATAAAAGATTTGAGAACAAAGATTACTAAGTTTGATTTGTATCAAACTTAATCAAAGAAATTTGCAAAGTGAGAACGTAATGAATTGATTAATTGAATTCAATCTCGGTGCCAACAAAACAAAGATTGCAGTACACTTCGATTTATACAAAGGATGGAATGACAGTTGTTGGTTATTACTTTCCGGCCGTTTTCAACTGCCAAACAGTTGTTGTTGATTGCCAAAAACATAACCACCATACCAACCGTCATTATTCAGATACGATTACATAATTACAAGCTATAAACTAATTATCTAAACAATGCATAGTAATTATTCTAATGTTTAGTTTATTATAATTCTAACTAGTGATATTCCCCGCGCTTCGCGGCGGGATTAAGTCGGTATCAATTTGGTTTGTTTTGGTGCCTACACTCGCTATAGCATTTGAAAGAGAACACTACATCGATCAAAAAAGAGCACATATCAATATGGTACCTATGTTGTTTAGTTGATATCGGTTCGGAATTTGCATTTCATGTTTATTTTATTTCAAAATTACGTTGTTTTCTTTTTTTTTTTTTGAAAATGGATATTGTGCTGCTATCGTACCAAACCCAATCGAAACTGGTTGAACAACATCTGTATCGGTACTAATAGTTATTTTTATTGTTTTTGCTTTCGATAATCTAATACTGTATCACACCGTACCGTATCGAACAACATTAGTACCAGAATTTATGGTTTTCTGTTTGATAATTGGTACTTTGACCGTATCTTAAGATACAAGTTATATCGAAAAAAAATACATTTAAATCAATTAAAGTAAAAAAATAATATACTAAAAACTTAGAAGAAAAACAATTTTTAAAAAATAAAAAACACTATTCATCGTGTGTTTCTATTCTTCATAATAATAATAATAATAATAATAATAATAATAATAATAATAATAATAATAATAATAATAATAATAATAATAATAATAATAATATAATAATAATAATAATAATAATAACAATAATAATAATAATAATAACAATAACAATAACAATAAGAATAACAATAAGAATAACAATAACAATAACAATAACAAGAATAATAAGAATAAGAATAAGAATAACAATAACAAGAATAACAATAACAAGAATAACAAGAATAACAATAACAAGAATAACAAGAATAACAATAACAACAATAACAACAACAACAATAACAATAACAATAACAATAACAATAACAATAACAATAACAATAACAATAATAATAATAATATGTTTGAATAACAACTGGAACCTGCTCTTAAGAGTTTCCCCTTAAATCCAATGGTCCATTCAAAAAGCCTTTTTATCGCGGATCTCAACTTTAAGCGAAAGATACAATTGAACCCATATGTTAACTTTGAGTAGGCCTTAATCGATCCCCCTATTTCTCTTTAAACCCCTGTAGGAAACTTTTTAACCAGCATTAAGTTTAACCCCTTGCCTCCATCGTGAATAGCCTTGACCAAGGCGCCACCACCACTTCAACTTATACTCCCATGCAACCCTCCTTGTTTTTTGCCTAGGTCTGGATGACACCAACAAGGGCTTTATATAAAAATAACTAATACGAGGGAGATTCCATAGAACCGATTTAACCAAAGTGGCCCTCCCAACAACGATTTGGCTTTCCATACAGACAACTTGGAATTAAATTTGTCAATGACATGTTTCCAATTTGAGATCCGGTTCATATTAATGCTCCCCCTTCAACCGACATATGTGTAATGTTTGCTAATCAAAATAACTATAATTGATGTCATCAAACAAAGTTTTTTTTTTTAACAACAAAACTAAATTTAAGTAGACATTGAGAATTGTAATGGAAAAATAGTTTACTAAAAGATATGAACGCATGCTTATAATACAAGTGGCATCAAGTGTTAGATTCATTGCTTCACACAAGAAGAGAAATGGCCACCCATGGTCCTAGTGGCAATTTACTGATATTGAGACTTAGGTGCTGTTTGTTTTTTCTGCAGGAAAACCTCTTCTGCTGCAGGCCACATCTGCAGACATCTGCAGGAGAAGAGGTGGACCAAATGTCTGCAGTTGCAAGGAGAAGAGGGTTTGTTTTTTTTATATAAAACATCTTCACCATTTTAAAACACACACACAACACACTAATCTCTCTCTACTCTCTCTCTACTCTCTCTCTACAATCTGCACCACCGCCATCATCATCACCGCCACCACTTCACCACCGCCACCACTTCACCACCGTCATCATCACCACCGCTATCATCACCACCACTTCACCACCGCCATCATCATCACCGCCACACACTGATCTCTCTCTACTCTCTCTCTATTCTCTCTCTAACAGATCGATGATGATGATGATGTAACAGATCGATTTGGGGTGTTTTGTTTGCCATCGATTTAGGGTTTCGGAGGTGGAGGTCCATGGGTGTCGGCGGAGGTGGGGGTTTGTTTCCGATCGATTTGGGGGTTTTGTTTCCCATCGATGATGATGATGATGGTGGCGGAGCAGGGGTGGTGATGATGATGATGGTGGCGGAGCAGGGGTGGTGGTGGCGGAGCAGGGGTGGTGATGATGATGATGGTGGCGGAGCAGGGGTGGAGGTGGTGCCAAGAAGAGGTAAAAAGCTTTGGTTTATATCTTCCTCAGGAAGAGGCTGGGGAGAGGTAAAAAGCACTTCTCAAAAAAAAAAAAAAACAAACACTCTTCTGAGGCTAAACCTCTTCCCGCGTATGCACGGTGCAGACAGAAGAGGCCAGGAAGCTTTTCTTGAAAAAAACAAACACCACCTTACACTTTATTAGTACAAGTGTACAAGTGATTCATGACATTATAATATTTTCTCTCTCTTAACACAAATGTATAAGAACAAGAAAAATTAGATGACAACATAAAAAGTAGGAAACTCAAAATATTATGAAGAAACATGAAATGTAGACTAAAATACTATCTATGCGTAGCGCTTTATCATTTTGCAATTAAAATCAGCAGCTTTACACATACCCAGTCCTTTGAGATATCAAGAAAGCGAGAAAAAGCTTTCCTCCCACGTCGATTGACAAGTAGAGCACCACATGCAATCCAAAATCCAATTTCAAAGCCAGTACCCCCACCAAAATAAAACCATATCCGAATATCATCTTCACCTTCGCCTTCACTTCCATAAACAAAGGGTGCCACCTCCAACTCTTTATCTCTGGGGCAATATTTAGCTAGAGGAGGTCCACAAAGTCCTGTATTTCCGGTGTATCTTGTAGGTTCAAAGGTCTGGAGTTGAGTTCCAGATGGAATTCTACCTGACAAATTGTTATATGACGCATCCATGTAATCTAATGAAGTCATATGAGACATGCTTGGTGGAATTCCTCCTGAAAACTTATCTCTAGATAAATCCAAAATTTGAAGGTTTCCCATTTCGCCAATTTTTGGTTGAATATCTCCAAGTAAAGTGTTTATTGAATGGTTTAGTGCAATCAGTTCATGGAGATCGGTTAGCCCATATGGGATTTTTCCTGTTAGATTGTTGCTTGACAAATCAATGTACTTTAGCAATCTCAGGTTGTTGTTGAATTCACGTAGATATCCTTTCCACTTAATGAACGCATGGTCAACATGCATATGCTCATAGATAAAACGTTGCACATTTTCATGAGGTGGCAATCCTTCTTGAACCATTGCAGTGAGATTATTAAGACATAAGGGGATGGTCCCATAAAGATTGTTTTTTGACAAGTGGCCAAAATTCGAAGATGTGCTAATTGACATAATTGTAGAGGGATGGTTCCAAAGAAGTTATTTGATGCTAGGTAGCATACAACTCCGATAAGTTTTCCCCAATCCAAACTGGCATGTGACCAGAAAACTTGTTGCCTTGTAATTGCAAAAAGAACAACTTAGTGCAATTATTTAAAGACGGGGGCAGTTCTCCTGAGAGGTTGTTGTATAAATACAAAACCTCAAGATTGGTCAAATACCCAATAGAAGCTGGAAGCCTTCCAGACAACTTATTTTGTTCCAGACTAAGAACTTTTGGTGCTTTGAAATTCCACAAACAATCTGGAATTTGTCCGGTCAGTGAATTGTCCGAGAGATCAAGAAAGGATAGTTGTCCATCAACAACTTCACACAAAAAGAAAATTCCTCCACTCAATTTGTTTCTGGAAAGGTCTAACCATTCTAAAGTGGATGGGACATATGGTATAGAACCATAAAAGTTGTTGGAACTTAAATCTATTCTTGACATAACATTAGGGTTGAAATTTGATAATAGATCTGTTACTTCGCTAGTAATGTTGTTGGAAGAGAGATTCAAATGTGTCAGTTGAGAAGGCCACATGGTCCAAAACTCCATAAGAATTGTGTCCGAAATGTTGGTATTGGCAATATCAAGATAATTAAGATTTTTCAGTTTTTAAACCCATTTAGGGAAACTGGGCCCTAACATGCAAGAGCTCAAGTCAATTTGTTCAACACTAGAAAGGTTTGACATGTAAGCTTCAGAAGGAACTCCTTTGAGTGAGTTGTTTGAAAGGTTTACTTTTACAATATTTGATGTTCCAATGCTTTTAGAGATGGCACCGCTAAGAGAATTGGAAGAAACATCAAGAGTTTCAAGCTTTGGTAGTTGCCACACCTTTTCACTTATACTGCCATTTAACTGGTTATGAGAAATGGACAAATATTCTAGGGATGAAAACTTTTGGATATTATCTGACAACGACCCTGTGAATTTGCTACTTGAAGCATCCAACTAGCTTGTAATGTAACCGATGTGCATCCAGACAAGTTATTAAGGAAATCAGGGAGATTTACCGACATTGAGTTGTTATCAAATAATAAAGATGTCAAACTACACAAATTTCTAAAATATTTGGGAATCTGATGCGGGAATATCAAGTGTCGACTCAATTATGTAATGAAATAAATCCACATTTAGTGTTCATTAAGTTTTGTTTTAATGTATGTCCATTGAGATGATCATAAAAACTCTATATAAGTTCTCATGTAATTTGTATTGGGGATAGTTTTTGAGTTTTATAAAATAATTGTTTGACCTTTTTTAAATTCTTGTCTTTTGGGGGACGAATTTGGGGGTTTGGGAAAAGATCTTCGCGGGTATTCTTAGAATCAACGTGTTTGATCTTCGTTTCCGTATCACGCGCTACATCAGTTGGTATCCGAGCTAAATTCCTGGCTCAAAATGGCTTGTGAGAGGGATTATCGCTTGTACCACACTCTACCATGTTTTGATGAATACGAGGATGAGCAATGGTATTCTTGGGCATGCGACGGTGACTCGGGTGGTACCGGTAGTGTGCTCACCATTAGGCATGGCCACAAAAAAGAGTCGACGATCATGGGAGCCGGTGATGACGAATCAAGTTTCAAAAGTCATAGCGTTAAGGGTGATGGTCCTATGGTAACGGGTGGTCCAGCGGCTACATTTGGAACTCAACCTGTTAGCATGGGGGGCTTGCAAAAAAATTCCATGAGCAAAGCAATGAAGTCGAAGGCATTAAGAAACACAATAGATTTTGTTGCTTCTCAAATTTACTTTTGTACAATTTTAAAAGGTAATTTTCCAACAAATAGTTTTGAGGAAATTATTTTGGATGATGAAAACCATGGTATACAAAATTCTCATGCTGTAAAAATCTTGTACGAGGTTCTATTTGAAAATTTGGTTGATGGCCAGATTGTGGAGGTTGGAGAAGCTATGTCGTCAAAAGATGCCACTCATATTGATCAAAATGAAGAAAAAGTTGTTAAACTTGATGGGTGTGTTGTAAAAAAATACAATGAGGTCCATGGTTTACGACTATATGGTTATTTAGTTGGAACTATATTCATTGAGAGGGTCAAGACAATAGTGAACAAGAAATGGTCCTATGCTCCGTTCGACTCAGGTGGTACAGGTTCAGAGTCAAATGAGATAACCCGTGAAGTAGAACTACTTGGGCGGGCCTTGATAATAATCGAAAAGAATCGGATTGATGTTCCTTTCGATCCAGGTGGCTTTAGCCTGGGACGAAACTCGAGGTCGAGTTTTTCCAAAGGTGGGGAGAATGATGCAGGAATATCAAGTGTCGACTCAATTATGTAATGAAATAAATCCACATTTAGTGTTCATTAAGTTTTGTTTTAATTTATGTCCATTGAGTTGATCATAAAAACTCTATATAAGTTCTCATGTAATTTGTATTGGGGATAGTTTTTGAGTTTTATAAAATAATTGTTTGACCTTTTTTAAATTCTTGTCTTTTGGGGGACGAATTTGGGGGTTTGGGAAAAGATCTTCGCGGGTATTCTTAGAATCAACGTGTTTGATCTTCGTTTCCGTATCACGCGCTACATCAGAATCACACCCAACTTGTTGCTAGAGAGATCAAGATCTACAAGCATATTGCTAGTTAGTGGGAACAACCAAAGATACGTGGATGAGTTGAGACTGTTGTTTCCAAGATATAGGCTAATGATAAATGAAGAAGTATAGCTGACAGATGGAGAATACGGATGCATGACCTGCCATAGGTCACATCCCCCTAAACTTAAATATGACAGTCTTTGAAGACTTAGAATCACATTTACCCAGTGGTTTGCTTTGGCTAGAGAAATACCATCCAATTCAAGGTGGTGCAAATGAGAATGATGAAACAACCAGTCTATGTTTTCAGTTGTACAATTACTAAGGGAATTAAGTGATAAAAAGTGCAAGTTCTTGAGGCTTCCAAGTTCTGGAGGAATGGATCCAGAAAAATAATTGTATGAAAGGTCAAGATACCTTAACCGAGTCATGGAACCAATGAAAACCGGAATGGATCCATTAAAGAAATTTGTGGACAGGTCAAGATATTTTAACCAAGTCATGGAACCAATGAACATGGGAATGACTCCACTAAAAGAATTTATGGAGAGGTCAAAATACCTTAATTTAGTCACAGAGCCATTTAACATGGGAGTGGTTCCATTAAATATGAATTCCCCTGAAGGTCTAAATGACTCAAGTAGCTTAAGTTAAACAATGAAGGGCTAATCTTACCTTCAAGATCTCCAGAGGAAAATAGGCTTTTTCTGTCATAATCAAGGGGAAAATAGGCTTTTTCTTTTTATTTTATTTTTCTTGATTACCTGCTGACCACTTTCATTATCAATATCAGGATCAGCAGATTTAGGGAGACTTCTAGGCACAGCAATGCTTTTATGCTTCTTTCTTCCATGCATTTTAACAGAACTTGCTCTCATAACATCTTCTTCTTTTGTTCTTCTTATTGGTATGGTGTCTTCAGGGCACATGCCATTCACGTGCCACAGTTGGTGGATGCTGTTTTCTCTTTGTTTTGACTCTGTGTTCATCTTGGTCTCATCATACAGCCCCTCAGGGTGATAGTTAGGCCTCATCTAAATTCCAAAAAAAAAATATATATTTAAAATAAAATAAAAACTTGTTAAGAAAATCTTGAAAATGTTTTAAGAAAATCAAGAAACCTGTATTTTATGATCTTTGAGAAATGGATGATCAAAAGCTGGCTGGTGAGAGATGTGTACACAATCAATAATATCCCCATCTGGGCTCTGTTCAAATCATGAAAATAATCATTAAATAATTTAAATTTTTAAGCTTTTAGCCCTAAATGCACATTATTATACTCTAAAATCACCAAGCTTGCATCAAGAAATTAAATTTTTTTACAACATATGCAGAAAAGAAAGCTAAATCAGTAACAAAGACATGATCTTTCTTTAAAAAGCTAACATTTTTACAAAATTTTGCAAGTAAAATTAAATATTTTAAAAAACACAAACTAATAATAACTGAATAATAGTTTAAAAATAAATAAATAAAAACCAATCATTTGAAATACCTCAATGGATTTAACTGGTTTTTTGTTGAGGCGTTTCAAGTGTTTATGAACTTGAAGCTTCTGTCTTGAAGCTGGTTGTTGCCTGGCGCAAGATAGCAAGGCCAGATCCAGAAACAAGACAAAGAAGAGTAGAATAAACCCTATTTTGAACATGCTTCTGCTAACATGCGCAGTTGCCATTGTTGAAAAAGATGAAGACCCAAAAGCTAAAAAAGAAAGGGTTTTTCCTTTACCCAGTTACACTTTCAGACTTGTGTTAACCTGCACCATGTGTAATAGAGTTGAGTAGAATACAGAAACAGAGTTACAGACCCCACATACACAGTCACTCTGCTTATCCTACGCACCCCTCAAGCTCCTAGACATTTTTCTTGGGAGTGTACACTCTTTTTCTCTCTCTCTCTCTCTTCTCTCGCTTTCTAGATTTTGTGTAAGATTGAATTTCTGTTATTTCTGCATTATAGGGGCATGTGTGAAGGGTATGACAAGAAAAACTAAAGGTGGGATGGGGGTATATTTGTAATTTGAATTGTACATGGGATTGGGCCATCAGCAGCACTCAAGGATTTTTGGTTTAAATTAGTGGGTTCCCTCAATAGGGTGGAGAAAAATTGAAGGTTGGAGAAATGGTTAGTCGGCCGGTAAGGTGAGAACTAGTGAGTACTCGAGATTAATTGGATTGGATTTTTTATATGTAATTTTGAGTTTTATGTATACATCTACACATTTTTGTAGGTAAATATTTTAAGTAGATATGTTTTAACTCTTCGTCAACTAATTTGCTTTGAAGTATACAAGATTAATTGTTGGAATTCACATGGTTTTGTTGGAAACCGGCAAATTTACGAGTTTTGGCCGGAATATATAGGTTTTTTGCCGGAATATGGCCGGAATAGCCGATTTTTTGGCCGGCCGACAAGGTCTGACTAGGCCTGACCAGGTCTGACCAGGTCCGACTAGCGATTAATCGCCGACTAGTTGTGATTTTTATAACACTGGAAATATCTAAGTATCTAACCATAAGAAGAAGACATTTGCAGTCCGAATTCATCTTCTAATATTGCAACATATGGTGTTGGCTAGACGCCTACTTATCACCTTGCCCACGCGCGTCCCCCCTCACTTGAGTCTCTTGTGGTAACTTCACCAATGGCGCCCCAAAACACCTCAATTTTTGCCCAATAGCGTTAGGCACCACCCTCACGGTCAAAGACGACAAATAAAAAGGCCAACTTTTTATAACTTTCATACCATAATTTCATATTTACCAAAATACCTTTACGATTGGTCGAACCAAACACAACCATCAAGTGTTTAACAACGTTCTTAACCACCGTATCATATAACAACCCTCCTAAAATATTTAGAACACCCATATCTCCTTAAAATACACCCTGTATACGAGAAATGGCCCTAAATACCATTATTTTTATAAAAATTAAATAAAAATCAATTTTTATGGTCACTTGCGGGCCACGAAGACTCAGTCTTCATCTTACGCGGGCCGCAAGCGAGAGAACAAGCGGCAAGCCCCGGAGCCGCAACGTGTCATGCCATCCGTCAAACCTACACTTGTGATTCGACATAGCTAGGCCCTACACACCCTAAGTCGCGGGGCGCGAAGGCCCCTTATGTATCCTTCGCGGGCCGCGAGGAAGTCCTAATCAGACCCTATAAATAGGATCAATCGGTTTCAATCGCAGATCGTTCACAATTCGAAAATCTCTCTAAATTTCTGTAGTGTAGATATAATATTCGGGCATAATACCCCCTAATTAGCGAAGCTCTGCCTCATTGTAAGTATTATAACCCCTAGGTCCGACTAGGCTTGACCAGTCTGACTAGAGCCGACCAGCGATTAATCGCCGACTAGTTGCGATTTTTACAACACTAGAAAAATCTAAGTATCTAACCATAAGAAGAATACATTTACAGCCCGAATTCATCTTCTAATATTGCAACATATGGTGCTGGCTAGACGCCTACTTATCATCTTGCCCACTCGCGTCCCCCCTCACTTGAGTCTATTGTGGTAACTTCACCAATAGCGCCCCAAAACACCTCCATTTTTGGCCAATAGCGCTAGGCACCACCCTCACGTTCAAAGACGACAAATAAAAACGCCAACTTTTTAAAACTTTCATACCATAATTTCATATTTACCAAAATACCCTTACGGTTGGTCGAACCAAACACAACCATCAAGTGTTTAACAACGTTAACTGAACCACCGTATCACAAGTACAACCATAACCTAGTTACTTACAAAGCCATAAGTATTAAAAAGACATTCACAACCCAAAAAGTGTTTTTGACCCATTAATGATAAACTTAATCGAAAGCGCATACGGGCTGAGATGCGTATTCATTCCAAGCTCGCCTTTGTCAAGATTTTAATTACCTATCATACACACCACCAAAACATTCATTAGTATATTTTACTTAACATAAACTACAACTTTCATTTCAACCTTTATTTGACCCGTTAACAAGGACAAAATTTAATAACATAATTTTTATTTAATCATTCATTCCATACTTACATCAAATCCGTTTACACGGATTTATTGTTAACATTCCTTTAACGTCCAAGCATAGAAACCATCCGACCCGTCCATAACGAACCAAGGCTTAACCATCATCATAATTCATCATACAAGTCTTATTTGACTCATCCATAGCGGGTCAATGCATAACACACCATCATTAACGCAACTTCATCATTTTGACCCGTTTATAACGAGTCACTACTTTACTATTACAACTTTCCAACTTTCTCATTTTGGTCCCTCATCTTTTAAGTTTTACTTATAAAAATTTAACCATCATGTAAGTTCTTACATATTTATATACATATAAAAAAAGTTTACTAAATTTTTGGGGTGTTACAAGTTTTGTCTTTTATCCGGCTTTAAGAATTCAGCGAGACCGTTTTTAATTAAGTTGTTTATTTTAATTAAGTAACTATTCAAGTATTGTTTTTAACTTGTGTTTTTAAAGTTTATTAATTTAAAATAAATCTAAATTAAAAAATAATTGATTAATGAGGAGAGGAGCTCTATGACCTTTTATCCCACTCCATGGTAGTTGACGATAAGACCCCTTGTTCAGGGCCGGCTCAAGGTGGAGTAAAATAAAGCAAGAGCTTTAGGCCTCCATTTTCCTAGGGCCTCAAATTCTAACAAAATATATTATATGTTGGTAATTTTGGCTTTGAGATTGTTAACATTGAAGTTTATGATCTATAATTATGTGTATACAAAGATGATATATGAATAATAGGATCCATAGCAATTTTTTCGTTTACAAAAAGGGCCCCAATTTTACTATCCGCTTCGGGCCTAAAAAAATTTAGAAAATTTTGAGCCGGCCCTGCCCTTGTTTACGTGTCATCTACAAGACGCTTATGTGGGATGATAAAGTCCCTAGGGGCTTTATCCCACATTATATTTATATAATATGAAAAAGAAAGGTCGGTGGTTTCCACCAACCCTTTCTCTTTTCTTCTTTATTATATTCTATATTATATTAATATAAATAGATGATAAGTTCAAACTTCAAAACGAGACCTACTTATATCCATAGAATTTTGACTTTGATCTCTATAATAGAATTGGCAATGAGGTACTGGTGGAGTGCTTGGGGAAAAATTTGGTGTTCTTTGTGACCTAGGTTCGACTCTCACTTCTTTTCATTATTTTTTGTTGCATCCAGCTGAATGGCGAATACGGGTGGCGTCGGTTCGTCTTGGATAGGAGGCGAAGTTTTACCGATTATTCCACTGTCGTGTTTTCGGGCGGGTAGAGGTCGGGTTTCCACAGATCTATGAGAGCCAAGGGGCTGGCGACGGTCGAGTAGTCGATCTTGGCCACAGGGTCCGATGTCACAATAGTTGGCACGTCGTTCCTTGCCTTTCAAAAAAATCTCTATAATAACACTTTCGGCTAACCAATCATTTCAATTATTTAAACATTGAATATATTAATTGAAAACCAGATCATGCTAATTTATTTATATAATCTTAAAGACAAAGGTCGGTGGAGGACCTTTGTCTTTTAAGTCCTCGACTTTAATAAAAATATACACTTAGCTCCTATACATTTATCTTCTTTCAATTTTCATATATTACAATTATAATTCCTATACTTTTACTTTTTATCCCCTATACTTATAGTTCTTTCAATTCACTCTCAAACTAGGTAACTTATGCATTCATTTTTAACTTGTGGTAATTGACAGCTTTGAACTGCCAATTTTTTCTACTTAATAACTTAACGTCTCATTTTATTTGAATTGCTTTTACGAGTTTAGACCAATGCGTCACACATTAATATACTTTTTATCTATGTCTAACCATATTAATGTCTAAATTACTTTTACGATTTTACACTGTTGTCTAAAATATTCTTACAACCTTACACTGCAATGAGCGAGCCCCCCCCCCCCCCACACACACACATATATATATATATATATATATATATATATATATATATATATATATATATATATATATATATATATATATATATATAGGGGATCACTAGAATGAAAACCACCCCGAGTTGTAAGAACCGCGAGAACTACACCCCACGGAGGGGCGTTCGCCGCGATTTTTTTTTACAAGTAGATGTGTGCATTATAAACACGGCCGTAAAAAATCACGGCGAACGCCCCTCCGTGGGGTGTAGTTTTTTACACCTCAAGTTTGGTGTTTTTTAATTTTTTAATTTTATAATCAGAATTTTATAAAATGTTATATTATACTACTAAAATAACGAAAAAGGTAAACATCACTTTACACAATATACAAACACACACACGCTAAAAGGCAACTTTGATAACATGCATGTTTGTGCATCAATCATTTATACATTACTACTCACAACTCGGTTTTAAGTAAACCTTATTACTACTCACAACTCGGTTTTAAGTAAACCATATAGTATTAACTTTAATTATTAAAAAAAAATGTTCTGTAACTTCACTACTAGAAAAGTTGGCATTTTACTACGGAAATTTGCTACGGAAAAAAATGCGTCACAAATTTTGACAAAATTGTGACGCATTTATGACGACAAAAAAAAACCCGTATTTTTTAACAAATTTGCTACACGATAGTGACAAAAACAAAAAAAATCTAATTTTGTAACAATTTCGTTATAAATACGTTTGAATTTCTTTTAAAAATTATTGACTAATTAGCTAATTTACCATTATTAGACACAAATTACTACTTTATGACGCATTTGCTACAAAAACCAATTAACTTATTTTATTTTCATTCTAAATTATGTTAGGTGTTTTCTAAATTATGTTAGTTTAAGATTTATTTAATTCGAAAAATCAATATCATACTTTATGACGGTAACATGTAAGTTAAATCAAATAATAGAACTTGCATATAATATCAAAGGTTACTTTTGCATATAAGATTTATTTTCATTCTGAATTTCATTATAAAATGCAGTAATCACATGACGTATTTACATGTGTTTGTATTTTAGCTTAAATTCAGCGGATGGCAAATTAAGGTTACATTCTTATCTCTCATATGCCCATATTTTTGATTTAATATATAAAATCAAACCTAAAAATTCAGCGTAAAAGAATCAGCTCTCATATGCCCTTTAAACCCTAACAATCAGCTCTTATCTCTCTCCTTGCTGCTCTCATCAACAGCAACCGTCATCACCAACCGAAGCTCTCGTACAACGGCTCTCTCATCTTCTCGCGGATTCCAGATCTAGAACCATCATCGGTGCCCTAAAACAAAGTTGTTTCAGAGTCTGGCGATTGAATCTGTTTGATTGGAGCTAGAAATCGTTGGAATCTGTTTGATTGGAGCTAGAAATCGATTGAATCGGTTTGATTGGAGCCAGAAATCGATTGAATCTGTTTGATTGGAGCTAGTGAATCTGTTCGATTGAATGTGTTTCGATTGAACACCGATGAATCTGATAAGGTACTGAAACGAATTTGATTTTGATCTTATATAGATTTGAACATTTGATCTTATATAGATTTGAACATTCTGACCTAATTAAACCACCGACTTATCAAAATTTTCATTCATATAGGCACTGAAACGAATTTGATTTTGATTTTCAATCGATTGTATCAACAATTACTGAAAATTTGAATGTGTTGAGATGATTGCTCTTTGCGTTTGCTCAGTTGCATGATTTCTTCAGGTTCGTTTCTTCTGTTTGCCTACTTTTTGTTGTTCGAATTGAGTATGTTATTATTATATTTATGATGTGAAGTTTGTGTTGTGTGAATTGTTAGGGTTATGCTCCGATCTGCTTAGGGCTTGAAGATTTTGATATACGTCGTCTCTATCTACGTCTCTATCTACGTATTCAGGTACTGTATATATGCATCTTAACTTGTTTTGTTTTTTTTTTATTTGTATAATAATGCATCTGAAAATGCTGTAATGAAATTTGGTTATTATAAGGACATGATGTAAGATATTTTAGTTTATGTTGATTAGTGCTCATATTTTCCTAATACATGTCATAGTTTTTGTTGATATCTGTTCGTTTGTTATTATGTATTTAATCATCTATAGTTTTTGTTGATATTAATATAATATCCGTTCGTTTGCTATTCTGTATTTATGTTTTGGTTGTTGATATTCATAGGATATTCGTTTTTTTGCTACACATTCCTATTCATAGTTTTTACATAATTGAAGACTTTTAGAAGAAGTTGTATTGAATAAGCTTCAATTGTGTTGTTTAGAGCTTCAATATCCGTTTGTTTGCTATTTTGTATTTGATCATGAATAGTTTAGATTTTGATTGTTAATATTGATATGGTTGTTCTATATCACTCGTATCTCTGAAGACTGTTAGCCCTAATTATGCATTAAGTCATTTGAAGACTTTTAGCCCTAACTATGCATTTAGTCAATCAATCTTCTTCTGAATTTGATCATGGATGTTCTATATCACTCGTATCTCTCATTCTTGAATCTGTTGAGTACTGGTACAATTAGGTTAGTTTATGATGGAATTAGCGAACGAGAGTTGATCTGATGTGTTCTATATCACTCGTATATCTCATTCTTGAATCTTGACAAGAATGGGCCTCCAATTCTAAGTCATACCACATCTTTATCCACCCTTCTATATTTGCATTCCGCTCGGTTCATTTTACCTGTTTCTAACGCAAGTATAATTGAAAATAGATCGACAAAAATGATTCCCGATAGAGACTGGATGTACACGAAGAGAACCATTAGTAATGGTCTTTTTAACCCAACATTTCAACTATATGTCAATGATTTCTTGGATTTTGCATTCACCAACGCACCTAACATCCAAAGAGAACTTGTAGAAGGGGTTGAGGTTTTTAAAATTAGATGCCCATGTGGCAAATGCCAAAATCTCCGTTTCAAGAGCAGAGATGAGGTTGAGGGCCACTTATATGACAAAGGGTTCATGGATGATTATAAAGTATGGTATGCACATGGCGAGTCATTTCGTACACAAGACGTGGGTCGATGTTCAAACCACATACCGTCTCAACATATGGGTCAAGACAATGATGAAGATCTTGGTGAATATGCCGAATACAATGAAATGGTTATGGAAAGCATGCACCAAGATCCAAATCAAACAGCCACGACATATTATACCATGTTAAGTAAAGCCAATGAGCCTTTGTGGCCTGGTTCTGAAAAAGCTAGCACACTCTCTACTGTTACTAGGTTATTGAATTGGAAATCAGACTGTAATGTCTCTGACTCAACATTTGATAAACTACTTATCATTGTTAAAGATATTCTACCCAATGGTGAAAAGCTACCTAGAAACTTTTACGAGACCAAGAAGATGTTGAAGCCACTAGAGTTGCCGTCACAAAGGATTCATGTATGCGAAAACCATTGCATGCTATTTAACGGAGACAATTCGGACTTGGACCGTTGTATAGTATGTAATGAAAATAGATACAAGGAAAAAGGAAACAAGGTGCCTAAGTTGGTGATGACTTACATGCCAGTTGGACCAAGACTTCAAAGACTATTCTATTCAAAGAAAACGGCCCAACATTTGACATGGCACGCAGATCATCACAGAGAACCTGAAAAGATGAGTCATCCTAGTGAAGGTAAGGCGTGGAACCATTTTGACTCGGTATTCCCTAATTTTGCACAAGAGAAACGTAATATTCGTCTTGGGTTGTGTACTGATGGGTTTAGTCCATATAATACAATTGGGAAAGATTATTCTTGTTGGCCGGTGTTTATTACGGTTTACAACCTACCTCCTTGGTTGGCCTTGAAAGAGAGATACATACAACTTCCGGTGCTCATTCCCGGTCCGAAAAATCCCTTACACAATCTAGATGTTTTTCTACAGCCTTTAATAGACGAGTTGAAACTGTTGTTCACAGATGGCATTGAAACTTATGATGCCCATCGAAAGGAAAATTTCCAAATGAGGGCGGTACTGCTGTGGACAATTAGTGACTTCCCTGCCTATGCAATATTGTCAGGCTGGAGCACACATGGTAAGTTAGCTTGCCCATATTGCTCGAATAAATCGGGAGCTTTCCATATGTCGTTTGGTGGGAAAGCATGTTGGTTTGACTGTCATAGACAACATCTCCCCCCCAAACATTGTTTTCGGAAAGATAAAATTAACTTTAGGAAGGACGTAATGGTGTTAAGGGAAAGACAAATTCCAGATCTGAAACTATTGAAATTTACAAAGATTTTTACATCAAAAATCCATAAAAATCTGAACAAAGCGAAGTAGAATTGTGTTGTTGAGTTCTTTCAGATCTGAAAAGAAATTCTATTCTTGCATTTGCGTTGAGTTCATTTAGGAGAAAGAAATTGTGTTCTTTATTTGCGCATAACAGATCTGAAGTGTATTACTTCGTCAGATCTGAATCTTTGAATAAGAGCAGTTTTTGTTGTTTGAATATTGCAGTGAAAACGTATGATTTTCGGTCAAATTTCTGAACTTTTCGATTAATCTTGGACTGATTTGGTTTGTCTCAGGTTGAATTTTGTATATTTCGGACTGTTTCGGTGATATTCAGATTGACATTTGATCATTTTGAACAGTTTATAATCTGTCGCGTGTTGTTAAGAAGAATAGAAAACGAATAATACTCTTAGTGATAGCTGGTAGTGTCGTTTATAAGGGGTAATGGGTTTTTGTGTGCAGCTGAAGTAAAAAATCTTTATAGAATTCAAATAATGTACTGATATGTAGGTTCAAATGGGTTTTTTTGACAAAATTGAATCTGATACAAAATGGGTTTACTCTTTACAGTCTTGGAACACAAAAGAATGGCTTGATAAGTCGAAGACCGGGTCATCAAACCGGAAAAGCGGCGATATCAATTGCAGTCGCGCATCATCTCGACACACAGGTGGATCAATGGGCTTTGATGAGCATCATGACAATTGGGTATGCTAATATATATATCAGCTTCACTAATTATTTGTACTTCAACACTTATAACATTAGTTATTCTCTATGTTTTGTGTAGAAAAGGACATATGATCGGGAACCTAGTTGGAAAGAAATCTTTCTACAAACCCACCTCACCAAAAAGTGCAAAGAAATGTTAAGGAATGGGGATATTAGCATATACGACATGAAGAATTTGGAGTTTTGTACAGACGAATCCAGAGAAGCATATGTAAGTTATCTTATAAACTTAAAACATATATGGCAGGAGTTTGTTTTTGATACCAGGGTTGTAATCTTATTGGATATATGGAATGTATAACAAGTAAAATTGTTAGTTAGGAAAATCGACCGCTGCCTACTTCAGCTTTAATCAGATCTTCCATGCTAATTTATAACAACTCATAATTGCATTATTTTAATATATTTTAGGGTGGCTACTTGGAGGCGATGCATGATCTTCATGGGTCTGACTTCACTGAGGTTCCTGATGACCCCGGGGTGTGGGCTCGTGTGCAGGCAAGAGGTCGTAGGATTCGGGTATATGGGGTAGGATCTTCGGATTTGCATTACATGGTGACCGGGACGTCATCCTCTTCTAGCGGGTGTGCATCATCATCTATTGATTACCAACGGTCCCAAGAAGAGGTAATATACATTTCCTTCTTTGTTTTAATCGTTAACGTGACGTCTGTGTGTGATGATGCTGCAATCGATAACGTGACGTCTTTGTTTTAAATTGGCCAATCCTGACCCAAACGGATCTTGACCAGGCAACCAACCCATTACCCACCCATTTTGCTGCCTCTATGTTAAATACAGTTAAGCTAACACGAAATTGTTATTTTTTTTACTATTCGACAATACACGATCAATACTCATTCTAGTTGTAACATTACCTGTCGCATTTTTTACTATTCGACGATACAAGATCAATACTCAATTCTAGCTGTAACATTACCTAGCCTGTCCCATTTTTTAACTATTTGACGATACAATCGTTCTAGTTGTAACATTACCTGTCGCATTCTTTACACTATTTGACAATGCATGATCAATACTAATTCTAGCTGTAACATTACCTAGCCTGTCCCATTTTTTAACTATTTGACGATACAATCGTTCTAGTTGTAACATTACCTGTCGCATTCTTTTACTATCTGACAATACATGATCAATCCTCATTCTAGTTGTAACATTACATATGCATTTTTTTTTACTATTCAACAATATACGATCAATACTCAATCTAGTTGTAACATTACATGTCCCATTTTTTAACTATTTGATCAATGCTCATTACCTGTCTCATTATTTTTCTGTTTAACACATGACCATTCTAGTCTAGTTATAACATTACCTGTTGCTTTTTTTTTACTACTTGACAATACACAATCAATACTCATTACACTATCTGTCTATTTTTTGTTACTATTAGACAATACAGGATCAATAGTCATTCTACTTGTGAACATGAACAGTTCTCTTTTAGAGTTTCAGTGCTAGTTACAAACTCAGCGTGCACCTCCATGCATCAAACTGTTAACCATTACAAAGTTTAAGCTTACATTCTCCTTTTTTCCTTGAATGACAAAGGTTACTCCGGTACGATTAATCGGCCGCCTAGGCCGATTTCTCCATATTATTTGTTTAAGTTTCTAATCTCTTTGCCCTAACATATTTAGGCTCAAGCTATGCGAACAGAATTGGAAGACATTCAAGCTCGTCTTGAAAATGAGACCAAGGCGAGAGAAGATCTTATGGCTCGTCTTGAAATTGAGAGAAAAGCGAGAGAAGATCTTCAACAACACATTAATGAAGCGGTGAAAAGAGAGCTACAAGACTTCATGAAGAATTGGCGTTCTAGTAATTAGTTATAAGTTGGTATCGTTTTAAACACATATGCTAAGTTGATATCGTTTTAAACACATATGCATGCTAAGAGTTTGTTTTGTGGTTTAGACATACTAGATATTGCGTTATGGATATTACAAGTTGGTTAGCTTTATTGTGGTTTTAAAACAGGTTTTATAATTTTCTAGTGATTTCATTTTGCATTTTTTTAGTAAAATAAGAGCTGAATGCTTTTAGCTTTTTTATTTTTATTTTAAATGTTTCGTTACAAATGTGTTACAATCAAAGATCTGTTTTGTTGCAAATGTGTTGCAAGCATTAAAACATAACAACTATGAAATGCGTGGGAAATGCGTAGCAAAATTTGTGACACAATATTTTCGTAGGAATTATGTTAAAATTTGCGTAGTAAATGCGTAGTAATTAGTTTCCGACGAGGCTTTTTCCAACATCAAGGTTTTGTTGCAAATGTGTAGCAAATCTCAGTTTGCTACGCATTTGTGACGGAAATGCTTGTTAGAAAATGCCAAATTTCTAGTAGTGCTTGTATGATACGGTTGGCGGGAATGGTTGTTGCTTTGGCATGTGAATTACCGAAAAAGCCCTTCAAAATGAAAGTTTCACATATGGTTTGACTCAATGATTTTTTGGTCAAAGAAAAAGTCAAAATTGTGCATGAATTGGAATCCTATGAAATAAACATAAAAATATAAACTGACATAGCAGATAAACAGAACATGGAGTCTCATCCACGATAATGTTTTTATCATCTTATTCGTATGACAAAGATTCTGTCACTCTGGCCCTCCAACTTTTACATTTTTTAAATATTGCCCCTTGTACTTTTTAATAGTAGTATATATTTGGCAGAATTTTACCATATAAAATTCACAAAAAAAAAATTATAAAACAATATTACTCCACATAAGTGGTTAGTCAACATCGACAAGCACACGCCTCTCAAAAAAAAAAATTCATAATATTTCATCTGGTTTCACATTGATGCACTTAAAATATAAGAGCTTCCGTAGTGGGGCGCTTTCCCCTATTATGGCGCCCTCAAAACGCCGGAACACCATAACTTGAGGCGCTATATTTGAAAAATGGGGGTGAGGCGCGAGAAATTTAGCGGCGTGATGTTGTTTGTTTTTGAACTTCTGACCAATCACAATACAGAAATGTTTTTATAATTAATTAATAAAATTGAAATTTATTAAATAGGTAATGATGGGTAGGGGCTTTATGACTACGGGCTCTAGTTATATAACGCCCCATAAAGCCCTCCTGTGACGTGGCAGGACACGTGTCACATAACGCCCCACAAGGGGCTTTATGACTACGGATGGCCTAAGTGTGAAATTTTTGGAGTAGAAGTTGCTTACAGAAAAAATGATATTATTAAATTTGATATTAAGTATTAGTTTGGTTCTCATAATGTTTTTAAATTAATCGAAAATGTAATAAAAAAAGGCTCTTACAATTTTCATATTCATATCTATATTTTTTTTAATAATATTTGACTTTGATTATACTTTCTTTAAAGTTTAATAACCTTTATAAAGCCATTTTTTTCTTTTACAACGAGCATATTGTGTCTAAATCCTATTTGTTTAGTAAACATTTAGTTGTGCTAAAATGCATTAGGTAATTGTAGCGAGTCTTATTAAGGTGAACGTATGCATATGATGTGAATGGGGACGGAGGTAGTAGAGATGAGATGAGGATGTTCAGAGTGGATATGTGGATATATAAAGTTGGACCGGATACAAAATGAGGATTTCAGGGAAAATTAGGATAGCTATACACAACTAAAATAAGAAAGGGAACATTGAGATGGTTTTGACATGTGAATAGAAAACATACAAAGACACTGGTTAGATCATTGGAAATCCTCATTGTCGAGATGAGAAGATGTAAAGGTAGACCCAAATTGACTTGAGATGTGCAGGTTAAAAAAGATTTACCAGACTTGCATCTCACTAAGGTTATGTCCGAAGATAGTATGATTTAATTACCTCTCATCCCTCTCAGACCCTACTAATAATATTTATGATATTGATTGGATTTTATATTTTTACTAGATATGATTATTGTTGTTATATGCATATGACGTGGGCTATTAGATCAATTATCAACAACACTCTATGATCTATTTGAGAAGGCCACATTCAATAGATGCTACATCATGTCTTTTTTGACTCCTTTTTTTTATTATCTAGAAACGATGTAATCAACTCGTAAAAAATAAAAAAGGCAGTGATTTTAATTTATTCGTTTATTGATATTTTTATAAAGCATTTTACACGTTGAATGATAAATTAGGCACATGAACACTAGACTATGCATTGTGTAATACGTTAAAGGGGGTTACACCTTTCACACTTATATCTACATGTGTTAGGAAGAGGTGAAATGTGATGGTTAATTGAGGTGACTCTAAGGGGGTGTTTGTTTTTTTATTTTTATTTATTTTTTTATTTTATGAAAAGCACTTCATGATTTCTTATGTCTGTCTCACGCAGATCACGCGTAGACGTTTGAGTTTGTAGTGTGTTTGTTTTTTGGAAGTGATTTCATTAAAAAAAGGTCTTCTCGACCTCTTCCTCGCGCAGATCTGGACTCACATCTTCAAGGCTCTGCTATTTCAAAACACAATCTCAAAACCTTAGCATCCTTCTCCCAGCTAACACCTCCACCTCCTCTGCCACCACCTCCACCTCCTCTGCCACCACCTCCACCTCCTCCGCTATCACCACATCTCTGTCACCTCCACCTCCTCTGCCACCAGCTACCATCGTCGTCAACCCCTGCTGCCATCGCCGTCGACCCCTGCTTCCATCATTGACCCCTGTTCATCGTCGACCCTTGTTCATCATCGATCGCTGCTGCTTATCGTCAGCCGCGGCTGTAATCTTCGGCCCCTACTTCCTCCAAGTCGCAGGTATGTTCATTCTTCAATTCTGATTTTTGTTGTAAATATGGATTCACATGTCTGCGATTGTGAATAATGAGATTGATTTGAGATTAGATAATGTTGTTCTCTACCCCTAAAACTTCTATATGATGATTGAAATAAGACGAATCTGGAGCATTTGATTTCATTGATCGGTAAAGTAACCGTGTTAGATCGTTTCTAGATGGTGTTTAGGTTATTTATGATTAGGTGAATTATTACTGAAATTACCAAAGTTTATGAGATATTAGGGCTTGTGATAGATTGTGTTTAGGTTATTTATGATGTTTGATTACAATTGTTGTTCATGTTGATAGCAGTTTGCAGAAGTAAAAAAAAAACAGTCTTCTTCAGCGGCGAAGCTTAACCTGAATGACCGGGGGGGGGGGGTCGAAAACGTATATATCCAAAAATTTATATATGAAAACTACATAAATAACACTACTTAGCGAAAAGTTCGGGGGGTCGGGCGCCCCCACCCCCGGCCCCTTCTATACTTCTCCCCTGGTCTTCTTCTTGCAGACTGCAGAGGTTTGGGCTTGCTCTTCTGCTACAAATGTCTGCAGATGTGGTTCGCTGACTGCAGACGTTTTACCTCTGAAAAACAAACAACACCTAAATGATTGTGCTATGTATTATTAAATATTTTTAAAAAGAGACATTGGATTTAAATAACTCCAAGTTTCAGAAATTAGCTAATAGCACTCGTACTTTCGATTTGTACCACACTACTACCAACTTTTAACTTATTGGCTGATAGGACACCCAAAATAACTGAACCCTATCCTGGTTAGTTTTTTGTTGATGTGGCACTTTTGTGTTGACATGGCAGCTGACGTGGATTTTTTTATGATATGACAGCTGACGAGGCACATGTTTGGTGACGTGGCGGCTTATGTCAACAAACTGGGTTAGTGTTGAGTTAGTTTGAAAGTGCTATCAGCCAATAAATTGAAAGTTGAAAGTGATGTGATACAAATCAAAAATTGAAAATATTATTAGATAATTGGTGAAAATTAAGATTATTTAAATCCAATATAGTGTCATCACACCACGACCATTTGTTACGCTGTTTTATATCCCGTTACCACCGTAACATCTTCCACAAGTGAATAAACATTTATATATTTTAAACAAGCAAAGTTTAAAAGCTATTGAAGTGTGATTGGTAAACAAGCTGTTTTTTTGAAACAAAAGTAACTTTTGGGAATTTCCATGCGTATTCAACGGTCGTTTATAGATGTAGACCATGGGGTATGGTGGGGCAGGGGTTTGGGCATGAGTTGACACGTGAAGTTCGAGTCCCCCCGCCCCACGGTGGTGAGTGACGTGTCCGTGTGGTATGGCGGGGCGTGACTAGCCCGGCGTGGCTTGGCATGCGTATTAAAATAAAAAAAATCTAAAATTAAAAAATATGCCCTTGCCCACAAGCCAATAAGAGCCGGCCACATAGGATTGCTAGCATGCCCCACGCCCGGCCTTAAATTCCCGCCCAAGGGGCCACGCCCACACGGGGCGGTGACTGGGGCGTTTCTCTCCAACCCACGCCCCATACCCCGTAGTGTTAGAGCATTTACATCCATTACATCATATTTTCACCCCAAATAAACAAAACATCACTACATTTTCTCTCTCCTTTTGAATTAAATAATATTTTTTATATCTTTATTATTACCTTTTCTATCTTCTTACTCACAACCACTTTCTAAATATATTAAAAAATTATAGGGGGTTAACAATATCCCCCAAATATAGATGAACAATAACGTTTTCTCTCTCCTCTACTCACAACCACTTTTTATACTCTTTATATTATAAAAACCATACACACATAATTTGATGGCATGAATGTGAATGCTATGGTGCTTTAAAAGTGATTTTATTTTTGGCAAATCACAATTTTGTTACCTGAAACGCGTTTGAAAACATTTTATCAGCAAGAAATACTGGCGAGTATCCTAGTTTAATCAAAACAAATTTTTATCATTTTACAACATTATTGAGGGCAATCCAGCAATTACATTTGTTTACGTCTACTTTAATTACCACCCACGGCACTGTCAATCCTGACTTGTGGTCATGCTACTACTCACAGTGTAGTAACAAAATTTAGTATACAAAACCCAACATACTGACGATAATTGTAGAATTACAAATACTCAATCACTGTTATATAATTTAAAACAATTGATGTTTTGTAAAAACAGTTTACAAAAAGAGGAATACTCACAAAAAAAGTTTACAAAAAGAGGATAAACTCACAAAAAGGGTTTACAAACAGAGGACATTGCTAATTTAGGTATTTCCTTGTGATTTCCTGGTTATAATCTATTAAATTAAACAATGTACATGCGTTAGTATAATAACCCAATTTACATTAGCTATATCCCTCTCCCGAGACAGAACTCCAACGACTGAGTCAGGCAGAGGCTCGAGATGCGTTACGAAGCTCTAGATCAATCGGGCAGAGTAACTAATATGAAACCGGGGTTATAATACTTACAACGAGGCAGAGATTCGCTAATTTAGTGGGTATTATGCCCGGAAATTATAAATGCTATTCAGAATTGAGAAAGAAAGTTGTGTGATGAATGATTTGCAACTGAAGCCGTAATCCCCTATTTATAGTGTCTGGTCGACACTTTCTCGCGCCCCGCGAGAACTGAAGGCAAGGCCTTCGCGGCCGCGATCAAGTCTAGGGTAGGCCCTAGCTTGGCTGACTCAAGGGGTAGCCTTGACACGCATATCGACACGTGGCGGCAGGGGGTGCGGGCGGGTGGCCAGCTGTCGCGGCCCGCGACAGACTTCTATGTCTGTGTCGCGCCCTGCGAGGGAGTAGGAAATTTTGTTTTTATTTAATTTTTGTAAAAATTAAGGTATTTTGGGCCTATTTTTCGTATACGGGGTGTATTTTAAGACGTATAGGGATACTTTAAAGGTTTTTAGGAGAGTTGTTATACAAATCCCCATCCAATATGAAGGATGTTCAAAGATTAACTGGAAGTGTAGTAGTATTAAACAGATTCATATCAAGATCCTCGGAAAAGTGTAAGGAATTTGATGATATCCTAAAAAAGAACAAAAAATTCGAATGGTGAGAAAGACATGAAGCTGCTCTCCAAGCATTAAAGCAATATCTCTCAAGTGCACCTCTACTTATGAAGCTAGAAGATGGTGAATCCCTATCCCTATATCATGCAGTATCAGGAAATGCAGTAAGTGAAGTCTTGGTAAAAGACCATGAAGGTCAGCAGTATCATGTCTATTATGTTAGTAAAAGTTTATTAGATGCCGAGACTAGATATTCTCATTTAGAAAAACTAATATTAGCTTTAGTTATGGCATCAACTAAGCTTAGGCATGACTTTGAAACACATAGGATTCATATAAAATCTAATTATCCTATTAAAAATATGCTTAGAAAACCTGAAATGTCTGGTAGGATGGCCAAGTGGTCTGTGAAATTAAGTGCTTATGATTTAGTATACGAACCTAGGAATGCTATAAAGTCTTAGGCCTTAGCAGACTTTGTGGCTGATTTTAGTAGTGATATACAAGAAGAAGTTGATTTAGAAGTGCAACAACTAGATGAAAGCTCAGAATTTTGGATACTACATACTGATGGTGCATCCAACGTAAGAGGTGTAGGATTAGGAATTCTACTAAAACCGCCACAGGGGGACATATTACCCCAGGCTATTAGATGTGAATTTACTACTACGAATAATGAGGCTGAGTATGACGCTCTAATAGCAGGATAGAACTAGCAAAGGATATGAATATTAGATGTTTACAAGTATATGTTGTCCCAAAGTTACGTTAAACTGCGATTGTGTTTATACACATTTCTTTGTTAATGGAAGATTGCAAAGTTTAATCACTAAGCAAAGGATTACTTAAGTAGGATATATGCTGATGAAATGCCTTGTACGAATAAGGGACATCTATGTTGGGGACATAGCAAATGGTCCTAAGGTTAATTATGAAGTGCTACCTAAGTGTTTATGGTATGGATTCCTATTTCTCCTAAGTTCAAAGGCCTTATCTGAATGAATAAACGGGATATTTTTTAAGAAAATTTATATTTTACTAAATTTCAAAAAAGAAAGTTTTGGAACTATAATGATAAAACAATCAAGATTATACTAATATCCTGATCAGGATACTGAGACTAAATTTTTCAAAACAACATGTAACACAGAGATAAGGTCGAAAGGTTAGTTTAATATTAATGATTCAAAATATTACATTCTTGGCTTCATCTCAAACCGAGACCCATCCACCAAGAATGTAAATTGTTCGAAAGCATATTAACATAAACAGTTGAAGGCTTCATCCTGAACATAGCAGGATCCCTCCACCTTCAACTGTTATACTGTTCTAAGTGCAGGAAAATAAAATTGTTCTAAGTGCAGGAAATGTAAATTGTTTAATGATTACAAACCATTCAAATTAAAAAGTGGGCTCCGGCCTAGGCATCATTATCCATCATCGCCACATCACTGCCATCATGGGGGAGCACCATCACCAGCATCCTTAACTCCACCTTCACCAGCATCCGCCCCAGCCTTCGTCTTGTCACCAGCTTCAACCGCTGCCTTTGCCTCCTTCAAAGGCTCACCGGTCCCATATTTGGCAGGATATGGCACATGGCTCCCTCCCAGGTCACTCAACTTAGCCACCCAAGAATCAACCGACCAGGTCGGGCATTTGAAGCCTGCATCTTTAGCCTCATATGCCATTTTTATCCTGGCCTGAAGAAGGAGACAACAGCCGAGTTTTTAAGACCGTCCCTGAAGGAGGACATCGCCTTCTCATGTTCGACCTGGGCAGCAGCTAGTTCGACTTCGGCGTCCAGGGTGACCTTTTTCAGCTTGTCCTCATAATGCTGAGTCTTGGCCTCGGCAATCTTCCCCTGGTCAGCTATAGTGACCTCGACTTTTTTCAGTTTAGCCTCCAGGGTTTTCACTGCCTCGCAAGCCTTGGTGTACAGGGCCAACAGATGTTGCAGACCTTACGAAGCAAAACACATTTATCATTAATACAGACTATCCAGGATACAGACTCAGTATATGTATAGAGGAAACAGGGTCAGGATATTTACCTTGTTGAGGAAGGAAGTCATAGGCTCAAAGGAGTCAACAAAGCTGAGGTTATCGTAGGAGAACCCTTCAGGAGCAGCAGCAGTATCAGAGCCCTTTCTCTTTTTGGACCCGGAATCACGGGCCCTAGTCTGTGTAGGTCTGGGAGGAGGAACAGACGGCTTGGAGCTGGTAGTGGCCGGTGTCTCCTTCTTCACTTGGACAGGCCCCGAGTAGTTGTATAGTTCTTTGAGATCAAAGACGATGGGATCTTTGGCAGAGGCTACACAAAAAATGGAGTAATTTCAAACATAATCATAAAATATCTTGACTAACAAAACTTATACAGGAATGTTGAGATCAGAAACCCTTACTAGACATATTGGAGCTGGAATGTTTGCTTGAACTTTCTTGGTTTGGGAAAAAGCTTCTTTCGATCTCAGGCTGTCACACCCCCAAAATACCACCTAGGGAGTGTCCCTGTCAGGCGTGTGACAAATCAATAACGAGCCACTAATCATATTGAACCAATCATAATGTTGAATAAAATCATCAATTATTCTGAAAAGTACTGTCAATAAGTTTAAAAGAAAACCAACATGTTCAGCGGAAGCAAATAAAAGAAAACATAATTAACTGTTTCAGTTTAAATGTGTGAAATCAATAAACCCATCGTTCGTATCCAATCAGCACGGCCCATGACCACTCCAGCTACTTCAGACAGCAAGTTCCAAATCCGTATAACCTAACAACCTGCGAGCATGCAACAAGTGTATCAGACAACGCTGGTGAGTTCATAGTTTTACAAAAACGTTGGTTACCAAGTGTTTAGTTAATCCATTGAATTTAATTCCGAAAGTAATGTTGAAAACAATGTTGATAATACCCCAATACAAGACGGCTTCTGATTATTTTGCCCTTTCTCCAATGCTCCTGTCAAAGCATTGGGCATGACTAGGTCATTAGTTCAACACCCGTCCTCCCAGGAACAGGGTGAGGTTGCCAAACCTAAGTAGCGCTACTAACTAATACCATGTTACCTTCCCGGTAACCAAACAATACGGAGGGACTTTAAAGGTGATAGGAAGAGTATATTATCCAACATTCCCGTTTTTACCCAAAAGACTTATCCCTTCCCAGGATACCCACTGACTGTCCCAACCACCGGGACGCATGCTCAAGAGAGATGAACTCACCTGTGGTTTGCTCGGTAAGACTAGATATTCGTTTACGCTTACAGTTGGTCAACCAAGTCCTAATATGGTTACCAATAAGAATCAGTTTTACAGGTAATTAACCACATATTCTACACATGCAATAAACACGAATCGTACACGCATTTACACCCATCGTTTCACGTGTCATAACAGTAATTCACGTATTCATAGCTTTCATCATGTATATGTAGTGACATACAAGAATCACACATGTTCTATGAATCATAACAGTTTATCATGCAACATGTCCGTCAGTTATCATCATGAAATCTCATAATAGTTAGTATTTCATCTCGTTATTCACACCGTGTGCAATTTAAACCAGTTAGCGGCCCACCCGAGAGTGCTCGACCCAAGAATCTAGCTTATAATTCAAATCAGTTTGCGAAATAAATTGTTATTTCTCGGCTCATGTTCAGTACATGACCCAATGCCATATATGCCTAAGTGTTCACTATGCAGCCCAATACACATGAGTGATCCAAGCTCACACAACCCAACCCAATCTATTAAGTGACTACCTCTAAACCATGCGGCCCAACTAGATATGTTGTTAAACATCGTGACCCAACATGCCAATCAGGTATTTCTGCTTTGTTTGTGCAGCCCAATCGGTTACAAAAGCCCAACCGAAATATGTTTCTAATATTTCTCAAAACCTTAGTTCGCTGCCTAATACACATTACACATAATATGGGTTTTTCATACTTTTAATTCATTAACAACTTACGATGAAGTATGTTACATATGATCCATTATTCAGCTTTATCATTTATATTACCTAACCCGTTGTTACATCCCACCCTTATCATCATCGGATTACCATCACACCCACTAACTGAAACCCTAAAGTTCATGCACAAGACTAGAACTCCATTAGTCTGTAACTCACACATACATATTTATATATCATCAACAGGGCCCACAACTAGTCACATAACCTTAATACATATAATTCATGCAAGAGACCATACCCATCCATAATTTATTCATCGACTAACTCAATTCACAACATCACTAGCTATTATGGCAAGTTAATTAACGATCTACGGAATGTTCATCAGAGTTCATATATATGCGGCCCCTATCCTAAACATAATCTATCATATCAACAAAATCAGGATCACTGAGGTTTAATAAATAAATTATAAACGTACATACTATTCACCCACATCGATCACACATACATATCCAACCGTATAAAACATATTTGTACACAACAAGATCAAGCAGTTGAGATCTAAACTGGTATGAATTCAGTAACCAGAATAGGAAGATGATTCAAAGAGGGGAGGGGGAATGGGTTTCTCCTGTTGTCGCACTTCCAAGGGGTAGGGTTTGTTGTTGTAGTTTTGGTTTAATCATAGTTCTTGTTACGTAACATAATATTAACATTAATAGTCTTTGGGGTCGGTTAATCACATTAGGCCGAAGTGGGCTTCAAGCCAACAAAGTTTTGGGCTTTGGACTTGCATGATTGGTCTAGTATCACCTATGTGGGCCAACGGGTTTAGAAACAAGAGAAGGTGGGTAGCTAGTCCATCACATGTCACGGCCCAGATACACCCCGTGTGTGCGGCCTAAATACATGAGGCCCAGACCCGTAACTAGTCCTCCTTGTTCACGTTTGAAGTTTTAACAAGTTTCTAGCACAATAGTTTAACGACTAACGTGACAAAAAGGAATAAAGAAGAAACCAGGATAACAAAACGGAAAGGCACAATCCTTGAGAGTTCGAGTTGTCACATCATCCCCAACTTGAAAGAAATTTCGTCCCGAAATTTGACAAGTAAGCACAAAGGATTGAAGTGAGAAATCAAGATTGCTGCGGATTTTCCCCCAGGTGCCACATCATCCCCAACTTGAAAGGAATTTCGTCCCGAAATTCACCGGTTGCCTCAGATTTAGATTAATCGACAGGAAAAAGTTGAGAATACTTGAGCTTCATCTGATCCTCACACTCCCGCGTGAATTCTGGTCCACGACTTGAGTTCCAACGAACTCTCACGATTGAAATTCGACTGTGATAACAATGGGTTTCTCAACAAGGGTATCACAAGTGTTGCGTCGAACAGACGCTTCTTTATCTAATTCGTCAGGTAACTCGAGTTTGTGGGTTGCGCTAACGATTCTTCCAGACTGTTGAATGGTCCATCGTGACGTCAGTTAAGCTCGCCATGCTTTCCAAGCATTCCACACCCTCCCAGGGTGAGCCAAGGGTGTTGTGTATTGCCTGACATATTTCATGCATTGATCAAATTAAGAGGTAATAGGAGTTGGCACCTCGTACCTAAAAGCTGCCACTCTCCAAGGAGTATTCATGGCTGTGAAGACTCGTCAGTTTTCTTGATTGCATGAAAGTGTGATGGTAACTTGAGTCCATCAATGATCATCCAGGGGATAATGTTTCCGTTTCCGAGTTGTAAGTATATCAGTGATAAAATTCATGGCAGAAAATATCGTCCGGTATGCCAAAGGTTGCTTCCCCATGCCCCGCATGGGTTGATCTTGTGAACTCCCTTCCTTCAGTTCTTCAGTTTGAACAAGACGAGTCTGATCAGGTATGTTAGTGTGGATAACAAGCTGCAAAGCTCGTGGACATCCAGGTTTCACAGTTGTATTCATTCAAAGGTCCCATCCAGCGATGCCACCACATGTTTAGCTTTCTTGAAACAAGGGTACACAGGAGGCCCTTGTGATCGGTCTAAGTGGTGCACTCGGTACCGTCCAAGTAATGCCTCCAATTTAATTCCAAAGACCATGGCTTCCACCGTAGATTGTGGCTTGTGCAGTTCTTCCTGTAAGTCCACCACGTAAGCGTCGCCTTCTCATGTTGTATCGGTGCGTAACCGGGACTCCGATTCGAACCATCATGGTATACCTCCAGACCATCAGTACCCTCAGGTAGGAGTAATGCTCAGTTCGTTGCAGGGTTGGGTTTCAAAAGCTGAAAAGACGTTCCGCGACTTTGTTTCCCAAGAATCCACAGCTCCCAGCTGTGCTAAGGAGGTTGTAGTTAGGCAATCTTTGAAGATCCCATGATGAATCTGTGATAGTATCCAGCGAACCCAAGGGATTGCTGTATCCCAGAAGGAAATCAGGATTAGCATAAGGTCTATTCTGAAATTCCACCTAACGATGTGGAAGTAAACCAGGTAACTCTTCAGAAGACACGTCAGGAAATTCACGAATAACTGGAAGATACTCGATCTTCCTTTCTTAAAGTGGCGAATCGGTGACAAGAGCTAGTATAGCAGAGTAGCCCTTCCGTAGACACTTCTGGGCTTTCACGATTGAGACGATGCCAACAATGGCACCACTACGATGATCTCAAACTGATAAGGATTCCCCACTGGGAGAGGGAACGCACGATTTTCTTTTTGCAGAGAATTTTCTGCTTGATACATAGATAACCAAGTCCATGTCAACGACCATGTCAAAACTTACAAGAGTATTGGGAAGTAGGTCAATGTCGAACACTTGACCCACGAGATCAAGTTTACAATCAAGAAGAACATGAGAAGCTTCTATCGATTTACTATCAGTTAATTCTACTACATGCTTATTTACAAGAAAGGTGGGAGTCAGTCCTAACTGATAACTGAACCCTAAGGCACATAACCCCAATCGAAACAAGAGTCAAATAAAACAGAAGCAGAAAAGATCATTCAAGAAGACGTACCGGTCTCAACATTGCCATCATTGCGAGTCTCCCCCAGCGCCAATAGTAAATACTCTTCCACGTGCTCCGTTCCCACCATTGTTCCCATTGTTGCCGCTCCCAGTATTGTTGTTGTTGCCAGTATTCTGGTTGAGCTGAGGGCAATCCCTCTTAAAATGACCCTCATCACCACACTGAAAGCACCCCTTTTGATTTCCCTGGTTCTGTTGAGACTGTTGCCTCTCCTGTTGCTGTGGCTGCTGCTGCGGCTGCTTTGGAAGCCAGACCCTGCAATCTTTAGCCATATGACCCAGCTTGTTGCACCTATGACATACCCGGGTGCACGGCCCGCGATGGTGAAACATACACTTATCACACTTTGGTAACTTTCCCGCGTAAGAACCCTGATTTGAATTGTTGCTCTGATTCTGGTTCACAGAAGACGACTGGCTGAAACTACGGTGGATGCTGTTGTCTGCCCTTTTCTGAGATTGGCTGGCACTGGTTGCTTTGTCAGTATCGTTCCATTTTCGCTTGTGATCACTAGCAGGTGTGGTAGCTGTAGCAGTCGAGGTAGTAGCAGAAACACGTGGCGGCAAGTTGCCACGTTCGACCTCTTGGTCAGTAATCTTATGTGCCAAACGGACGATACGGGGCAGATTGTCTAGGTTTGCAGCAGTAACGTACCCCTTAACAGCTGGTGCTAAGCCCTTGAGATACAACTCAATTCGCCGAGGTGGGGGTCGAGACATGTTAGGGCACAAAGTTGCTAAATCATTAGACCTCCTAGTGTATGCTTCAATCTCAGATCCCTCCATTTTCAGATTGTAGAACTCGTTCTCCAGTTTCTGAATTTCATCACGAGGACAATACTCCTCTCGCATCAACTCCTTGAAATCATCCCAGGTAGTGGCATTCGCCATCTCAATACCCAACATTTGTACTTGGGCATTCCACCAAGTTAAGGCACCATCCTCCAAAGTGCCTGTAGCATACTTCACACGGTCCCCCACGGGGCAGTTGCACATAGCAAATACTGATTCAGCCTTCTCGAACCAACGCAAGAGTCCCACAGCCCCTTCAGTCCCACTGAAGGTCTGTGGCTTACAATCCATGAAAGTCTTAAATGTGCAGGCAGGCGGATTGTGTTGATTCGCAGGTTGACCTAAAACGTAAGAACGTACGACGCACAGGTAAGTTTCGAGTATACGACACAAGGATAGAAAATAATTGGCACATATCGTACCAGCCTGGTAAGCCGCTAGGGCTTCAGCTACACGAGTGTTGATCAAGTTGGTTAATTCGGCCTGGGTCATAGCAATGTGACCACGTCCACCACCTCGGCCTCCTCCACGTCCACTCATGGTTCTATATAAGAGAAGAGAACAATCTTAAGGGTCGAAATGAGGTAAAAGTCGAGTATCACATTGAAATCTACAAACTACCAAGTTTACACACAATAGGGCAGAACCCTTCTCACGCTCATTAAGCCTCACTGGGATTTGCATGCACCTCGCATTATTATTATGTGTGCACCCATAATAATAAGGCGATTTGCATGCTTATCTCAGTGCCTCTTAACTTGCGCTAAAAGGTTCCCCACATTCAAATAGCAAGCGAAAGGTTTCACATGATCAAGAATGACAATAGTCGAAGGGTAGTGTCACACTAACAGTTCACATAACGGGATTGATAACAAAGGGCTCATACTACAGTGTCAGGTGTGCATTCACGGGTAATGTCATTCATAAGCAAACACTAGATATGCTATGCAATAATAAACGAGAGACGAACCTTGCAGTCTGGAGCTGAGTGTCATGGTCGATTTCGGTATTGTTCGGTTATAGTCTGGTTTTATAAAAACGTTTTAAAACCAAGTTCACTATAACCAGTGGCTCTGATACCAAACTGTCACACCCCCAAAATACCACCTAGGGAGTGTCCCTGTCAGGCGTGTGACAAATCAATAACGAGCCACTAATCATATTGAACCAATCATAATGTTGAATAAAATCATCAATTATTCTGAAAAGTACTGTCAATAAGTTTAAAAGAAAACCAACATGTTCAGTGGAAGCAAATAAAAGAAAACATAATTAACTGTTTCAGTTTAAATGTGTGAAATCAATAAACCCATCGTTCGTATCCAATCAGCACGACCCATGACCACTCCAGCTACTTCAGACAGCAAGTTCCAAATCCGTATAACCTAACAACCTGCGAGCATGCAACAAGTGTATCAGACAACGATGGTGAGTTCATAGTCTTACGAAAACGTTGGTTACCAAGTGTTTAGTTAATCCATTGAATTTAATTCCGAAAGTAATGTTGAAAACAATGTTGATAATACCCCAATACAAGACGGCTTCTGATTATTTTGCCCTTTCTCCAATGCTCCTATCAAAGCATTGGTCATGACTAGGTCATTAGTTCAACACCCGTCCTCCCAGGAACGGGGTGAGGTTGCCAAACCTAAGTAGCGCTACTAACTAATACCATGTTACCTTCCCGGTAACCAAACAACACGGAGGGACTTTAAAGGTGATAGGAAGAGTATATTATCCAACATTCCCGTTTTTACCCAAAAGACTTATCCCTTCCCAGGATACCCACTGACTGTCCCAACCACCGGGACGCATGCTCAAGAGAGATGAACTCACCTGTGGTTTGCTCGGTAAGACTAGATATTCGTTTACGCTTACAGTTGGTCAACCAAGTCCTAATATGGTTACCAATAAGAATCAGTTTTACAGGTAATTAACCACATATTCTACACATGCAATAAACACGAATCGTACACGCATTTACACCCATCGTTTCACGTGTCATAACAGTAATTCACGTATTCATAGCTTTCATCATGTATATGTAGTGACATACAAGAATCACACATGTTCTATGAATCATAACAGTTTATCATGCAACATGTCCGTCAGTTATCATCATGAAATCTCATAATAGTTAGTATTTCATCTCGTTATTCACACCGTGTGCAATTTAAACCAGTTAGCGGCCCACCCGAGAGTGCTCGACCCAAGAATCTAGCTTATAATTCAAATCAGTTTGCGAAATAAATTGTTATTTCTCGGCTCATGTTCAGTACATGACCCAATGCCATATATGCCTAAGTGTTCACTATGCAGCCCAATACACATGAGTGATCCAAGCTCACACAACCCAACCCAATCTATTAAGTGACTACCTCTAAACCATGCGGCCCAACTAGATATGTTGTTAAACATCGTGACCCAACATGCCAATCAGGTATTTCTGCTTTGTTTGTGCAGCCCAATCGGTTACAAAAGCCCAACCGAAATATGTTTCTAATATTTCTCAAAACCTTAGTTCGCTGCCTAATACACATTACACATAATATGGGTTTTTCATACTTTTAATTCATTAACAACTTACGATGAAGTATGTTACATATGATCCATTATTCAGCTTTATCATTTATATTACCTAACCCGTTGTTACATCCCACCCTTATCATCATCGGATTACCATCACACCCACTAACTGAAACCCTAAAGTTCATGCACAAGACTAGAACTCCATTAGTCTGTAACTCACACATACATATTTATATATCATCAACAGGGCCCACAACTAATCACATAACCTTAATACATATAATTCATGCAAGAGACCATACCCATCCATAATTTATTCATCGACTAACTCAATTCACAACATCACTAGCTATTATGGCAAGTTAATTAACGATCTACGGAATGTTCATCAGAGTTCATATATATGCGGCCCCTATCCTAAACATAATCTATCATATCAACAAAATCAGGATCACTGAGGTTTAATAAATAAATTATAAACGTACATACTATTCACCCACATCGATCACACATACATATCCAACCGTATAAAACATATTTGTACACAACAAGATCAAGCAGTTGAGATCTAAACTGGTATGAATTCACTAACCAGAATAGGAAGATGATTCAAAGAGGGGAGGGGGAATGGGTTTCTCCTGTTGTCGCACTTCCAAGGGGTAGGGTTTGTTGTTGTAGTTTTGGTTTAATCATAGTTCTTGTTACGTAACATAATATTAACATTAATAGTCTTCGGGGTCGGTTAATCACATTAGGCCGAAGTGGGCTTCAAGCCAACAAAGTTTTGGGCTTTGGACTTGCATGATTGGTCTAGTATCACCTATGTGGGCCAACGGGTTTAGAAACAAGAGAAGGTGGGTAGCTAGTCCATCACATGTCACGGCCCAGATACACCCCGTGTGTGCGGCCTAAATACATGAGGCCCAGACCCGTAACTAGTCCTCCTTGTTCACGTTTGAAGTTTTAACAAGTTTCTAGCACAATAGTTTAACGACTAACGTGACAAAAAGGAATAAAGAAGAAACCAGGATAACAAAACGGAAAGGCACAATCCTTGAGAGTTCGGGTTGTCACACAGGCAGTTTATAAATGGCTTCAATCCTTGCCACTAATTCGGGAGTCGGAGGAGCTAGCTTCCTGAAATCCGCTGCACAAAAGAAAATGAAGATATCAGTTCAGGATATTGAAGCAGGATAATTTTGGGGATATTCCTAAAACCCTAAATCATACCCTTAGTTAACCATTTCACCGGAAAACTGTCACCATCAGGGATGGAGTTCCTTTTTACAAATAAAACTTGGTTTTCCACTCTTCCTAGTTCCTGGCGGCCCGAAAGATAAGAGGGTTGTCAGAGGTAGAGTAAAGCAAGAATCGTCTGGACCCGTGGGATCTTAAATGGTAAACTATGGGAAGATCGTTGATGCTAAGACCAGGGAGGCGATTCTTCTTAATACGGTCAAGCACGATTAAAATACTCCAAACCATGGGCATGGTTTGGCTGAAGCTCAGATTGGTGGTCCGGAAAAACTCCATGATAAAATCGGAAAAAGGGAAATCTCAAACCCAAGGTGAAAGGGAAAGCTAAGAAACAAAGTCACTCACTGAATGACACATATGATTGGAGATCCCGATCAAATGGCCGGAAGATTGCACCGTCTAGGAAGGCACCTGAAGAATGGAGAGCTGCTATATTGTCGAAGGAGCAGATCTCTCGCTCCGGATTTTGGAGCAAATCTTGGGGTGTGAATGTCGGAGCTGAATCACCAGAGGCGGAGCGAGTTCTTTTGGCCATAAGTGACTAAGGACGAAGAAGACGGAGATGAAAAGGGTTAGAGATAGGGAGAGAAGATTACCTTTTTAATCTCCGCAATGGCAATTAAAAAGAAAGGAAATTAGGAGAAGATATATGCATGCAATGAGTGAAAATTTCATGGAGAGTTATTCCATGTCACATCATATCTTCAATCCATTAAAGGCCTTGAAAAACTAAAAATATAACTTTTAGATTGGGTATATCCAACGAAATTTTTGGGGACAATTGTTATCGGTGGAATTTGAACCCATATCTTGACAATATATCTTGATTTTATGTTAGCTATTTGTGATCAGGATACCGAACCAGGATATTGGTAACATCTTGCGAGAGTATCTTGATTATCCCTAACGATTTGCTTGTAGGTTGTGGCTGCAGGTGGTTAACGTTCACAAAGACTAAGTCCCCTGAAGACTCGCTCAAATTAGTTGGAAGAAAGATGTTGAAGCTGAAAGAAGTGGTCTGCAACGGTCGTTAAAGAATATTCAGAGTATCCCGGAATAATAGGATAGATTGTTTATTCATGTAACTATATATACGGGGTGCCAGATCATAGGAACACACACTCTCGAGCTCTCATACTTGTACACTCTCTCATTCTAACTGTAATCACACTCAAACACTCATAATTCACAATCGTTGTACACTTAGACCTGATCCGAGCATTATCCTGACATTGTATCCTAGTTATTCAAGCAATAAGAAGAACAAGTCAGCTGACGATTGTCAGCTCCCCAGGTTTTGTGCTGGCGATCTAAATTGATCAAGGGCTTTCCTCGTACATCTCGTGTCCACATTTACTTTTCTTGTATGTTATCTATTAACTATTAGAGTTTGATATCCTCGAACTGTATCCTGAAACTGCTATTATTTTCAATCAAGTTGACACATTTTTGCAAACATCAATAACACACTACCTCACAGACTAAATTTGATCACTTAATTGTTTCGGTAATTTTTGACCAAATCAGTATCCTTCTCTTTCAGCTTGGTCAAGTATATAACTTGCCTTAACCATTTATTCTTACTGTACTTCCCGGGTTCGAGTGTATTAAAATACCCTTCACATACACTTTAAATCATTTTCTTTTCTAGTATTTTCAATTGAAACTCATTTCATAGTTAATTCTTACCGGATGTCTTGATCAAGCATATAACCGAACACATTTAATCTTTAACCTTGAGCTCTGATTACCAACTTGTAAGACCCGGACTTACATAACTAAAAATTTATATAAAAGTGTTGCATTTATATATAAGTAATGCAAATAAACATCCATACAAAATTTCAGGTTTGATAAAAAACTTCATAAGTATTTAAAACACTTCAACACGTTAACGTTGTTCGGTTCATAAAATAACTAAACAAAAAGCGGAAGCTTGATCTTCGGTTGTGTTCGATTCTTCGTTATTCTTGATCTTCATCCGTAACATCATAACTATCACCTATATATCAAATATCATCTCACACGTCAGTTATATGATGCTTAAACGTAGTTCGATAACCCAAGTTTACCAAAACAAACAAACAAAAAGATGGTGAGAAGACCCGACGCAAGCTACGACATGTATGCCGTAACTTACGGTACCCCTTTTCTGTTATTTCCAGCCATCCCCAGAGCCGTAGCCTACGGCGCAGCCCAGCTGCAACATTTCCATTCTTGTCCCTTTTTTTACAAACATGTCCGTAACTTTCCGATTACTTATCCTTTTCGCACGAAAATTGTTTCTACTTGACCCAATAACATTTGCCAACATTCTTATCTTATAAACCCATAACTCGGGTTTATAACTTTATGTTTTACGCTATCAGTTCTAAATTTATATGTTTATTTATTTGACCCATTTGCATGTTTAACCAATCAAGACTATGAAATTTACATCTTTTTCGCAAAAACATCATTTTTACGACTTTACCCGATTACCCGGGTTATTAAATTTGCTTTTCACGCATCTGTTACCCGGTTTGCGTTTATGCTTATTCGACCCGTTCAACCTTTTAATGGTCGAACTTAATTAGTCCGAATTATTTTCAGGAATTCACATTCTTCCGATTATGACCCATTATCCGGGTCCATTGATTTATTGTTCACGTTCCCGTTACCCGATTTATGCATGCCTTCGTAAATTTAACCCTTCAATCGGGTTTATGCCGAAGTCCTTACTCTCGCACCCATTTCGGTATGCGTTACAACTTCGTTTTGACCCATTTGTTTGTTGGTGTGAAATCCATCACTTGGAACAAACCAAGCTTATTATTAATTCGTTATTTGACCCATTTGGTTGTTTCATGTGAAATCCCTTACTTTAAACAAGCCAAACTCATCAACATTCCTTATTTTGACCCGTTTGGTTGTTTCATGTGAAATCCATCACCTTAAACAAACCAAACTTTATGAGTAATTACCATTATTTAGTTATACACAAATAACACACAATTTAACAAAAACACAACGAAGCGTAAAGCCATGTATCTTAAAGCTTTCCTTTCATGCGCGTGTCTGCCCCGGCTTGACCACTCGATGCTTCACCCAAATTGCCTATAGAGTTCAATCCGATTTATCATTTAGAACCCATAGTACAATTTATGATTCATAAACTTGTAAGTATTCAATTACAAGGTTCATGTTATGATTCTTTCACACCTTTCAACAACTCACATTCACCTAGGCATTATATTAAACACATTATAGGCATGGATTTTTACACCAAGTTTATTAAGTTTTCACTTCAACAATTACCCATGTTTTCCCACCTTATAAAGTCAATATGACTAGTATAATCGATTAACATCTAGAGCTCACTATATTAACATCAAATACATCAAATTTACTACCACAATTCATGTGTTTAACATATCTAAAAAACCCACTTACATATACATAGTATATTACCCTAATACTTAATCATAACATTTTTCTACCATTATTCATCAAGGGGAATCAAATCATATGGGCACTACAAATTTTCACAAGTTCAACAATCCCTACTTCAACTACACATCATAAGGTGCATCAAGAAATCACTACTTCAACATATACTAGATTTTTGACGTACCTTATGATGAGATGATGTTGTAAACTCTAATTTATCAAGCATGCATCAAAATCACTTTGATTTTCAGTTGAATTAGATGGATTTTGTTAAGTTACATCAAAACAGAATGTAGACGGGCAACAAGCTGCTCCGCCACCCTTTTATTTAAAAAAACAAACGAACTGACATGTTAACATACACTAAGAACTATTTTTTTTGCTTAAGAACGCAAAGAACGATTTTCATACACTCCGAAACTGGCTCAAACGAGTTTTGATAACTTATTACAATAGTGTTGGAACTCATTAAAGCTAAACTATAAAATTTAAGATCGTAAGATTCAACAAGTCAGTTTCAACGCCGCTACGCCTCTGAAATGAGTTGAATCAGAGTTCGTTTGAGTCGGGTTTAGAGTCCTAAAAGTCATTCTTAGGCAAAAATTAGTTCTGATGTGATCGTTCACACACACACACATATATAAAGTGTATCGTACATTACGGCTTATCGTACTTCAGGTACGACGACGCGCGTGATTTGTTCTATAACATGCGTGATTAATGTTTTCAATATGCGTGATGTCGGATTTTTGAGTTATAACGTGCGTGATTTTAAAATGAACGTGCGTAATTACATGTCGTACGTACGTGATGTACGTTAAGCCGTAATGTACGTTAACCTTCCTATATATATATATATATAGGAAGGTTCAATTAAAAACCACTAGTTATTGTGAAAACTTAAAAACTAACTAAAAAACATAACAATTTTTTTTACCAAATTTTCGCTACTTTTTATATATAAAATTACTTGTACTACACATGTGCATTATATGTGTATTGCACATGTGCACTACAATTTTTTTTTTTTGAAGAAAAAAATTATATATAAAAAGTAGCGAATTTTTATAAAAAAATGTAAAAAAAAATTTGGTACGTTTTTAGGCTTTTTTTAGTTAGTTTTCGATTTTTCACAATAAAATGAGTTTTCAATTGAACCCTAAAACATTAAAAAGTGGGGAACAGAGAACACTCTAAAAAATTATACTTAACATGTTAAAAATTATTTATTTCTAATTTTTTTCGGTAGTTTTTCTTATAAATAAATGTAGAAACATTTTTAATAAAAAAATGTTTAAAAAACAGTTAAAATATATGTATCATATAAAATTAATTTAACATGTTAAAAATCATTTTTTAAAAAAAATTCAACATTTTTCCTTATAAAAATAAGTAGAAACTATTGAAAATAAAAAAAATTTGATAAAAATGTTTTTTACCCTTTTTTAACTGTTTTTTTTTTTATTTTAGTTTTTGATTTTTTTATTAAGAATGCTTCTACAAATATTTATAAGAAAAAGTATCGAAAAAAATTAGAAAAAAATGATTTTTAACATGTTAAGTTAAATTTTTAAGAGTATTCCATGGTTGCCCAATTTTTTAGTGTTCCCCAATGAACCTCAAACTCTATATATATCACATATATTTGTAATTCAAAAGTGTATATAGGATTTAAGTAATTGTTACGGAAAAGTTTTAAAACCTATTAGAAAATCGTTGGATTTTATTTTCTCAAAATTAAAAATAGTATTAGAAACATGAGTTTGGGGATAAAAATACTTATCTAATTTTAAACAACCTAAGACGTGAAATGTTTTAATGCCGTACGTACCTCTTTCTCTTCTTAACCGAATCGAATTTGGACTCGGTTGGTGCGAAGTTTGTTCATATGTCGAATATGTATCAAAGTCATGAAAACTTGAGTTTCTTTCACCACCATTTATACTCCACACGTGACACTCTCGAAGAAAACCACGCACAGAAATGTAACGCAAGCTGATGTTGATAACTTGTTCAATTTCACCAAAACATTCCAAGTCTATGTTGAATATCTCTCGAAGGGAATTACACTCTGAAATTGTTATTTGTTCTAGATGTTTCAATAATCGCATTGGATTGGTTGGAAATAGATTCTCAAGCTTATAACATTCCTCCACTCTAACGTCTCTTAACATGGGAATATTATCAAATTCCTCCTCACTACTACTCGGCCATATCCGCTCCAGGTTATCCATACTTTTAATAACTACCTTTTTCATCTCGGAAGTTCTAACCTGCAAAAATAGCTCCGCCCAAACAATATACATTACATTAATTATTATATTGGCAAAAGAAATAACTAAACCAATTGACATATACAAATCAATTATGTGTAATCAGCTACCTGACTATTAAAGAGTGCTTGTTGCCATGCAGAAGTATTTTTATTGTCAGGATAAACGCTAGTGATGCTGGGAAGGTCATCAACTTCCAGTTCAACCAGTTGCGGTAGCTCAACCACACTGTCAACCGGGAACAAACGTACAAGCTTTGGTAAGCCATCTAAGTATAAATACTTTAGCTCCTCAAAAATGATCATCTCGCCTTTACCATTTATCTCGCCATTGTAATCATGCACCACTGCTTCCAAAACAGAGCATGACCTAATTGTGAGGCGCTCAAGTTTCCTCAAACCACGTGTCACATGTGTTGGGAAGAGGTATTTCAAATTACCACAACCATCAACATGAAAGTCTCTTAGATACAAAAAAAAGCTTTGATCATAAGGATTGACTGGAACAAAATCTTCAAGATGACTCATATGGTACATACTTAAAAATAGACTCTCTGATTTCTTGACCAACTCATGAATTTTGTAGTCCACAAGGCCGCTTCTGTGGTCGGCCAAAAGGTTTAGTTGTAATGTAGTTTTGAATGAAATATCTCTTTCAAATTCAAAGTTTCTACCACCTATAGAGATCTTGAACTTATCAAGTTTCTCAAAGGATAGATCTTTTAGGTCGTTCATAAGAGAGAATTGGACCTCTAATGCACAAAGTTGGCATGAAAGCTTCTTTAACTCTTCCAAATTAGCATCCGTGAAGTCGATTCCACCCCTATAAAGACCTCTCATATAAAGCTCTTCAAGTTTGACTAAATTTATAAAGACGCCATCATCAATATGAAGGTAGGCACATCCTGTCAGATCTAGTAACTTCAGCTTTCCTAGATTCCCTATCTTAGATGATAACTTGTTGATGTCACAATAAGCAAGACTGAGCACCTCCAAATTCACAAGATCTCCAATGAAAGACCAATCAGACATCAATTCGCAATTATGAAGACAAAGTGATTTAAGGTTGGTCGAAAATTGAAGAGATGTCGGAAGCGGTGGATATTGCATTTTATAAAATGCAATGACTTTGAGATTTTCCATACTTGCATACAAATCTTCCGGAAACTTGAGCGACTGATCCCCGTCCATAAGTTGTATAAAAGAGAGGTCTGGGTACTTGAAGTCTAGCGGAAACTCCGACATACCCATGCATGTTAATGACATCCTTTTGCAAGACTCATTCATTTCGTCTCTATCCCACGAGGAAACATCGCCATGGTTTACAATCCAGGCAAAATCACCTTTGGAAACTCTTTCTAACACAAAAGCAAGCACAAGATCGTGCATTTTAACACATCCAAGCTCTTCACTGTCCATCAACAAATTTGCATTTACGAGATTGCGCACACATGTATTTGTCCTGTCTCGAGCCTCTCTCAGAGTGGAAAAATTTTTAAACAACTTTAGGCCCCATGCGTGTCTAACCAGATCCTCAATTTGAATATCGGTGTCCTCGGGAAACAAGCCACAATGCAGAAAAATCTCTTTATCCTCGTCTTTTTTTACATACTCATAGCTTATTCTGATAATTTCTTGCACATTATCATCAAGATCATGATTCTTCAGACGGTTAAGTGTGTCCCTCCACACATAAGTTTCTTGAGATTTGAGGGTTGTGCCAATGAGCTTGATGGCAAGAGGCAAATTACCACATTTTTTGACAATATCACATCCTATTTGAAACTGATCTTGATCATGTTCTATAGAAACTCCAGTATATTTAGAAAGGAAATTTTGTGCTTCCGCGTCTGACAACACATTGACTCTGACTACTTGAAGTAGGGAAGTATCCGCAATTAGTGTGCAAACTTTTGAATCTCGTGATGTCAACAACAACTTGACGCCTTTTGGCAAAGGACTTGTTAGTCCAAAATCCTTGATTTCAACCTTCTCCCACACATCATCTAATATAACTAGAATCTTTTTTTTATCCTCTTCTAACTTTCTTTTAAATTTTCTTTGGAGAGTATCTGCCCTTGCTGTTACAGTTGCTTCACGTAAACTTTCGCCTCCTATGCATATGGCTATATCATTCTGAATAGAAAACATGTTAGGATTTCTCCCAATAGTAACTTTCACAAAGAAATCAAACATCTTCTTGTCTTCTGCAACTTTTTTAAGTTGTTCCATCATGGTGGTTTTTCCTACACCACCCATTCCACACAAGGCTATCACTTGACTCTTGTTGTCGTCTTGTTGAAGGAGCCTCAATGCATCGTTGAACGGCACGTCTCTGGACTTGAAGTCATCTCCACCCGGTGACGATGATAACGGTGTAGAAGTGGTGGAGGATGTGGCTCTTCCAGTAGGCAATGGGGCATCGGTCCAAGTAAACTCAGAATATTTTGAAATAAGTTCTTGGATCCTCATAGTAGCCTTAGAAGCGTTTCTTCCCACTCGATACCTATTTTTCATGTGCAAACATCCAATGTCATCATTTGGGATGCTTTGGACTTGATCCTTGACCTTCTCAACGTCTCCCAACCAAGCCTCTACACGAGCAGGTATCTCTTTATCATTTGTTTCGTTTCTGTTCTTGTGCTCTATAACTTCAGTGCTTGTATCCACCAAATCTTTCAATTTATCTTTCATGCCCGTAACATGTTTTGTAGAGCAAAACACATATCCTAGGTGTTTCGTGATATGACTTGCCATAAATTTCACAACAGGAGCAACGACTTGGTCATATAAAATCTGCTCCATTTTCCTGATCGAGACCAACAAATCATGCAAACATATCAACAAAAACAAGTTAGTCTAGTTTCAACTTCAAAAGTTAAATATTGCAAGAACACACAAATAAGAAAGTCAATTATCAAGTGATTTAGGGCCTCCAATAATGGAAAATGAAATCTTACTTACAAAGTTTATTTAATTAGAATATTGTCATACTAAATAAAATAAATAAGAACGCAATCATACAGTTATGTACATGATCTTAATGTGAATTCAATACAATACTAGTTTTAAGCACTGAACTATGGGTTGGAAGAAAATACCAAAACCACATCATCTTAATGTGAATTTAATACAATACTAGTTTTAAGCACTGATTTAAGAAAAAAAAAACCAATCATACTAAGACTTTAACTCTAAGGGGGCGTTTGGTTTGCAGATTGATTTGGAAGATTGGAATTGGAAATTGTTGGAATTGTATGATGGGTTAATCGGTTCGTTCATACGGGTCGCACGAATCGCATGTCGCGGGTTCAATTCGGGTCACCGAGGTTACGAATAAAAAGAGCAAATAAATCAAGGGTAAAAGGGTCATTATTTGGATTACTTTGTGGCTTTCTGTACAAGTTGAAAGAATAAAGAAATGGTCAGATTTGACCGAGATCAAGGGGAACGATGTTGACCGAATTTGATGCATGTGGACGTTGATGGAAATGAACGTGGAGTTATATTTTTGCATGTGTTTTTTCTACTAGTTTTGTAGTATATATAGGAGTAGCAACAATTATTATATTTGTAACCTTTTCATCAAATACAGTAGCCATTTTTGTTTACCTCTGCAACTTTACATTCATATAATTGTGTCTTGTGAGTGGAGAGTTTGGGGCCTGAACCAACATTGTAATCTCAATTCCATTTTTATTGTGTCTGGTTGTCAAATGGATTGGAATCCATCACCCCGGAACCCACAACCACCCGTTCGGGTCAAACGGTATCGGTCAAAACGGTTCGCGTCGAAATGGTCCAGGTCGAAGTGGTTTGCGTTGAAAGTGTCTAAACGGTTCGGGTGGAATGGTTCCCGTCGAAACGGTTTGATTCGAAACGGTACGGGTCGAAACGGTTTCAAAATGGTATGGGTCGAAACGGTTCACGTCGAAACGGTACGGGTCGAAACGGTTTCAAAATGGTACGGGTCGAAACGGTTTGCATCGAAACGGTACGTGTTGAAAAGGTACAAGTCGAAACGGTACGTGTCTAAACGGTAAGGGTCGAAACGGCACGAGTCGAAACTGTTCGTGTCGAAACGGTTCGTATAGAAACGGTGCGGGTCGAAACGGTCGAAGATTCCAATAAATTTACTTTAATTACTTCACATGTAGGAAGGATTTTAAATTCCTTTAGTTAAAGGAATTTGAAGGAATTCATGCCTAATTCCAATTCCAATTCCATTGTCAACCAAACACATGAAGATTGGAATTGAGATTCCAATTACATCAAATTCTGTGAACCAAACATCTTAAAAGATAGAATTCAAATTCCAACTCCCTTAAACTCTATAATTATGAAACACTTTAAAATCTAATCTAAACTCTAAACCATTATATAACTTTAATTTAGATAAAAAATTTCACTTTTGCCGTTAGACTTTTCATTTTAGTAGGTTAGAGTTTTGGGTTTTAGAAGAAAACCAAAGATACATACGTGAAGCTTATTGGATAAGAAACAATGTCAGATTCAGGAGGAGGAAGCAATAGAAAGATTATACATAAAAAAAGTTGGTTCCTTTTTCTAATTTCAATGTGTTATTTTAAAAAGCAAATGGCATTTTTCGTCCTTCATGTTTCAATGTTTTATCAGACATTGTCCTTGAACTTCTAAAATTACACCGGCTCTCTTTTACGTTTGCACATGATAACAAATGGTGTCCTTATAGCTTAACCCAATTGACTTTTTTTTGCTCATGTGAGGGCATAATAGTCTTAACCCAGTTAACTTTCTCTCTCTACAAACACACCCTGTTTTTTCAATCTTGATTTAGGGGGTAGTCTCTTAATGACCATTCAGATGCTACCTCTTAATGGTTTAAAACATTCAGATGCTACCTCTTAATGGTTTAAAACCTCTGAATGAATAAGAGGTAACCTCAAGTCTGAATGGTTAAGAGGTAACCTCTCAATTGTTAAATCATCATATGTCACATTCTTCTACCTTCTCATTAGTAAATTCTTAATGGTTCCATTAAGAGGTAGCCTCTTAATGACCATTCAGAGGCTACCAAACAGAGGATTAATCAAGATCAAAGCTTTTTGATCGTTCACATCTTTTTCAGCAAACACAGCCATCAAATTCACATATAAAAACTAGGCCTCACATCCCAATACGATCCGATCAACTATCAACAATTGGATTTCAAAAATTCATATTTTCATTTACATGGTTAAAGGTTTTTATCAAGGGCAAAATAAGGAGGCTTTCTGGAAAAACTGGACCGAGACGTACAAAGTGTCGGGATGTGGCGGTGGACGACGGAGGTTTTTAAGGCGGATTTGGTTACGATTATTAGGTGGTTCATGATATTTGTTGTGAAAGATGAAGAAGCATAGGCTGGTTGTTGTAGCTGATTTTGAGGTGAATGTTGTAAAAGTGCAAAGGAGATTTGGAATGCATTAAAGACAAGGCATATCAGTGTAGATCAAGTAGAGAAGGCACGTCTTCAAACACCTAGAACTGAGTTCGAGATACTGAAATGAAGGCGGGACCGCGGGAGACACTATTGATTAATTCACCACAAAGCTAAATAGCATTGTCACAAGGGCAAGACGTCTTGGATCAACCAACTTTAGTACAAAAACTTCTAAGTTGTGCACCTATAAGGTTCGTTCAAATTGTTGAAACCATTGAACAATTCGCTCATCTAGACACAACAACTCTAGATGAGACAATTGGAAGATTGAAATCCTTTGAAAAAAGAACCAATCTAATGGATGAAGATCCAATGAACAACCAAGACAAACGGTTGTACACACGACATGACAAGAATTATGGTTGTGTAAGGCGTTTTGGAAACCATGGACAAGGAATGTTCAATTCATCAAAAGGCAAGTATTGTGATAGAAAGTTCAGGCAAGAAGAAGGAGAAGAATATCCTTCACATGATAACTTTAGACAACAAAGAAGGGTGGAGAGTTCCTCAAAGAACACATACAAAGAACAAAGTGCAAGTGAAGAAGATCAAGTGGAAGTTGAAGACATCATTCTCTTGAAGAACAAAGATGTTAAAGCATGAAGCTATTGAAGGATTGGATTAATATATTATGGGGGGGGGGGTATTGGATGGGTCAAAGTTAATAGGTGGTTTATGTAAATAGGTTAAAGTAGTTTTAGTGTTTATTATGTAGCCTTTAGAAGTCAAGGGTTCTAGTGTGTTAGAAATCAAACTTAATAACTTCTATATGAAGGGCTACCACGTTTAGGAAAGTCACGATGCTTTGGAATTGGCATATAGTCATGTCGTTTAAGGTTAAATAACCCATACACTAATCATTGTAATATAATCATATGGTCAATTATCAAAGTGGATTGTTCAAACAAAATTACCCTTCTGTTAAAAATAATTACATTTTTATTACTTTATTACCTTTTATTACTGTCTAACTATTTTATGTACCGTTCAAAAAAAAAAAAAAAAAAAAAAAATTATGTTCTTATTTGTTTTGTTACATGCAACTTTGGAGTTGGGCTTGGCTTGAACATGACAACAACTTTGGAGTTGGGTTTGGACTTGACAACTGCTGCTAATGGGCTGGATGGCTGGATACGCGGAGAAGTTGTTAGAAAGTCTTGTCTTCATATGAGATGTATTAATCACACATGTGTACAAAATATTTCTCTGTTCCTTTTTCTTCTCTCTCTTAGGGTTTGGTCAGTTCTCGTAGATCTTGTGTTGAGATCGAGTGTTCATAGCCTAGATCCGTTTTAAAGAGTGCAGATAAGGTTGTGAGAGATTATTGTGTCTATTTCATCTTCAGTTGTTTCTATGTTGTCTGGATTCAATTGTGTTAAGAATAATAAACCGTTTCTTCATTAGATCCATGTATTTTTTACACCTTCCTTGTCATTTCCTCCTTCTCGCGTATGTTTCGTCCGCCTTGTACATGATCCAAGCACTTGAAGTTGAATGCATTTTTTTAGTTTAAACAAAGTCGAATGATTTTAAGAGAACAATGAAATTATTTAACGTAGCAGTCGTTTTTATCCTATAGATAATTTCCCCTTTTTTTCTCAAAACTTAAAAATTACAAATTTAGACACACTATGGAAACAACTGTTGGGAAACACAAAATCGAAACAATTAACAAAAATACAAAGAACAAGCAACTAAAATCAATTAGAACAGCAATAAACTACATTCACACTAAACATCGAAGAACCATAATAAAAAATTAAAAAAAAAAAACAGAAAAAGAAACACATAATATGACATGTAGCATGGACTTGAATCAAGTTGCAAGCAGAAGAACAGAATCTACATTCATACATAATTAAAGCTCATTGATCAAGAAAATACCTCTCTTTTGCTTGTGATCTTCTTTCTTCAAAATCTGTGGTTGAGAATTATGTACTGGTAAGTGTAAACATAAACAAGATGATTGATAAGTGGGGTTTTATAATAGTACAGTTTCATGGTTGGTCCCCGAGATTTGAGCCATAGTTCGGTTTTCGTCCATCTTTTTTAATTTTCTGCGTTGGAAATCCAATCAAGTATCTACTTCTTGTATTCCTAGTCACTAATTTTCCTTTTAGTTTAGGAGCTATGTAGTTTTAATATAGTAGCACCCTAAACTAACAAATTTGTTAATGTTAGAATCTCCATCTCCATCTATATAATTTAACTAAACAACATTTTTATTTATTTGTTTATTTTTCAAAAACCTTTCACATTCAACTTTATATATTTATCACTATCTTACTCGTAAACACTAATATTAATAGTATTTATATTTTGCAACAGGTCTTTCTTGGCGTTTGCAACTTTTGTCCCTCAACAGTTAATATTAATAGTATTTATATTTTGTAACAGTGATGGTGGAAAAATATGTAATTTTAACTAGTAAACGTCGAAAAAAGAAATGTTTTCAGGCTTAAAGAAAAAAGTAGCAATTTTTATGAGATAAGAGGGGTTTGATCAAAATTTCAATGCATTATTGTCTAGGTGGAAATATCATCTTAGGTCGTGATGGATACCTTTCATTTTAGTTTTTCTTTTTCAAACATAAAAGGAAGCATTTATTCATAACATTTATGGTGTTAGGTGAGGGTGAATACGATTTGCTTTTTTTTTTCTTTTTTGAAAGGTAATTATATAAACAAACGGTCCGGCAAAAAACCAACCAGAACCTACCCAAGATTACAACATATACAACGGGAACTACACCAATCACCCCAAACCAAATTACAATGCTTCGATCTACTTTTTAGCCATAGAAAGCCAATACTTTTTATTATCCACTTATCTAGGCAGTTTTATTATCCACTTAGGAATCCTAGAAAATATTCCACAACATTGATTTTGCTGTTAAGCATCAATTTTGATGGTGTTTTTGATTGTTTTTCAATAGTTGAACATCTAACTAAACTATGTTGTGTGATATTACATCTACTTTTATATGGTTTATTTTGTTGTTTTTATGTTAATATCTTTGGTTATACTTGATTGCTCTTTGTAAATTAGTTGTCTTGATAAATTAGTATTAAAAATAAATTACGTGAAACCTGCCACGCAACATGCGTCATAAAAACATTACAACCCGTGGGTTTCTCGATGCTATCTCCAATTCCTTTGCCCCTAAACGGACTCTTACTCCGTCGACTTTCATTAACACTCCCAAGTTGGCCTGGAGGTCGTGTTCAATGTCTTGCCAGTTACTCAAAGGTATGTTGATTCCTCTCTGGATCAGAGGATCATGGGGATGATCAATATTGTCTTTATGTGAGAACTTTGGGAGGAGTGTTGAGATATATCCTGCGTCACTCACTCTCTTTTCCCTCTTGCTTCATATGATTTTTCTATGGTTAGTCCTTCCATGGCTTCTGTTTATGCTTATTGTAGGGTGAGCTCCGGGAGACCCAGGGTCATTTAGAAACGGTTCTCCAAGAGAAAGAATCTGGATAGGAGGATGAGAGAGGCCGCATGGTGAGAGCTTGAGGAGGAAGATCTGAAATATTTCATGTAAACTTAAACAAAAAGTGGAAGTTATCAAACTTTTGGTAATTGTTCGGTTCTTGATGTGGCTTGATTTTCATCCGATGCTCAAACTTAGTTGTTACCTACAATTAGATTTCATTCAAACAATTAGTATTCAAGTTATTTGACAAGAAAACAAAAACATTTTTTCTGATTCAGGGTGGGCCCCTGCAACACGGAAGTGTAAGCCCAGGGGCGAAACTAATTAAGAATGAACCGTAGCACGGGCTACGGTTCAACCCCATATTCATATTCGCAGTGTATTTTTTTTATTTTATACATAACCTACCCAAAAACATATACGAGGATACCCCTAATAGAAAATTAAGAAACTTGATATTATTCATTAAGCCCAAAACATGTTCAGTAACAAAATCTAAATAATTAGTTTTATGATAATCAAGCCCAAATTGTAATAACTAATAAAGCTCGTATAATAGAATAAGTGATCTTGTGCATCTTATGGTTGAAATGAGAACACATAGTTCTTGTCATTTTGGTTTATTGGGTAGTGAAACTAGCTTTGGTTTTACCGGTTACAACCGCAACCGTTGAAAGATGTTTTTTTTGAAAATTGAAGATTAACAAGATGGATTAACGCAATCGAATGGGCCCGTAATCTTTAAACAATGCCATGTTTGTTCAGTCGAAAAGGATTTTTTCATAAAGTAAAATACAACGATGTGATGGAACGATTTCAATCTATGAAAAAAGAAGATGCCAAATCTATTAGTTATTTTTTTACTTTATTAATTTATTGTCCTTTTTTTTAATATTGTATGATTGCACGGTAAAAAAATTTATGATACCCCTGATTTAATGGGCTAGTTCTGCCACTGGGTAAGCCCGTTCTCTCGCATAGCGCGAAGGCTACTTACTTAACCAGATCCATTGACGGGCTCCCCCTCGCCACGCGGAGGGGCCAGGTCTCTCCCTGGCGACGCTCGGGGAAGACAGTTTTTAAGAAGGTTGTCAGTGTTTTCCAATTTTCGCATACTCAAGCCATTTTTTCAATTTTCCAATTTTCTCATACTCAAGCTATTTTTTCAACTTTTCCCTAAGTTTATACTAAGTTGGTCCAAACCCAAACTACTCTAACTACTCTATCTATCACTCCCACTCATTGATCTCTTGTTTACTCTCTTATTTTTCACTAAGAAATAATAACTAAAGTGTTATATAAAACAAATAATAACTAAAATTCTTCTCATTACATAGAGTAAATTGCCATTTTAGTCCCTAAGTTTTGCCCAAATTTGTCATTTTAGTCCAAATAGTTTTTTTTTTTGCCTCTGAGTCCCTGACTTTTCCCTTTTGTTGCAATTTTGATCACATGCACTAACTCCATCCAAAACCTCCATCTTTAACCAGGGGTACTTTGGGGATTTTCATTTTAAATATTTTCAGTTGCCATTTTGATCCAATTCCAAAAAATCAAAAAAATTCCAAAAAATTCTAAAAAATCATAAAAATTTTAAAAAATTCTAAAAAATCCAAAAAATACGTTTCGACGCGAACCGTTTCGAGCTGAACCGATTCGAGCTGAACCGTTTCGACGCGAACCGTTTCGACCCGTACCTTCTCGACCCGACCCGAACCGTTTCGAGCTGAACCGTTTCGACCTGTACCGTTTCGACCCGAACCGTTTCGACGCGAACCGTTTCGACCCGTACCGTTTCGAGCTGAACCTTTTCGACGCGAACCGTTTCGACGCGAATCGTTTCGAGCCGAACCGTTTCGAGCTGAACCGAATCGAGCTGAACCGTTTCGACGCGAACCGTTTCGACCTGTACCGTTTCAACCCGAACCGTTTCGAGCTGAATCGTTTCGACGCGAACCGTGCCACGAAACGGCACGGGTCGAAACGGTTCAGCTCGAAACGGTACGGGTCGAAACAGTTCAGCTCGAAACGGTTCGGCAGCTCGAAACGGTTCGCGTCGAAACGGCTCAGCTCGAAACGGTTCGGGTCGAAACGGTACGGGTCGAAACGGTCGTTGAAACGGGTCAGCTCGAAACGGTTCGGGTTCGAAACGGTTCGCGCCGAAACGGATTTTTTTTATTTTTTAGAATTGGATCAAAATGGTAATTGAAAACATTTAAAATGAAAATTCCCAAAATACCCCTGGTTAAAGATGGAGTTTTTGGATGGAGTTAGTGTATGTGATCAAAATGGCAACAAAAGGGAAAAGTCAGGGACCCAGAGGCAAAAAAAAAAAAACTATTTGGACTAAAATGGCAAATTTGAATAAAACTCAGGGACTAAAATGGCAATTTACTCCATTACATAAAACAAATAATCTTGTTATATACATCTCTTTTTTGCTTTTCTTTTTTCCTTTATATAACATTTAGGATGACTATAAAGTTTTATAATCTCACTTACACAGAAACATCACCTTACAATTATGACAATGACACCAGGACAGAAATCGCCAAGTATATTCCAGCCCCATGTGTCAATTATTGAAGGATGTGGGGACACGTGAGCTCAATACGCACATAGTTAATGTAGTATGTGGGGACACATGAGCCCAATATGCACATAATTGATAATGGCACCCACTATACACACACTCCTCTAATCTTATTTTCGTATTTGTAGTGCATATGGACCATATAGCCTTATACGGCCTGTATAGAATGCTATTGTACATAAATAAATGCAGTGGAATGTTTTTCTTTTGTTTTACATGTATATGAGCCGTATAACATCATACGAGCCGTATACAATTGTATACGAGCAATGTAATTTTATAGAACCAAATGTGTTTATTTTTGTGAGGTTTTGGGTTTTTAAGATCTGTATACGAGCCATATAATGTTATACGGCCTGTATATAAGTTTTTTTTTTGTGTGTAAAACCGATGATGAGTTGTGAGAGTACTGAGAGTATGATTGCTGAAAGTTTTCAGTATTCAGAGTTTGTTGGTCACATATCTGTGTGTTGCAATTTGGAAAGATGACTGAATAGAGATCATAGCCAACCTAAATCCATGAATTCCCGTGTCTTGTATTTACCAACGATGTTCTGATATCATAAAAGTTTTCCCAGCTCGCTACCGATGTATGTCGTGTGGGTTGTTGCTAGAACCCTGCCGATGTTCGTCTGTTAACTACCAGATGGAGTACTTTCGTGAACCGAAAAAAGCTTGTTGCTGGTGATTCCATCGTGTTTATACGAGTAGATAAAGGTGAACTTTACGTAGGAATTAGACATGCTAAAAGCGTCGGAATCGGTGGGAATAAGTTGATTAACAGAGGATTCATCGCGTATAAGTTGGTTTATGGGAACCGTTTCTAGCTAGGGTTTGTTGGGTTGTTTGTAGCTAGGGTTCAGAATGCTTGAAGTTTTATTATAAACACCTTGGTGAAAGTTATCTTCTTTTGGGTAAAGTGAAGCAATGAATGGAGGAATATGTTTTACTTATTTTATGTTGGGTTATTGGATTTTATCACCCCTAATTATTGGCTGTTGGCCGCGGCCACCCTCAACTATCACTTTGACGCCCATCACCCCCAACTTAACACTTAGGGGTTGTTTGTTTGCTTCTGAATGCATATGAATGGAATCAACCTCTGAATCGGTCAGAGGTTAAACTTGTTTGGTTCAACAAAACAAAACATCTGAATGGCTGAATATGGCTCTGAATGGGTCAGATTTAAAACAACGCTGAATGGATCTGAATGAAAAACAAGACACATATACCCCTGTCGTTTGCGAAGACGCGGATTTTCGAAGGGGCTGTTTCTCCACAGCAGCTAAGGGGCTGTTTCTCCACAGCAGCTCCTTCTCCACCCACCCGTTGCCCCTCCTCCACCTTGCCTCCCCTCCAATTCGCCCCATCATCTCCGTCAACACCTCCGCCGCCCACCTCCACAATCGAAACTCAAATTTTCATCGTCAGACTCGTTCTTCAATTCAGGTTATACACTATTACATTTCAACTCAAATCATTTAATTACCTATCAGTTGATGATGAACTCAGATCGGTGGTGGGTGTTGATGTTGAACTCAGATCGGTGGTGGGTGTTGATGATGATGATGGCGGTGGCGGAGATGATGATGATGATGATGGCGACGATTGAGGCGATTGACGATGATGGCGGTGGCAGAGAACTCAGATCTGGCGATTGACGATGATGGCGGTGGCGGAGATGATGTTGATGCTGATGATGATGGCGGTGGCGGAGAACTCAGATCGGAGATGATGATGACGATGGCGGTGGCGGTGGCGGTGTTGCAGGTAGGGAGAGAAAGGGGAAGGGGGTGGGGGGGGGGGGATGATGAATGCTGATGAATGATGATGATGATAGGGTTTTATAGAAAAAATTTCTATAATGGGTTTATTTTGTGGGGAGGGGTAAAAATGTCATTTTACACTGTCATTCAGATATGGAACCAAACAGCACTTAACTGGTTCAGCACTTACCCATTCAAACCCTCTTACCCATTCAGACCTCTTATTTATTCAGCACTTATTGGTTCAGATGTTGCCAAACAGCCCCTTAGTATGTTTTGTCACCACGTTGTTAACTGATCACTAACTTTTGATCTTGGTACTATACTTTGAGGGGTGTTATAAGGATCGTATGAAGGTTTTAGTGATCTTAGGACACCCTAAAGTATAATAACAAGATCAAAAGTTAGTGATCAGTTAACGACGTGGTGACAGAACACAGTAAATGTTAAGTTGGGGGTGACGGGCGACAAAGTGATAGTTGAGAGTGGCAACGGCCAATAACCAATAGTTGGGGGTGATAAAATCCAATAACCCTTTTATGTTTAATATATGAAGCATATTATATAAGTTTTTAGATAGTGTTTGTAAGGTTTAATTGCCTTGTGTAACTTTGATTAACATCTATCATTGACATTTATATACGGAACGAGATTCTTCAAGAACTAGAAAATGAGAGAATACGGAACGAGATTTTTCGAGAACTAGAAAAGGAGAAAATACGGAACGAGATTCTTTGAAAACTAGGTATGAAATCGGGTAGCAAGAAGATGAAGAAGAAAGGGCGTAAGAAAGGAAAGAAACATTAGAAACCATGTTAATTAGACCAATGGGTATGGGACTCGGCACCGGGCCGTCCCCCCCTTTTTGGGTCGTCGCACACCGCCCCCCAAGGGGACGTCTCGTCCCTTCCGGCGGAAAAGAGACGTTGGAGACGGGGCTATATTTTGAATGGGGTGGGCCCCCCTAACGGTAACTTGCATCATTTATAAAAAAAAAAAAAAAAAAAAATTCACCCCACCACTATAAATTAAACCACTATTCACCCCACTTTTTTACCAAATACTTCCACTTTTCTCCCAATTTTATAAAAATTCCTCTCCCAAACCTTAAAAATTATGGATCCCTACAACCCAAATAATCTGAACTCAAGTTCACACCTGTTTTCGTCACCCGGCTACACACCCGTAATGGACAACTCTTTTGCGGGTTACCAACAAATGCCCAACGCTTTCAACCAACGAAACCAATACCCGTTCAACCCAATCCAAATGCAACAACCCAACATGCTGTTCAACCGATATCAAATGCAATAACTAATGCAAAACCTGCTAAATATGCCATATCAACCACCGCCACAAGCACATCCAACACAAATCGAGGAACAAGATGATGACGTAGAGGTTGTGCCAGAAACGCAAACTGAACCTTCAAAAAAGAAAAATACAAAGGGAAAGGGAAAGGAAAAAAAAAAGAAGATGCAGTCGCCAAACAACAACAAAATTGGACAAAAATTGAGGAAGAGGCGTTGGTGAAGACATATATTAACTCTTCAACGTCTCCTATAATCGGTAAAATATTATTATTGTTATAAAATTATTTTTTGTACATTATATCATTATTGTTAATCCATTTTTATTTGTACACTATATTTTTCTAACAAAATATTATTATTATTATTGTTACTAATTTGTAGGTAACAATCAACAAAGCGATGGGTTTTGGCAAGAAGCCCTTGATATATTCCACGGGCTTATGGAACAAGGCAAGTACAGAACCATTGATTCTATCAGCTCCAAGTGGCGCAAGATGGATACGTTGATCCAACGCTTTTGTGGGTTTTATAACACAACGCTCGCCAACAAACCGAGTGGGTGGAACCATGAAAATGTTTTCAATGAAGCGTTGCATTTATACGAAATTGAGAACAAAACTTCTTTCCCACATGTCCATGCTTTGGCAAATTGTAAAGGATCAACCAAAATGGAAGGGAACTCGAAATGAGGTTGCAAGCACGAAACGAGCAACGAAACGGTCTAAAACTTCCGAGTCAGGAAGTTATAGCGTTGGAGGCTCAACCGGTCGTTGCCAAATAAATATCAACGACGAGCCCGACTATGAGGAGGAGCCGATTGAAGATGGAGAACGTCCACAGGAAGGGACAAAAGTAAAAAAATAGCGGCTGAAAAAAAAGAAACAAGCCGCATCAGGAGTGGTGGTGGTTCGAAGTTGGAAGGTATAATGGCCGAGTTGAAAGCTTCAACCAAACCTTTAACGAGACGCAAACCGAGAAGGTAAAGATGAAAAAAAAAACTAGCCGAGGAGAAGCAAAAGAAGCAACAAGAAGCGCAGGAGTTGGATGAATGGAAAATAATGACCACCGACCTTAGCGAATATCCACCGGAAGACCGTCCCATTTTACAAATGATGAAGGAAAAAATTAGGAAAAATGGAGTGGGGGAGTGTAGTTTTTTTTAAATGTAAGTTTAGGTTTTTCTTAAGTGTGTGTGTTTCTTTTTAATTTAATTGTAACTTTAGGTTGTTGTGTTTTTAGGTTTTATTTAAATGTAATTTTTTTATTTTTATTTACTTTGTTTTCATTAATTAATTAAATCAAATAAATAATAATAAAAAAATGGAGGACGAGCATCCACCACACCCTTGGGTAGTCTCCAAGAGGGTGCTCCTCCACCAATGCTTATGTGGCGCCTATGTGGCGGATAGTCATGGTCTTAACAAGTTTTTGGTTGAAATTTGAGTAAATGTAATTGGTGATTAGGACTTTGTTATGGTTTGGTAGGTTTTATTTTGAAACGTTGTGTTTAAGGTTTCTTGTTATGAAAAGTCCTTGTTTTGAAGTCCAATCTTGGATGGAAAAGATTTCAACATTAAATAATGTCCATGAACCATGAAACAACTCATCCCCTTTTGTTAGACATATATACCCACCCATCCACACACACTATTTCACCCACACTCTTCCCCTTCTTCCACTGGAAAATCAACAATCTTATGTAGGAAAATAGGCTGTCATGGCTTAAGCTTTTGGTATTTATATAATATCCATTATCCCCTTGGTGGTTTATGTACCCATCCCCACGCGGCATAGCATCTAAACCCTTGAATCCCAACGCTTCTCCATACATTCCTCATCATTTCCTGAATTCGAATTCATTAAGAAGTAATGACTGTTGACTAATTGCAAGACTGTTTGTCGGGCTTCCAATGCTCACACAGGGTGATAAACAACATTGATCTGGAATTGGAGAATCGTTGTGGGTGGTAGTTACCCTGTCTTCTCCCGCCTTGGTAGTTGTTACCATATCCATTATTCCCTTGGTAGTTGTTACCATATCCATTATTCCCTTGGTAGTTATTACCATATCATGCCGCCTTGGTAGTTGTTACCATATCCATTATTTCATTACGTTAAGCTTGATCTTATTTCATGTTTTGACAATTTGTAATGATGTTAGGTAATTAAATGCGTGTATGGACATATTCGCTCTAAATACATACTGACTGTGTTTTCGTAATTCTTTAAATAGCGTTTGCGTTTTTAGAAAGCATATAACATATTATAAGATCATTTTTTTGATTGTATACAGCCCATATAAAGTTATACTAGTCCTGTACAACGTTTATTAATTTTTTATTCGCTCGTACACTCAATATACGAGCACTGTTTTATGTCTTGTATACATGCCGTATAACGTTATACGACGCGTATACGATTAATCAACTTCTTTTTAATTAATATATGCGGAATTGATGAAAATGCAGTCGGAACATCAAATATGATCGAACGTAATTTGCTTTTGCTTCATTTTTATCAACGCTCACCTTAACTCAAACTTTTCATCATTACAAATTGTTGTCGAAACATCAAATAAGATCATAACCAACGACTACAGAAACCAAACAACTAGATATTGAAACATATTGAATTGATGAATAAAATATAAAGAAATATAAATTCTCTTTTCATCATTACAAATTCTTTTTTCTCACCTTGAAGTGGTCTTTTTTGGTTCTCGGTTGTTTAGAAGTTAAAGTAAGTTTCCTCCATAGATTTAGGTTGCTTAGCTAATCTCACTTTATGATGATTAACTTTTTGATATTGAAGGATTCTGTATATTTATTGAGTTAAATCTTGATGTGGAAACCCAAAGACATAAGGGTTAATTAGTAAAAACTGAAATAATTTGTACGGAGTGATCATCTTTATTAAAACTAGCCTTATTTTAGGTTTGGTTACGTTCTTCAGAAGTGTCTGTTGGAAGTTTTGAATGTGTGTGAATGAAAGTCTCAAAGTGGTAAAACACTTTGTCCCACATTGGTGTGGGAACAAAGTGAATGGTTGGTTATAATGTGAAATCTTTACCAAACCATTGTAGTTTTATGACATGTTAATTTTACCACAAGTCCTACCTACGCGCGTAGGGGTGCAAAAATTAAGTTTCGGAACTAGAGTTTGGTTGAACTGGTGATGAGACATTGAAAAACTCCCGGTTCACTGTTACCGTCTCTAACAGTGTCTCCGTTCTTTCCGGATTCCAAACCGGTGATAAGACAAATTGAAAAACTCTTTAAACTGTTAGAAAGGCGAGGACACTCAGAAAAGCGTAATTATATAAACCAAGTGACGCTGCATTGTAATTTGCAAGTTAAGGAGTGAAGCATGCCCTCCTTAACTTGTTTGAGTGAAAAGTCTTCAACACAACGAGTCTTCCACACCTACCTTTCATCATCCTCGTTGACTTGTAACTGGCCCATAAGCTCTTGGAATTCCTCCTGTTCGCCTGATGAATGTGGGAGCCTTTTCCACACCCAATCCCAAATGATCATTCCATTTACTTTTCGATAACAATCCTTTATAGCAACCTTTTTTTGCAAGATTTGTTAGAAGAGAAATTAGCAGCGGATGTCTGATTGAACTCGAATAAAAGATTTGAGAACAAATATTACTAAGTTTGATTTGTATCAAACTTAATCAAAGAAATTTGCAAAGTGAGAACGTAATGAATTGATTAATTGAATTCAATCTTGGTGCCAACAAAACAAAGATTGCAGGACACTTCGATTTATACAAAGGATGGAATGACAGTTGTTGGTTATTACGTTCCCGCCGTTTTCAACTGCCAAACAATGTTAATTGCCAAAAACATAACCACCATACCAACCGTCATTATTCAGATACTATTACCAACCAGAATTAAGTTTAACCCCTTGCCTGCATCGTGAATAGCCTTGACTAAGGCGCCACCACCGCTTCAACTTATACTCCCATGCAACCCTCCTTGTTTTTTGCCTAGGGCTGGATGACACCAACAAGGGATTTATATAAAAATAAATAATACGAGGGAGATTCCATAGAATTGATTTGACCAAAGTGGCCCTCCCTACAACGATTTGGCTTTCCATACGGACAACTTGGAATTAAATTTGTCAATGACATGTTTTAAATTTGAGATCAGGTTCATATTAGGCTATGCGGTATGGTGATGGTCCTCCCTTGGAGGATGATCCGCCACGTAGGATCCACATAGGATGGGTGTGACGATGAGGCAAAGAGGATGGAGGTATGATAGGGAGATGGACCTAAAATGTATATGTATATACTAGCCATTTACCCGCGCTATGCAGCTGATGTGGCGATTTACAATAGAAAACTCGTTTACCGTTAGTTTATCGGTCGTCTCATGATATATTGTATAGTACTTAAGTTAGTTTTCTTATTCGTGATATGTTGGGACTCTTTTTCTAGTAGGTAACCCGCGCGATGCAGCGGCGACAATAATTTACAATGCCATAGTCGTTTTGTGTTAGTTTATTAATCCTTTTGTGATACATCGTATAGCATGTCTAGTATCGGCGTGGGTTATCTATTATATAGCCTTACAAAACTCAATTCAAGCATGCCACACACCAAAACTAAAACAAATCATAATTTCGATAAATTTGGTCTGACTTAACCAAACCATTAGTCAGGGTGGTTTTTTTTTTTTTTTGTCATATATTAGGATTGATTGATATAGTTGATGTTCATATTTTGACATACATTTGTAGTTTAATATGAAATAAAACCATATGTTATTACAATTACTTTTTTTATTTATTTAAATTCAATTGAATTTGGATTTAGTTTAAATAAGTTTGGGTATGTTATATATTTAGCTAAATGGGTCGGTCTTAGATAAAAAGAGGGACACATATACGTGTTTATCTGCTAACTTTAATAAAAAAAAAAATTAGAAGGGTAGGTTATGTCAAATTACTAAAGAGATTTATGTCAACCTCAAGGCGCACGCATCAACCATTTTTTATCATGCCATTTGCTATTCTCAATGACTGCTCTCCTATATCCAGCAAGATTGTTTTAATTAAAAATATGGAAGACTCGGCCCAGAAGCTAAACAAACACAAATTACAATCTTTAGAATCTTTAAAAGAAGAAACACGTCTTTCATTTCCCCATATACTGCAACTAAATGTTATTAAATGATTTATATTATACTTAAAAAAAGATATAAAAAAGTTTAAATGCATCAACATACTACGCTTATAACTCGCTTCCTTCTCGTTTGACTTGTTACTTTGACTGCCATGAGGTGCAACCCTGAGTCCCATGCGCTTCTTCGTTCCTGAAACATGAGATAGTTTTTTAAGCATATTAACAGAAATAGTTTATTCGTACTTATTGAAAAAAAAGGTCCAGAAGTGTTCTGAGTCCCATGCGCTTCTTCCAAATTTTTCTACTTAAACTTGTTTATGCCTGTCACCCAATCGTGCCAGCCTGCCTAATTTTCATAAATCTCCTTAAATCCATATCTTCAATGTACCTACATTGTAAACATATAACATTAATTAAAAATGAGTTAATCACCAACAAATGAAGCATACTTAAAGAACTTGTCGATATAAACGTTCTTACGTGAAACCAGGTGATGAAACAATGGTTAACCGGGCAGGGTTAACACACTGGTCTCGTCAAGAAGGGTTAATCCCTTCCTCTCGAGGATCGCTGGCTGGATCACCGGTGGTTGATCTCCTGCACAAGGAAACAAGCCGTGACTCGTAACAAGGAGGATGGGGTGGGGGGTGCTCCTTGTTACCACTCTCCGGCGTGAGAATCAGTAGTTTGCTTGGGAAGCAAAGTAAGATAGTAGTAGTAGTGAGAGAGTTGTGAAGAGATACCTCAAACCTGGTTTGGGGTTGGTATTTATAGCCGAGGAGTGAAGGAGGATGATGATGGATGGACTGACGACGTGCTGCACCTTTGCAGGTGTGTCAGGCTTGTCGGTTGTGGAGATTACGCCACGTCAGTCCATTGCTTACGTAGCTCTGACAGGTAACTGCCATTGGTGCCACTTGCACTGTGGTGTCAGTCCCACTTGTTGAGTGCATAGGATGCGGTGCAAGCCGCATCGCTACATGCGGTAACATCTGAAGTTACCGCGTCTCCTACTTGTGATCAAGGAATACGCGAGATGCGGTGCTAGCCGCATCGTCGTCCGCGGAGACTATTTGCCTGCATCCCTTGTCGTGACGAAAACGCCCATATGGTGCGGTGTCAGCCGCACCGTTACGTTCATATTCTTCTATGCCTAAGGTAAGGCTTTCTTGTATTGATAGAAGTGTTCACTGGATGCGGTGCGAGGCCGCATCGCTGTGAATACTTCCGTTTTCATACACCAGATGTGATGCTATGTCGCATCACTCTACCGTTCTCATGTTCCATGTAAGTCCTCCTTCGTTACTAGATAGATTGGATTCAACCCTTGTGCCGACGCCTTCTCGCATGGGCATAAGTAGGTTGTTAGCTAGTGGGGGTTTTGATAAGGGTAATGGTCACTCGCGGTCGATGCTGACGCGAGATCTGGGACCATACCCCTTCAAGTCCCCCCAGTCTAGTGTTGCTGCCACATACAAGTTGTATGTGGGAGGAGTACTGGACTATGGTGTTTGGAAGGTAGTTTGGAGTCTGGAGAAGATCCTAGACCATGTGTGGTCTTTTCTGTATGTAAATCAAGCTGGAGGTCTGGAAGGGCCATCTGACGCCTCTTCCGTATCGGTGAAGGAATTTCGTCTGATGCGAAATTCTCAGCCGATTTATGTCACCAGGTGGCTTGCCACCTGTTGTTGTGCCGAAGGTCTCTTGGAGACTTTGTTAGTAATGCTGCACAAACTTCGAACCAACCTCTGAGATGGTGGTTTGAAGGTATGCAGAGGTTTTCAACCTCTGAGAGGTGGTCTTTTCTTCAAACCAATTGTTGAATTGGTGCATGAAGAAGAAAAGAAACTTTTTGATCAATCTCTGAGATCTGGATCAAAAGTAGTTGATGCTTGTAAGTGCTTTGCTCGAGCTCTATGTTCAGCATCTAGTCGTGAGATGACGATCCCTTTTTTGTTGGGTTTTCGTGTTTGTCGTCATAGCTCTCTAGTAACCGCACGTCCTTTGCGGTTACCTCGTTGCGTCATTGTTGGCCATGTTTGGTCGAACAATGTAGATTTGTACTATGGGTAAATAAACATGGTCATAGGCAAGGTTATGCCCACCATTGTTTATTCTATGCGGCCCATAGGCGGGCAAACAAAGTCATAAGCAGACTTGTTACCGCTGTTCGGACGCTTGCTGTTCGACAAGGGCTCGTTTAGATCGCTTATCTGCGTTCGTTTTGGAGCCACTTACCTTCCTGCTCCAATACCGAGTTTGCCTTGAAGTAGCTTCGCTCGGTGATGTGGAGTTAGCTTGGCTCTTCCGTAGCAACCAGTCTGCGGAAGCTATGGTTATGTCCGCAGCTACTCATGAGTGTCTGCGGTGTTGCATTCCCATATTCGCTCGAAGCGGATGTGTTGCTTGGATGTAGCTCTTGAAGGTTCAGGAGACAGGGTTGCTGATGTGCGTTCGCGTACATTCCCTTCCTTCCTTTTGTTAAAGAAGGTGTTCGTGTACCCTCTGCGGTTGTGAACCGGACAGGAGGGATTTGAAGCTTGAAGAGAATGAAGGCGATGCGGTTTACCTGTGTCTGAGATGCGGTTCATTCCAAGGAACAATGCTGGTTCTGAGCATCTGACACACCTGAACGGGCTCGTGTGTGTCATGCCCGCATACTCCACGTGTGCTCGTGGGTAGTGCGGATAGGTATTATACCCCCTTATAGTGTAGAGATATATATTTTTACCTATTTTTAGGGGTATGTTAAAAAACGACATGCGGTATGGGTTATGGTGCGGTATACCAGAGAAACCGCATGCCGCTTATAAATGGATAATGTAGTCGCTTTTTGGTTCATACGTGGCTGATCTCACGTGTGAGTTGGTGGAAGTTGGTGAGATCTTCCTGGCATTAAATGCACTGTAGCAAAGAGTGTAAACGTCTCTTATGTCAGGCGCGTGGGCGGCCACGCGCGCGTGATAACCGTCAGCGAAAACTGCGCTTGACACGTGGTGTCACGCAATTCGCTCTTTTTGAACGTGATGATTCGTTTTCTCCCTCCGCATTAATTGCGATGGGTATATAAGGGGAAACCGTTCGTGGTTTCCCCTCACTTGTTCGAAATTTCAAAAATTTGCCGGTGAGAGAAAACTTGTTCTTTGTCTTCTCTGACGATATTTCTTGAAGTTCCGGTGAGGTTTTTAGTTTTTCTACTCACGTTCTTTCATTTCCTCGATATTTTCTGATGGCTGAACCGTCAAATCCACACAATGTGGAGGGTGAAAACCCAGAGCCATCTTCGCCGGTGGCGGTGGAGGAGGAGGAAGGGGGAGCCGCCGGTGGTGGTTTACCGGCGTTAAAGTGGACCAGGAAAAGCTTTGATCGTCTAATGCTTGACGTTCAAATGCCCTCTGAATATGGGGCAGTCTACCCATCGGAAGGTGACACCGGTGCCGATGCTCCGGCCGGTTACGTGACCATGTGGCCAGACTTTTTTGGTGACTGCAATCGCCGGTTACCTTTGACCGTTTTTGTTGTCGAAGTTTTGGAGTGGTACAAGGTCCACATTTCTCAAATGAGTCCGTTTGGTATGATTCGGATTCGAAATTTCGAGTTCACCTTTCGTGCTCTTGGCATAGAGCCCACCGTTGGAGATTTCCGACAGTTTTATCAAATGACGGTGTCCTTGGGGTTCTTTTCTTTCCGTCAGCGAGATGGTAGTCCCAAGTTGATGACTCCTCCCAAGGGGATAACGATGTGGAAGAAGAAGTTCTTCTACATCAAGGCTGCTGCCATTGTTGCAAAGATGACGTTTCGGAATGTGACCGAGACGATCATAGCAGAGACCATTGCGGTCCCAAGTGTGAAGACTGTGGAGTGGTTTCCGCAGTTGCAGACCATTGAGTCTGTGAAGTTGACCAACACACAGTTGTGGGTGTTGCGCATGATGTTGATGCGGAGGAACAAGAAATCGAAGCCCGTGGTGCGGGAGAAAAGTGGTGGTATGTACTTTTCATTTGTTTAACTTTCTTATCCTTGTATGCGTTACTGACTTGTGCGTTTGTTATCAGAGGACGCTCCCGTATGGAGGATGTTTGCCCCGGATTTCCAGGGTCAGGTGGAAAAAGTTGTTTGTGCGGATGGCGAGGAGGAGTTTAATGTTATCATTCGAGATAACTTCCGGGTGCCTACTGAGGCCGCATTGGTAGTTGAGTTGCCGCGGGGCAAAGGTATGTTTAGGAATCCTTTATTTTTGTGATAACAATAAGGGTTGCACTGACTCACGTCTTGCATGGTTTTCATGCAGGTGATCTTGGGGCCTTAGGGGACCCTGATGCGAAGGGTGTGCCTAAGAGGCAGACGGCGAAAGGCGTGCGCTTTCGCCAAAAGAAAATATCGGAGGTCCCTGTTGTGCCTCATTTGGTACCGCAGGCGGCAGGTATCTCTCGCTCTTCTTTTCGTAGATACTTGGATTATGTGATAGTATCTGATACCCTTGAGGGTTTGGGTACAGCTGCGGGCCCGCAGTCTGGTGCGGGGAAAAGGCAAGTAGAAGAGACGGCTGCTGGTGCCGGTGGACCGAAACGTCGGAGGCTGCAGTCTAAGAGGACTGTTCCGACATCGAAGAAACCTGCGGTTACTGTTGGTAAGTGTTGCATAGCATATCTGAAATGTTATGTATAACTTGTTTTGACAGCTATTTGACTTTGTTTTTGCAGAGCCTCATGATGAAGATTTTTCTATCTTTGATGCTCCGGAGTCACCCCCGCGTGCCACGGGTGCGGGTGCAACGGAGGTGTCGTCGACACCTCCTGTCAAGGTGGTGCCTGAGTCAACCGTGCGGAAGGAGGGTACCGCAGAGAATGTTGCGACCCAGATATTTGATACCGTTGACTCGTCCAACAATCTGATCTCTCCTAATGAGGGAGATAATTTGAGTGTGCGGTTTGCTGATACTGGGAAGCAACAGTCTGATGTGGAACCGCAAAAAACTGGTGCTGAAGCGCGGCAGCATGATGCTGAGCCGCAGAAGTCTCCTGTTGGTGAGAAGGGTACCGGTTCTGCTGCCGGTGGTGTGGGTTATGATGGGCCTCCAATTCAGCCTGGGGAGTCTGAATTGGAGTATTACTACCGCACTTATACCCAGGGTCGAAGCACTGTGTATCACCGACCCCCCTGGACTGTTATGCAGGGGGATGATATTTCAAACGACCCTTCGGCATGTAAGGAGATTCTGGGTGGTCTGGGCACCCCGTTCGAAGTTGAACGTGCCCGTGCTGCACCTCGTGAGCTGCGTATAAACCAGCTCTCAACAATGTTAATAGGATCTTCCATTGTGGCGAATGCCATTTTGGAAGATTACAAGGTGTTGGGCCGCCGCGAGTAAGAAGCTGCTCGCATGCGGGCTGAAGCGGAGAAGTTGGTCGAGGCTGCTCGTGCGGGTGCAGAGCAGCTTGAGAAAGATAAAGCTGCTTTTGAGAAGCAGAAACAGACCGCGGAGTGGGCTGCCGCTGCTCAGCTTAAACAGGTTCGTACTCTTGCCAAACTCCTTTCTGATGAACGCAAGACTTGGAATGAAAAGTTGTCCAATGAGCGTAAGAAGTGGAACGAATCTTGGGCTAAGCAGAATGACACTCTGTTTCGTGCTCGGCAGGAGTTGACGAACTCCAAGGCAGCGAACGTTGCCTTGGGTAAAGAAAAAGCTGCAGCAGAGGCCATTGCTGTGAAAGCGCAGCAGGCGAGGGCCGAGGCCCTAAAGGCGCTTGAAGAGGCCAAGGAAGCCGGGGCGCGTGCTGCGAAGGCCCTTGAAGAGGCCGAAGAGAAGGAGAGCCGTTCGTCTAAGGCTCTTGAAGAGGCGAATGCGGAGCGCATTCGTTTGGATAAAGTTGTTGCCAGCCTTCAGGTATGTTTCGTGACCTCTGTTGTATATTTCCTTCATTGTTTTGAAAATGTTTATCGAGTGAACTGTTTGCTGTGTTTGTAACAGGCTGAGGTTCAGGCCCGGGAGGCCGCGGTTACAGACCTTACTGCCCGCATGTCGGTTGCGGAGGAGCGGGCTGATGCCGCTGTTGAGGCCAAGGATGCCTTGGTGTCCTCTTTTGACCAGTTGAAGGCTGACCGTGAGTGATTGCGGACTCACGGTATCGTGCGTGTAAGTATCCGTTGCCTTTGTATTTGCTTGGATTATTATTCGAGACTTATGATCTTTTTATTGCAGATTGTTGAGGTTATCATGGATGCCCCTGAGACCGCAGCTGGCTTGGACTTGGTCAAGCAGCGTGCTCGTGACGCTGGTTTTAAAGCTGGTTATAACCGTTGTATTTCCCATATGAACGTCATGTCTATAGGCGGTGAGATCGAAGAGCGGTCCGGCTTCCGGGACGTGGATACCGAGTCGCTTCTTAACGCGGCCGAAGTCTCCTTTTATGATACGTCCCTTGCCTGTGTAGAGGAACTGGATAACTGTTTGGAGGCTGCGGCCTATGTTGATCGACTGCGGATGCTGTATCCGGATGCGGAAGAGGAAGATCCCGCTGGTGGTGCCGGAGGAGATGCGGGAACCAGCGGCACAAAATAGGGTTTAGGTTGGCTAGTGTGCCTCCTTTTTGTTTTCCTTTTGTATAGAATAGGAACTTTATGTAAATCAATTAAGCATCCCATGGGTGCTTGAATTTTTTGAATATAAAGTTTTTTTTGTTCAGTTTGTACAAGTGTTTTTAATTCTTGCATGTCTGAGCGTGTGTATGCGTAACTTTACCCATTTATGAACGGGGTCAAGTATACTCCATACCTTTGTTGTATGAGTACGCGTCAATTCTGTTATTTACCGCGTTAGGGTTTTAGAATTGTGTAAGCTTTGTAAAAGCTTATATATCCGGAACTCTACCCATTTGTGAATGGGGTCAAGTGTACTCCATACCTTTGTTGCATGAGTACGCGTCAATTCCATTGTTTGCCTTTTTGGGCTCAGGAATTGTGTTCAGTGTTATCAAAAAACTTGTTTATCCGTCCGGATAAAAATGCAAGTCTTTTTGCCTTCTGCTGGCCTATTACAATATTTGTGTGTGGGTACCACTTTGTATGGGTATCGCGAATGAAGATTTTGCCAATCTGTTTTTGGGATACCGCAAAGTGGAACACGCATTTGTAATAGTAGTAACAAACAATAATGTATAAAATTGCTTATTTATTGATTTGCAAATGGCCTGCGGCCCGATAGGTTACATAGAGAAATGTAAGAACATGGCTTACATATAACAGCGTCGAAGCTGTTGTGCATTCCATGTGCGTGCGATAGGTTCGCCTGCTAGCGTTTGCAATTTGTACGCGCCTTTCCCTAAGACCTCTTTGATGAGGTAGGGCCCTTCCCACTTGGGGGCAAGTTTGCCTTGGCGCTCGGCATTAGATGCCTCATTGTCACGTAGGACGTAATCTCCTGGGTTGAAAGTACAAACGCGGACGCGCGTGTTGTAGTACTTTTCAAGTTTGGATTTATATTTGGCCTCGTTGATGGCAGCGTTTTCGCGCCTTTCTTGCAAGAGGTCCAAATCGATCCTGCGTTCCGTGTTGTTGTCTAGTTTTTCAATAGCCAACATTCTAGGAGATGGGAGACCTACTTCCGCGGGGATCACCGCTTCTGAACCGTAGACTAGGCTGAAGGGTGTTTCCCCGTTGCTTGTTTTTGGGCTTGTTCGGTGAGCCCATAAGATACTTGGGAGTTCATCGACCCAGCCACGCCTGGCCGTTCCCAACCGTGCCTTGATCCCTTCGACTAGGCTTTTATTGATACTCTCAACTTGGCCGTTCCCTTGCGGGTGTGCGACTGATGAGAATATGTGCTCAATATGTAGTTCTTTTAGCCATTTTTGGAATTCGTCGGCAGCGAAGTTGGTGCCGTTATCGGTGACAATGCACATTGGTAAACCGAAACGGCAGATGATGTGTTCCCAAATGAACTTTCTCGTTATCATAGCAGTGGTTGAGGCGAGCGGTTTTGCTTCTACCCACTTTGTGAAGTAATCGACCGCTACTATGATAAATTTAATCGCACCTGGAGCGTCAGGGAAAGGTCCCACAACGTCAATTGCCCATTTCTGAAAGAGCCATGCGGTTGTGACGGGGACTAAGTTTTTCTTTGGCCGCAAGGTTTTTGGAGCATGACGTTGGCAGTCAATGCATTTGCGCAACTCTTTGACGGCGTCCAGGTGCATGCTGGGCCAGTAATACCCGGCATTCACGATTTTGGCCACTACCATGCGTGGTCCAGCATGTATGCCACATATGCCCTCGTGTATCTCTCGGATGAGGTATGTGGCATCCTGTGGGTTGACACACCGCAGGAGTGGCCCGAGGTATGACTTTCGGTATAAGATACCGTCTCCCATTTGATAATGGCACGCTTTGTATTGTAGCTTGCGTGCCTCTGATTTGCTTTCGGGAGTCACACCTGATTGTAGATATGCGATAATAGGTGTCATCCATGATGTTGAACCGTATTGAATGACGTTGACTTGGCGCAGGGGTACCGAAGGATTTTGCAGAATTTCGATGCGTATCTCCTTTGCCAAGTGTTGGAAGCTGGTAGATGCAAGTTTTGATAGTGCATCTGCGGACTTGTTTTCGCTTCGATTAATATGGCGAATATTGAACGAAGCGAATTTGGATATTAGTTGCAGGGCTTGCTCGAGGTAGAGGATCATGATATCCCCTTTTGCGGCATAGTCGCCGCGTATTTGGCCTGCAACTAACAAGGAATCGACGTGTGCTTCCAGATGTTGCACGCCGATTTTGACTGCTAAACGTAGTCCCGCTAACAGGGCCTCATATTCTGCCTCGTTGTTTGTGCTTTTGAAATCGAGGCGGATTGCATATGTAAGCTCTTGGCCGTCAGGGCTGACGAGTCGCAGACCTGCACCCGCACCTTCCTCGTTGGAGGCACCATCTGTGAATAGTGCCCATGTCTCTGAGGAGGATGGCGTTGGTGCAGGAGTTTGTGCTTCTTCGCATTCTTGGATGCGATTTACCGGTACTTCGGCGGCGAAATCAGCTAAGATCTGGCCTTTAATCGCGGGGCGCGGTTTATAGTGTATCGTGTGCGCGCCCAGCTCGATTGCCCATTTTGCTAATCTCCCAGAGATGTCGGGTTTGGATAGGATCGGCCCGATTCTGTAATTGGTTAGCACTGTGATGACGTGGTTTACGAAGTAGCGTCGTAATCGTCTTGAAGCGTGCACTAATGCTAGCACCATTTTTTCCATTATGGAGTATCTCGTCTCTGGGTCGTTGAGCATCTTGCTGATGTAATAGATGGGTGTTTGAACCCCCTTTCGCTCCACTCTTAATACCGCACCCACCTCGTTATCCGCGGCGGATAGGTATAATATGAGTGGCTCATCCTTGCGTGGTGCGGTTAGAGTTGGGAGTTGTATCAAACACTCCTTCATTTCCCGGAAGGCCTGTTCAGCCTCTGCGGTCCACTGGAATTGTTCTTTCTTTGAATAGCTCCGCAGGGTCTTGATGAACGGATAAGACTTAGCTGCATGGTTGGCTAAGAATCTGTTGAGTGCCGCTAGCCTGCCGGCTAGCCGTTGCATATCCTTCATCGATGAAGGCAATGGCATGCGCTCGATCGCCTGGACTTTCTCCGGGTTTACCTTGAATCCATCTTTAGTCACGATGAACCCAAGGAATTTGCCTTCTTCCATTCCAAACGAGCATTTCCCTGGATTGAGCTTTATGTTAACGCTTCGCAGAGTTTGGAATGTTCTTTCAATATCCGTGAGCATGGTATCCTCTTCCATGCTCATGACGACCAGGTCGTCCATGTAGATTTCGACACTTTTGCTTATTTGCCCGCGGAAAGTGTCGTTCATCAACTTTTGATAGGTTGAGCCCGCGTTGCGCAACCCGAACGGCATCTTTGTATAACAGTAATTTCCGGTGGGAGTCCGGAATGCCGTTTTGTCTTCATCCTCGATTGCCATTTGTACTTGATGGTACCCTTTGTAGCAATCGAGGAAACACTTCCACCTGAATGGTGTGAGATTGTCGACTTTTTCGTCGATTTCTGGAAGCGCGTAACAATCCTTGGGGCAGGCTTTGTTAAGTTCTTTGTAATCGACGCACATGCGCCAGCCCCCGGATGGTTTTTCTACCATGACTGGGTTGGATAACCAAGTCTGGTATTTAACTTCCCGTAGGATGCCTGCGGAGAGCAGTTCTTCGATCTGCTCCTGCATCGCCTGATTTTTAGCTGACCCAAGGTGGCGTCGGCCTTGGATCACTGGCTTAATACCTGGCAAGGTATTCAAGTGATGTTGCGCAATATCACGTGGGACCCTGGTCATGTCCGCGGGTGTCCACGCGAAGATGTCTTGGTTCCTGAAGAGAAGTTGCTTCAGGTGCGCTTTGGTGGCCGGGGATAAGGCGTGACCCAATGTGACCTTTTGTTCTGGGTATCTCGCGTTGAGAACCCATTTTTCTGGTTGGTCGTTGGGAGTGGGCCTTGCGACCTTGGTCGGACGTACTTCGTCCGACATCATGACGTCCTTGCGGGCATAGATTATCGCGACCCCCGATTCGGTTGGGAAACCAACCGCAGAGTGGGGGACGGACGTGATCATATTGAAATCTCCTTGGGATTCTCTCCCGAGGAGTACGTCATATCTGGAGGTGTGAGGTAAAACCATGAAGTTTACCTCTTCTGTCCTTGTGTGATTTCCGCTGGAAAGACGCACAGGGAAAGTAATCTGGCCCAGGGGAAAGACAGTTTCCCCTGCGAACCCGGTTAACGGGTAATCTACTGCTTGCAACCGATCTTTGTCCTCCTGGTCGAACTGGTTGAAGCATTGTTCGTAGATTATATCAGATGTACTGCCCGGGTCGATGAATAGACGCTCGGTGCAGTAGTGTGCCAGTTGGCCTGAAATAACGACGGCGCGCCTATCGCGAGGTACGCCTCGGACTTTTGGAAAGACGACTTGCTCGTCTTTCCAGTCACATTCCGGCCTTCTCGCCGCTTTTCGCGGCCTGCCTTTGCTTCCGTGGATCATGTGGGTGGAAGCCACGTACATGGTCCTCTTCCCGGAGGAGGTACCTTCGCCATGAGGGGTGATGCGCTTGGTGGGTTTTTGCCCACCTGGCAAAAGGTGTTGCAGTTTCCCCTCCTTTAAGGCTCGCTCAATCTCCAGCCGGAGACTGATGCAGTTGTTGGTGGTGTGGCCCGAGTCCTTGTGGTACTCACAGTAGAGTGTGAGGTCCTGATTTTTCTTGGACTTCATTGGTTGGGCCGGTCGCAAGAACTGTGGGTCCGCAAGGAGGACCTCACTTGGCGACATGGTGATCTCGGTTCAGTTGCGGTCCCGAGAATCTTTCTTTGATGCCCGACTGTCTCGGGCGGGGTTGTAGTTCCTTGGGTCGAACGTGTTGGTTCGCGGGAAGTACGGTTTGGAAATATCACGATTTCCAGCGTCCCGGTTGCGTTTATTGTTACGCTTGGACCCTTGGTGGGACGTTTCAGCTTGGAGCTTTGCCTTTGCCACATGCGGTTCGAGTGACCGCTTTGTCTGGGCGTATGTCTTGACCGCGGTCATGATATCCTCCCATTTTTTGGGCAAGCCCTCCTTGCCGGAGATGGTCATGATCATCTCTCTGTCTTTGACGGCCCGGATGAAGTGGTTTCGTGCCATCTGGTCTGCCACGTCACCTATCTCCAGGCACTCTTTATTGTAACGGACGACGAATGCCTCGAGGGATTCGTCGTCCCTTCGCCAGATGTTCATGACGTCCAACGAATCACGTTCGTGGCGTCGCTGCTGGCTAAAATGGGCGAGGAACTTGGTACGCAAGTCCTCGAATGAATCCAGTGATCCCACTGGCAAAGAATCGAACCATGCCCTGGCCAGGCCCGTAAGGGTCTGGGGGAAAAAATTACACCAAGTGGGTTCATCCCACTGGCCGTTGATGCCCGCGCCCATGAAGATGTTCATGTGGTCGTCCGGGTCGGTCGAACCACTGTATTTCCCAACGTTGAATGGGAACTTTGTCGTGGTGACGTGGGCGTTGGCGATCCGCGTGCCGAATTTGGAATTTTCGGCCGCTGCCTTTGGTCTGTATGGTTCATTCGCAGGGCGCTTAGCCGCCCTGAGGTATGTGTTGCGGGGGTGACTGGGAGGAACGTAGTTGCGTCCTCCCGGTCTGCTGCTGGTGTCATGTGAATCCCCGCGGTAGGTACAGTCGTCAGGGTCGGTATGACCGTACCCTTCGGTGTATGGTTGTGGGCCCAATCGGCTCTGAATGCCTGGGCCGCGTCGGGAGGTTGATCGCCTCCTGTCCTCGCCATGGGGGCCAAGGCGGGTATGCACTGGTCCTCTGGTATGGGACCCGTATGAGGAATCGTCCTCGTTGAGGGTGTGGACCGAACAGTAAGACGATCCGCGGTCATCACGTCGGCTTCTTGAAGCCAGGCGTGAATGTATCCTGCCGTCGTATTGTAAAATACGCTCAGCAGGGGTGTGCGGTGCTGGGGTAGGCCCAGCTTGTATATTCGCTTACGTACAAGCGCGATTGTATGCTGCTGTCAGCAGGGCTGCCTGCTGCTCGTACCAGGTATGAACGGTCATGCCTGGTGGGATCACAGATGCGAACTGTGATAAGTCATGTCCAAACATAAAGGAGGGGCTCCTTTGTGTGGACGTGCCGATGTGTCCGGGTTGGGAGGTCGAGGCATTGACCCCTACCGGAGGTGGGAATGGAGGATTTTGGTTATCCGCAGTGTTGTTTTGGTGAACAGTCATGATCGTGAGAGAGGGAAAAGGATGGTTTAGAAAATGCTAAGAGTAGCGATGGGCGCCAATGATGAAACAATGGTTAACCGGGCAGGGTTAACACACTGGTCTCGTCAAGAAGGGTTAATCCCTTCCTCTCGAGGATCGCTGGCTGGATCACCGGTGGTTGATCTCCTGCACAAGGAAACAAGCCGTGACTCGTAACAAGGATGATGGGGTGGGGGGTGCTCCTTGTTACCACTCTCCGGCGTGAGAATTAGTAGTTTGCTTGGGAAGCAAAGTAAGATAGTAGTAGTAGTGAGAGAGTTGTGAAGAGATACCTCAAACCTGGTTTGGGGTTGGTATTTATAGCCGAGGAGTGAAGGAGGATGATGATGGATGGACTGACGACGTGCTGCACCTTTGCAGGTGTGTCAGGCTTGTCGGTTGTGGAGATTACGCCACGTCAGTCCATTGCTTACGTAGCTCTGACAGGTAACTGCCATTGGTGCCACTTGCACTGTGGTGTCAGTCCCACTTGTTGAGTGCATAGGATGCGGTGCAAGCCGCATCGCTACATGCGGTAACATCTGAAGTTACCGCGTCTCCTACTTGTGATCAAGGAATACGCGAGATGCGGTGCTAGCCGCATCGTCGTCCGCGGAGACTATTTGCCTGCATCCCTTGTCGTGACGAAAACGCCCATATGGTGCGGTGTCAGCCGCACCGTTACGTTCATCTTCTTCTATGCCTAAGGTAAGGCTTTCTTGTATTGATAGAAGTGTTCACTGGATGCGGTGGGAGGCCGCATCACTGTGAGTACTTCCGTTTTCATACACCAGATGTGATGCTATGTCGCATCACTCTACCGTTCTCATGTTCCATGTAAGTCCTCCTTCGTTACTAGATAGATTGGATTCAACCCTTGTGCCGACGCGTTCTCGCATGGGCATAAGTAGGTTGTTAGCTAGTGGGGGTTTTGATAAGGGTAATGGTCACTCGCGGTCGATGCTGACGCGAGATCTGGGACCATACCCCTTCACCAGGCTGAGCAACATTTCTAAAAATATGATAAGCAGCTGCAATCGCTTCCATCTCATTAGAAATTTGCCGACCCGTCAATTCGTTTGGCCTATCATACTTCAGATCTGAAAATATCTGCAGCTATTTACGGTGGTATCAAAACACATAGAAAATTAGTGTATCAAAATAATGAAAGTGATAAATATCTATACCTTTACAAACAAAAACCCGTGAAACCGTTTCAAAATTAGGGTCAGCGACGACACCAAGTATGTTGATTTAGCAAATCTGATGTAATTTTCGCTGAGTACTTTGGGCTTGATGCTTCTGATTGTAACAATTCCACATCAAAAACGAAGATCAATCAACCATCAACAGAATGTAAGTTTGAAATCCCTAATTTCAAACAACAAATTGACTCGATGAACTTAGAATTGAAACTATATCCACTCGTAATCGTAATAAAATAAAAAAATAAACTATAGAAACACTAATTAAGCAACAGAGGTAGGGCAAAACGGGGGAAATGAAATCGAGACCTTGAGATGCCATTACAAGCAGACGTATAGATCATTTGATCTCTTTCGGTGGAGTAGAAGCAAAATGAGCTGATCAAGAATCTTTGAGAGAGAGAGAGATCGAAACAAGAGAAGAAGTGAGATAGAAGAAAGAGCATCATTTGAATTTTGAATTGGGATTTTTGGGAACCGAAAATAAATAAAAAATCTAAAATTAAAAAATCTACAGGTGAGTGACGTGTCCGTGGGGTATGGCGGGGCATGGCTAGCCTGGTGTGGCTTGGCCATGTGTATTAAAATAAATAAAAAATCTAAAATTAAAAAATATGCCCTAGCCAACAAGCCAATAAGAGCCGGCCACATAAGATTGCTAGAATGCCCCACGCCCGGCCTTAAGACCGTGGGGTATGGTGGGGCTTGAGTTGGGCTTGGGTTGGGGCATGAGTTGACACATGGCTTGGGGGCAGACATGGGCTCACCCACATTCAACTCGGTATGGTGGGGCGTGGGTTTGGCGGGCTTCGCTGGGCTGACCCGCTGGGCTATTTCAATATTTTTTTAAACAACAAATTTAATTTTTTTAATATTTTTAAATAAAGAAAATTACATAAAAAAATTCCTAACGTTTATATTTCTTTTTTATCTCTTCTTTCATCCCCAAGACTAGTTGCAACTCGTCACCCTCTAGGTGATCAATGGGCTGGGATAGAAATTTCAAATCATCCCGTTTTTGTTTCTGGGCATCTCTAGTGGCATCTCTAGCTTCTTTGCTCTTTCGCATTTTGGCCCTTTGTTGTTGGAATACATTGAATGTATCTAAATTGCATGAAATGTCTTCCAACTGATCGCCGTATATTCCCCTACGCGAGCCTGAACTCCCAGCTGAAGGCGATGTCGTATCCGATCTTGTTTTTTGAGCGCGCCTTTTTGAGGCATCTCTTCCATATTCAGGCCGGTTTGGCGAATCATCCAAAAGGTCCTCAAACTCTTGATCTCGTGCATCAGATTGTGCTTGGGACGAGGCCCTTGACCTTTTGGAAGACGTGTTCGATTCGCTACCAATGGGGATATTCGCCCACTTTGGATGGAACTTACAAATCTCCCAACAATGCATGAAACGGAAGTCGCTCCCCACGTTTGATTTGAATTGAACCAATGCATTTGTCAGAATGTCAGCTTCGGTTTCACCACTTTTTGGGTTTTGCTTTGCTTTATTTAAATAACCACTATATTTTGTAAGTTGGGTGCTTATCTCGCTCCACTTCGAGGATAAGCTATCGTTTGCACGATAAGTCTCCCTTCCCATTTTTTCATGGAATGCTCTACTAACCGCTTCCCACAAATGGCTACGATGTTGAGAATTTCCTATTTTAATAAAAACAAAATTCAATATATTACAAAGTTATATAAAAAATAACCATTAATATATTACAAAGTTATATACAAAATATTTAAGAATACCTAAAGTTGTATGTTGAGTTTGTTGACACCAAACCCTCGCCAATGCACGTTCTTCATTAACGACTCATTTTTGTTCTTTTCGTTTGACGGTTTCAAATGCTTTGTCCGCCTCGGTTTTTTTCTTATGACTTCTCTTTTTGGGAGCTATTGAGGCGGAAGGACCATCGTTGAGTGGTTGAGTTTCGGGGACGGTTTCGTTTTGTGAAAGGTCGATGGAGGTTGGTGAAAGGTTGATGGGCATTTGTGTAAACGGGGTAGGTATCGAATCATCGGTGTGTGGGAAGTTAGTAAACAAACGATTCCCAAGATACGATGCATAACTCGCTTCTTGGGGCATAGAAGAGTGTATGAAAAATGGACGAGGCATTGGACGATTAGGTGGTGGGCTAGGATTATTTTCTTGGAATGCATACGGGTTATTCGGGTCATAAACACGGTTATGGGGATGCATTTTTTCGTTTTGTAGAAGGAGGAAGATGATTATAGAAGGTGTGGTTGAATGTGGTAAAAAATGGAAGAAAAATGTGAGTTTTATAGTGAAAAAATAATTTTTTTTTGAACATAGCCGTTGGCCAACGGCTAGTTGGGTTTGGCCATTGAGAGCCCGTCATGTCAGCTTGTCAATACCACCCCACGCCCGGCTTGAAACCCAAGCCCCAAGGGCCACGCCCCAACCTCAGCCCACCCAGGGTGGTGGCTTGGGCGTTTTCCCCCAACCCAAGCCCCATACCCCATAGTCTAAACTCCCGCCCAAGGGGCCACGCCCAAACCCAAGCCCACCCGGGGTAGTGACTTGGGCGTTTCTCTCCAACCCACGCCCCATACCCCATAGTCTTAGGATGAGCAGGATTCCATTCCAAAAGGGTATAATTGAAAAGTGAATTGAATTTTGATTTTCATGTGCTTTAAACACTACTTGTACATCATGCTTTAAAGGTGTTTTAAGTAAAGTGGCAAATTACCTTAAGTCGTCATTCGGATATGCTTTTATATATAGTATAGATTGTATATATAGGTGTGTGAGAAAGGGGGAGGGCTGGTTTTTGTCTTCTTGTGGAGCGGCTCCATCGTCTCAAAAGTAACGGAGAGGACAAAGACGGTAGGGGACGTGGCAGTGTTTGGACCGGCGCCGGACCAAGACGGTAGGTAGGGGTGTTCAAAAAACTCGTGGCTCGCAGCTCGCTCGAAACTCGCTCGAAAAAAGCTTGAAGAAAGCTCGGCTCGAAATTGGCTCGGTTGTTAACGAGCCAGCTCGGCTCGGTTTGTAAACGAGCCGAGCTCGAGCTTGGTCTGGCTCGGCTCGTGAGCTGGCTCGATAAGGTTTACATTCTTCATTTTTTTGTCCCACGAATCAAAACTAAGGTAGTATTTCCCATATAAAAGAAGGTAAAGACAATGTACAAAGTGAATTAACTATTTATATACTTGCATATTTAGCCATACGGTTAAATTAAATGGCAATTATGGCCCTTAGTCTATGAAGAAATTCATTTTTAAGAGCTTTTTAAGTAGTAAATTTTGCGATTTTTTGTTAGTTCGAGCTAGATCAAGCCGAGCCGAGCTAGCTCGAATTCTAATCGAGTCGAGCTCGAGCCTCAAATCTCAGCTCGATTTGAAATTCGAGCTCGAGCCGAGCCAGCTCGAATCGAGTTCGAGCCGAGCTCGAGTTGGGTCTAGCTCGGCTCGACTCGACTCGGCTCATTTACAGCCCTAACGGTAGGGGACGACCCCATACCGTGTAGTCTTAATGCTCCCCCTTCAACCGACATATGTGTAATGTTTGCTAATCAAAATAACTATAATTGATGTCATCAAATAAAGTTTTTTTTAACAATAAAGCTAAATTTAAGTAGACATTGAGAATTGTAATGGAAAAATAGTTCACTAAAAGATATGAACGCATGCTTATAATACAAGTGGCATCAACTGTTTAAGATTCATTGTTTCACACAAGAAGAGAAATGGCCACCCATGGTGCTGGTGGCAATTTACTGATATTGAGACTTACACTTTATTAGTACAAGTGTACAAGTGATTCATGACATTATAATATTTTCTCTCTCTTAACACAAATATATAAGAACAAGAACAATTAGATGACAACGTAAAAAGTAGGAAACTCAAAATATTATGAAGAAACATGAAATGTAGACTAAAATACTATGATCTATGCATAGCGCGTTATCATTTTGCAATTAACATCACCAGCTTTACACATACCCAGTCCTTTGTGATATCAAGAAAGCGAAAAAAAGCTTCCCTCCCACGTCGATTGGCAAGTAGAGCACCACATGCAATCCAAAATCCAGTTCCATAAACAAAGGGTGCCACCTCCACCTCAAACTCTTTATCTCCGGGGCAATATTTAGTTAGGGGAGGTCCACAAAGTCCTGTATTTCCGGTGTACCTTGTAGGTTCAAAGGTCTGGAGTTGAGTTCCAGATGGAATTCTACCCGACAAATTGTTATATGACACATCCATGTAATCTAATGAAGTCATATGAGACATGCTTGGTGGAATTCCTCCTGAAAACTTATCTCTAGATAAATCCAAAATTTGAAGGTTTCCCATTTCGCCAATTTTTGGTTGAATATCTCCAAGTAAAGTGTTTATTGAATGGTTTAGTGCAATCAGTTCATGGAGATCGGTTAGCCCATATGGGATTTTTCCTGTTAGATTGTTGCTTGACAAATCAATGTACTTTAGCAATCTCAGGTTGTTGTTGAATTCACGTAGATATCCTTTCCACTTGATCAACGCATGGTCAACATACATATGCTCATGGATAAAACGCTGCACATTTTCATGAGGTGGCAATCCTTCTTGAACCACTGCAGTGAGATTATTAAGACATGAGGGGATGGTTCCATAAAGATTGTTTTTTGACAAGTGGCCAAAATTCGAAAATGTGCTAATTGACATAATTGTTGAGGGATGGTTCCAAAGAAGTTATTTGATGCTAGGTTAAGAGCATACAACTCTGATAAGTTTTCCCCAATCCAAACAGGCATGTGACCTGAAAACTTGTTGCCTTGTAATTGCAAAAAGAACAACTTAGTGCAATTCTTTAAAGACGGGGGCAGTTCTCCGGAGAAGTTGTTGTTGTATAAATACAAAACCTCAAGATTGGTCAAATACCCAATAGAAGCAGGAAGCCTTGCAGACAACTTATTTTGTCCCAGATTAAGAACTTTTAGTGCTTTGAAATTGTAGGAAATAGGTTCACCTTTTGTAAAATATAATTACAAAATATATCATAACGGGACTCTCGTTATTCGTAGGAAATATCATTGTACAATACCGGTTGCAATAACTAAATAAAAGAATATATATGTAATTATATATACCAATCTTGATTCAAGCCGCATCTCTGGTGAGTCCTTCACGCGCGCTTGATAGCATTTTAGACTCGAGTATTCATCGTCTTGAGTCTTGAAAAATACTCCTTAACTGCAACAAAGAGCACACTAAAACGTTGACGATTTTGGTTGAGGCACGTGTTCAACACGTTTCCCTTAAAACAGATTCCGCGCCTCTACTAAAGATGACGCGTCTGTCTCCCAGGGTACAACAGCCGAAGCAGTCTGTACTGCCGGAGATGGCTCACCGGCCCAAGGTTACATCCGGTAATTGTAGTGTTTGAACTCATGTGGTGGAAACAAGTAGAGAGTACTCATCTCTCTAGTTGGTGTTGATGCGTGTGTAGTGTAATATATTTTAGATGTATATTTAAGCCCCTTTTTACACTTTTAGCCAAGTTTTAAATTTATAAAACACGATATTTACTAACACTAAACACACATATGGGCAAGTGCACCCATCGTGGACGTAGTATAGTGTTGGTAAGATACCGAGGTCGTCCAAGGACACAAGAGCTTTTAATACCGGTTTATCCTCAACGTCTAATCAAATCAAAAAGTGAGAAAAATGTTTTAAACTAAGAAAAACAAAAACTAACTAAATGCTGAAAAATAAAATAAAAACAGATAGACAAGATGAATCACTTGGATCCGACACGTGTGTTAGTATAACCTTTGATTATTTTCGCACTTTTGCACTTGTTTAAGAGATTATCTTAGTTATTGTAGTAGGCCCCTCTTTTGAAGGCGACGTTACCCTCAACCCAGTAGTTTGAGTCAGCAAGGATACAATCCTAAAGGGTCGGATTATTGAAAGATAATGAATTAAGTTATTAATGCAAATTGTGGTAGGCCCCGCTTTCGGCGGTGACGTTACCCTCGGCTAAGTAGTCTGAGTCAGCAGGGATACAGTCCTAAATAGCCGGGTTATAGTATTAATAGTAGTTAACTTATGAGGGGGTCAAAGAGTTTGGATCCCCGCCATCCAATACCTATGGGCATTGAAGGAGATCCTACTAAATTTGACCCAGGTCCCAAGCAGGACCTCTAAACGCTGAACAAGGGCAAGACCCTTACCAAACCGTTCCCTTAACCCTCGACCAGGTAGCCAACATACCTCCATATAGACCGTGGAGATATGAATGGTGAAAATCTTTTATTTTATATAGACAGTAAAATAATGCCAAGACACCACGGACAAACGATAAGGAAAGATCACCTTCAACATAAGTAACTAGTTATTAAAGTCATTAATACAAAACCAAATAAAAAGTGCAAAAGATTAAAAATAAAAAGTATTATACTAAACACTTGTCTTCACCAAGTGATGTAAGAGACTTAGGCAAACATGGCCTTGATTGTCAAGAACTCTTACGATCAATCTTGGATCCCGAGACGACTCACACACTCTACGATGGACAATGGATGATGGTGGTGGATGATGGTGTTATGGTGGTGGTGGGTGGTGGATGGAGTGTGAGAGAGGTGGTGTGCCAAGGGATGAGATGGAATGAAACCAAGCACCCCTATTTATAGGCTGAACAGAAGGCTGGGCACGGCCCCGTGTCCGCTGGACACACCCCCGTGCCCGTCTGACATTCTCTCTCTTCATTAATTGTAATTCGCAATTACAATTAATGCGCCTGCTGTACTTTCACCACGCCCCCGTGCCCGCTGGACACGGCCCCGTGGTGGGCAATGGAAGCTTCTACTGGTTTGTCTTTTCTGCTGCTTCTTGGGCACGGCCCCGTGTTCGCTGGACACGGGGCGTGTTCAGTCTTCTGTTTTCTCTTCTTTGCCTTGGGAGGTGCCGTTGAGGATCCGGGCAGTCTACTTTTATTCCTTTTCTTGTATTTATGCTAGAATTAGTTGTCTTTTTGCTTCTTTTGTGATTTTGAGCTCATTTCATCCTGAAAATACAAAAGGAAGACAAAAACACTCTTTTTCCAACATTAGTACTTAAAAAGGGTTAGTTTTATGCCTTAATTGATGTGATTTATATGTTGCATTTTACACACATCAGTGTTCAAGTGTTCATACTACTTCTAGTATTCTTCATGTATCAAGCAATACCCTATTCTTCTTGTTGTAACAAAAAGAAAGGCACATAGCCTACTATTTGAACAAGACTAGTGAAATGATTCACTTAATTATTCACTTAATTATTCACTTAATTAGTCACTTAATTAGAGACTTAAAACTCTAATAAAACTAATTAAATACTCAAGAGTTACTGTTTTATTTACCACATGAATATTCTAATTAATATTTATAATTTTATTAAATTATAAATATATTTAATATCCATTCACCAAATTCCAACAATCCCCCACATGAATGGAGATCATTCAAAACACTTAAAATTTCCAATGTAACCTCGACAGTTGAGTTTTGCATACGATAGGTAGGTGTTACCCTTTGAACCTTCGCTCATGAAATGCACTTAGCCCACTAGCTCTGAGTAGATCTCGATGTCTTTGAACTCATCTGCCGTTTGTGTAGACGACAATACACTTCACACAAGACTCTCCCTAGCCGGGTCATCTCCTCATAGTCGTGTCCAATAATGGTCGTGGAACACTTTTCTGGTTCTGTGAGAGCTCTAGGAATTGTGCCCTCAATTCCATTCGAAGCGACCCCACTTCTCTCTAACATAGGTGATTCTCCTTAGATCATTAAAAACATTGTGGTTATCATGATCTATCCAAATCATTTACCACATATTATGCTTAGCCTCACACTTGTCACTTTTAGGAATGGACTAGGAAGTTTATTAATCTTTATAATAAACTACCTTATTAAATGCGTAGGGTTATTCTCCCACAGTGACCTCGCTTATTCATACAATTAGGTTTTCCTATTGAACTCAATTCTTGGGATCTCCAGTCTACTGAGTTAGGTTTCCATCATATGAACTTCATTTTTCAAGGGCTTCAGTCCCATTCCACAACTTGATCTCTAAGAAACCCTCAGGTTGTTGGATCCATAACATTAGCAAATAACTTTGGGTATTTGAGATCAGTTGTCATGATGTATTCTTAACTCGTAAGTTAATTTTGCCTATTGTCAACTTCTAAGACTATAACCTCAGTGGCCATCTGAATCTGGTTATAACATATGTCTTCGTAAGATACGTATATCATTTAAGGCAAACACATCTCCATTATACACTACGACCTTTGTATCCTCCACTTAGTCGTCTATTTGCAATGTTAGATTGGATAACAAAATCCTTATTGCTAAAAACAAATGCAAGACACCCCCCACATTTATTGGATAACATTTAGATGTGTTAATGAGAACCATTTCTACATACCCTTATAGGGTTGTTTCTTAAATGGTTCCTCCCCCACATTTCTTGCCATTTGATCAACATTTCTGTAACACAACTTATGGCGACATTTATACACATATGATTGAACAAGACCAACCTTATTGTATCAGTGAATTCAACTCATATTGCATTAGCTTACACAAGCTTCCGAGCTGACCAAAGCAACACATGCCATTGTCATAAGTTTGTCACCAACTTAGAATAATTCTAATTTAGTATCTAGAATAAGCTTAGACAATGAGTTCTCCTCATTAGTTTTTCGAATAAACTCTTAAAAGTTACATGTCATTTCCTTATAATGAATGGAAATTCTCTCTCAACTTTGTCCATACACAAATTCTTTTTATGTTCATACACATTTGAATGTTTAGAGTTAATTAGTCTCCATCAAGACCCATAATTAACCAAGTACTAGTCTAGCATGCTTTAGACTACAATACTTTAGCATGTGAACAGAAGATGCATCATTCTGATTCTTCACAGCCCTAAGGATATCATAATATCACTTTGCAACATTCATCCCTTGTTAAGACAAAATAATGAGACTTATTCATAATCCTAAACATCAATATTTAGGAAGGTCTCACAAATTATTATATATAGCACATAGCTAAATTTCATCATTCATTTAAGGAACATAACTTGATTACCTTTGATCTCCAACAATCTACCATTGACTCATAAGTACTTAAACATAAGTCTTAATCCAAGTCACTTGGTGAACACATTCATCACCAACAAGATGAATGTTCCTTGTCTACACTCACTATTATGTGTGAGATAGAATCAACTAGATCGACACTCAACAACATGGCATTCATAATTTTTCCAAAAGTGATTTGCACACATCTATTGTTATTCATTAGGAGATATGTATATTTAGGATGCTCTCCCAAATGAAGGTAAAATCTCCATATAGATCTAACAATAATCAAGTGGTAGACGCATCTACTTATAAATCTCGCAAGATTTATTAAAGATATACAATAACATATAGTACTTCTACTTTCAGATGTTAGAATTCACCTTTGTGAATTTTTCAATGACTTCTAATGAAGTATGCGATATGAATGTCGTTAGTGTATTTCATCTCAATACACTCACTACGTTATTTCATTACTCATTCATGATGTGGTTATACATTTATTGTTTCGTCTTTGACTTTTAGTCAATGTAACAACTCTCAAGTTGTTTATGTCCAAGTATTTTCATGTGCTATCCGTTTAAAATCATATTCTTTTAAACAATGTATAACCGACGTTATAATTATTTTCCACAAAATAATTTATATGTCACAACCATTAGTGATTTATTTCTTTGTAAAAAATTGCATGTGTTATCCGAAGATATTGAACACGAAACAATAAAATACATTGGAAACTAAATCATAAGTGGCAATCACTTTTGAAATTTAAACGGAAGCATAGACAATATGCAGACATCAAATAGCAAAGTGCTTTTATCTTCAACACTTTATAATCTGACCGAAATCTTCTCAACAATATCGTCCCATGGCATGTCTTGAGGTACTCCCTCAATAAGACTCCATGCACTTGTAAGTACAAGTTCCTCATTTCGTGTTTAAACTTTAAACTTGGACAATTGTGCTCAAAACAACACCAAGTTGTTACAAATACTACATTTAAGTAGTAAACTTGAACAATTATTTTTTGTTCACAACAACATCAAGTTGTTTTTCACCAAATAACATTTTCTAACACGCATGTTAAAAAAAAACGTTATAACAAGCACACTATAGAATCGAACGTTTACATAAAACGTTTTCCAAAGATATAGCTTATAAAATAAACCATTTCTCATCATCTTTAATGCTCACATAGGCAATTAAATGTTTACATAAAACATTTCTGTTCATTATGAACAATCTGTAACCTCGTATTCGTGATACACATTTTCTAACACACGTGTTAGAAAATTTAAGTCAATTTATATATACCAAACATGACCAAATTAGAGCATTAAATGTCATCATTAAAACTCTACTCAAGAGTTTCACCAAATGAGGAGTTAAGAGTCTCAATAATTATATACTTAAACTCTAATAAAACTCATCAAATGTCATCATTAAAACTCTAGTAAAGAGTTTCACCATATGAATAGTTAAGAATTTCAATAATTATAGACTTAAACTCTAATAAAACTCATCAAATATCATCATTAAAACTCTACTCAAGAGTTTCACCATATAAAGAGTTAAGAGTCTCAATAATTATAAATTTAAACTCTAACAAAACTCATCAAACATCATCATTAAAACTCTAGTAAAAGTCTCACTTTATTAGAGATTTTATTAGAGAAATAAACTCTAATAAAAACTAATAAATTGACTTGAAACTCTCCTTAAGAGTTTATCTTTCATATGAAGAGTCTAGTAAATGATTTTAATTTCATTAAATTCATATAACTACCACACCATCACTTTATGGTGATTTAATTCCTTGAAGCCAATCAACCATTAACCTCAATGTATGACATTTTATTTCTAAATCATACAAAGCATTAAAATAATGCTATAACAAATTGCTTATATAAAATGTCAACAAAAACATTTCAAAGCATTTGTATTTTAACCATTTTTAACAATCATGTTAAAATGAAAGAAATTCTAACGCACACGTTAGAAATATTAACATTTCCACAAAATGTTAATTCGACTTGCTAAAAACACATATATGGTTCAAATAAATAAGTCATTTCTAATACACCGTTAGAAACTAAACAATTAAAAAATTGCTTCAAACTAACGCGTTTCATGAACGTTTCTAACACACATGTTAGAAGACAAATGATTACAAAAATCATTATAAGACTTATTTGTTCATATCAATCCATGGGTGGATGAATAATCTACTTTAAATAGAGACGTAATTAGAGACATAAAACTCTAATCAAGTAACATAAAACTCTTATTTAAAGTAATAAAAAAACTCTATTTAGGAGAGTTTAACGTTTACAAAAAACATATGGTTCACACCAATAATTCCGGTCTAACACACATGTTAGAGAATTTAACGTTTACAAAAACGTATGGTTGACACCAATGATTCCGGTCTAACACACATGTTAGAGAATTTAACGTTTACAAAAAACGTATGGTTTACACTAATAATCCCGATCTAACACAAAAGTTAGAAAAATTAACGATTCCCAAAATCGTTTCAAACCAAACGTTGGAACTAAAATTATTCGTTTTGTACCACGGTATAGGATTTAAGATTTTATCTCAATCTCAAAAAATCCAAACACAACAAGTTGTACTACATACATATTTCCCAAAAAGAAAATATTTACAAGATCATAATCTTTAAAATATATATATATATTTTTTTATAAATCCTTTTGTGAACCCAAAATCCTTATAAATAAGGTTTTAAGATTGTAGCAACAATCTCATGAAATCTGTTTTAAGTTTGTAGGAAATAGGTTCTCCTTTTGTAAAATATAATTACAAAATATATCATAACGAGACTCTCGTTATTCGTAGGAAATATCATTGTACAATACCGGTTGCAATAACTAAATAAAAGAATATAAATGTAATTATATATACCAATCTTGATTCAAGCCGCATCTCTGATGAGTCCTTCACGCGCGCTTGATAGCATTTTAGACTCGAGTATTCATCATCTTGAGTCTTGAAAAATACTCCTTGACTGCAACAAAGAGCACACTAAAACGTTGACGATTTTGGTTGAGGCACGTGTTCAACACGTTTCCCTTAAAACAGATTCCGCGCCTCTACTAAAGATGACGCGTCTGTCTCCCAGGGTACAACAGCCGAAGCAGTCTGTACTGCCGGAGATGGCTCACCGGCCCAAGGTTACATCCGGTAATTGTAGTGTTTGAACTCATGTGGTGGAAACAAGTAGAGAGTACTCATCTCTCTAGTTGGTGTTCAAGTGTTCATACTACTTCTAGTATTCTTCATGTATCAAGCAATACCCTATTCTTCTTGTTGTAACAAAAAGAAAGGCACATAGCCTACTATTTGAACAAGACTAGTGAAATGATTCACTTAATTAGTCACTTAATTAGAGAATTAAAACTCTAATAAAACTAATTAAATACTCAAGAGTTACTCTTTTATTTACCACATGAATATTCTAATTAATATTTATAATTTTATTAAATTATAAATATATTTAATATCCATTCACCAAATTCCAACAGAAATTCCACAAACAATCTGGAATTTGTCCGGTCAGTGAATTGTCCGAGAGATCAAGAAAGGATAGTTGTCCATCAACAACTTCACACAAAAAGAAAATTCCTCCACTCAATTTGTTTCTGGAAAGGTCTAACCATTCTAAAGTGGATGGGACATATGGTATAGAACCATAAAAGTTGTTGGAACTTAAATCTATTCTTGATATAACATTAGGGTTGAAATTTGATGATAGATATGTTACTTCCCCAGTAATGTTGTTGGAAGAGAGATTCAAATGTGTCAATTGAGAAGGCCACAAGGTCCAAAACTCCACAGGAATTGTGTCAGAAATGTTGGTATTGGCAATATCAAGATAATTAAGACTTTTCAGTTTTTGAATCCATTTAGGGAAACTAGGCCCTAACATGCAAGAGCTCAAGTCAATTTGTTCTACACTAGAAAGGTTTGACATGTAAGCTTCAGAAGGAACTCCTTTGAGTGAGTTGTTTGAAAGGTTTACTTTTACAATATTTGATGTTCCAATGCTTTTAGAGATGGCACCGCTAAGAGAATTGGAAGAAACATCAAGAGTTTCAAGCTTTGGTAGTTGCCTCACCTTTTCACGTATACTGCCATTTAACTGGTTATGAGAAATGGACAAATATTCAAGGGACGAAAACTTTTTGATATTATCTGACAACGACCCTGTGAATTTGCTACTTGAAGCATCCAACTCTTGTAATGTAACCGATGTGCATCCAGACAAGTTATTAAGGAAATCAGGGAGATTTACCTACAATATTGAGTTGTTATCAAATAATAAAAATGTGACAACACAAATTTTCAAGAACCGATCAGATAACTTTTTCACTTATCAATTGGGCTTTTCTTTTCATTAATTGCTATTGAATGTAGATTGGACCTTCTTATTCCACTATCTCATTATATACGAAAGAGTTTTATATGATCAGATTTTGTCTCATGATGAATGTTTATGGGCCAATCACAATCCTTCTGTTAACCGAAACCAAAGCACACCTCACGTTTGACTCATTAAATGCTAATTATATCATTGCGCTCAATCAATATCATGTTATTGTCTGACTTTAGTAATGAATGTGCTGAGATATAATTGATGACAATTCAAAGTAGATGATGTTGATTGGACCGAGTATTTAAATGAAGGATCGAAGTAGATAAAAGGTTAATTAATTAATAGGCATCTTTTTATTATCTTAAAAGGCTGCACATTGATACGGGCTGCACACCCTTCGCGACCGCACACATATCCCGAACCCAAACAGAGCCCCGTGCCGAGCCCGAACCCCATACGCATAACACACAAGTATTATGTGTGTAACACTCATAATTATCGAATACGTAATATCATAACAAACCCTAAATCTCTCCCCTCTCACACGTAAATCTGTGGCAGTCCTCGTTGGTGATCGTCTTCTCCTTCCTCGAAGCCTTGTATTATGCATAATCTTCGCGGTAAAGTTCAATCCGGTTAGTTCTCATCTAGTTCTTGTGTGTTTGATTGTTTGATATTATGTGCTAAATATATGCTATATGAATAACATCATCACTATGATTCTAGCACGGATTGGTACACAAGTTAGGATTTTACGTGAACTAATGATCCATGATGTGGTATATTATGTGCGCACGCGGAAAGGGGTAGTATGATTTTATGTGTTAAATATCTGTTTAATCTGCCCGACTATGCGATTGAATGATTGTTATGAATCATATTCAGTGATGTAGGGTGTCGAGCACACCAAAACTTCCATGACTTGCAATGATCTAAACCTGAGTTGCTTATGTGAAGATTTAAGTTTATGCATGATAGTTGATGAAATTATTTTAATGATGAAGTGACTGATGAATTGTAGTAATATAATCTGATTAGGGGCGATTGGCTTATGTTCTCATATCATTCGATATTAACTGTTAATTGGGTTGCACACGTGGTTGTGCGATAACGACCGAGGTAGGATATGAGTATACGAATTGGGAATAATGAAACTACGAAACTTTTGAAAGTGAATTAAGATATTTGATCTAACATGAACATGATGAAAATTTCGCTGGTTGATGCAAATCGGAAACTAAACCGCCTATGATTCTGTTTGCATGAAATAAGGGATTAGTTCCAAAATTGTGTAACTAATTGGCTTAATCTTTGTAACTGAGTCCCTGCTTCTAGACTAGATGTGACTGATCGTACATTGTATGTGATCGCATACGAGTGTGTGCACAAATCAGATTGTATGTTGTATGATAAAATGAAGCACACACAAAGCTGATCGTACACATTAATTCTGATTTTCACACCCCTAAGTTGTATAATATTGGGCTGGGTTCTGATGGGCCGCACGCACACGGCTCCGTTTGTTGGGCTACTTTCTAAACGGACTAAATAGTGTTAGGCCGTTGGGCTGTAAAACTGTTGCTCGAACCATGAACTTGCGATAAGAATCTTTATAGGACGTGAATGTTTACAAAGTGTTGCGTGATGTTTATTGTCTATTACATGCAATAAGTCAAACGATATGAGCTGTCAAATATTTTGTGAGACATGTACAACATTGCATGACCGATACAACTTGTTTAATGCCGGTGCACTATTTGTATAGCATGTGAATGTGGAATGTATGATTTAAGTGCATATAAACTGATTGCTTTTGGTAACCACGGTAGGGTTTGGTTGACTGACGGGAACGGGTAACTAGTCTTACCGAGCAAACCTAAGGTGAGTTCACTGCACTTTTCTAAGCATGCGTCCCGGTGGTTTGGGACATCTGGTAAACGTTTCTGAAGGGAATACTGGGTAAACTGTTTAATCGGGATGTTGGTTATTGAACACAGTATAAATCATGTAAGACCCCGTACATTTACCGTGTTGGTGAAGAAGCAAAGAGGTATTTAGTTGATAGCGCTATTAGGTTTGGCACCCTCACACCGGGCCGAAAGGACGGGCGTGAACTAATTACCTGGACTTCATGACCAATGCCTAGTTAGAGGCATTGGGGTTGGGCATTCTCATCGTGTACATATAAGACCCCTTACATCTATTCAAGGTTGTTTGATACCTTGACCTCCTGACCAATGCCTAAATGGAGGCATTGGGGTTGGGCATTCACATCTAGTCGCCACATACGGTAATCGAGTAATAACAACATCAAAACAAATCGTTGAACTGTTTTATACACATATCTGGTAACAAAACACGTTAACAAAACTTTGAACTCACCAACGTCGTCTGACACACTTGTCTGCATGCTTGCAGGTCTGTAGGCTTATATCATTTGGAACTTGCTGTCTGGGAGGCTGGAGTGGTCATGGGTCGAGATACAAGGAATCGCAATACAAGCTTAATGGTTTATATACACATGTTTTACGAAACACTTAACAAATGAATTATGCTTCCGCTGTATACAATGAATGACATGTAACGCCTATAACACTTTATGTTAATGAATGAAAGTTTTATTTAAATACATTTATGAGTTCAATGTGATTGGTGGCTTGGATCCTGGTATGTCACACGCCTCGCGAGGGTTTCCGCATGTGGTATTTTGGGGGTGTGACAGTTTGGTATCAGAGCCACTGGTTATAGTGAAGTTGGTTTTAAAACGTTTTTATAAAACCGGACTATAACCGAACAACTCTGAAAACGTGAATACGACCATGACACTCAGCTCCAGACTGCAAGGTTCGTCTCTCGTATACTCATTGTACTGCATAACCAGTGAACACTTATATATGATATTGCATGTGATTGCACGTTTAGCACAACAGTATGAATTCATGTATTACTTGCATGTGTTATGTGACTGATAGGGTGATATCTCCCTAAACATTCATGACTTACATTTCGTGATGCTCTTTGTTTGCTACTTAAGTTTCAGGAACCATTTGACATGAGTTAGGAGGAGCTGAGATGAGCATGCAAAACACAATATTATTGTGGGTGCACACATAATAATAATGTAGGGGGCATGTGAGTCCCAGTGAGGCCTAACAAGTGAAAAAGGGTTCTGCCCTGTTCTTTAATCAATGTGAAACGTAACAAAGCCTATAGGATTCATAGCAGTGATTGTTCCTTACTTGAACATGACCTTTTCACTTCTCTCAGAATCCTTTCGAATCTCGGTGCTATCAAATATTACTTGAACACCCACCTGAACGCCTAGCGAACTGTGTAGAATGTTAGGTGCTTGTACGAACGTCCATGGGTTGGATGTTGCAGCGTCAACGATTGGTCTGTACCTCTCTCATTCCTCTTTGTTTGCGGGAACTCAATGTACTGACGTCTTAGACCCTGAAGTGCGATCACTTCTGGAACGCTCTGGAAACTTACCGTGTATTACTCAGTCAACTTGCAAGAACGATGGACAAGAGGATGAGCGTAGCAACCTTAGTGTTAGAACGACCTTGATTACCGGCAACGAACTCCAGCAGATTGACTTCAACTGAATCCTTAACCCTAGTCAGCGATTTAAGGGAGTTAGCTCATACGGATTAATCGTGACATAAACAACGACCATTGACCATGGTGTGGAATGTGCAACTGCCAGCACTATGAGTAGCGCCTTAGGACGTGGCACGGAAATGTGACAAGAAGGACCCTGTTTGTGAAAGATCGTAAGGCTCCATTTCAAGCAACGACATTAGAGGCAACAGTCACGGCGACATCAAGGTACTCGCAATCGTAGCATGGAAACGAAGGTGACATTGGCAAGGAATGACTGCTGTTAAGTCAAGACGTCAACAACCCAGGGAATAGTGACAGTTTTGGGAGTTCTAGTAGCAGTAGCAACAACACTGGATGTGGTACTCGTGAAGGGCATTTAGGATTGGCGTGGGCGACGCCAGGATTATAACAACATTGTGGCCTACACGTTCTTAGTAACTAATCACTTCGTCACTGTTTTGCTCAACCCTGATGCTTCTTGAAACCGAACTTGCTGTGGAATCGGCAGATGGCAAGTCAAATGAAACCTCATATGTTCGCTGGGATGCAAACTTGACCTTGTGGGACAAGTGTTCGACATCGACCTTCCTTCTGCTATTCTTGATAGTCTCGATGCGGTAAGTAGTGTGGATTGGTTATCCAGATATCGCGTAGATATACGCCGTGAGGCGAAAATTTTGGGTATCCTCTCCTTCGTAGAGGATCGTTATCTGTTCTAAAGCGTCAGAGTGGCGCAAAGGTTAGCATCATTTCAGCTATGAAAGCACAGAAGTGTCTACGGAAGGATTACCCTGCTATGTTGGCACTCGTACCGATGTTAAAGCTAAGGAAAAGAGGATCGAGGATCGAGGATCCAACAACTGTTCATGATTTCTTTCGGTGAGCTACTCGAGGAACTTTCAGGTTTACTTCCACAACTGTTAGATGGACTCTCAGTTTGATCCCGCGCCAGAGGCACCCATGATTCTTCGTACCTCTTACAGTCTTGCGCTAGGAGGGTCGCAAGAACTGTCAAATCAACTACAGGAACTGTGGGGCAGGAGTTTCATAGGATCTTGCTCAAGAACCATTTTGTTAGAAACTGATCGACACCAAAGATTCCTTCGGGGATGCAGCAATTCCTCGGTTTCGCTAGATACTATCGCAGCTTATTCACAGGATTTTCGAAGGTCGCACAACTTAAATCTCTTTAGCACAGCAGGGTGCTGTTTTCGTGAAAGACGAAACACGAAGACGTCATTTCAGCTTTCGAATTCCAACTCTGCAATGCACTAAGCATCGTCTTTACCCGAGGGTGCGGGTGATTTAGTGGTCCGAATCAGAGTCCCAGTTACACGTCGATGCAACATGAGAGAGTGATGACTTACGGAATGGAGTTACGAAGAGGAACTGCACGACAAACAATCTGCGGTGGAAACCGTGGTCTTTGGATTTAAGTGGGAGGCATTACTTGGACGGTACCGAATGCACTACTTAGACCGATCACAAGGACCTCCCGTGTACCCTGGTTACGAAAGAGCTAAATCAGTTAATGGTATCACTGGATGGAACTTTTGGATGATTACGATTGTGAAACTTGAATGTGCACGGGCTTTGCAGCTCACTATCGACTCTAACTTACCTGATCAGACTCGCTTTGTTCAAACTGGAGAACTAAAGAAAGAGGATTTTCAAGTTGAACCCAGGCGGGGCATGGAGAAACAACCTTTGGCAGGTCGAATGATATTCGCTACCTCAAGGAACGAGTGTGGATCTCATTATACGACAACTTTAGGGAACTTGTGTTGAGCAAAGCACACCGGCTTCGATATTCTAGTCGTCTGGATTTTGATGAGAGATATTAGGATCTATAAATCTTGTACTAGTGATCGAGCATGAAGACCCATCTAGCAATGTATGTGAATGATGTTTGACTTGTGGGAAAGTCAAGGTGGAGTATCAGCAACCGGCAACACCCATCTGGAAAATGAGATCAGATTGCCATGGATTTTGTTGCTAGTCTACTTACAACCCGAAACAGAAACAATATCACCTGGGTGATCATTGATTGTCTTGCGTAACCAGCACACTTTCTTGCAATCGAGGAAACTAACGAGTCTTCACGAGCTGTGAACGTTCCTCTGAGAGAGGCGGTTTTACGCACGAGTTGCCAACTCTTGTTACCTCTGAATTTGATCTACGTATGATTTATGTTAGGCAATACACAACACCCTTGCCTCACGTCAGGACCAGAGCATTGCTTATCGCCGTTGGGCAAAAGATCAGGGAAAACGAACTCTCTTGGCACTCGAAGACATGCTGCGAGCATGTGACTGGCTTTGGTGCAAATTGGAAGGACTCTTACCTATGGTTGAGTACTACTGCGGCAATTATCATCTTGGTAACCAGACAGCTCTGTTGAGGCATTACATAGACAATAATGCCAACCTTCTTGTTAGACTGAGATGGTTGACAACTTAATTACTGGTCCAGGACTGGTACTCGAAACTCTTGGGAAGGTTGTTTGGATCGGGAGTCGATTGGCGGCAACGCGTGACTGTCAGGAAAGCTGATAAACTTGGGAAACGCTGGAAGATCGCTGTAGGCGATCGTATCGTGTTGAAAGTCTCACCCTGGTAGGGTATGGAATGCTTGGGAAGCATGGCAAGCTTAACTGACGTCACGATGGACCATTCAACAGTCTGGGAAGAATCGGTAGAGTAAACTACAAACTCGAGTTACCCGACGACTCGGGTAACGTACGCGATGTCATTTACGTTTCGGATCTAAGGCAGTGGTTGTTTGATGAAAAACGTGCGATACCTTTACTGGAGGAATTTATCGAACACATGGACCAGGAAGTCAAGGTTCGTTAACATAATCGTATCACGATTGTGAGAGTTCGTTGGAACTCAAGACGTGGACCGGAGTTCACGTGGGAACGCGAGGATCAGACGAAGCTCTAGTATCTTCAATTGTTCAAACAGTTGTTTCAACCTTGGATGTCATTGACGAATTTCGGGACGAAATTTCTTTCAAGTTGGGGATGATGTAGTACCTGCGGAAAATCCACAGTCATCCTAAGTTAGCGTCTTTCCATTTTGGGATTACTTGTCAAATTTCGGGACGAAATTTCTTTCAAGTTGGGGATAATGTGACAACACAAATTTTCAAGAACCGATCAGATAACTTTTTCACTTATCAATTGGGCTTTTCTTTTCATTAATTGCTATTGAATGTAGATTGGACCTTCTTATTCCACTATCTCATTATATACGAAAGAGTTTTATATGATCAGATTTTGTCTCATGATGAATGTTTATGGGCCAATCACAATCCTTCTGTTCACCGAAACCAAAGCACACCTCACGTTTGACTCATTAAATGCTAATTATATCATTGCGCTCAATCAATATCATGTTATTGTCTGACTTTAGTAATGAATGTGCTGAGATATAATTGATGACAATTCAAAGTAGATGATGTTGATTGGACCGAGTATTTAAATGAAGGATCGAAGTAGATAAAAGGTTAATTAATTAATAGGCATCTTTTTATTATCTTAAAAGGCTGCACATTGATACGGGCTGCACACCCTTCGCGACCGCACACATATCCCGAACCCAAACAGAGCCCAGTGCCGAGCCCGAACCCCATACGCATAACACACAAGTATTATGTGTGTAACACTCATAATTATCAAATATGTAATATCATAACAAACCCTAAATCTCTCCCCTCTCACACGTAAATCTGTGGCAGTCCTCGTTGGTGATCGTCTTCTCCTTCCTCGAAGCCTTGTATTATGCATAATCTTCGGGGTAAAGTTCAATCCGGTTAGTTCTCATCTAGTTCTTGTGTGTTTGATTGTTTGATATTATGTGCTAAATATATGTTATATGAATAACATCATCACTATGATTCTAGCACGGATTGGTACACAAGTTAGGATTTTACGTGAACTAATGATCCATGATGTGGTATATTATGTGCGCACGCGGAAAGGGGTAGTATGATTTTATGTGTTAAATATCTGTTTAATCTGCCCGACTATGCGATTGAATGATTGTTATGAATCATATTCAGTGATGTAGGGTGTCGAGCACACCAAAACTTCCATGACTTGCAATGATCTAAACCTGAGTTGCTTATGTGAAGATTTAAGTTTATGCATGATAGTTGATGAAATTATTGTAATGATGAAGTGACTGATGAATTGTAGTAATATAATCTGATTAGGGGCGATTGGCTTATGTTCTCATATCATTCGATATTAACTGTTAATTGGGTTGCACACGTGGTTGTGCGATAACGACCGAGGTAGGATAAGAGTATACGAATTGGGAATAATGAAACTACAAAACTTTTGAAAGTGAATTAAGATATTTGATCTAACATGAACATGATGAAAATTTCGCTGGTTGATGCAAATCGGAAACTAAACCGCCTATGATTCTGTTTGCATGAAATAAGGGATTAGTTCCAAAATTGTGTAACTAATTGGCTTAATCTTTGTAACTGAGTCCCTGCTTCTAGACTAGATGTGACTGATCGTACATTGTATGTGATCGCATACGAGTGTGTGCACAAATCAGATTGTATGTTGTATGATAAAATGAAGCACACACAAAGCTGATCGTACACATTAATTCTGATTTTCACACCCCTAAGTTGTATAATATTGGGCTGGGTTCTGATGGGTCGCACGCACACGGCTCCGTTTGTTGGGCTACTTTCTAAACGGACTAAATAGTGTTAGGCCGTTGGGCTGTAAAACTGTTGCTCGAACCATGAACTTGCGATAAGAATCTTTATAGGACGTGAATGTTTACAAAGTGTTGCGTGATGTTTATTGTCTATTACATGCAATAAGTCAAACGATATGAGCTGTCAAATATTTTGTGAGACATGTACAACATTGAATGACCGATATAACTTGTTTAATGCCGGTGCACTATTTGTATAGCATGTGAATGTGGAATGTATGATTTAAGTGCATATAAACTGATTGCTTTTGGTAACCACGGTAGGGTTTGGTTGACTGACGGGAACGGGTAACTAGTCTTACCGAGCAAACCTAAGGTGAGTTCACTGCACTTTTCTAAGCATGCGTCCCGGTGCTTTGGGACATCTGGTAAACGTTTCTGAAGGGAATACTGGGTAAACTGTTTAATCGGGATGTTGGTTATTGAACACAGTATAAATCATGTAAGACCCCGTACATTTACCGTGTTGGTGAAGAAGCAAAGAGGTATTTAGTTGATAGCGCTATTAGGTTTGGCACCCTCACACCGGGCCGAAAGGACGGGCGTGAACTAATTACCTGGACTTCATGACCAATGCCTAGTTAGAGGCATTGGGGTTGGGCATTCTCATCGTGTACATATAAGACCCCTTACATCTATTCAAGGTTGTTTGATACCTTGACCTCATGACCAATGCCTAAATGGAGGCATTGGGGTTGGGCATTCACATCTAGTCGCCACATACGGTAATCGAGTAATAACAACATCAAAACAAATCGTTGAACTGTTTTATACACATATCTGGTAACAAAACACGTTAACAAAACTTTGAACTCACCAACGTCGTCTGACACACTTGTCTGCATGCTTGCAGGTCTGTAGGCTTATATCATTTGGAACTTGCTGTCTGGGTGTAACACCTCGAATTTTTGTGTCCAATGATGTGTTAACACGTGTCATTTAATTACACGTGGCATTGATATTAAATAAAGGACTAATTTTGACAAACCTTGAAAGTATATAAATTCGAGGGTTATAAATGTCAACAAGGGTAAATATACTGTATAGTAACCCTAAATAATGCTTGTACCTTCAAACGAATAAATCATAGATCGTACGGAGGCGAAACGCGGAAGAAAGTGAGAGATTACGAACTACAGGGGTTAACTGTGTCAACATGTTTAATTATACCTCTGAGTGACCCTTTAACGTTCCCAGGGCCTCGTAACAGTATTATACGCTCACTAGAATATACTGTATAAATTCCGCGAAGTTCCGTCTTAAAGCGAGAGAGTTATATTCAAATTCGTATGAGAAGGGTTAAAAGCGTCAACAGTGAAAGTTAAGGCTTTCCAAATAACTAATAAACTAACCAGGGGACTTAATAATGCGGGTAAATAACACGAGACCCCTATCGGTAAATAACCGAGGGCCAAACCGCAAAGTTACCCCTTCAAACCCGAAAGGTCAGGTAAATCATTACGAAAGATTTCGTTATTAATTACCGGATTCTGACAATCATTACAAAAGATTTAAAATTTCTGGAAATCTGGCCTCTCGCGACCCGCGTTAAGTAATCGCCTAAGTGTAGGCGGGTCGCGAGCCTCCTAAAATACGCGCCTGATATTTGAATATCAGGCGACCCGCGTTAAACAAGCATGGAACTCCCATGCGGGTCGCGTAAAGTGCCCAGATGCAGAAACTTGTAACTTCTTGCCTTTTGAGCATTATGAACGACCAAATCTCCAATAAATGAGGCATGGGCACCCTACACTTGACCCATAGCTCCAGGGGACACATGCCCATCATCCATGATCAGTTGTAGGCTGTTGTGTGTTGATCTTGAGCTCATTTCTCACTATAAATAGCCATGTTATAGTCATAACATTCACACAACTCAAACCCTTCTATCTGATCATTCTAAGAAGCTCTCTAGCATTCTCTTTTGCTCTCTAAGCAAGATACAACTGCTGTAAGTCGTTCATACCCATTTTGGTCTTACATTTCCATAGTTTTAGCCTATAAACACAACCGTCGTAACTAACGGTTGTCATTACAATAACTTGCAAATGGTTCAGTCTTATGACGGATCAAAAGTGGTTTTGAGTAGGTAATTATGTGGGTAATAAACCTCTAAAAGGGTTCCCCCTGATCACCACTCTAACTATGTCAAATATCGAGTCAAACGTGCGGTTAAAAAGTCAACAGAAAGCTATTTTAGCGATTTATGCATAATCTGTAATGTATATGTTATGAAACCTGTTTTGACACTTATAAAACATGATATTAAGTATATAAACTTGTTTGCGCTCGTTTGAATCGATCATTTGCTATATTGAACCGGTTCGGAGCCGAATGTCGCAAAAGTTTGACTTTTGCTTTTACTTCAGTTCTGACCTGTTTTAGTGAGGTATAGATATACCTTAGGACTCTCTTAGGACCAGGTTACATGATGGTATAAACCTCTGTGATCGGTTCATGAGTTACCCGAGTCTTTTACGCATTTCCGTTAATCGCCTAAAAGTTGACCGTAACGCCGTTTTGAAAATAAAACGAGTATTTCGGACACGTGAACGGACCAGAACCTTGCTTACTAAATTATAAGCATGTCCTTAAAGTTTCACGTCAATCCGAGGTCTAGAATGAGAGTTATGCTAAATGGCGCATTTAAAGTAAACTTTTGTAATAAACGGCGCAATTAGCATAACGCCCATCTAAACCAAGATTTCGACACCAAAACTTTTACCCACTGTATTAAAATAATATTTTGGGAATTTTAAAGATTTTTAATAATTCTTACCTCGCTCATAACCTGCGGTTATGGCTACGGTTCGGTAAATACCGAATATGCCCTTTTCGGCCAAAACATGAGTTCTACAAGGTCTTTTGACCCGATTCCAGTTGCTACTGATTTTAAATAATAAATAAAGTATCTTAGACTTTATAAACTGTTCGGGAAACTCAGATTTCCTGTAGAACTCGAAAAGCTCTTTAAAAGTCTTTAAAATGACCGAAAAGCCCCTACGGGGCATAATGTTAGCTTAAACTCGTTACGGGCATCACGGAAGGTATCCTACTGATACCACAACCTCTTTAAGGCATATTGACTTAGGAAATAAGCGTACGACTCTCATGGTTAACTGTTTCGCCTATTGCGCGCACGGTTCGGCTTATGAAACTAGTTTTCATAAACTAGCCGATACGGGTCAAATTATATTATTTGAACCCCAAAATCCAGAGTGTGAACCATAAACCCATATAAAACAAGTCTCTGAACTTGTTGGGTCAGAATCGCACTCCATTCTCGGTTTTCGCCTTTTCACGCGATTAAACCATATTCACATATCGGAACCAACCGGTCTAGGCTACGGCCATTATAACGACTCGTTAGGATTCTAAGAGGTTAATTAAAACCTTCGTTCCAGATTAGGAGCCCCAGTAAAAGCTATCGGTGATTTAATCAGGAAATATACTTGCAAAGGTAAATACTTTAACTTATTTCCCCTATATGGGCTTGGGTTACGGTATATTAATACCGCTTGATTGAGCATTATATTCTTCCATCGCTTAGGTGGTTAATTAAATAATATGATCGGCTCATTTAAACAGTTTTGTTTCTTAAAAGCCTTTGGGGGGTTTAATGACCGTTGTCCCAGATATCCTTGGCATCATTTTACGAAATGGCCACGACCATCGACATCCCGGTGTAGGTGTACACCCAGTATATATTGTCGACATTAAATTAAAAGACGTAGCCGTTGGTTTTTATACTACGGTTTTACGCAATGTGGTGTGTCTATAAATCTTTAACCCGGCACGACCCGGGCTACTGAACGCATAAAAGAACATGTAAAACGTTCACAAGATTTTAATAATTTTCCCAAGTTATAAAAGAGTTTGTGCCTTGTGCATTCAAATCAATTTTAACAAACATTTTCAAATGTGTCAGTTGAATGTATTTACCAGTGTAAACTGACGTATTTTCCCCAAAAAGATTAAATGCAGGTACTATACATAATGGGCTGGTATAGGCGTCCTAAGCATCGTACATAGTCTCGCAAACTCGATGCTGCATCTGAATGAACAATATTTATTACTTTTTGATCCGCTGTGGATATATTCAACTTCTGTAATACATTTGATATTACAACCAGAGGTTGAAGTTTATATATTTATCTTAAGCTTCCGCTGTGCATTATATGATTGTGTGGTTTGACTATATTGTTGCCAACATCGTCACGGTAATCCCCCACCGGGCCCACCGGTGAGACACGTGGAAATTGGGGTGTGACAGGTTGGTATCAGAGCCAACATTGAGTGAATTAAACACTATCCTAATGTGTTTAATCTCAATGACACAATTGCACATACTTGAGTCTAGACAAGAACTTAGGACAAATTCGAATTGTTATTCCAATTTTGTCTTTTTCTTTTATTATTGGTATTTAAAGTTCTATAAAGCAGGAAAAATGCCGCCCGTAATATTCCGAGGAAGAGGAAGGGGAAGAAGAGGCAGAGGAGATGTCGTGACACATCACGATAACGAAGCTGGACCATCTGGTACAAGACATCCTTCGATGACACGGAGCGAAGAGCCACAACGACGAAGAGATCTTTACGAACCCGCGAGGCATTCCACCTCGCACAGCTCGACGCCATCCTACCGGCACTCCTTTGGGCCAAACTCAGAAAATGATCCCAACAACCCACAACCTTCCTTCATACCTCTACAACGTTCGGTATCGACCCGGAATTATGACGACCCTACTCCATACTACATAGGCCAGTTTAATCTGGCTGACTACATACAGGAACCTTCAGGTTTTGTTCCACTAGGGCCACAAGATCATTTCTCCGAGGACCATATGGATGAAGATACTGATCCAACTGAACCTGCGCGTGGTACGCCCACGCATCCGATAGAAGTCTCTGATGGGTCATCCTTCCATGGCACGCCCTATCAGGGACCTGACCGTTTCCAAGCGATGTTTGACCGATATGAGTGGTACTACACACCACCTCAACAGACATCACAACAACCGCGACATCCACAGGATCCCTCTGAGGATTCACGCTTTGAGGCAGTTACGCCACCACCTCCGCCACTGGCGCAACCAGTAATGCCTGATCCGCCGAGGCGTAGGAGGACAAATGCTCGTATGTCCATACGAGGAGGAGGAGGTATCCACTTCAGCACTCCTCGACATTCTAGTAGTAGCCACTATCCGCCACTACAAGAAGAAGGACCTTCAAGTCCTATACAGGAGGCGAACTCCGCACCAGCTGCACAAAATTCGCCACCATTTGGGTATGACCAACCCATACCTGCTTACACGGGTCCGACGGCTTACAACCCATTCGAACCGTCACAAGCACAATACAACTACGGCTATGAGCGCGACCCATATGTGGTGTCGGCAAGATATAATGCGCGCTACCCTGACGGAGCACATGGAAACATGGGACCGCCGGACTACTCAGCTCATGGGTATCCAATACCTCCCAGACCTCCAGTTCCGCATCAAGCACCACAACCACGTTTCTCTCCTCCTGAACAGGAAGAAATACTCCATCGCCTAGATCGTGTGGAGAGAGAGTTCGAGGAAGAGAAGAAAAGCCACCGAGGATTTCTCAAAGGCTTGGCGAACCTACTAAAGGGCAAAAAGAAGAAACGTGACCACTAGCCCTTAATAGTTGTACTAATGTAATTTCTACTTTGAAATAAGTGCCTGCGTGGACACTTATTGTATTTCAGTCCCTACGTGGACTTATCTTTTAGTCCTTACATGGACACCTATCTTGTATTAGTCCCTGCGTGGACTTGTCACTTATTTTAAACCTCTATGGAGGTGTGTACTATTTGAAGGACCCGTTTAGGGCAATATGTAATTGTATTTGAAATTTTGGAATGTATGTTATGAGTTTTGTTTTAATATGTATGAAATAAATCAAAACCAATCCTTTTAATTGATCTGCCTAAATAAAGAATCTTAAAAGGTGAAACCTAGCTTGGTGTCTTTTAAAGATCCAGTCAAGATGGTACGACCTAATTAAAAAGATTCTGATTCCCTGTTAACCTCTGTACGCATGTTAACCATCATGGTAGATGTGATTCGTTAAAATCACGCACGCCATTCTTATACAATAATCCTTTAAGGATTTCAAAAACCCCACTAAATGATTTATAAATCGTGGGTTAAATCACCAATGAAGGTGATCAGTATTATTAAAAACATCCATTAGCGATGTAGTGCCTACGGGCCAACCATATTAAAAACATCCATTAGTGATGTAGTGCCTACGGGCCAGTATTGTTAAAACATCCATTAGAGATGTAGTGCCTACGGGCCAACCATATTAAAACATCCATTAGAGATGTAGTGCCTACGGGCCAACCATATTAAAACATCCATTAGAGGTGTAGTGCCTATGGGCCGTAATAATTGTCTTATAAAGACAAAAGGCAGTGGTGGTCTATGACTCCCTGTCAGAAAGAGATAAAAGAAACTACGGTTCAAATCTCTATGCCTATGATTCTCTGAAATCTCGGCTAAATATTATAAAACATCATCATGATTAGGCTTTATGCCGCCAATACTATTTAGATAGCTGAAATAGGATATATTCAAATCCTAATATGTAATGAAGTAATAAGTTAACCAAATATGGTCTCTGTACCATGGTTGACAAAATTGTCATAAAAGACAATTATATAATAATCTCCTGAATAAAATTTTGTTATCTTCTGTAACAGATTCAAGTTACAATGGCGGATCCCAACGGAGAAAATAGCCATACTAATGATGATGACTACGACAACACACCAGTGCAATTGACAGGCGCACAACTGAAGGCTCTGATTGACAATGTTGTTCAGGCAGCTCTTGATCGTCAATATACTGAGTCCCAAGGCAGAACCGTGTCAAAACCACCCTCTAAACCAAAGACACACTCCAAACCACCCTCTGAACCCAAGAAAGATGACGACAAACACTCGTCCACTGAGAACAGCGTTCATCGCGATAGAGAATATACTGATGCATCGAATGCTAAGGGTTGCACTTACAAGTATTTTGTATCTTGTAAGCCCCGGGAATTTACAGGGGAGAAAGGTGCTGTTGATTGTATCACCTGGCTAGATGAGATGGACACTATAGTGGACATCAGCGGGTGTGCAGCGAGGGATGTGGTGAAGTATGTGTCCCAGTCTTTTAAGGGCGAGGCCCTGGCGTGGTGGAGAGCGTTGGTGCAGGCGTCAGGTAAGTCTGCTTTGTACAAGATGACATGGGAGGAATTTATTGCTCTCATTAAGGAAAACTACTGCCCTCAGCATGAGGTTGAGAAGATCGAGGCTGACTTTGTGTCACTGGTGATGACGAACCTGGACTGCCAGGCATATTTGACGAGTTTCAATACCATGTCTCGTCTGGTCCCATACCTTGTGACACCAGAACCCCGAAGAATCGCCCGTTTTATTGGGGGCTTGGAGCCCGCAATAAAGGCGAGTGTAAAAGCCTCTCGGCCGACGACCTTCAGGTCAGTTACTGACCTCTCCTTGTCTCTCACCTTAGACGCTGTCCGCCTGAGGACACTAAGGAACAAGGAGGCTGAGAAGAGAAAACGTGAGGATGATACCTCACGAAGATCAGGGAAGAAGCACCGTGGAAACGGTGAAGGCAAAAGAGGGTCGGAGGCAAAGAAGGATGGGCAAGCTGGTGAAAGGCCCAACTGCAAGATCTGCAAGAAACCCCACTCTGGGAAATGCAGATTTGCATCAAACTCACAGTCGCAATCAAAGACTCCTTCCTGTGGACTATGCAAGCCCAAGGATCATACGACTGTGGAGTGCAAGAAAATCAAGGATGCAACCTGCTATGGTTGTAATGAAAAAGGGCACATCAAGAGTAACTGCCCTAAGTATGCCAAGAAGGCGGAAGAAACAAAGAAGTCAAATGCGAGAGTTTTTCGCATGGATGCAAAGGAAGCGGTCCAGAACGACAACGTACTTACAGGTACTTTTCTCGTAAATAATATATTTGCAAGAGTACTATTCGATTCTGGCGCTGATAAATCCTTTGTAGACCAGAAATTTTGCCAACTACTAAATATGCCTATCAAAACCCTTGATATGAAATACGAAGTAGAGTTAGCAGACGGCACGATAGAAACCGTCTCAACTGTTCTAGAAGGATGTGAAATGTCCATTAGGAACCATTCTTTTCCTTTATCTCTACTTCCCTTCAAATTAGCGGGTTTTGACATTGTGCTAGGCATGGACTGGTTATCCCATAACCAGGCCCAGATCATTTGCGGCAAAAGGCATATAGTATTAAAGACTCCGAGTGGTGAATCTCTTACCATTCGAGGAGATACGCAGTACGGATTGCCCGAAGACGTATCTATGCTGAAAGCTTCTAGGTGTTTGAACAGGGGCTGTGTAATTTACATGGCTCAGGTGATAATTGAAGAACCGAAGCCAAAGATAGAAGATCTTCCTGTCATTTCTGAATATCCTGAGGTTTTTCCTGAAGAACTACCTGGTTTGCCACCAGATAGACAAGTAGAGTTCAGAATAGACATCATTCCTGGAGCGGCTCCGATAGCAAGAGCACCTTACAGGCTAGCTCCAACGGAAATGAAAGAACTGAGGACCCAGTTGGATGAACTGCTGGCGAAAGGTTTTATCAGACCTAGTTCATCTCCCTGGGGAGCACCAGTCCTATTTGTAAAGAAGAAGGACGGATCGATGCGGTTGTGCATCGACTACCGAGAGCTAAATAAAGTTACCATAAAGAACAGATATCCTTTGCCGAGGATCGATGATCTGTTCGATCAGCTGCAAGGAGCGAGCTACTTCTCAAAAATCGACTTAAGGTCGGGTTATCATCAGCTAAGGGTCAGAGATGAGGATGTACATAAGACAGCATTTAGGACTCGCTATGGTCATTACGAGTTCCTAGTGATGCCTTTTGGGCTCACAAATGCACCGGCTGCGTTCATGGATCTCATGAATCGCGTCTGCAAGCCGTATTTGGACAAATTTGTCATAGTCTTCATCGACGATATCCTTATATATTCCAAGAACCAAGCAGACCACGAGAAGCACCTCCGTTGCATTCTCGAATTACTACAGCGTGAGAAACTCTACGCCAAATTCTCGAAGTGTGAATTCTGGCTACGAGAGGTTCAGTTTTTAGGGCACGTTGTGAGTGAGCGTGGTATCCAAGTGGATCCCGCTAAGGTAGAGGCAGTCATGAACTGGCAAGAGCCAAAGACGCCTACCGAAATCCGTAGCTTCCTGGGGTTAGCAGGATACTACCGGAGGTTTATCGAAAATTTTTCGAGGATTGCTGCGCCCTTGACTTCCTTAACCAAGAAGAAGGAAAAGTTCATTTGGGGCCCAAAGCAGCAAGAGTCCTTCGAAATACTGAAGCAAAAGCTAAGCAACGCACCTGTGCTGACATTACCAGAAGGTACAGATGAATTCGTAGTTTACTGCGATGCATCACACACAGGCATGGGGTGTGTGCTTATGCAGAAGGACAAGGTGATTGCCTATGCTTCAAGGCAATTAAAGGTGCATGAAAAGAATTACACCACCCATGATTTGGAGTTGGGTGCCGTTGTATTTGCACTGAAATTATGGAGGCATTACCTTTATGGTATTAAGTTCGTGATTTATTCTGATCACAAAAGCCTCCATCACCTGTTCAACCAGAAGGAGTTGAACATGAGGCAGCGCCGTTGGATGGAAACCTTAAATGACTATGATTGTGAGATTAGGTACCATCCAGGCAAAGCGAATGTAGTCGCTGATGCCTTGAGCAGAAAGGAAAGGGTAAAACCCATTCGAATCAATGCCAAGAGCATTGAGGTCAAGAACAATTTGATTGAAAGGATATTAGCTGCACAGCGAGAGGCTGTGTTGGAAGCTAATTATCCTGATGAAAAGTTAGGAGTAACTGAGGAGCAGTTGACTCCTAGCAAGGATGGAATCCTTAGACTGAACGGACGTATATGGGTTCCGATTTATGGAGGACTACAAGATGTTATCCTCCAGGAAGCCCATAGTTCCAGATATTCAGTCCATCCTGGTGCTGACAAAATGTATCAAGATTTAAAGGCAAACTATTGGTGGATAGGCTTGAAAAAGTCTGTGGCCGCCCACGTAGCAAAGTGCTTGACGTGTGCTCAAGTCAAAGCCGAGCACCAAAAGCCGTCTGGCTTGCTACAACAGCCTGAACTTCCCGAGTGGAAATGGGAATGCGTAACTATGGATTTCATAACCAAGTTACCCAAAACCAGGAAAGGAAACGATACAATATGGGTCATAGTCGATAGGCTGACTAAATCAGCTCACTTCTTACCCATCAAGGAGACATATAGCTCCGATATGCTAGCCCAACTGTATGTTGATAAGATTGTAGCTTTACACGGCATACCTGTGACTATCATCTCCGACAGGGATACCAGGTACACGTCTCACTTCTGGAAGAGTTTCCAGCAATCTTTGGGCACGCGTTTGAACTTTAGTACGGCTTACCATCCACAGACGGACGGTCAAAGTGAGCGTACTATCCAAACGCTTGAAGACATGCTTCGTGCATGTGCGATCGATTTAGGTGGTAACTGGGATAAGAATCTACCCCTGATAGAATTCTCCTACAATAATAGCTACCACACCAGCATAAAGGCTGCGCCTTTCGAGGCATTATACGGTAGGAAATGTAGATCGCCTGTTTGTTGGGCGGAAGTAGGAGAGGTCCAATTATCAGGACCAGAGATTGTTTTCCAGACAACGGACAAGATTGTCCAGATCCGGGAACGTCTCAAGGCTGCCCGTGATAGGCAGAAGAGCTACGCTGATCCAAAACGTAAGGATCTTCACTTCGAAGTAGGTGAAAAAGTGTTGCTTAAGGTATCACCCTGGAAGGGGGTGATGCGTTTCGGCAAGAAAGGCAAACTGAGTCCGAGATACATAGGACCTTTTGAGGTCATTGAACGGGTCGGGTCAGTCGCCTATAAGTTGAACTTGCCTGAAGAGCTCAATGGAATTCACAATGTGTTCCACATCTGCAATCTCAAAAAGTGCTTCGCCGATGAATCGTTGGTGATTCCACACACAGATGTGCATATAGATGAGAGCTTAAAGTTTATAGAAAAACCTTTGTCGATTGAAGATCGACAGGTGAAGAAGCTTCGAAGAAAACACGTGCCGATTGTAAAGGTAAAATGGGATGCTCGTAGAGGTCCCGAATATACGTGAGAAGTCGAAGAAACAATGAAAGAAAAGTACCCCTATTTATTTGAGTAAATCTCGGGTCGAGATTTATTTTAAGGGGGTGAGGATGTAACACCTCGAATTTTTGTGTCCAATGATGTGTTAACACGTGTTATTTAATTACACGTGGCATTGATATTAAATAAAGGACTAATTTTGACAAACCTTGAAAGTATATAAATTCGAGGGTTATAAATGTCAACAGGGGTAAATATACTGTATAGTAACCCTAAATAATGCTTGTACCTTCAAACGAATAAATCATAGATCGTACGGAGGCGAAACGCGGAAGAAAGTGAGAGATTACGAACTACAGGGGTTAACTGTGTCAACATGTTTAATTATACCTCTGAGTGACCCTTTAACGTTCCCAGGGCCTCGTAACAGTATTATACGCTCACTAGAATATACTGTATAAATTCCGCGAAGTTCCGTCTTAAAGCGAGAGAGTTATATTCAAATTCGTATGAGAAGGGTTAAAAGCGTCAACAGTGAAAGTTAAGGCTTTCCAAATAACTAATAAACTAACCAGGGGACTTAATAATGTGGGTAAATAACACGAGACCCCTATCGGTAAATAACCAAGGGCCAAACCGCAAAGTTACCCCTTCAAACCCGAAAGGTCAGGTAAATCATTACGAAAGATTTCGTTATTAATTACCGGATTCTGACAATCATTACAAAAGATTTAAAATTTCTGGAAATCTGGCCTCTCGCGACCCGCGTTAAGTAATCGCCTAAGTGTAGGCGGGTCGCGAGCCTCCTAAAATACGCGCCTGATATTTGAATATCAGGCGACCCGCGTTAAACAAGCATGGAACTCCCATGCGGGTCGCGTAAAGTGCCCAGATGCAGAAAGTTGTAACTTCTTGCCTTTTGAGCATTATGAACGACCAAATCTCCAATAAATGAGGCATGGGCACCCTACACTTGACCCATAGCTCCAGGGGACACATGCCCATCATCCATGATCAGTTGTAGGCTGTTGTGTGTTGATCTTGAGCTCATTTCTCACTATAAATAGCCATGTTATAGTCATAACATTCACACAAATCAAACCCTTCTATCTGATCATTCTAAGAAGCTCTCTAGCATTCTCTTTTGCTCTCTAAGCAAGATACAACTGCTGTAAGTCGTTCATACCCATTTTGGTCTTACATTTCCATAGTTTTAGCCTATAAACACAACCGTCGTAACTAACGGTTGTCATTACAATAACTTGCAAATGGTTCAGTCTTATGACGGATCAAAAGTGGTTTTGAGTAGGTAATTATGTGGGTAATAAACCTCTAAAAGGGTTCCCCCTGATCACCACTCTAACTATGTCAAATATCGAGTCAAACGTGCGGTTAAAAAGTCAACAGAAAGCTATTTTAGCGATTTATGCATAATCTGTAATGTATATGTTATGAAACCTGTTTTGACACTTATAAAACATGATATTAAGTATATAAACTTGTTTGCGCTCGTTTGAATCGATCATTTGCTATATTGAACCGGTTCGGAGCCGAATGTCGCAAAAGTTTGACTTTTGCTTTGACTTCAGTTCTGACCCGTTTTAGTGAGGTATAGATATACCTTAGGACTCTCTTAGGACTAGGTTACATGATGGTATAAACCTCTGTGATCGGTTCATGAGTTACCCGAGTCTTTTACGCATTTCCGTTAATCGCCTAAAAGTTGACCGTAACGCCGTTTTGAAAATAAAACGAGTATTTCGGACACGTGAACGGACCAGAACCTTGCTTACTAAATTATAAGCATGTCCTTAAAGTTTCACGTCAATCCGAGGTCTAGAATGAGAGTTATGCTAAATGGCGCATTTAAAGTAAACTTTTGTAATAAACGGCGCAATTAGCATAACGCCCATCTAAACCAAGATTTCGACACCAAAACTTTTACCCACTGTATTAAAATAATATTTTGGGAATTTTAAAGATTTTTAATAATTCTTACCTCGCTCATAACCTGCGGTTATGGCTACGGTTCGGTAAATACCGAATATGCCCTTTTCGGCCAAAACATGAGTTCTACAAGGTCTTTTGACCCGATTCCAGTTGCTACTGATTTTAAATAATAAATAAAGTATCTTAGACTTTATAAACTGTTCGGGAAACTCAGATTTCCTGTAGAACTCGAAAAGCTCTTTAAAAGTCTTTAAAATGACCGAAAAGCCCCTACGGGGCATAATGTTAGCTTAAACTCGTTACGGGCATCACGGAAGGTATCCTACTGATACCACAACCTCTTTAAGGCATATTGACTTAGGAAATAAGCGTACGACTCTCATGGTTAACCGTTTCGCCTATTGCGCGCACAGTTCGGCTTATGAAACTAGTTTTCATAAACTAGCCGATACGGGTCAAATTATATTATTTGAACCCCAAAATCCAGAGTGTGAACCATAAACCCATATAAAACAAGTCTCTGAACTTGTTGGGTCAGAATCGCACTCCATTCTCGGTTTTCGCCTTTTCACGCGATTAAACCATATTCACATATCGGAACCAACCGGTCTAGGCTACGGCCATTATAACGACTCGTTAGGATTCTAAGAGGTTAATTAAAACCTTCGTTCCAGATTAGGAGCCCCAGTAAAAGCTATCGGTGATTTAATCAGGAAATATACTTGCAAAGGTAAATACTTTAACTTATTTCCCCTATATGGGCTTGGGTTACGGTATATTAATACCGCTTGATTGAGCATTATATTCTTCCATCGCTTAGGTGGTTAATTAAATAATATGATCGGCTCATTTAAACAGTTTTGTTTCTTAAAAGCCTTTGGGGGGTTTAATGACCGTTGTCCCGGATATCCTTGGCATCATTTTACGAAATGGCCACGACCATCGACATCCCGGTGTAGGCGTACACCCGGTATATATTGTCGACATTAAATTAAAAGACGTAGCCGTTGGTTTTTATACTACGGTTTTACGCAATGTGGTGTGTCTATAAATCTTTAACCCGGCACGACCCGGGCTACTGAACGCATAAAAGAACATGTAAAACGTTCACAAGATTTTAATAATTTTCCCAAGTTATAAAAGAGTTTGTGCCTTGTGCATTCAAATCAATTTTAACAAACATTTTCAAATGTGCCAGTTGAATGTATTTACCAGTGTAAACTGACGTATTTTCCCCAAAAAGATTAAATGCAGGTACTATACGTAATGGGCTGGTATAGGCGTCCTAAGCATCGTACATAGTCTCGCAAACTCGATGCTGCATCTGAATGAACAATATTTATTACTTTTTGATCCGTTGTGGATATATTCAACTTCTGTAATACATTTGATATTACGACCAGAGGTTGAAGTTTATATATTTATCTTAAGCTTCCGCTGTGCATTATATGATTGTGTGGTTTGACTATATTGTTGCCAACATCGTCACGGTAATCCCCCACCGGGCCCACCGGTGAGACACGTGGAAATTGGGGTGTGACACTGGGAGGATGGAGTGGTCATGGGTCGAGATACAAGGAATCGCAATACAAGCTTAATGGTTTATATACACATGTTTTACGAAACACTTAACAAATGAATTATGCTTCCGCTGTATACAATGAATGACATGTAACGCCTGTAACACTTTATGTTAATGAATGAAAGTTTTATTTAAATACATTTATGAGTTCAATGTGATTGGTGGCTTGGATCCTGGTATGTCACACGCCTCGCGAGGGTTTCCGCATGTGTTATTTTGGGGGTGTGACAAAAAATGTCAAACTACACAAATTTCCAAAATATTTGGGAATCACACCCAACTTGTTGCCAGATAGATCAAGATCTACAAGCCTATTGCTAGTCAGTGGGAACAACCAATGATATGTGGATGAATTGAGACCGTTGTTTCCAAGATATAGGCTAATGATAGATGAAGAAGTATAGCTGACAGATGGAGAATACGAATGCATGACCTGCCATAGGTCACATCCCCTAAACTTAAATATGATGGTCTTTGAAGACTTAGAATCACATTTACCCAATGGTTTGCTTTGGCTAGAGAAATACCATCCAATTCAAGGTGGTGCAAATGAGAATGATGAAACAACCAGTCTATGTTTTCAATTGTACAATTGCTAATGGTATTAAGTGATAAAAAGTGCAAGTTCTTGAGGCTTCCAAGTTCTGGAGGAATGGATCCAGAAAAAGAATTGTATGAAAGGTCAAGATACCTTGACCGAGTCATGGAACCAATGAACACGGGAATGGATCCATTAAAGAAATTTGTGGAAAGATCAAGATATCTTAACCTAGACATGGAATCAATGAACATGGGAAGAGGTGTGACATTAACTTCCTGGGCCATTGTTTTAGCTAGTAGTGTAGTTGGAGTACATATGAACAGGAAAATACACACAACTCCTAGTGCTTATGTTAATGGTAAAGTTGAAGTCCATGGCTTTATAGCCTAATGGCATTTTAGGGGTGGGATAAGACTTTGGGACCAGTAAGTCCTGGGTTCGATTTTCACAAGAGGGTTTTTCCATATTTATTAGGTTTCTTCCTGAATTGGTGTATAACCATTATGATTAGTGGAGATGGATATGATCGGGTGGTAAATTTACGCTGGTGGCACTATGATACTTCAGTGATCCGTCAGTGAACCAAATTTTCCGTTAAAAAAAATAGTAAAGTTAAAGCATTATAACCACATTTAGTTACTTAAATATTCAATCTTTTTCACTGATCCCTTCACATTATATCAAAACTAAAAAGTGTGGTTTTACCAGAATAAATGCAAAATATGGCTGTTTATTTATTTATTTTTTTTTTTTGAAAGGTAAACTTCATTAGAAACAAACCGCTACCTCCAAACCGAGGCAGCCCCAAACAACAAACATTACATATTTACAAATCTACACCAATCAGACCAAACAATAGCCTCTCTTTTGGATCTCGAGTTATACCACAAAAAGCCTAAATTTTTTACCTCCCTAATGATATACTCTAAATTAACAGCTTTGTTATTGAACCTAACTTCATTCCTCATTCTCCATAAGCACCAACAACCGATCCTAATAAGACCTTTAACAATAGGAAACACAATACCCACACTACTCCATTGTGTAATTAATATCTCGTTACCAATTGGAATCAATATCACTAAAAATGGCAAAACATCCAATATTAAGCCACGTGATGAATTACAAAACTTTATATTTTTTTTCCAGATTTTAACAAACAACTTTAATATATTTTTTTTTTTTTTTTTGAACGGCAAAATGTAAAGCAAACAACTTTACATAATGCGTTTATACAAAACCAATTCTTAGATTTTAGTACCAATTTTAGCAACCAGGTTACAAAATGTTTACGTACGTTTCAAAAACACTCACATGGCATCTTATTTGTAATTGTAGTCTACATGGCATATAACGTGTTTTGTAACTAATTTTAAATATAAGTTGCAATAATACAACTTTTTTCAAACATGTAAATAGTTGCACTAATGTGTAGCTTATTTCACATAAACATTGTTTGGATTAGCAAGTGTATGCCCAACTTTGTTTCTTTTAACAACAAGGACCTGAGACACCGAGATCCCTTGGATCACCTGACAAATGAATCACCCTTTTGCCCGAAGAACAGAATGTGGTGATCAGCCCAAGAGCAAACCCACATCTGGAAAAACTTCCTGGCTCAACAAGGAGCAATTTGTACTTACTAGGTGAGACTCCAACCTATAACCACCCTTAAGGAATGCATGGGGCTACTGCCGGACCAAATGGCCTTTGGTCACCACATGTTCGTGCATTTTGCCTGCTTAACAAATACATGCTGTTTACATAAGCTAAAGATATATAATAAATACATGCTACTAACATGAGCTAAAGATACATTAAATTTTCTTGTAATGCCTTATAATGTGCTACTGGTTTTACACACAACATAATAGACCTCAATTTGGATATCTTTTTTTTTAATATTTGAAAAGTCTCAATTTGGATATCTACATCTAGAGTCAACGTAATCACATCGTCAATATGCGTTTATAAGATGGGTTTTCTTGTCTGATGATTTTTCAAGAAATTAATTTTCTTACAACTTTTAGGTCCACATACAAGACTAAATACCATGGGAAAAAGTTATACTGGTCCATATTCAGTGGCGGATCTAGGATTCGCGTCAAGCGGTAACGTTTTATAAATAAGCGGTAAAGAAATCGAAAAAACGTCAAATTTTTCCAAAATTTACACTAATTTTACACTACCGCCGGAACGCCAAGCCGTAGCGGACGCCACCCCTTAATATATAGTACATCCACCCCTGTCCATATTAGACGTCCAAAGACTTTCAGGTCTTAATTATTTGTATATATTAGATGTTTTTACCATCATATTTTAACTAAGGGGCCAAACTAGTAATGCTTCATATATAGGGTAGGGATAGTGTACATTAATTCAGAAGTGTGAGAAGTGTATTATAACACTATATATAACACCGTATAACACTATGTAACACCATATAACACTATGTAACACTATATGACACTATATAACAATATATAGAGATGGGATCAAATACAAACCTTAACATTGGTAAGAACTATAAGAACCAACCACAAATAGACATGTGTCCTTCATTTAAAAAATTAGATAAGGGTATTTTAGACTTTATCATTCTATTTTTTGTATTTAATTAATTCTAAATTTTAATTATCCCTACATTCTTGCACTATTTCAAATCATATTTGAAAATTTCCAGAAATCTTCATCTACCCAGGCAACGAACATAAAGAATAATACGTAACTTCCCATCTCACTTTCCCATTATCTGCGTGGTGTTCATCTCCTTGTTTTGATAGGTAAATTTGATGGATTCAAACATAGGAAGTTCACTGGAAGGATCATCAGCCATGGAAGTTACCCCAGGTTGTTATTTAATCTGCATGTTATAAAAATTACGTTTATTCATGTCGGTTCAATTTCGTAGATCCGTTTCTATTTTGTTTGTTGGTTTCATTAATTTTTATTCAAAACCATTTGTGCTATATTAATGTGCTAATACGAATCTCAATTTGTACGACATTGTTTTTTGTGCTATATGTTTTTTTACAGCTATACAAAGTTCTGGGGTTACGAATAATCAATTCGCTGGTTTCATATTTTGTTTGCATGTGCTATGTTAATGTGCTGATACCAATCACCAAACGCACGTTTCAAATTTTGTTTTCTTTTGCTACGTTAATTTGCTGATATGAATCGCCAAACGCTTGTTTCAAATTTTGTTTCATGATGTGCTATGTTAATGTGCTGCAACGAATCGCAATGTGCTGATAGGAACCGCAATTTGAAATGTGCTATGATGTTTAATCCAATTTAATTTTTACATTTTATATGTAGAGCGAAGTGCTAGATATGGCACATGTAAATCAAACAAACAGGTCTATCAATCATGATTCATATACTTTTTTTTTCAAGATAACCCCAATTCAACTGAGCTTAACCCACAATATTCTGACTTCAATAAACCTATGCATAGCACAACAATCCCTAATCAAACTACAAGAAGTATATTCCCTAATCAAACCACTACCATAACCTAACAATCAACAATCAGCACCTTTCAACAATCAACACCCTTCAACAGTCAGCACTCTTCAACAGTCACCACCCTTCAACAGTCAGCAACCTTTCAACAATCAACACCCTTCAACAGTCAGCAACCCCGCCGATCACATCTCCGGCAGCACCCGTCAAACCCACCAAAAATATCTCCGCCAAGACCATATTCAGCACCCTTTCAACACCCGCCGGCCGTGAACATCTCCCTCAACAACAGCCAGCACCCTTCAACATCGCCCCCCCCAAAAAAAACCCTAAAAATTAGTAGAAAATAGAAGACGAACAGTAGGAGATAAATGCTTACCAGATTCAAGCTTTTCTCGATCTTATTGTCTTCACAAATCGCACCTCTTCTAGTAGATCAGCACACACTTCGACTCGCACCTCATTCTCGATCGATCAGAGCACAATGTTGAGAGTTTGTTGATTGAAGAAAGTGTGTTTGATAAAGCCTGTTTTCTTTTTATATTTATTAGCACAGATATCGATGGAAGAATTAAGAAGATGGAGTTGTACTTCTAGTTGGATACGGTCACGTAAAAAGGGGGAACAATCGTTTACTTCGAAGATTTGGTGGGGTCCACAAATAGCACATTTACTTTATTACCCCTGGTTGCATATTAATCTCTATTAACTCAAAGATTTTAATTGTAATCAACACAAACCGTTGATCTAGAATATAGATGGTTCAGATCTGTTCTTATGGTTCTCACAGTATGTGCTGTTTGTACAGGATCTCAACCCACAATACATAACACTATACATCTATCATAGACATGCTATTAGACAAACTATAGTGTTATATTTGTTATATAGTGTTATGTGTTATATGGTGTTACATATTGTTATATATGGTGTTTATATGGTGTTATATAGTGTTATAATACACTTCTCACACTTCTGGATTAATGTACAGGATCCTCTACCATGCTTCATATTCATAACATTAATGATAAGATTTTACATGGTATAACTCAATAATTAGAAGGAAAAATGTACGGCATGTACATGGGCCAATTCCTCTTAAGACATGGGTTGGTCCTCATCTGCTATCTTTGGAACATACAACTCTATAGACATAAACCTACAATGGCGTTGGGGTCTCTAAAACATAACATGTCATTAATATTTAAAGAAATATAAAAAAAAAAAAAAAAAAACTATCTAAATCCTTGCTCCATCCGATTCTATAAAATAGAAAAAAATATATAGAGGAGCTACAATGAATTTCTAAATAAAAAAAAAATACTATTCACTCCATACATAAGTATTTGTAAATTTGTAAATGTAAAGTAAATGTATTTGAGTGGTTAGTATAGGAAACAAAGATAAAAGAATAATAAAATATTATTTAAATGAATAAAGATGAATATAAAGAATTAGGTATTGGGTTTCGTACAGGTATTTTAACAAAAAATTAATGCAGTTGAAACGTGCGTATGAACCACTCCAAACCAAACTTTCTCGATCGCCGGCCAGGAGTCCAATGCAGACCAAAATAGTAACAAAATAATCATAGGGTGTTTAAAAAACGCTTGCCTTAAAAGGTTGTAGCAAACGTCAAATTTGCGAAACACCATGAGACGATGACTCGCTAATTTAGAACAAGTCAACTCCACCAAGCAAATAGCCCAAAAACCGGTTAAGATTAAACGATACTGGTTGGAAAAACTAGCTCTGAACACACTCAGGAAGATGGGGCGGTAGCTAGCTTCCGGCAGGGTGGCGTGCAACCACAGTGACCAACTAGCTAATTAAATAATCAAAAATTCATTTTTAATAAACACTATTAAAGAAAAAACCATTTAACTCCAAATGTTTATTTATTAATAGTAGTTATTTCACATAGCTAATTTGATATACCTGATTATTTACCGGTAATCATTGTCTTGTCATTTTTGTGTTAGGTATGTTTGACAATTTTTTTTTTTTTTGAACGGCAAATTTGGATCACTGACGGACCACTGGAGTATCATCGTGTCACCAGAGGAACCACCCGATCATATCCATCTCCACTAGGCATAATGCCACACCAATTCAGGAGGAAACCCAATAAACATGGGAAAACCCCCCTTGTGGGAATCGAACCCAGGACCTATTGGTCCCAAAGCCTTATCCTACCATCAAGATGCCACTAGGCTATAAACCCATGGGCGGTATGTTTGACAATTAAACATTCATTTTACAATCATCGATATTGGTGTAATCCTTTTTTTTTTTTTTTTTGAAAAAGGGCAAATTTATTCAAAGCAGAATAACCTTAGCAAGATGCTAAGGCCATAATACAGATACATAAAGGAAAAGTAATACAGAAAAGTTGAACGAAAAAAGGCAAGCTACATAAAACCACTGAAACTGCACCAATCTTTCCAATCCAGATTTACTTTTCCAGCCCTTGCTTTCATCCATAGAAACGAGAGTGCCTTCACGTCTCCGACCGCCCTTGTTACATGTGTTAACTTCTGATTAAAGATTAGATTGTTTCGAATCTTCCAAAGAGTCCAACATGTTGTCGCAATGACAAGATATACTGCCTTCTTTTTCTCTTTTGACAAACAGTAAGACTCAATGTATTCCATTAATCCCACCAAGCTGAGCAAGTATCTCGGAACGGGTATTTTGACCCATAAAGAAATTGCCGTCCATACTAATTGAGCGTATTGACAGGATATTAATAGATGATCAACCGATTCAGTTGTCAAACCACATAAGGCGCATAAAACTGAAGGAATGTTTATATTTCTTATCGCCAAAGCATCCCTGGTAGGTATACGATCCAATACCGCCCTCCACAAAAAACAATTTACTTTTTTCGGTATCCAGCTTATCCATTTTAGAACCTGTGTTTCAGGGATGATCTGAATGCTATCCAGCTGTATCCGTAAATTGTTTGCTTTGAAGACTTCTCGGGCTTCCTCATTTCTCCGTAACCATGTATCTGATTTTGTGTTTAGCTTGACATCTTTCAGTAGGTTAACACATTCGTTCCAGGCTTCTATCGTCTCTGATTGAGTGACCGAAGACCCACCGCCCCATGACCATGATATTTGTCCTCCCAAGAAACAATAGCGTTGTTCAACCGTGCAATATTTTTCAGTTTCCAAAGCGAAAAGGCCGGGAAATCGTTCACGTAGTGAGAAGTTGCCTACCCACTTATCCAGCCAGAAAAAAGTCTTATTTCCCCTGCCTAGTTGCACCTCCATCCTGTTCTGAACATCTGACTTATTGAGATTCGACCCCTTACCCAAGTGCACAATGTTTTTCCACACACCTGTTATCGAACTTTTCAATGGAATTGAAGGGTAACTTCCTCTCTTACCGTGTATTGCGTTAATCACTTTCGTCCAGAGGTGTGATGTTTCGTTTCTGAATTTCATAATCCATTTCACCATCATAGCTTTATTCATTGATGCTAGGCTGCCAATACCCAAGCCCCCATGTTCTTTAGGTGCCACAACCTTAAACCACGGTACCCAGCTCATCTTATTCCTATCTAAGCAACCTCCCCAAAGAAACTTCCGCCTTACTTTCTCTAAGTATTTGATAACATGTAATGGTGCGTTAAACAAAGAGAAATAGTAAGTTGGGAGATTACCTAAAACTGCCTTTACCAGTGTCGCTCTTCCGCCAAATGACAGTGTACGCGCCTTCCAAACCGAGAGTTTACTTTCGAATCTATCAATGACGGGCTTCCAATTTTTTACCAAACCCATGTTGGAACCCACCGGTAAGCCTAGATATGTAAATGGTATCGAACCTATTTCACATCCGAGTATTGAAGCCATATTCAAGATACTCTCATTTCCCACCCCCACCCCAAAAACTTTACTTTTTACAAAGTTTACCTTTAGTCCGGAGGATAAATGAAAGCATCTAAGGAGCCTCGCAAGGTTTTGAAAATTAGATTCCGACCATTCTCCTACAAACAGTACATCATCCGCATAAAGTAGGTGTGAAATGATTGGACCTCCTCCCGGTGTTATAATTCCTTTTAGGATACCCTCGTTCACCGCACACTCCGTGGCAATATGTAGAGCCTCCATAGCCAGGATGAATAGAAGTGGAGATAGTTGGTCGCCTTGTCGAACCCCCCTTTGAATATCAAATTCAAAGGTTGGCGACCCATTAACCAAGATCGATGTTCTAGCCGTCTTTAGTATCCCCGTCACCCATTTCCTCCACAGGGCCGGAAAGCCCATTTGAGATAAGACCGATTCCAAGAACTCCCAGCTTAACGAATCAAATGCTTTCTCAAAATCCACCTTAAATAACATCATTTTCCTCTTACTGCCTTTAGTCCATGAGATGAGCTCATTAATAATTAAAGGTCCTTCAAGAATGCTCCTTCCTTCGATGTAAGCCGTTTGTACCTCGCTTACTAATGAGCCAATCACTTTCTTGAGCCTACTTGCTAGAATTTTGGTGACAACTTTTGAGATGCACCCAATCAGGTTGATCGGGCGAAAATCATTGATTGTTTGCGGGTTGTTTATTTTGGGAATAAGAGAGATGAAACTCGAGTTGCAGCCCCTATTAAGCTTCCCATGTACATAGAAGTATTCAAGTGCCGACCCAAAATCATTTTCAAATATATCCCAAAAATCTTTTATAAACATGAACGTAAAACCATCCGGACCCGGTGTCTTATCGCCACCACAACTCCAAACCGCATCTTTTATTTCCTCCTTTGAGAATCTCTTCACCAACATGGCGGATTGAGACAAAGTGAGTACTTTGAACCCATTATTGACGAACCTCGGTCTATCTTGCTCTTGTTCCAAGAAAATCGATTCGTAATGTCTGTGAATTTTCTCCTTAAGTTCCTCCGGTTGTGATATCCAAACTTCCTCAAAATTCAGCCCGTTTATTCTATTATTTTTCCGATGACCATTGATTACCCCATGAAAAAAGGCCGTGTTTTCATCCCCGTCGACTGCCCATTTTACCTTTGCCCTCTGTTTGGTGTAATCCTTTTGAATTACCTTGTTATAAGCAGTGTTGTCAAAAGTCGTTATCCTGGCACACATATCCAACATCGGATGCGGTGCCTTCAAAAACTATACAAAATTTAGACTGAGTGTAGTGGGACAACCTTTTGAGTGGGCATCTTGCGACACGTGGCGCCACGTCACATAAGAGGATTTTGACCAAAAAAGGGGGAGTGGGGCAACCTTGCTGGGTGGAGCGTCTTGCGACACGTGGATTGATTTATTTTGTCTTTTTTTATGTAAAAGATATAAAAAAAAGTCCTATTTTTTATAAAAGTCTTTTTTTACTTCAACCAAAATAAAAAAATACATCAACTAAAAAAAATTACTTCAACCAAAATAAAAAAATACATCAACTAAAAAAAATTACTTCAACCAAAATAAAAAAATGACTTCAACCAAAATAAAAAAATTACTTCAACAAAGGTTATATTTGAGAGAAGATTGTGGTAAAAATGTGTTTGATATGGGGTATTATTTATAAAGGTTGGATTTAAAAAAAAAATAAAAAAGCTTGGCCAAACTATCCGTTGGCAACGGATACATTGTGGGAAAGTGTGAGAGTTGGGCGACGTGGTTGAGTCGGGCAAGAGGGGGTCGCCACCCAAGTCGCCCCCGGGGGCGGTGTTTCAGGCGATACCAGGCGATCTGGGGGTGGGAGTCGCCCCACTCCCCTCAGTCTTAGAGATAAGAGCTTGGGGTATGGTGGGGCGGAGGTTTGGGGTATTGGTTAATACGTGGATTTTGAGGGGTACCGTTGGTCAGTTGCATGTTGGGTCGATATGGTGGGGTGTGGCTAGCCCGCGTGGGTTGGCCACGTGTTATAATTTTTTTTTTCAATTATTATAAAAATACACAAAAAAATTAAAAAAAAAGATCCTGGCCACCTATAGCCTAGCCAACTCAGCCAATGAAAGCCAGCCATGGAAGACCGCTAGGCCCGCCCAACGCCCGGGCTGCAACCCCCGCCCAAGGAGCCACGCCGAAACCCAAGCCCACCCTGGGTGATAATTTGGGCATTTGTACCCAACCCACGCCCCAACCCCCGCCCCATACCCCATAGTCTAATGGTAGATTTTAGTTAAATTTATGGAGATAGAGAATAACATTCACTATAGTTTCTCTCTATAATTTAACTAAAAACACATTTATCCCTGAAATTAAAGATCTTTAGAAATATCCCACATCTCCTTGATCGGGCATCCACACCAATTCGCCTAACACACAAGATAAAATTTTCCAAATATATATATGATTTATGATCCTCATATGCTTTGTGAGTATTCTTTAGGTTGAACTTAAGGATCTGGAATTTACTTTTAAGTGAATTAATATATTTAAACAATTTGATTGAAAATACATGTCTCCTGTGGATTTGAAATGGATTTAAATGGCCTTTGGGCAGAATGTTAAGGAAGGATTGAAGGTGAAACAATCTGAATTATAATATATTTGGATTTTGGACTCATATTTGCATGTTCTCACATGTTTGCGAAAATTGTTTATATTCATGTTCGAAAATAATTAGTACGTATTCACCGTCTTTAAGCTTTGAGCTGACTTGTTTTACCATGTGGTACAATGGCAATGAGTTAACAGGCATCAAATGCCTATTTGGCAAGACAAGTATTTGACACAAATAAACTCTGATATACGTAATAGTTACTGCAATGTCTTTTTCAAACGATATTGTACTATTTTGTTTCCCACAAATAAAGAGAACATCAAAATTGTACTATAAACACTGGCGGCTATGATGGTGTGCGGGTAGGACCTCCGCACAAGGCGCGCAATTTCGAAGGGCACACGAATCCGATATATATATGTTAATCTTTTTAAATAGTAAACACATACCAATTCCGATATAGGTCCATCTACAAATCATTTTTTATGGTTTAGAATGTAGTCCACTTGACATGAGGTTTATTGAGACCAATACTAATTTTATTTTATTTTTAAATAATACTAAAACATTACGGATGGGCGCATTTTTTTCGAGTTCGAACAGGATACATAAATTCTCATAGACGCCTCTGATTATAAATAATAAAAGACACAACTTCCTACAATTTATTGGTAATGAGGACTTAACAACCCCTACAAAATACAACACAGGTAGGACCTTATAGTATCACCTCTCCCACATCACTCTTAGAACACGAATTCATACCAAACATCATAAAAGTTATAAAACCCAAAACACAAAACATGAAATGTAGACTAGTATATTATGCATGTGCAATGCATTGCCATTTTGCAATGAACACTCTCACCTTTACATAAACCCAATCTTCCAAGCTATCCATAAAGTGAAAAAAAGCTTTCCTCCCCCAATGACTCACAAGTAAAGCTCCACATGCTATCCAAAATCCAATTGCAAAGCCAGTAGCCCCGCCAATATAGAACCATCTACAAAGATCATCTGTTCGTTCATCTCCACCCTTACTCTGATCAACGAGTGGTAATACCTCTACTTCTTTATCATGAGGACAAGATTTGGTTAGGGGATTTCCACAAAGTCCTGCATTTCCACTATACCTTGAAGGCTCAAATGACTGGAGTTGAGTGCCGGATGGAATTCTTCCTGACAAGTTATTACATGACACATCCAGATAATTTAATGCAGCCATGTGAGACATGCTTAATGGTATCCCTCCAGAAAACTTGTTTCTTGATAAATCCAAAATTTCAAGCTTTTCCATTTGACCAATTTTTGATGGGATCTTTCCATGTAAAGCATTCATTGACAAGTTTAGTGCAATCAATTCATGGAGATCAGTTAGTTCATATGGGATATTCCCTGTTAGATCGTTATTTGACAAATCAATGTACGTTAACAGCCCCATAATTGTGTTGAATTCTTGTGCACGTCCTTGCCACTTGATCAATGCATGGTCAAGATACATATGCTCGTGGATAAAACGATGCATATTTGCAAAAGGTATAAATACATCATGAACCATTGCAGTGACATTATTAAGACATAACGGGATGGTTCCATAAAGGTTGTTCGTTGACAAGTCCAAAATTCGAAGATGTACCATTCGACATAATTGTGCAGGGATGGTTCCACAGAAGTTATTTGAAGCAAGGCTAAGAGTATATAACCCTGATAACTTTTCCCCAATCCAGATAGGTATGTGACCAGAAAACTTGTTGTCCTCCAACTCCAAAACGACTAACTTGGTACAATTCTCTAAGGATAAGGGTAATTCTCCTGAGAAATTGTTGTTGTATAAATACAAAACCTCGAGATTGGTCATGGACCCAATAGAAGCAGGAAGACTCCCAGACAGATTGTTTTGTCCTAAATTTAGAACTTTTAGTTTTTTTAAGTTCCACAAGCAGTCTGGAATTTGTCCAGTCAACAAATTGCTTGAGAGATCAAGAAAGGATAAAGATCCATCAACAAGTTGACACAAAAAGGAAATTGATCCATAGAATTTGTTTTTGGAAAGGTCTAACCATTCCAAAGAGGGTGAAACATGTGGTATAGGGCCATAAAAGTTGTTGGAACTCAAATCTATCCTTGCGGCATTATAATCAAGGTTGAAGTTTGATAACAAATTTGTTACTTTCCCGGTAATGTTGTTGGAGGAAAGATTCAAGTGTGTCAATCGAGAAGGCCACATGTTCCAAAACTCCAAAGGAATTGTGTCAGAAAGGTTGGCATTGGAAATATCAAGATAGGTAAGATTTTTCAGTGATTGAATCCATTTGGGGAAATGAGGCCCTAACTTGCAAGAGCTCAAGTCAAGATGTTCTATATAAGAAAGGTTTGACAACTGAGCTTCAAAGGGAACTCCTTCAAGTGAATTGTTTGAAAGATATAATTGCAAAATCTTTGACTTTCCGATGTTTTGAGAGATGGGACCACTAAGAGAATTGGAAGAAACGTCAAGGGTTGAAAGGTTGGGTAGTCGCCACACTTTTTCACTGATAGTGCCATTTAACTGATTATGAAAAAGGTTTAAATCTTGTAGGGATGGAAAGTTTTCAATATCATCTGATAGTGACCCTGTGAATTGGCTATTTGAAGCATCCAGAACTTGCAACGCAACCGATGTGCATCCAGACAAGTTGTTTAGAAAATCAGGAAATTTGACGGAGATTGAGTTGTTATCAAATAATAAAGACGTCAAACTACAAAGATTTCCAAGATATTTGGGAATCCCATCCAACTTGTTGCTAGAAAGATCAAGTTCTACAAGTTTATTGCTAGTTAATGGGAACAACCAGTGATACATGGATGAGTTGAGATTGTTGTTTCCAAGATGTAGACTAACAACAGATAAAGAATTGGAGTTGGCAGATGGAGAATATGGATGCATGACCTGCCATAGGTCACATCCCCCTAAACTTAAATATGATAGCCTTTGTAGACTTAGAATCACATTTACCCAATGGTTTGCTTTGGCTAGAGAAATACCATCCAATTCAAGGTGCTGCAAATGAGAATGATGAAACAACCAGTCTATGTTTTCAACTGTACAATTGCTAAGGGAATTAAGTGATAAAAAGTGCAAGTTCTTGAGGCCAAGTTCTGGAGGAATGGATCCAGAAAAAGAATTGTATGAAAGGTCTAGATACCTTAACCGAGTCATGGAACCAATGAACACGGGAATGGATCCATTAAAGAAATTTGTGGACAGGTCAAGATATTTTAACCAAGTCATGGAACCAATGAACATGGGAATGACTCCACTAAAAGAATTTTTGGAGAGGTCAAGATACCTTAATTTAGTCATAGAGCCATTCAACATAGAAATGGTTCCACTAAATGAATTCCCCTGAAGGTCTAAATGACTCAAGTAGCTTAAGTTAAACAATGAAGGGCTAATCTTACCTTCAAGATCTCCATAGCTCAAGTCAAGGCTTGTGACGTGCCCTGTTCGGCTGTTGCAAGTGACTCCACCCCATTTACAGCAATCCTTGGTTGTTTCTTCATCAACTGCCCATGTAGACAGAAAGTCGTACGGATCTTGATCAATGTATGATTTGAAATCAAGAAGAGCATTCCTCTCCCTGTCGATGCACTGAGGAGCTGGTCCTTTTGTTGCTGCCACCAGAATAATGGTTGTCGCCTTTAACCATAGCAACAAAAGTGGCAAAACAAACAAAACAAGACGCGTAAGCTTATGGAAAATATTATTTCTCATAATGTTGTTTCAAAGTGTATTGATATTTTTATTTGATATATCAGTTCCCATAGCAAGCTTTATATAAACTCGAGTTTGAAACATTAAGCACGCAACCTCAATTGGATGTGTGAAATGTCTTGGTCAATATAGGTGAGGTCCGTGAGAAGAGGTGTGACATTAACTTCCTGGGCCATTGGTCCAATTAGCTAGTAATATGTAGTTTGGAGTACATATGAATAGGAATATACACACAACTTCTAGTGCTTCTGTTAATAGTAAAGTTAAAGCATTATAACCACATTTAGTTACTTAAATATTCAATCTTTTTCACTGATCCCTTCACAATATATCAAAACTAAAAAGTGTGGTTTTACCAGAATAAATGCAAAATATGGCTGTTTATAGGAAACACGATACCAACACTACTCTACTGTGTAATTAATATCAGTAAAAATGGCAACACATCCAATATTAAGCCACCTGATGAATTACAAAACTTTACATTTTTTCCAGATTTTAACAAACAACTTTAAATAATGCGTTTATACAAACCAATTCTTAGATTTTAGTACCAATTTTAGCAACCAGGTTACAAAATGTTTTCGTATGTTTCAGAATACTCACATGGCATCTTCTTGTAATTGTAGTCTACATGGCATAAGTTGCAATAATATAACTTTTTTCAAACGTGTAAATAGTTGCACTAATGTGTAGCTTATTTCACATAAACATTGTTTGGCATTACAGCAAAGACCTAAGACACCGAGATCCCTAACAAATGAATCACCATTTTGCCCGAAGAACAGAACGTGGTGATCAGCCCAAGAGGAAACCCACATCTGGAAAAACTTCCTAGCTCTACAAGGAGCAAATTGCACTAGGTGAGACTTCAACCTATAACCACCCATAAGGAAAGCATGGAGCTACTGCCGGACCCAATGGCCTTTGGTCACCACATGCTCGTGCATTTTGCCTGCTTAACAAATACATGCTGTTTACATGAGCTAAAGATACATTAAATTTTCTTGTAATGCCTTATAATGTGTTACTGATTTTACACACAACATAATAGACCTCAATTTGGATATCCTTTTTTTTTTTTGAAAAGTCTCAATTTGGATATCTACATCTAGAGTCAACCTAATCACATCTTCGTCAATATGCATTTATAAGATGGGTTTTCTTGTCCGATGATTTTTCAAGAAATTAATTTTCTTACAACTTTCAGGTCCACATACAAGACTAAATACGATGGAAAAAAGTTATACTGGCCCATATTAGACGTCCAAAGATTTTCAGGTCTTTAACTAAGGGTCCAAACTAGTTATGCTTCATATTCATAACATTAATGATAAGATATTTCATGGTACAATTCAATAATTAGACCACCCGTAGTGGTCTGGGTGTGTTTTTCTTCCATAACGCCCCGCAAAGCCGCCCCTACCGCCCCCGGGCGTTTTTTTTTTCTAAACTTTTTGCTTGGCCATGTCTAGGAAAACGCCAGATTGTTGAAGGTTTGACCAATAAGGCCGTTGGGCAACGGCTCAAAAACCGGCTACATTGGTTTTTTTTTATTCAATCCAATAACTATATATATACACATTCACAACTAGGGTTAAGATAAAATGAGAAGTATGAGAACTAGGCCTCCCAAAAGGTTTTTCCAAAAAAAATCTCAAAAGTCTTAAAAAAATCACTTGTTTCAGCAAAAAAAAAAAATTAAAAAAATGCCGCATTCACAAATATTTTTGAAGTGTAAAATACAATGTAATTCTAAGAGGAAACAATTTTTCAAAATACAATGTAATTCTAAGAGGAAACAATTAACAAAGATGTTTGTTCCTTGCATGCAATGTTGTAAAAGTAGTTTTCAGAGAATCAGATTTATTCGATGAACTTAGGACGGGTTTAACTTAATAAAAATAAAAAATATAATTTCTATGTCCCGAAAATTAATTTCTTTAAAATCTATCATGTCTAAGTACTCTCGAAATACTCTCCACCTAAGTCGAGTACTCGCTACTCACAAATCAAACAACATGACCATCATGTATGATACATTCTTAACTTTTAAGGTTGCACATTTTAATATTTAGTAAAGAGTAAACTTCCGTTTTGCTTCCTGTGGTTTGGTCACTTTAATGGTTTTGCCCAAAACCTTTAAAAATAGCCAGTTTACTATGAAACCTTTCATGATTTCACTCCCCGCCTCTAACTCCATCCAAATTATTTATTAATTGAATGGGTATTTTGGTAAATTCAAATATAAAACTAAGGGTATTTTAGTAAAACTACAAATAAAAGATTATATTATATTTAATAATAAAAAATAACAAAACCATCAAAACAACATAACAATTTTTGAAGCCAAAAAAATCACAGATCTAAACTATCACCTTAACATTCAGAAGTACAAAACCAATTAACATGAAAAATAATAATCAAATTATAATTAGCATCGAATATTTTGCGAATGATAAATTTAATTAATATAACAGATCTAAATCACCTTAACGACAAGAAAATTCGCCGCTAAATCTCCAACTCAGTCAACTCTGTTCGCCTGCAAATTGATTGTATAGATTGCGATTACACTTTCATCTTCAAAAATGTTATTTATCGCAGATCTAGAGAGTAAATTTTAGGTATTTGATGCAGATTTTGGATTATTTAAGTCTTGGATTTGATTTATATGTGGATGATTGCAGAAAATTTGAAGAACAGAAATCGATGAAGAGGATGGGGAATTCCGCCCGGTGGTAGCGACGGTGGGAACTATTAGCGACGACGCCTGAGCTTGCTGCTAGGGGTTTGGAAAATCACGAATCTGAGAAGGGTTTCATATCTGGTTATGGATGAAGCTGATCGCTAGGTGGAGGTATTGGCCCGATTTGCAGCGACGGCCACCGTCAAACACCTGATTTGCAGTGGTGGCCAGATCTGAATAAACCATTAGTGTATAAACTTCCAGCGGCGGCAAGAATAGAAACCTCTAACGACCGTAGAGACGTTGAGAAAGAGAGTGGTGGTGGTGTTAGATGTAGAGAGACAGAGACGTTGATGGTGGCGGTAATGGTGGCGGCGGATTATGGTGGTGGTAAGAGAGAGAGAGAGAGAGTGTGTGTGTGTTAGAAATATAAACTTAATTATGCTTATTTTAGTTATGTAAATTATCGATAAGTGAACATGTTAGATATGATAAGTAAATTGTATGTAATAAGCGGGTGTTTAGCGGGAACCGGATTTCAAATAACTGCTACAGTAGTTACCCGCCAAAACACAACCGCCATATCCTGTGGTATTTATGTAATCTGCCGGCAAATGTTGTTGGCACCAAGACAATTTCTGTTAATCGAATTGTCCACCCTTTTATCCTTTCTTTCGATCCACACCGTATTTTCTGCATTAACCATGTCTGCAAATCAATACCATGTATCCGCTGCACTTGCAAGTTCATATGATCAAGACAAACTTGATCTGGATTTCCAACATAGTGGTATCAGAGCCACGGAAAGACATGATGCAGAAATGAAACCGACCAACACCGTAATGCCCTGCCAACACTGCATAGATGAAAAGAATGAAAGAAAACGACGATCACGACGAGAACGGCTGTGTTATTATTGTCACTTGCCCGGTCATCAGATTTACACTTGTAAATCCAAAGAAAATGACGAGGAATCACAACTCATACGGCAAGCAATCAACAACGGAATAAGAACCCAAAGAGAAGAAGTTCATTGCCGAGAAGAAATGATAGTCACGGGTACCGACGGCGGACAATGGAACGATATCTGGTATGTTAATCCAACGTTTTGTCATCATTTTGTGAACAACATAGATGTCTTTAAGAGAGTGAAACACATCATGGGGGTAGAAACACGATCCGGAATGAATAACTTCTTATTCATCCGAGGAGTGGGGATAGCCGAAGTAAAAATGGGGAATGAAACACTAAGCGTTCCTAGTGTTTTCTATTCACCGGACATCAACCGAAATGTTCTAAGTTTAGAACAATTAACGTTACAAGGTTTTACAGTCCGGAGAACCGGTGATACATGCAAGATATTCCCTATGTTCTCATCTCCGGTGATGAACTCTAAAAATGAAGTGACAGGGTTAACAAAAGAGGAAGAGTTAGGGATAAAGGAGAAAGAAAGGTTGCAAAACATGTGTGGGATAGATGATGAATTTAAAAACGACTATTTGAATTCATATTTCGAAACCCTCAATGTCTCGGATGAAACCGAGATTGATTGGAATCTAATGATCTTAAAATCATTGGAGTTTCATGAATTTAATGATTGTAAGGCTGTGATAAGTATGTTAGACGATCGCGAATACGTATTCAAGTACAAATATGAACTGAGTAAGAAGTTCAAAGAAATGGTTAAATGGTTTTTAACTGAATACTTGGGAATCACTCATAGACCATTCCCTCCTTGCACCAAAGACAATCATAAGATAGATCTACTGGATCTGTATACATTAGTCGATAAGGATGGAGGATATCGTGAAGTGACAACAGAAAACTTATGGCCAATCATTGCTAAAGATATGGGGTTTGAATACAAAAATGGTGATTTCATTCGTATAGTTTATGCTATGTACTTAGACACCTTAGAATACTACTACAAATTCAAGAAGGTTCAACAGAGAGTGCATGATAAAAGGATGGTGAGTGAAGAGGATGAAGTCTCAAGAGGGGATCTCAAGAAGACAAATAGCCTGGGAAGCGGCCGACATGATGCTGCAGAAGAATTGCACAAAGAAATGGAACCAAAACAAGTAGCGTTTTATGCAGGTGTGAGGGACGACAACTGGAATCAAATGAAGAAATGAAAGAGATTCAATTTCAATCAAGCAAGATGGGCCGTTGAGGAAGCAAACCGAAGCGTGATCAAACAAGCTCATAAGCATAACCAAGTTTAGAGGGGTTATGTTAGAAATATAAACTTAATTATGCTTATTTTAGTTATGTAAATTATCGATAAATGAACATGTTAGATATGATAAGTAAATTGTATGTAATAAGCGGGTGTTTAGCGGGAACCGGATTTCAAATAACTGCTACAGCAGTTACCCGCCAAAACACAACCGCCATATCCTGTGGTATTTATGTAATCTGCCGGCAAATGTTGTTGGCACCAAGACAATTTCTGTTAATCGAATTGTCCACCCTTTTATCCTTTCTTTCGATCCACACCGTATTTTCTACATTAACCATGTCTGCAAATCAATACCATGTATCCGCTGCACTTGCAAGTTCATATGATCAAGACAAACTTGATCTGGATTTCCAACAGTGTGTGTGTGAGAGAGAGAGAGAGAGAGTTGTGGTGGCGGTGGTGATGGTGGATTATGGTGGCGGTAATGGTGGTGCTAATGGTGGTTGTGGATGATATTTGAAGGTGAGAGTTGATGATAAATTTGTGATGTTTGATATGTACTGTGTACATATACGAATAAAGAGGAAAGATTTTATCTTTTTATTTTTATTAGTTAATTGTTTTAAGAATTAGTAATTAGTATAGGTAATTAAATACTCATATAAAAAGTTACTCAAATACCTTTACTTTCAACTGAATATTTTAACTGAGTTAGAGCCTTGGAGCAAACTGAAGACACAATCAAAACATCAGGGAGTAAAATGGATATTTTCTAACATGGCATTTTTTATAAAATTTTGTCTTCTTTCATATCTTAAGGCCTCACCTTCACATATAAATATCCTAATAGATTTATACTAAACCGACATACCTTCTTAGTTTTATCACATAAGAGGTAAATTAAGTATATTATTAAGTGGTTCATTTAGATCAACTATACATCTTAGGTTGGCATGAACCTAATAAATAATTGCATTTTGGTACAAGTGGTTTCAAGGGCTCTTACCACCTCTTTCTGTGTGAATCTTATTTCAAGGGCTCTTAGCACATCTTTCTGTGTAAAACTACACTGTTGTAATTTGGTACAAGTGGCTTTGAGGGATCTTAGCACCTCTTTTGGTGTAAACCTTTCTATATTCTCCTACTACAAACTATAGTATTTGTAAAATATGCAGTAAAACTAAAACCAGGGGTGCAAATGAGACGAGTTACTCGATCTTGGTTTGAAAAAAAACTCGAAACGAGTTGAGCTTAAATGAGATTGACCCCGAGCCGGTTGGCGAGCCCAAATGAGCCCACTGTTTATATAACTTTTAATTATTATATTAAATATACATTTAAGCAATAATAATTACTATTTAGAAAAATATAAAAACATAACTAAATTATATATAAAATAATAATTATAATTAATAAATAATAAACGAGACGAGCCCAAGCTGAGCTCGAGCTTGAAAACTCCCTAAGAGCCAAAATTAAGCTTTAGAAACGAAGCTCCGAATCGAGCCGAGCTCAAACTCGAGTTTTCATAAGTTAAACGAGCTCGAGCTCGCTTGGCTTGACTTCGTTTGCACCCCTAAGTATAACCATGTCTAAGGAGACATTTCTTGTACATTACAACTCATTAATACCTAACATAACTAGTTATAATCTTACATATGATTTCTTAAAGTTATAAACAAAAAATAAATTTCAAAAATATAATTAAATATATATGATTTATAATATTATGTAACACACACACACGTATATATATATATATATATATATATATATATATATATATATATATATATATATATATATATATATATATATATATATATGTATCTATAACAATTTATATATTTTATTCTTAGTTGATGTAGTAGTATCAAAATAAAACTCTTTATTCTAATATGTCCGCTTTAGCGAATTTGGTAGTCTGATATAAAGGATTAAAGAACTAAATCACAACTAACTATTTTATCAAAGGACTTTTATATTAGACCGTGTTTGTCCCAATATGTCTATATCCACCAAGACGCGTATGGTATGTTATAACTCAGGATGACTTAACACGACTTGTCGCAAGCCAATCTACGCATCAAGACCTAATATGACCCTAGTTATTCTCCATCTTGCCTCATTAAGGCTACCATGATAACTTATTACAACGTAATATGACTCGCTACAATCCAATCTAACATGTTAAAAGTTAACATGACTCTTAATATCCATGGTGCCTCATATGGATAACTTTTTTTTAAACGACAAAGCTTGCTCCTACCTTACATTACACAAATTAATTAAATAACTCACCTTGCTCAGGGTTGAACTGTGACCATCCCTTTAAAAGAGATGTACCTCTATCAAGTGTGCTAACCTCATATTAGCATTACAACACATTGTATGTTAATATGACCGCTTACAACTTAACATCCTATTATGACATGTTGCAATTCCCATCTTGAAGTGATGTTTTTGTTACTGATTTAGTTAATTCTTTTTAATTTGTGCTTATAAATTGTTTTTTTTTTTTCCTCATCTTAAAGAGGTGTTTTAGTTCTCAATTGTTTAGAAGTTAAAGTAAGTTATCTCCATAGATTTAGGTGGCTTGGTTAATCTCTTCTTTTTGGTGATTAACTATTGTTATCCCATTGTATTCATTCACTTAATTCTTGAATTGTTTAGGTTTGAATTTCTTTCTGTGTATGCCTGCGCACTTTTTAAATATGTAAAAACTGAAATGATATATATACATGGTTTGATCATTGTTAATATTTAAATAAGTCTTATTTTAGCTTTTCAATACGTTATTCAGAATTGTCTCTATTGATATGCTTTTCAGTAGTAGTTCGATTTGTCTCATCACCTGTTGGGATTTGGAAAAAACAGCAACTAGAACAAATTAGTTGAATCATAATTTAAAGATAAGTTAAGGGTAGTTATATCTATCTACTAGGTTTTTACCCGGGATTGCTTCCCGGGCTCGGGAAACTTAGTTATATCAATTATTATTTCTGATTAATACGACCTCATTACATCAAGCATCTCATTGGATTCAACATCAATGTTTTCACATCACCGGGATTACTTCACAGGATGCCGAAAGTTATTAATATACTTTTAAACAAATGAACGATCAGTACCTTACAGGAAAAAAACGTTCAACAAACAATAAATTCACAAAATGTAACTCCACATGTGATCCTTATTAATGGATAGTTACCATATTATTATAGTAAGGAACCCGCGCGTTGCTGCGGAACACGCAACACACTAACACAAACACAAACACCGGTAGTTAGTCCGTTAGCTAACCTTGTTTGGATCGGAGGGTTTTGTGATTGCGTTTGTTTGTATAATTTGAACAAATCAAATAGAAATGAACAGAGTTTAAGTGCGGCGGAAATAAACAACAAACTTTTAAACACAATCAAAGAGGAAGATAGTTTTGATAAACATTTGTTTTTCATTAAGTTGAAAGATTACAAATCAAAGCAAAACATTACAAGAATGCTTACAAACTAAACTCCCCCTCAGCCTGTTACTCCATGGTTGGTTGTGCAACTGAGAGTACTGCTGCATTTATAGACAATCCAAACAACTGAGGCATCTCAGCTGACGTCACCATGAAAGCGACGTCTAACAGCCTAACAACCTGTAACAACTGTTCCTATGTAAATACTGCTATTATTAACCACTGATTCTACATAAAACAAGTAATATACTAAAGTACTGCTATCCTCTTCCATCAGTGCTTTCCTCAAAGTTGATCAGTCCTTGAGTGGGCAGTGCTTTGTCATCAGTAGATAGAACCAGCAGTGTTTACTTCTTCAGGGCTTTGTCAGCAGTTTAAAGGGTAGCAACAGTTGTATACGAACAGTGGATAGAGAGCCACCAGTTTTGGGTTTCATTATCTGTTCCTCTGTTAGGGTTCAATCCCAAAAATCTCCCCCTGGAACAGATAATGCCAAAACCCTTCATTATTCTGGATTTTTATTTCTCATCAGAAGTTCCCTAGCTTGTCTTTTAAATTCTTCTTCAAAGTCTTTGGAACTTGAGTCACCCTCATCCCTGCACAGTGAAAGTTCAAGGAGATCCTGCAAATCTTCAACACCAAGACATAGTGCTTCTTTCCTTGATGTGTACTTCACTTTCCCATTGGATCTGACCAAGGTCAATACGTGGGTCTTTTGATCAGACATCCACTTTAGTACTTTTGAACCCAATGGCTTTCTTGGGAGAGATTTATTTTCTGATGAGTTTGAAGAAATTGGTCTTGTGAAAAGTTGTAAACTTTCAGACATTTGTTTGAAGGCCATTTCGATGACATTATTTGATGCAACTATATCTTCTGCAGTCTCTCTTTCAATCTGCTCTTGCCTCTTCTTTTGATCTAGTTCAATGTCTGTCATGTCTGAAGTGTTTGGTTATGCAGGTTTGGTTAATACCTTTTTGGCAAGGTCTTGAAGCTTTGCTAATTTGTCTTCTTTTAGATCCATTTTCTTGATGGCTTCTGTGAAATACTCAGCTTCCTTTTCTTTTTCTTCTTCACTGGTCAGCAGTTTTCCTTTTTCTTTCTTTTCAACAATGATAGGGTTATCTGCTGATGTGATCCGTGTTTTAAGAGCATCAATATGCTGTTCTAGCTTTTTGTAATCAGGCTTCTTAGAAGTGTCTGAGACTGTTATCTTTCTTTTCTTAAGCCTCTTCGGTATACTGCTTTGTCCATTTTGCTATGGCTTCAGCAGTATCCACCTTAGCATCCACCAGCTCTTGCTTCTTTCTTTTATACTCAGATGTAAGCTCAGCAATGAGCTTTTTGAATTTGTTCCAATTTGGAGCTGTCTTCTTCTTTTTTGGATTGTTTTTAATTCTTTCAATCCTGTTTGCCTCATGCTTTAAAGCAACTATTGGCCATTCTTCAAATTGTTTTTCTTCAGCAGGATAGAATTTTTCTTTCATGATATATGCAAGATATTCTTTTCTCATTTTATTTCGTTGATCTGTCTTTTCTTTGTTTAGATCTTGTGCATAGTCTTCCATCTGCTTGACCTTAGTGAGCAAGAATTCCAATTTTTCAGAGATGGCTTCGTCACTTTGACCTTCACATTCAACTTTTGCTCTTATTTTAGCCTGTCTTGCTTTGAGCTTGAGATATTCATCCATATCTTCTGGGACTATGAAGCCGATGAGTGAAGGGAATCTTCTTGTTGAAGGATCATCCTTGGTGTAGAATTGTCTCATCTCATTTTTACAGCTTCCAGTTCCAGTGGATATTTTACAGCATTAGGATCATGTTTGTCTTCATCTGCCTGAGTTATTTTTCTTTTTCTAGAGTAAATTTTATTCACTGAAGGAGTGCTTTTGGGTGATTTGTTGAGTGGAGTGAAGATGGTTTGAAGTGAAGTGAGTGTAACAACTCTCACTAAAATTAATACTTATTATGTTAATTGTCTAATAAGGAAACCCTAATTGAGAAACCTAAGTAATTCTGCATAAACCCTAAAATTTTCAGAACAATCGGAATCAGGATCAGGGCCCCTAAAACTCAAGGGGGTTAAACCCTAATTGATAATTATCCTCCGAATATGTTGTCTAAATTGAGAATTCTTAAACTGTCAACTCATCAGGGCTACGCAAGTGACCAGGCTACCCTAGGCTAGGGGGACATGCCCCGCGACACGCGACAGGTGTCGTGGATTCTTCCGCGACTAGCGGGAGGTGCAAACTTCGGGTATAAATAGGGGGCCTTGGGACTTGAATTCTGACACTTGTTCGAGGTTAAAATTCAATATACACTACGAGATATTAGCTGTTTACTACGAAACACACACTGCACGGAACGCTGCCGCAACAAACATGGTAATAACTCGATCGTTGTTACGATACAACATCCGATCGATTGAAACTATCCAACGATTGTTTGAGTGCTGCTCAAATTGGGTTTATACTTTGTCATTCATCGTGATTTCGACAGGATGTTTGAGTGCTGCCCGAAATCGGGCTATACTCTGTCATTCGTTGTGAATCCGCTGGATGTTTAAGTATCGCACATTGTCAATCGTTGTGAGGGTTTAATCTCGTGAATTGTCGTAAATGCTGTATTAGTTACTTACCCAGTTGGTGTGCATTGTTATTTAAAATTAGGTTAAACAAGGCTAATCAGTAGGTTTATACACTGCTCGTTAAATCTGCAATGTGAGTCATTCTCTTTTTATCAAATTTGTTTACAAAATCATGTATATTTTCAAAGTTATAATTACAGTGATTAAGTTTATGTAATCACCAAATTACAGCCGGTATGTGGGGTATTGTGCACATTACTGCTGTTTTATCACTTTAGGTGGGCGAGCCTAAAATTTGTGATATTCGTCACTATTGGGTGACAGGACCCAACAGTGATATGACCACAGTCACAAATCCGGTCAAGTGACAAATACTTTGGGTAGTTGGTTAACATAGAAACATTGTAATCTCTCTTAATACTATAAATTATAACAAATGTGTCGTTTTCAGTAAACTAAATGATTCACTCAGTATTTCCCCGCTGACAAAATTTTTTCAAACATGTTTTAGGTGATCTGTTGTGATCCAAAAAAAGTGCCGTAAAGCACTACAAGCTTAGAGAAGTGGCTCAATAAAAAGAAACATGTTTTGTGAAATAAAGATTTCCCAGTGAAATCATGTTATTGTAAATTACAGGGTTTTTCCCTAAATTATGTAATAAAGTAAACGGGCATTTTAGTATTAAAAGATCCTGTATTAAAGACTTCCGCTATCACCTAAATTAAATACCACGGGATTTCCTGCCTCACGGCTCTGGACCGGGTCAACCCGGGGCCGAGGGTCGTGACAGTGAGGGTAGTGGTGAATGGTGTCTGACTAATAGTTGTTGAAACAACTGGTGTTTCAACTACTATTGCCATTACAACAGATGTTGTAACATCTGATGCCGTCTGCTTTTTCGCAGGAGGTGATGGTGGTGATGTGACATTGATGAGAGCAGTGGTGGATGACTGGCAAACAGATGTTGAAACAACTGGTGTTTCAACCTCTGTTGTCATTACAACTACTGATGTGTCAGTAGATGTCTTCTGCTTTTGAGCAGGTGGTAATTTGGTGGATGGTGTTGTAGTTTTAGGTTCTGGTAGGGCAGTGGTTGTAGTGTGTGTTGTAGTGGTGTGTGATGAAGAGATGGCAGCTGTTTGGTTAGCAGTTTTTGAAACTACTGACATATCAACAGTTTGAATGGAAGTTTGAGTTTTTGTGGTTTGAGGTTTGGAGCCTTTGGGAGGTGGTTTAGATGTATGTTTTTCTTGCTCAGGTTCAACACACAGGCCATGTTCTATTCCCATCTTCTTCAACTGCTTCAGTATCTCCCTCTTTTTGGGATTATCTGCACTGGGTTATCAAAGAACAGTAGAGTGGAAGGAGCTTTGCTAGTGGTGTTTTAGATACTGGCCTTTATAGCCTTGATGTCTGCTTGAGTATCTTTGAACCTAGACTCCACCATGTTTGTCAGCATTTGTACATGTATTGCATGCTGGTGATCAGCCTCTTGTTTTTGTTTTTGGAGCAGGGGTTGTAATACACTGCATAGCTCATTTGCAGCAAGTGCAGGTTGTGCAGGTGCTTGAGCTGGAACAACAGTGGATTATGCTTTTTGAGCTTTTAATAGCTGTTGCACCATATCCTTTATTTCAGCAACTGATGTTTCAAGTTTTTCAACTCTGCCCGTTAATTCCTGATATTTTGAATCATCATCCAATTTAATGGAATCATCTGTTTCCCCACCAACAGCGGTTTTACCAATGTGTGACTTAGGACATGAAGCCCAGAAATCATCCATTGATGCCCCTTGTTCTTGGTACTGGGGACTTCTTTCTTCAGAACTTGATAACCTTTCGATGGTACCAGTGGTTAAAACAAACTCACTGGTGGTTACCAGAGGTGCTATAGAAGAAATTGCCTTCAAGGGAGTCTTACTAATGAAACAACTGTCCAAATCTAGACCTGTTGATCCATCACTTGTTGTTGCTGCTCCACTTGAACTACCACCAAGAGTTACTTGACTTACTTGTAACTCAAGGGGTGTAACCTCCTCAGTTATTGCTGGGATAGCAGAGGTATAATCATCAGACCCAGTCACTTGTAGGAGTATGCTCTCAGTGATAGGTGATTGAGAGGAACTGGTTTGTGTCTGAGCTATATCAACAGCATGCAACAGAGGTATCATGCATTGGGGTAATGTCAGGGGTGAGGATAAGGTTGTTGAAAGAGACATGTCCTTGACATCAGGACTGTGGAAGATGGATCAGAGTGGATCCAGAGCTTCATAATGTGGAGTCCCTGTGTTTACAATCTGATCCTTTTGTAAGGATGCAGGAGGAGTTTGAGGTAAAGGTGGAGATCTTTCTACCATCTAATGTGAGGAAGTAGCATGAGTGGTTTTTGGTGACATTTGTGTTGTCACTGGCAGTTGCTCTGGGATCTCAACTTCCAGAGTTGCCTTTGTTTTGGGTTTGGAGGGGTTTCTGGATATTTTCTTTTTGGTCCTTTTGTTAATGGCAGGTGTGGGTTTCAAAGCAGTGGTTGTGCTGCTATGATCACCTGGAGCAGTGGGCTCAACAGTAGATGCCTGAGGAGCAGTGGTAGCTGCTAAATTTTCCTCAGGCACCTCTGCTTTTGTTTTTATAGGTGCCATCATTCTAGAAAATGTTTCAGTTGTCAAACCACTTATTTTAAAAGATGCACCTTATTTGAGTACATTTTCATTTTCTTTTCCAAATTTTTCTTTGAAATAGTAGCTTAGAAACCTTGGAAAGAGTAAAAATGATTTGGTATCAACATTCTTTACTAAGTCATTAAAGATCTCCTGGGAATAGTTATAATTTTCATTATTTAAAATAGCATAACCCAGACATTGGATCTTCAATGGTATTTCGTTAAAAGCAGTTGTTTTGTTTGAAACACACATCAAAAGTGTGTGGAATAAAAACCTATCTGCAGAAGGGAAAAAACCCTTTTCTAAGGTATCCCTTTTTGGTTGTTCTGCATACCCCCTTTTCAAGAAATCAGTTTTTGACTCGGTTTTAGAAAAAGAAGTTTTACCTTTCTAATCATCGAGTTTAAAGACTTCTGAGATTGATTGTGGAGTAATCTGAATTGCTTTTCCCTGTATAGAAGAATTGATGGCTATGACGATGTCTCCTTGTTTTTCAAGGGTAGCATTTTTCCAGAACTCTCTTTGAGTTTGTTGGAAAATGGGAGAATCTGCTGTAAGCAAAGTTTTGTACTTTGATGCAGATATGGTGTCGATGAAGGAAACAAAGGTGTGGTTGATGGTGGGTTTTGTGAGTAGACCCAAGTAATTGTGACGGGATTTGTATGAGCGACCTCTTTGGAAGATGATGATGATTTTGACTTTGATTTAGATTTCGTCATTTTGATGAAGAAGACGAAGAATGGTTCGAAATGGAAGGCTGGAAACTGCTTTGAGAAAAGAATTTTTAGAATTCAATTCGACAGTGTAAAAGACTGTTTAAGGGTTTTAATCAGACTTTTATTTAGGGAAAAAGTAAGTGCTGATGTGGCAGCGATTACAAAGATCTGAAGGCGAAAAACTGACCACGTGTCAACCGCTGATGAAAAAACCAATGATTGTAAATTTCAGTGCATGTCAACAATAAAAAGGGGAGCAGTGACTATTTTTTAACTATCAGTGGATACCCAACAAAATGTAACACATATGTTTGGTCAGTCAGTGCTCAACATGAAGAACGAAGAAACAAAGGCTGGCCTTCAGCAGTGGATAACATTTAACAATCACATGTTTGCGCTTAAACAAATGTTTGACATTACAAAGAAGTTGGCCCATAAACAACTGTTTGCAAGAAACGACCGATTTCAAGAATACTACACCCAAAAAAAATCAAAATGAGGAGCTTAATAATAATCCAAGTGTAGTTCATTTTTATTCAGTGGATGTCAACTAACAAAATGTGAGCAGTAGTTGTTTTTTATCGAACAGTGGATAGCCAATAGTAATTGAAACACTGATATTTGGAGTTAAATAAATGTTTAACCTTAAACAGATATTTGCAATAAATAGATATTTGGCCATAAATAGATGTTTAACCTTAAACAAATGGTCTTAAACCAAACATCTGTTTAAGGTCAAGATGTATTTGACTATTGGTGAACCTCAATTTAACTTTTGATGAACAGATGTTTGAAGTTTGGTCAACAGATGTTTGGAAACCCATGATAGATTAAACACTATGAACGAATAAACACTGAAGTATCATAAAACTTTGAATGAAAATTGTGAAACTCTCAACATGATACAACAGTTGAGAGGAGACGTTTGAATCATGTTGAGAATTTTTATTCACACTGAGATTATTAAAATAAAGTATTACATACAAATAAAATTTAATGAAATATTTATAAACTATTACACGCTAGAGTTAACACTTGTTAGGATTTCGTAAACTCTGGCCTTTCTCCATGTCATTTCATGCTCTCTTTTGTTTTTCAGATCAGTTAGCATGTTGCAGATTATCTGATCCTGTTTTAGATGTTGGGTAACAAACTCTTCTGCATTTTTCTGGAAATCTGATGGAGGAGAGTGGAGGAGTTCATCAAGCAATGCTATGCTGTTCCAGGTTTTCTTGTAATTAGCATCATTGATTATGTCGACTTTCATGTTTAGTTCTTCGTCTGTTCTTTTTTCTTTAAGTGACCACATCGAGAATTGGGTTTTAACATTGCTGGTGTCTGACTAGTGGTAGAAGCTGAAGTTTGCCATGTAGATTTTTGTTGAATTTTCTGATGTGGAAAATCTTTCACAGACAATGATTAGTAACACAGTTTGTTGATATTTTGAATGAAAAGTAATTATCGATCTTTTATAGAGTTTAAAAACGCGTGTACATGGTAAATGAACAGGTTAATGGTAATTATGATAATATGCTTTTGTTCTTTTAACTTCGAAAATTTGTCCCTTGGGTTTCTTGATATTTAATTTTAAATTTTTCCCATAAAAATTGGGGTTTGGAAAGGATTTTGCATCAAAAGACTGTTGTTTTGAAATATACATTAATCGGTTTATATTAAATCTACACGTTTAGATTGATTAAGTATATAAACTCATGACCACTTCACCTGTTTTTCATCACAATTTCCTAACAAGATTCATACTTTCAAAAAAGTGGATAAATATAGTTTATTGTTGATATGGCGTCATTCACTACTGTAAAATCAGATAATTTAAAGCAGCGCCTGTAGGAAAAAAAAAGAGAGAGAATGTCGATTTTAAATTACCATTTTGCATATTTTGCATCTAAAATATGCTAGAAAGTATTATTTGAGAATACCCCTGAATTTTAAATTACCATTTTGAATATTTTGAATTTTAAAAGTTACGGATATTGTCAGTAATTACTGATTTGATTTGAAAGCAATTGTCATCATGACATTTCTAATTTTTATTTAACTTTTATTATAAGAAAAACACCGTCAATTTCAAATTCCCAGTTTGTATATTTTCAATGTCCAAAGCTCAAGAAATTAACATTAATTACTGATTTGATATGCAACAAAATGTAATTGACAGTTTTTTATTTTTTATGTTAACTTTAACTTTTATCAAGAAAACAATGCTGGAGGAACTGTTATCTCATTGGAGTGTAACGATTAGGTTAAACGGTAATTTCATTGTAATTCTTCATTAGATAATTTCATTCTTTAATTAATTAACCGCATCAATTATAAAAATGTAAGCAGTGGATGTTTTTTTAGGAAAACCAATGATGGTCAATATCAGTGGATATCAACAATAAAAATGTGAGCAGTGACAATTTTTTAACTATTAGTGTATTGCCAACAGTGATTTAAATAACCATTTTACATATTTTGAATTTGAAAAGTTAACGATATTGTCAATAATTACTGATTTGATTTGAAAGCCAGTGTCATCATGACATTTCTTATTTTTATTTTAACTTTAATTAAAAAAAAATATATGTCAATTTGAAATTCCAATTTTCCATATTTAAGATGTCCAAAGCTCAAAAAATTACCATTAACTTTTAATTTTATATGGAACGTAATTTCATCAACAGTTATTTGGATTTTTTATGTTAACTTTAATTTTTAAATATCAGTAGATAGCTAACAGTGATTGAAACACTGATGTTTGGACAGTCAGTGGTCAACATAAAGAATGAAGAAGAGGTTGTCTCTCAGCAGTGGATAACATTTGACAATCAGATGTTTGAACCAAAACAGTGGTTCCAACAGACTTTTAAGGATTAATGAAAACTATCATTTTTTACTATTTTAAATATCTTCTACCTTAAACAGATATTTGACCTTCAATATCAGTTGTTTGGAATTAAACAGATATTTGACCTTAAACAGATGTTTGAACATAAAAACATATTTGAGGTTAAACAAATGTTTGACCTTAAAGAGAAGTTTACCCATAAACATCTATTTGCAAAAAAAAAAAAAAAAAAAAAAAAAAAAAAAAACAGTTATTTTGATATTTTATGTTAACTTTAATTTATATCACCAAAACAATATTGGAGGAACTCTTATCTCATTGGAATGTAACGATTAGGTTAAACGGTAATTTTATTGCAATTTTAGTTTTCATTTGATAATTTCATTCTATAACTAATTAACCGCATCAATTATAAAAATGTGAGCAGTGGATATTTTTTAGTAAAAGCAATGATGGTCAATATCAGTGGATATGAAGAATAAAAATGTGACCAGTGACAATTTTTTACCTATCAGTGGATAACCAACAGTGATTTAAATTACCATTTTGCATATTTTGAATTTGAAAAGTTAACGATATTGTCAATAATTACTGATTTGATTTGAAAGCCATTGTCATCATGACATTTCTAATTTTTATTTGAACTTTAATTAAGAAAAAATATCTGTCAATTTGAAATTCCCATTTTCCATATTTAAGATGTCCAAAGCTCAAAAAAATTACCATTAATTACTAATTTTATATGGAACATAATCTCATCAACAGTTATTTGGATTTTTTATGTTAACTTTAATTTTTAAATATCAGTAGCTAGCTAATAGTGATTGAAACACTGATGTTTGGACAGTCAGTGGTCAACATAAAGAATGAAGAAGAGGTTGTCTCTCAGCAGTAGATAACATTTAACAATCAGATGTTTGAACCAAAACAGTGGTTCCAACAGACTTTTAAGGATTACTGAAAAATATCTTTGACCTTAAACAGATATTTGACCTTCAATATCAGTTGTTTGGAGTTAAACAGATATTTCATCTTAAACAGATGTTTTAACATAAAAACATATTTGAGGTTAAACAAATGTTTGACCTTAAAGAGAAGTTTGTCCATAAACATCTATATGCAAAAAAAAAAAAAACGAATTTCAGAAACATTATATCCAAATAATCATAATGAGGAACTTATTTAACATCCAAGTGTACTACATTTTTATTTAGTAGTATAAAGATCAAACAACTGTTGTATTTATAATACAGATCAAACAACTGTTGTACTATATTAAATACTAAAGTTACATAAGAACCACTGATAATTAAATACTAAATTTGAATCCGTTGTAGATGCCGAACCACTGCTGATACTAAACAGTCGTTTTCCTTTGGTTAATCAAACTCTAGTTACATAAAGTCAATCAATTTATATCTCCAACAATCGCCATGAACTCCATGGAAGGACTCAATGCATAAACATCAGGATTTATAGAAAGTTGATCTCTAGTGAACAGACGAAGATGTAGTACATGAAAACATTTCTTCAGCTGCTGAAGAGTAGCCCTGTCCTCATATACTTAATCCTTAACTTTGTTTATAAAGAGCTGCTTTAAACCAAACTTTATGCTTCTTTTAATACAAAAAAGGCAGGAAAGACCATTACTCTAGTAAGATAAAATCTTATCTTACAACAGTAGCAGATCCTTTCTTGGACAAGTCATAATCATCTTCTGCACAAGTCAATTATAATCATCATTTACTCATAAGAAAAAAACTATTTTAACTGTAAATTTAATATTCTTTCTTTGTGTTTAATTAAACTTTATACTTCTTTGAATACAAACCTATAATAACCCGCAACATATTGTATGAACTTCAAACAACTGTCATTAGACTGAAATATAAAGCGAGAATTAGAGTATATCACTTCATAATTAAAAACTCAAAATTTGAAAATCGGAGTAGCAAAAAACACTTACTTTAAACGATGTTGGAACAATGATACTGGAAACAACAGTAGAACAATCATCATCATTATCATCTGCAACAGATCATTGACAATCATCATTTAGTCACAACTCAGATAACAAAACTTTAGTAAAAATCAAAAACAAAAACACATACCATGATTATGGAAAACCACATATCAACAAAAATTAACCAAAAATTTGGAAGATTCAAATATCAAGCAAACGAAACCCTAATTTCAAAAAGAATAAGCGGTGAACATATTCACAGATCAATAATCAACAGATGTTGTACTCTATATCATAACCCTAGCAATGGTTACATGAAAAGACACAAAACACAAAGGATTAGTATAAATAAGAGGAAATCATGAAACTATTTCAACTAAAAAAAAGAAGAACAAACCTTTTGATGAAGTAATCGATGAACAAAAGAAGATTTTATGGTGGCGTCTGTAAGAAGATTAAGGTTTGCAGGGTTTGTGAAATTTGAATTTGGATCGCCGGAATAGAGAGAGAGAGGAGGAACCCTAAGCATTTGTAAAGAAAGAGGAGAAGTGAGAAGAGAGATTATATAAGGAAAAGGGCAGTGGTACTGTTGGGCGGGAAAAGAGAACTGAGGATGCCCTAATTAAGTGACATGTGGCCCAAATAACTTTCATTTATTATATATAATAGATAATAGATTTTATTGTACACATATCTACAATTTACATTAGTTTATTAGTTTCATGATTATATAATTTTGACCTCTATTTGGAAAGATATCCATAGACCATAAATAATTAAGTGAATACATAAAAAAATCAACGTCAATATTGTATATTATTTTTTCTTTATAATTCTTTATTTCTTTTGCTTATGATTCAATCAAGTAATTAATTTATTTGTTTCTTTTTAAGAACTGTTGGAAGGTGAGAAAGACACTCAGAAAAATGTAGCCATAAAAACCAACTGCTTTTGCATTGTAAATTTGCAAATTCTGCAAATGAGGATGAATATGCATCAACTGTTATAGTTCTCAGCAACTTCAACATAATTTTAGTCCTAGCATGTAAGCAAGGTTATATTAATTATAGGACCAAGTTTCAGTGTGTTTGTAGCTAGATTGCATTGAATCATATTGTTAAAGGTGCTTTAGTTTAACTGAATCATGTTCTTTTTTTTTAAACGGCAAAGCGAGGAATTCCAATACAAAAACACAAACCGAACTTAGCAAAGAGTTAAGAAAGCCGTAAAACAACAAGAATACGAGAGAATCATGAAATAGCAAAGGCTGCTCAACAACAACCACAAATGACACAAATTACATAAAAAAGACTTGATGTGCGTGAAGTGTGTATATGTTTTAGGTATATATTTTAAGCTCTTTTACATTTTTTAGCCAAGTTTTAAATTTATAAAACACGATATTTACTAACACTAAACACACATATGGGCAAGTGCACCCATCGTGCACGTAGTATAGTGTTGGTAAGATACCGAGGTTGTCCAAGGACACAAGAACTTTTAGTACTGGTTTATCCTCAACGTCTAATCAAATCAAAATGTTAGAAAAAGATTTTAAACTAAGAAAATAAAACTAACTAAAATGCTGAAAATAAAAATAAAAACAGATAGACAAGATGAATCACTTGGATCCGACTCGTGTGTTAGTGTAACCTTTGATTATTTTCTTACTTTTTCACTTGTTTAAGAGATTATCTTAGTTATTGTAGTAGGCCCCTCTTTTGAAGGTGACGTTACTCTCAACCCAGTAGTTTGAGTCAGCAAGGATACAATCCTAAAGGGTCGGATTATTGAAAGATAATTAATTAAGTTATTAATGCATAATGTGGTAGGCCCCTCTTTTGAAGGTGACGTTACCCTCAGCTAAGTAGTCTGAGTCAGCAGGGATACAATCCTAAGTAGCTGGATTAAAGTTTTAATAGTAGTTTAACTTATGAGGGGATCAAAGAGTTTGGACCCCCGCCATCCAATACCATTGGGTATTGAAGGAGGTCCTACTAAATTTGACCCAGGTCCCTTGCAGGATCTCTAAACGCTGAACAATGGCAAGACTCTTACCAAACCGTTCCCTTAACCCCCGACCAGGTAGCCAACATACCTCCATATAGACCGTGGAGATATGAATGGTGAAAATCTTTTATTTTATATAGACAGTAAAACAATGCCAAGACACCACGGACAAACGATAAGAAAGATTCACCTTCAACATAAGAAACTAGTAATTAAAGTCATTAATACAAAACCAATTAAAAAGTGCAAAAGATTAAAAATAAAAAGTATTACACTAAACACTTGTCTTCACCAAGTGATGTAAGAGACTTAGGCAAACATGCCCTTTGATTGTCAAGAACTCTTACGATCAATCTTGGATCCCGAGACGACTCACACACTCTATGATGCACAATGGATGATGGTGGTGGATGATGGTGTTCTGGTGGTGGTCGGTGAAGTGTGAGAGAGGTGGTGTGCCAAGGGATGAGTTGAAATGTCTCCAAGCACTCCTATTTATAGGGTGAACAGAAGCTCGGGCACGGGGCCGTGCCCGCTGGGCACGGGGCCGTGTCCATCCTTGTCTCACTCCTCATTAATTGTAATTCGCAATTACAATAAATGCGCTTGCAGGAGTCTGACCACGCCCCCGTGTCCGTTGGGCATGGCCCCGTGGTAGGCAATAGAAGCTTCTAAAGGTTTGTCTTTTCTGCTGCTTCTTTGGCACGGTGATGTGAGTAAAATGCAACATATAAATTACATCAAATGAGGCATAAAACTAACCCTTTTTAAGTACTAATGTTGGAAAAAGTGTGCTTTTGTCTTCCTTTTGTATTTTCAGGGTTAAAAGAGCTTAAATGAACAAAAGAAGCAAAAATGCAGCCAAATCCAACATAAATACAAAGAAAAGGAAGAAACGTGGCATGCCCGACTCCTCGAGAGCATCTCCCAAAGCAAAAGCAAAAACAAGAAGAAAGCTGAGCATGGGGCTGTGCCCAGCTGAACACGGGGCTGTGTCCAGCGGACACGAGGCGTGTCCACCTCAACACGGGGCCGTGCTCAGCAAGCACGGGGCAGTGTCCAGGATGGTCAGCCCTGGCACAAAAGACAAAGTGGTAGAAGCTTCTCTTGCCCACAACGGGGCCGTGCCCAGCGGACACGGGGGCGTGGTCAGAGTGCTGCAGGTGCATTTATTGTAATTGCGAATTACAATTAATGAAGAGAGAGAGTGTCAGACGGGCACGGGGTTGTGTCCAGCGGACACGGGGCCGTGCCCAGGCTTCTGTTCAGCCTATAAATAGGAGTGCTTGGCTTCATTTCAACTCATCCCTTGGCACACCACCTCTCTCACACTTCATCCACCACCCACCACCACCATAACACCATCATCCACCACCATCATCCATTGTCCATCGTAGAGTGTGTGAGTCGTCTCAGGATCCAAGATCGACCGTAAGAGTTCTTGACAATCAAGGCCATGTTTGCCTAAGTCTCTTACATCACTTGGTGAAGACAAGTGTTTAGTATAATACTTTTTATTTTTAATCTTTTCACTTTTTTTTGGTTTTGTATTAATGACTTTAATAACTAGTTACTTATGTTGAAGGTGATCTTTCCTTATCGTTTGTCCGTGGTGTCTTGGCATTATTTTACTGTCTATATAAAATAAAAGATTTTCACCATTCATTTCTCCACGGTCTATATGGAGGTATGTTGGCTACCTGGTCGGGGGTTAAGGGAATGGTTTGGTAAAGGTCTTGCCCTTGTTCAGCGTTTAGAGGTCCTGCAAGGGACCTGGGTCAAATTTAGTGGGATCTCCTTCAATGCCCATAGGTATTGGATGGCGGGGATCCAAACTCTTTGACCCCCTCATAAGTTAACTACTATTAATACTATAACCCGGTTATTTAGGACTGTATCCCTGCTGACTCAGACTACTTAGTTGAGGGTAACGTTACCGCCAAAAGCGGGGCCTACCATAATTTGCATTAATAACTTAATTCATTAACTTCCAATAATCCAACCTTTTAGGATTGTATCCTTGCTGACTCAAACTACTAGGTTGAGGGTAACGTCGCCTTCAAAAGTGGGGCCTACTACAATAACTAAGATAATCTCTTAAACAAGTGCAAAAGTGTGAAAATAATCAAAGGTTATACTAATACACGAGTCGGATCCAAGTGATTCATCTTGTCTATCTGTTTTTTTTATTTATTTTTCAGCATCTAGTTAGTTTTTATTTTTCTTAGTTTAAAAACCTTTTCTAACTTTTTGATTTGATTAGACGTTGAGGATAAACCGGTACTAAAAGCTCTTGTGTCCTTGGATGACCTCGGTATCTTACCAACACTATACTACGTCCACGATGGGTGCACTTGCCCATATGTGTGTTTAGTGTTAGTGAATATCGTGTTTTATAAATTTAAAACTTGGCTAAAGGTGTAAAAAGGGTTTAAAATATATCTAAAAATATACTACACTTCACACGCATCAAGTTTTTGACGCCGTTGCCGGGGACACAAGGATTTTAAGAAAGCTTAAAATCGACGGCCTAATCAGTTTTTCAAAAAATTTTAAAACGCGCGCAAATTTTTCTGCATTTTAGTTTAGTTTGCATTTACAGTAGCCTGAACACGGGGCCGTGCTCGCTGAACACGCCCCCGTGCTGCATATTTTTAGTTAGATACCCAGATACAGAGTCTGAACACGGGGTCGTGCTCACTGAACACGCCCCCATGTCCAACGTGACCCGCAACTTTAATTAAAACGCCCAGATACAGACCCTGACCACGGGGCCGTGTTCACTGAACACGGGGCCGTGTCCAGCTTCTGTTTCCGTCTTTATTTTTGTTTTCTGGTCCCGAGACTCAGTTGTGGTCTGCTGAGTGATTCTTATGGATCAATACTCAGGAGGTTACAACTACAACTATGATGAGGATGATTATAGGGGTAATTATTGCACTAATTGTCGTAACACACGCTCGGTTCAATATAATAACTCATATCAACCATCCAATTCATACAATCATTATGAGGAGCCCAGGATCGAGCCATCAACTTCATATACATCCTATGAAGATCAAAGGTATGAACCTCCTCCCTCATACTCGTATTTTGATGAACCAAGGTATGAACCTTCATACTCATACTTTGAAGATTCAAGATATGAGCCACCACCTTCATACTCTTATTATGAGGAACAATGGCGTGAACAACCCACCTCATATGAGTACTATGAAGAACAAAGTTTCAACCCTTATCCATCATATGCTTACAATGAAGAACAATGGTGTGAACCATCTACTTCATATGAGTACTATGAGGAGCCAAGGACCGAACAACCGGATTCAAGCTTTGAGGATCCCAATTCTTTTTCTCTCACCGAAGTGACCAATAGGATATTAGAACACATTAAAACTATCGAACGTTGCATAAAAGAATCTCGCGCAAGGGAAGAGGAGTCCCGCGCAAGAGAAGAATTAATTTGTAATAATGATGTAGAGATAGTCGAAAATGTAAAAATGGAAGAACAAGAAAGTGAAAAACCAACACATGAGTTAAACAATGAAAAAGGTGAGTCCGATAATGTTAAAATACAAGAAGAGTCTAATTTTGAAGAAATTAATCTCTTGTCACCTTCATTCGAAAATCGTTGTTTAGTACCCACTCATGCTAAGTTTTTAAAAGAGTTAAACACTAACATTAAAATCAAAGAAATAGTAAGTGTTAAGTTAACTAATGATCAAACCTCGCTAATAAAAGAAGATCCTTTTGAAATTAACATTACACAGGTTCCATGTTTCTTTCAAAAATTTATTTATTAGTAATATCACCATTGATAAAGATCTTTGTGTTAACATAATGCCTAACTACATTTTTGAAAAATTAAGTATTAGTGATTTTTCTCCATTTCAAATACCCATTTTTCTATCCGATCGGAAAGTAAAAAAATCAATCGGTGTAGTGGAGGATTTCTTGGTTCAAACAAATCAAATGTTAATCCCAACCGACTTTGTCATCCTCGATGACGCTCCTCTAGTGTCGGGACGACCTTTTGTAAAAACTCATGAAGCTTTGAAAAACCGGAAGTACAACAATCTACCTCTTCAATTAGGGGCATTCAAAAGGAGCATAGATCTTGAGCGCTCAATGAAATATCCTTTTGGCAATGACGACCCCCTAATTGAAGATGAGCCAGAGCCACCTGATAAGGTGGGTCTAGCCAAGGACCCTTATAAACGTGGCGCACCACGGAGGCATTCCGAGGAACTATCCGTAGTTTAGTTTAGATTAACTTTTATGTTTTCTAGTTTAGTTTTAATTTTCAGGAATAAAACACACTCGGGATGGTGAAGGATGCTAAGGGAAGCTTGAACCAACACCCCATACATAAAAACAGAGCCTTCCGACGATTTTTCTTCATTACAGCAAGTTCAGCACGGGGCCGTGCTCACCCAACACGCCCCGGTGCCCAAAACTCTGCAGAAATGCCCAGTTCAGGTATCTGGACACGGGGCCGTGCTCACTGAACATGCCCCCGTGCCCAGCCTTCTGTTTACTTTTGGTACTAGCAGTCTGGACATGGGGCCGTGCTCAGCCAACACCACCCCGTGTTCAGCTACCCAGTACCATAAAATCTTGTTTTTAACCCACTTTTACACATTTTAATCAACCGAAAAAACTTATTTTTGGAATACATTGAGGACAATGTGTAATTTAAGTGTGGGGGGATGCTAAAACCTTGAATTTTTCAAGTCCTAATAACAAGCCTTACACAAAACTCTATTGGAACCGCTAATCACCCCAAATTTTTTCAAAAACTTTTCATTTTTTTACTTGTCTTGGTTTATTTTGGGAATTTCAAAATTCTAAAAAGGTTATATTTTACAAATTTACAACCGATATCGTCGTGATAAAAAGAACCAACATAAGAAAATTATGAAACGGCATGACAAGCTTAGTTAAAATTTGATTATATATAGTTGATCACATAAAAACCCATTCCCACAAAAGTGAGTTTTGAGCCTTTATTGAGCATACAAATATACATCTTTAAAATAAATGCTCATTTTTCGTTTCTTGTGTGAATAGCCGCTTGGTTTCTTACGACTCTAGAACTTGCCGCGACGATACATTTCTGGTCCTTACCAACTTAAACCCGAGTAAGTAAATGATGGAGGCATTAGGACTAACCCCTTTTTATTTCTACACCATTTTTTTTTACCACCTACCCAAAATCCCCCTACTTAACCCCTTTGAGCCTAAACCTTTTCATTTCTTAACCCAAAACAAACAACCTTTTCCCCACCAAAACCACTTTTTCATTTTAAACCCTTTATTTTAGTAACAAAGCGTGGTTTTTCTTATGACTTCCTTATTATAAAAAAAAGGGGAAAATGATGATAATAATGAAGCCAAAAGAAATAACAAACAAGTTATCTAAAAGAACTTTGTTTGAAAAATTGCTTCATTAAAATAAAACGTCAAAAAACAAAAAAAAAAAAGTCTTACGAAAACCGACGCTTTTTACGCCTTTCGCCCTTTTCTATTAACCACTAACCCAACCACCTACCTTTAACCCAAGCCTAACCCTTCCCCAACAAAAAAAAAAGTCCTCTTGATATTTACAAAGGTATATAGTTAAAAAGGAGGAGGATTGATTGCTTGGCAAGCTTATGGTAGGAGTAAGTTCCATGCCGCTCTCGAGTGATTCACTAAAAATACACCTTCGGCCGAGTGTTGAGTGATCCCCCGTGAGGTATGTGAACTTGTATATAAATGAAATTTTAAAGAGGCATGTTATGCCCAAATAAGTAATTTCTTTTATGAAACGTTCTAAATAAATCATAACGAATAGGAATGTAAATAGTATAAAAATAAAACCCTATAAAGATCTTGGATTCCCGACACTCAAGACAAGCCCAAAACCTTCTCTTCTACCTATTCCATTTGGGAGTGTAAGCCACATATTAAAGAGTTTTGCTTGAGGACAAGCAAAGATTCAAGTGTGGGGGTATTTGATGTGAGTAAAATGCAACATATAAATTACATCAAATGAGTCATAAAACTAACCCTTTTTAAGTACTAATGTTGGAAAAAGTGTGCTTTTGTCTTCCTTTTGTATTTTCAGGGTTAAAAGAGCTTAAATGAACAAAAGAAGTAAAAATACAGCCAAATCCAACATAAATACAAAGAAAAGGAAGAAACGTGGCATGCCCGACTCCTCGAGAGCATCTTCCAAAGCAAAAGCAAAAACAAGAAGAAAGCTGAGCATGGGGCTGTGCCCAGTTGAGCATGGGGCTGTGCCCAGCTGAACACGGGGTTGTGTCCAGCGGACACGGGGCGTGTCCAGCTCAACACGGGGTCGTGCTCAGCAAGCACGGGGCAGTGTCCAGGATGGTCAGCCCTGGCACAAAAGACAAAGTGGTAGAAGCTTCTATTGCCCACCACGGGGCCGTGCCCAGCGGACACGGGGGCGTGGTCAGAGTGCTGCAGGTGCATTTATTGTAATTGCGAATTACAATTAATGAAGATAGAGAGTGTCAGACGGGCACGGGGCCGTGTCCAGCGGACACGGGGCCGTGCCCAGGCTTCTGTTCAGCCTATAAATAGGAGTGCTTGGCTTCATTTCAACTCATCCCTTGGTACACCACCTCTCTCACACTTCATCCACCACCCACCACCACCATAACACCATCATCCACCACCATCATCCATTGTCCACCGTAGAGTGTGTGAGTCGTCTCGGGATCCAAGATTGATCGTAAGAGTTCTTGACAATCAAGGCCATGTTTGCCTAAGTATCTTACATTACTTGGTGAAGACAAGTGTTTAATATAATACTTTTTATTTTTAATCTTTTGCACTTTTTATTTGGTTTTGTATTAATGACTTTAATAACTAGTTACTTATATTGAAGGTGATCTTTCCTTATCGTTTATCCGTGGTGTCTTGGCATTATTTTACTGTCTATATAAAATAAAAGATTTTCACCATTCATTTCTCCACGGTCTATATGGAGGTATGTTGGCTACCTGGTCGGGGGTTAAGGGAACGGTTTGGTAAAGGTCTTGCCCTTGTTCAGCGTTTAGAGGTCCTGCAAGGGACCTGGGTCAAATTTAGTGGGATCTCCTTCAATGCCCATATGTATTGGATGGCGGGGATCCAAACTCTTTGACCCCCTCATAAGTTAACTACTATTAATACTATAACCCGGTTATTTAGGACTGTATCCCTGCTGACTCAGACTACTTAGTTGAGGGTAACGTCACCGCCAAAAGCGGGGCCTACCATAATTTGCATTAATAACTTAATTCATTAACTTCCAATAATCCAACCTTTTAGGATTGTATCCTTGCTGACTCAAAGTACTGGGTTGAGGGTAACGTCGCCTTCAAAAGAGGGGCCTACTACAATAACTAAGATAATCTCTTAAACAAGTGCAAAAGTGCGAAAATAATCAAAGGTTATACTAATACACGAGTCGGATCCAAGTGATTCATCTTGTCTATCTGTTTTTTTTTTTATTTATTTTTCAGCATCTAGTTAGTTTTTATTTTTCTTAGTTTAAAAACCTTTTCTAACTTTTTGATTTGATTAGACGTTGAGGATAAACCGGTACTAAAAGCTCTTGTGTCCTTGGACGACCTCGGTATCTTACCAACACTATACTACGTCCACGATGGGTGCACTTGCCCATATGTGTGTTTAGTGTTAGTGAATATCGTGTTTTATAAATTTAAAACTTGGCTAAAGGTGTAAAAAGGGTTTAAAATATATCTAAAAATATACTACACTTCACACGCATCAAGTTTTTGGCGCCGTTGCCGGGGACACAAGGATTTTAAGAAAGCTTAAAAACGACGGCCTAATCAGTTTTTCAAAAAATTTTAAAACGCGCCCAAATTTTTCTGCATTTTAGTTTAGTTTGCATTTACAGTAGCCTGAACACGGGGCCGTGCTCGCTGAACACGCCCCCGTGCTGCATATTTTTAGTTAGATACCCAGATACAGAGTCTGAACACGGGGTCGTGCTCACTGAACACGCCCCCGTGTCCAACGTGACCAGCAACTTTAATTAAAACGCCCAGATACAGACCCTGACCACGGGGCCGTGTTCACTGAACACGGGGCCGTGTCCAGCTTCTGTTTCCGTCTTTATTTTTGTTTTCTAGTCCCGAGACTCAGTTGTGGTCTGCTGAGTGATTCTTATGGATCAATACTCAGGAGGTTACAACTACAACTATGATGAGGATGATTATAGGGGTAATTATTGCACTAATTGTCGTAACACACGCTCGGTTCAATATAATAACTCATATCAACCATCCAATTCATACAATCATTATGAGGAGCCCAGGATCGAGCCATCAACTTCATATACATCCTATGAAGATCAAAGGTATGAACCTCCTCCCTCATACTCGTATTTTGATGAACCAAGGTATGAACCTTCATACTCATACTTTGAAGATTCAAGATATGAGCCACCACCTTCATACTCTTATTATGAGGAACAATGGCGTGAACAACCCACCTCATATGAGTACTATGAAGAACAAAGTTTCAACCCTTATCCATCATATGCTTACAATGAAGAACAATGGTGTGAACCATCTACTTCATATGAGTACTATGAGGAGCCAAGGATCGAACAACCGGATTCAAGCTTTGAGGATCCCAATTCTTTTTCTCTCACCGAAGTGACCAATAGGATATTAGAACACATTAAAACTATCGAGCGTTGCATAAAAGAATCTCGCGCAAGGGAAGAGGAGTCCCGCGCAAGAGAAGAATTAATTTGTAATAATGATGTAGAGATAGTCGAAAATGTAAAAATGGAAGAACAAGAAAGTGAAAAACCAACACATGAGTTAAACAATGAAAAAGGTGAGTCCGTTAATGTTAAAATACAGGAAGAGTCTAATTTTGAAGAAATTAATCTCTTGTCACCTTCTTTCGAAAATCGTTGTTTAGTACCCACTCATGCTAAGTTTTTAAAAGAGTTAACTAATGATCAAACCTCGCTAGTAATGATCAAACCTCGCTAGTAAAAGAAGATCCTTTTGAAATTAACATTACACCGGTTCCATGTTTCTTTCAAAAATTTATTTATTGGTAATATCACCATTGATAAAGATCTTTGTGTTAACATAATGCCTAACTACATTTTTGAAAAATTAAGTATTAGTGATTTTTCTCCACTTCAAATACCCATTTTTCTATCCGATCGGAAAGTAATAAAATCAATCGGTGTAGTGGAGGATTTCTTGGTTCAAACAAATCAAATGGTAATCCCAACCGACTTTGTCATCCTCGATGACGCTCCTCTAGTGTCGGGACGACCTTTTGTAAAAACTCATGAAGCTTTGAAAAACCGGAAGTACAACAATCTACCTCTTCAATTAGGGGCATTCAAAAGGAGCATAGATCTTGAGCGCTCAATGAAATATCCTTTTGGCAATGACGACCCCCTAATTGAAGATGAGCCAGAGCCACCTGATGAGGTGGGTCTAGCCAAGGACCCTTATAAACGTGGCGCACCACGGAGGCATTCCGAGGAACTATCCGTAGTTTAGTTTAGATTAACTTTTACGTTTTCTAGTTTAGTTTTTAATTTCAGGAATAAAACACACTCGGGATAGTGAAGGATGCTAAGGGAAGCTTGAACCAACACCCCATACATAAAAACAGAGCCTTCCGACGATTTTTCTTCATTACAGCAAGTTCAGCACGGGGCCGTGCTCACCCAACACGCCCCGGTGCCCAAAACTCTACAGAAATGCCCAATTCAGGTATCTGGACACGGGGCCGTGCTCACTGAACACGCCCCCGTGCCCAACCTTCTGTTTACTTTTGGTACTGGCAGTCTGGACATGGGGCCATGCTCAGCCAACACCACCCCGTGTTCAGCTACCCAGTACCATAAAATCTTGTTTTTAACCCAGTTTTACACATTTTAATCAACCGAAAAAACTTATTTTTGATACACATTGAGGACAATGTGTAATTTAAGTGTGGTGGGATGCTAAAACCTTGAATTTTGCAAGTCCTAATAACAAGCCTTACACAAAACTCTATTGGAACCGCTAATCACCCCAAATTTTTTCAAAAACTTTTCATTTTTTTACTTGTCTTGGTTTATTTTGGGAATTTCAAAATTCTAAAAAGGTTATATTTTACAAATTTACAACCGATATCGTCGTGATAAAAAGAACCAACATAAGAAAATTATGAAACGGCATGACAAGCTTAGTTAAAATTTGATTATATATACTTGATCACATAAAAACCCATTCCCACAAAAGTGAGTTTTGAGCCTTTATTGAGCATACAAATATACATCTTTAAAATAAATGCTCATTTTTCGTTTCTTGTGTGAATAGCCGCTTGGTTTCTTACGACTCTAGAACTTGCCGCGACGATACATTTCTGGTCCTTACCAACTTAAACCCGAGTAAGTAAATGATGGAGGCATTAGGACTAACCCCTTTTTATTTCTACACCATTTTTTTAACACCTACCCAAAATCCCCCTACTTAACCCCTTTGAGCCTAAACCTTTTCATTTCTTAACCCAAAACAAACAACCTTTTCCCCACCAAAACCCCTTTTTCATTTTAAACCCTTTATTTTAGTAACAAAGCGCGGTTTTTCTTATGACTTCCTTATTATAAAAAAAGGGGAAAATGATGATAATAATGAAGCCAAAAGAAATAACAAACAAGTTATCTAAAAGAACTTTGTTTGAAAAATTGCTTCATTAAAATAAAAAGTCAAAAAACAAAAAAAAAAGTCTTACGAAAACCGACGCTTTTTACGCCTTTCGCCCTTTTCTATTAACCACTAACCCAACCACCTACCTTTAACCCAAGCCTAACCCTTCCCCAACAAAAAAAAAAGTGCTCTTGATATTTACAAAGGTATATAGTTAAAAAGGAGGAGGATTGATTGCTTGGCAAGCTTATGGTAGGAGTAAGTTCCATGCCGCTCTCGAGTGATTCACTAAAAATACACCTTCGGCCGAGTGTTGAGTGATCCCCCGTGAGGTATGTGAACTTGTATATAAATGAAATTTTAAAGAGGCATGTTATGCCCAAATAAGTAAGTTCTCTTATGAAACGTTCTAAATAAATCATAACGAATAGGAATGTAAGCCACATATAAAGAGTTTTGCTTGAAGACAAGCAAAGATTCAAGTGTGGGGGTATTTGATGTGAGTAAAATGCAACATATAAATTACATCAAATGAGGCATAAAACTAACCCTTTTTAAGTACTAATGTTGGAAAAAGTGTGCTTTTGTCTTCCTTTTGTATTTTCAGGGTTAAAAGAGCTTAAATGAACAAAAGAAGCAAAAATACAGCCAAATCCAACATAAATACAAAGAAAAGGAAGAAACGTGGCATGCCCGACTCCTCGAGAGCATCTCCCAAAGCAAAAGCAAAAACAAGAAGAAAGTTGAGCATGGGGCTGTGCCCAGCTGAGCATGGGGTTGTGCCCAGCTGAACACGGGGTTGTGTCCAGCGGACACGGGGCGTGTCCAGCTCAACACAGGGTCGTGCTCAGCAAGCACGGGGCAGTGTCCAGGATGGTCAGCCCTGGCACAAAAGACAAAGTGGTAGAAGCTTCTATTGCCCACCACGGGGCCGTGCCCAGCGGACACGGGGGCGTGGTCAGAGTGCTGCAGGTGCATTTATTGTAATTGCGAATTACAACTAATGAAGAGAGAGAGAGTGTCAGACGGGCACGGGGCCGTGTCCAGTGGACATGGGGCCGTGCCCAGGCTTCTGTTCAGCCTATAAATAGGAGTGCTTGGCTTCATTTCAACTCATCCCTTGGTACACCACCTCTCTCACACTTCATCCACCACCCACCACCACCATAACACCATCGTCCACCACCATCATCCATTGTCCATCGTAGAGTGTGCGAGTCGTCTCAGGATCGAAGATTGATCGTAAGAGTTCTTGACAATCAAGGCCATGTTTGCCTAAGTATCTTACATCACTTGGTGAAGACAAGTGTTTAGTATAATACTTTTTATTTTTAATCTTTTGCACTTTTTATTTGGTTTTGTATTAATGACTTTAATAACTAGTTACTTATGTTGAAGGTGATCTTTCCTTATCGTTTGTCCGTGGTGTCTTGGCATTATTTTACTTCTATATAAAATAAAAGATTTTCACCATTCATTTCTCCACGGTCTATATGGAGGTATGTTGGCTACCTGGTCGGGGTTAAGGGAACGGTTTGGTAAAGGTCTTGCCCTTGTTCAGCGTTTAGAGGTCCTGCAAGGGACCTGGGTCAAATTTAGTGGGATCTCCTTCAATGCCCATAGGTATTGGATGGCGGGGATCCAAACTCTTTGACCCCCTCATAAGTTAACTACTATTAATACTATAACCCGGTTATTTAGGACTGTATCCCTGCTGACTCAGACTACTTAGTTGAGGGTAACGTCACCGCCAAAAGCGGGGCCTACCATAATTTGTATTAATAACTTAATTCATTATCTTCCAATAATCCAACCTTTTAGGATTGTATCCTTGCTGACTCAAACTACTGGGTTGAGGGTAACATCGCCTTCAAAAGAGGGGCCTACTACAATAACTAAGATAATCTCTTAAACAAGTGCAAAAGTGCGAAAATAATCAAAGGTTATACGAATACACGAGTCGGATCCAAGTGATTCATCTTGTCTATCTGTTTTTTTTATTTATTTTTCAGCATCTAGTTAGTTTTTATTTTTCTTAGTTTAAAAACCTTTTCTAACTTTTTGATTTGATTAGACGTTGAGGATAAACCGGTACTAAAAGCTCTTGTGTCCTTGGACGACCTCGGTATCTTACCAACACTATACTACGTCCACGATGGGTGCACTTGCCCATATGTGTGTTTAGTGTTAGTGAATATCGTGTTTTATAAATTTAAAAATTGACTAAAGGTGTAAAAAGGGCGTAAAATATATCCAAAAATATACTACACTTCACACGCATCACACAGCCCCGTGCTCGCTGAGCACGGGGCGTGTTCAGTCTTCTGTTTTCTTGGTTTTGCTTGGGAAGATGCTGTTGAGGGGTCGAGCATTCCACTTTTGTTCCTTTTCTTGTATTTATGTTAGATTTTGCTGTCTTTTTGCTTCTTTTGTTAATTTTAGCTCATTTAATCCTGAAAATACAAAAGGAAGACAAAAACACAGTTTTTCCAACATTAGTACTAAAAAGGGGTTAGTTTTATGCCACATTTGATATAATTTATATGTTGCATTTTGCGCATATCAAATACCCCCACACTTGAATCTTTGCTTGTCCTCAAGCAAAACTCTTTATAATGTGGCTTTATTCACTCCCAAATGGAATGGGTAGAAGAGAAGGTTTTTGGGCTTGTCATAGAGTGTCGGGATTTCCAAGATTCTTTAGTTAGGTTTTATTTTTATTTATTTAAAATCCTATTCGGCATGATTTATTAAGAACATTCCTTAAGGTAAATTACTTATTTGGGCATAACGTACGTTTTTAAAATCTCATATATATACAAGTTCACATACCTCACGGGAGATCACTCAACACTCGGCCAAAGGTGTATTTTTTTAGTGAATCACTCGAGAGCGGCATGGAACTTACTTCTACCAGAAGCTTGCCAAGCAATCAATCCTCCTCCTTTTGACTATATACCTTTGTAAATATCAAGAGGACTTTATGGGTTTTTGGCTTGGGCTAAAGAAGGTTGGTTGGGTTTGTGGTTAGTAAAAAGGGCGAAAGGCGTAACAAACGTCGGTTTGAAAGACTTTTTTTTCATATTTTTATTTTATTTCGATGGATTGTTCAAACAAAGATATTTGATAAACTTTGTTTGTTTGTTTGGCTTCATCGATTTTTTTACTTGTCTAAGTTTAAGTTGGGAATTCAAGTCTTAGCAAGGTTATATTTTTACAAATTTACAACCGATAGCGTCTTGATAAAAAGAACCAACATAAGAAAAATATGAAAAGGCATGACAAACTTAGTTAAAATTTGATTATATATACTTGATCACATAAAAACCCTTTTCCCACAAAAGTGAGTTTTGAGCCTTTAACGAGCATACATATAATATATATCTTTTCACTAAATGCTCATTTTTCGTTTCTTGTACGAATAGCCGCTTGGTTCATACGACTCTAGAACTTGCCACAACAATACATTCCCAGTCCTTACCAACTTAAACCCGAGTAAGTAAAAGATGGAGGCATTAGGACTAACCCTTTTTCATTCTACACCATTATTTTTCTTTTTTTTTTACCACCTACCCAAAATCCCCCTAGTTAACCCCTGTAAAAATTTGGGGTGATTAGCGGTTCCAATAGAGTTTTGTGTAAGGCTTGTTACTAGGACTTGCAAAATTCAAGGTTTTAGCATCCCCCCCACACATAAATTACACATTGTCCTCAATGTGTCCCAAAAATAAGTTTTTAGGTTGATTGAATGAGTAAAATGGTGTTAAAAGCAAAATTTTATGTTACTAACAGTCTGGACACGGCCCCGTGGGGACCGGGCACGACCAGTGTTCAGGTGCCAGTGATAAAAACTTTAAGAAAAGAAACATAAGCCTGGGCACGGGCACGGGGGCGTGTCCAGTGAACACGGCCCCGTGGCTAGTTACCTGAACTGGGCGATTTGCTGCAGATTGTGCAGCACGGTGTCGTGTTGGGTAGACACGGCCCGTGCTGAGCCTTCTGTAATGGGAGATCGTTGTCGGATTGCTCTGTTTTAGTGCATGGGGCTATGTTTCTCGTTTCCCTTGTTATCTTTCACCATTCAGAGTGTGTTTTATTTCTTATAACAACATCCAAACCTTAAAACCATCCATTCATTAAAAATCATAGACAGGATTACATAGTCCTAAATATTACCAAGTTAGATAAGTAAGCACAAGAAGCATAAACCATGGAGTTCTAGCCTACAAGTTATTTTAATTAGCAAAATTTCCAAGAAGCTAATAGTATTGGTTGGCTGAGGCTTCATAGAACTCCTTCTTCCAGCATGGACTCTTCATATATCGGCGAGCCACTCCTCTATCTCCCTTGGGAGGAGAAAGGAGGGCTCGTTAGCGTCGGTTTGAGGAGGTGCAAATTCCACCGGGACTTCTTGTAGATCTTTAAGGGGAGGTTTCGCTGGAATGTCATCCCATCTGGTCGGGTTGTTGACTCCAAGTGCTAGGTTCTAATCCTCTTGAGGGAGGACGGGTTCCATTGGAGGTGTTACAAGAATGTTTAACCTTTGGTGTAATAGGTTAATTTCTTAAAAACTATTTTCCAGCCCCACCGTAAGATAATTTATACGGTCAATTAGGATTTCCTCAACCGAAGTCATCTCATCGAGAGCTTCCCGAAGTTCCATGACGTAGTGTACAAGGGTAGCTTCAATGGAAGGCCTCCTTCCTCTTCTACTGTTTGTTGAATGCACGGAAGATGTTCCACTGTTTTCACTCGACATTCAACGAAAATAAACCGAAAACAACTTATTTTAAGAAACGATATCTTGGACACGGCCCCGTGCTCATTGAGCACGGCCCCGTGTTCATCTTTCTGCAGAGTTTTGTAACAAGAAATTTTGAAGTTTTAAGTTATTCCTCTAACTTATGAAGCCCGTTTGAGCAATATTAACTTAAAACCATGTTGTTCAACTTGTTTTTAACAAGATTTCTTGAACAAAACTCAATAATCCCTTCATCAAAGCTTGAAACCTTAAGCTTTAATGGAGGTTTATGGAGAAAGATGAAGAAGAAGGAAATGGATAAAAGAGGAAAGTGTTGGTGCACTTGTGTCTGTACTTTGTCTGTATTCGGTCTGTATATAAACGATGTCCTTGGTAGTCTGTAAGTTGACCAAGTCAACCATCCTCCGGATTGACTTGGCCAACAGTTAACATATGTTTGATATGTTAGTCTGTCTCGAAGGATAGCCTCGAAGGATAGACTCGAAGGATACTATTGATCCTTCGAGATGGTCGATAGATATGGTTCGACTGTTAGACCTCGAAGGATCATCCTTCGAGGTCCCTGCTCATCCTTCGAATGGCTTGTCCTCGATAGATGATCCTTCGGACCATCTATCGGATCCTTCGGGATAGACAACCTGTGCTGGGTATATATATACCCATGCAGTGTAGTGTGGAAGATAGATGCACACTTAGAGAGACAGAAAGTTAGAGAGTTGAGAGCTTCTGTCCGAAACTCACACACACACACTTGAGAGTTTGCAAACTGATTGTAAACATTGTGCTTGTAACCGGAACCTTCATACGTATTAATACAGTGGTGTTAATCGGTGAAATCTTGTGTGTTTGTTTCTCTACTTGCTTCATCTCGGTTTGCCTACTAGCTTGGATTCCGCACTTGCTAGTAGGTTTGTATAACAAGGTTTAGGTTCGTAATCCTCCGCGAAAAGGGACCTACAAGTGGTATCAGAGCTTGGCTCTTTACCTTATTTAAAACCGGGTTGTTCGAGTTCTTGGTGTGTTTGGACACTAGGTTTAGCACCCGTTTTGGTGGTTTTTCTTGCTTTTCTAAACTGAAAAACGGTTTCTAAACCTTCGGGAGTGTTCAAGGTTGGGTTGGGTAACGTGAAAACTTGTTTTTAAGAGACTTTGATTTTTCCGGCCATTTTTCCGGTGGTATCTCCGGTGACTGTTCTGGATAGGGTTGTGTCCATTTTGGGTAAACTTTTTGAAAATCCAAAAAGTTGGTGAAAAGTCAGATCTGCACATACCTTCTGCCGAAAGTTGTGCACCAACCCATCACCTTTCCCACCTACCCGTCAACCTTGTGTCAGTTGTGTCAGAAAGTTCCGAAAGATATCCTTCGACTTCGAAAGATCATCTTTCGATCAGAGACAGCTCGAAAGATTAGCATTCTTCGAGTAATCTTTCGAAGTCTAAGAATCATCCTTCGTTTCTGGAATCTTTTCGAAAGATAGTAGTCCGAAAGATAAGGATTCATCTCGAAAGATAAGGATCTTTCAAGACCAGTGTTCGAAACATAAGGAGAATCTTTCGAAATCATCATTCGAAAGATAAGGATCCTTCGAAGTTTTTTTTTTTTTTGTTTTTTGTTTTGTTCGAAACTCAACAGGGATCTTTCGAACCTTGTTGATCATTCGAACAAGCATTGATCTTTCGAACAAGTCAGTATCTTTCGATTCTTAGTTGCTTGTATTTCTTAACAGTTTGTGGTGTGTAGGTTTGGTACTTATATTTGATCAAAATGAGCTGTACAAGTCCATGGGATTGGAGTTTGGACTCACGAAACAATCAAGAGTTAGTGACTGCTGCAGATTGGGCAAAGAGTATGGTTCCACAGCCATCAATCAGTCCAAGTCAATGGGCTTTGGTATCCAATCAAAGTCAAAGTCTTCAAAACCTTCTGATTAGTGAGAGTGAAACTGGCAGCAACAATCGTCCACCTAAGTTGAACCATATGAACGATTTTCCATCATGGAAAAACCGTTTTCACACATATGTTCAAGGGCAAAGCACTGATCTTTGGACGTGTTTCATCAATGCGTTCAATACTAATCTTGAAACTGCTGCGTCAACTTCAGAGGGTTATGCCAATATGCTTGAAAATGACAAGAAGGCTTATGAATTGGAGAAAAAGGCCTTTGCCACACTTACTCAAGCACTAAACAAAGACATCTACCATCAGTTCTCATATTGCAAGTCCACGAAAGCATTGTGGGATGCCTTAGTTGCTAGAGGAGAAGGCAATGCAGCTGCTCGAAAATCTCGGCATGATTTGTTGAAGAAAGAGTTTGAATCCTTTCAGTTTTTGGAAAACGAGACTCTGAATGATATGATCACACGTTTCTATCATTTGATTAATGAGATGTGTGCTTATGGAGTTGTCTCTACTCAACAAGACATGGTGAGTAGATTTGCTGATGCCTTACCACCAAAGTGGAGTTCTTTCATTGAACTGTTGAAGCATACTGGAACTCTAGATCAAGTCAACATCTATGAGTTCATTCAAAAGCTGGAACATAAAAATGATGAAGAAATTAGGAAAGCAAGGCGTGCTCCAGCTCCTCAGAATACAGAAATGTATCTTCCAGGATTCGATGCTTTGGCAAGATCCGCTGCAGCTCAGCAACAGCAACCTAAGCTGCAGACTGCATTTGTGTCCAATACAAGTTCAAGTTCCTTTCCGTTTCCTCAGCCAACAGCTGCTCCACCACAACCTCAATTCGATCCGAGGTCTTACATTCCTGTTCCAACACAGCCACAACCACAACCTCAACAACAACAACAGCAAGCTCACTATACAAGCAATCCTCAACCTCAACCCCAAAGTCATCACACAATCCGAGTCGACAACTCAAATCTTTCACACCTTAGCATTGAAGTTGCTAAGGAACATATGGAGATTATCAACACCATGGTCAGTGCATACTGTGGTTTGGTAGCAGGTCAGCTTGGAAACATCAACATGACCAATGAAGATTATGATCAGATCGACAAGGAAGAAATGGAGTTGATGGATATTAAATGGGCTTTTGCTAGTGCGGTTAGAAGGGCAAAAGATTTCATGGCACGAACTGGAAGAACTTCGTTGGAAGGAAAGAAAAACACGAAGTATGGGTTTGATATTAATGCCGTCACGTGCTTTAACTGTGGCGAGAAAGGGCACTTTAAACGTGAGTGCACTCGACCAACAAAACACGGCAATCACAACCCTTTCAGAAACCAGACGAATGTGAATGCCCAACAAGAAAACCGTGAAAGGAGGATGGTGGCAGTGAATAACAATCAGGGACAGCCTGGAACTACCAATCACAATCGGGCTTTGGCTGTTCAAGCTGATGAAGGATGTGACTGGTCAGTTCAGTTTGGTGAAGGTGATCAGGGAAGTGGAACTGCATTGTATGCTAAGGTCATCGAGCAGGTTCATAAAGAAGAATCTTCTGGGAGTGATGACAGTTCTGGTTATTCTGGAAGCTCGGATGAAGAAGGCTCTGTTTCTGGGGATAATCACTCAGAGCCTGATGTGAATGAAGAAGGAGATGATGATATACAGGAACTACTGAATGAAGCTGATGAGCTTAAATGTCAGAAATCAATTCTGATTAGGAAGGCTGCTGCTACATCAACGGAAATGGAAAAGCTATTTTCTGAAGATGGAGCTTTTTCTTTTCAAACTGCCTTTATGGCAAATGGTTCAGCCTCTACTAGTCAGGTAAATTCTGAATCTCCTGCTCCTAGTATTTGTAACTCATGTGCAGAGATGAAGCTTGAATCAGAAAAGCTTCATAGTCATAACCAAAATTTGGTTATTGAACTATCGAAATGCAAAGAGGCAAACATGGCTTTAACCCGGAATGAAAAAGAATTTAAATCTGTAATAGAAACTTTAAAGAAAAATGTATCCGAGGTTAACAAAGTAGTTTACCACAAACAAGTGAGTATAAATGAATATATTAATATTGTGGAAGAAACTAAAAAGCAATTAGCCATTGCCCAATGCGAACATGATGCGATCAAACAGAAATTGGATAGTTATTCTAACTCCCAATTTGTGCTTGATCACATCATCGATGTTCAACAACTAAAGGGAAATCAGAAAGGCATAGGGTATAACAAATGTCCACCCCCTTTGATGAACAACTATACCAAGATGCCTGATGAGGAAGAAATGCCTCGGTATGAACCCAGTGTGCCTCTTGATGTTGAGGAGTTTACTACTGGCCTTGGGTTCAAACCGGACAATTCTTCAAACACAGCCTCTAAGGAACAAGAAACTTCACCATCCATGAAGCAAAGTCCTCCAATTATCGAGGACTATGAGACATCGGATGATGAAACAGAAGTGGCTGTAAGTGATCAGGATAAATCACTTAGCAAGATGAAAGGAGTAGATATTCCACGAGAGAATCACATCCTTTGTGATCCTGATACTCCTGAGATTCCATCTGTTGAGAAGCAAGTGATTGATCCTGTCAAGGTTGATGAGACAGGTGTGTCTACTGTTAAAAGCAGTAATGTGCTGTACACTTTGGTTGGAGATAATAAAATCTACTCAGATCATGTTTTTCCAATTAAAAATGTAAATAAATCTTTGATTGACAAAGTCTTTGAAGACAATACAAACAAATTTTTGGGAAAAACACTTCCGGGAATTGTGGTAACACAATGTGATCCAATTCCTAAGGCTGAGATTAGAAAACAGTTTGGAAATCAAAAATCTCCAACCACTCAACAACATACTGCTTCTAAGGGTAAACAACAACAACGAGCTCCAAAGCCAAAGGCTAAGGTTGAATCAAAAGGAGCTCGTTACATGAAGAAAGGAAAAGATGTTAAATTTGTAGCATCAAAGGGTACAGATAAATTTGAGACTTTTGAAAACAAATCAAACACTGATTTTGTACAACAAGTCAAAATTTTGAAACGTAACAGTGATAACAATTACACCCAACACACAAACGGGTGTGATGAAAGAGCAAGTACCTCAGGTTCTACAAGTCCAACATCTGGTAGTCGATCAAGTTCTCCTAAGTCTGTTGAAAGGAGAACTTGTTTCAAATGTGGAGAAATTGGGCACATTATCAGAAATTGCCCAAATGCTCCAAAGAAGAAATTTGTTGAGAAAACTCCACCTGAAACAGTTCACCCTCAACGTCGGTCAGTTTCACCTAAACAAGATAAACGAACTGTAAAAGAACAAGAAACTAAACAACGACGTAAGAACATAAAAACTGTTGAAAAAGCTTTAAAATCTGAAGATAAAACAGTACAAAAGGAACCAAGTGTGTCACAACCTGTAAAACCAGAATCTTCAAAAACTGGTAGGCACAGACAAACTTGGTTACCTAAGTCGGGTGACAATTCAGGGGGAGCAGTTGTTCTTGAAAACCATCAAGAGATAGAGCTTACGTATCGTGATGCCAAGGGACGACCCAAGACCACTAAGGCTTGGGTCCCCATTCTCAACTGATGTGTTTAATTGACATGTGCAGGATGTTCTAGGAGGAACTATTAATAGTCATTGGATTGTTGATAGTGGAGCATCCAGGCACATGACTGGCGACTTACGGCTCCTATACGACGTGAGAAATATTAGAGGAGGGTATGTTGCTTTTGCGGGTGATAAAGGTGGGTACATCACTGGAGAAGGAAGTATCTCCAATGGTATCGTGTGCTTTGATAAGATCAATTATGTGAAGCAAATTGATCACAATCTTCTGAGTGTGTCGCAAATCTGCGATAAAAAATTCTCAGTGATTTTTGATGACGCTGGCTGCTATGTGCTGAAACCTGGATTCAAAATTCCACAAGAATGGATTCTCTTATCGGCTCCGAGAGTTAATGATCTTTATATTCTCGACATGAGCCAGGCGATTACAACATCTGCACAAGTCACTTGTTTTGTCTCAAAAGCCACGGAAAAGGAGTCTATATCTTGGCACAGAAGAATGGGACACATTCACTTGAGAAAAATGAACCATTTGGTGAAAAATAATCTTGTGAATGGTGTGCCTGTAAGAAGTTTTCATCTACAAGATATCTGTGTCTCGTGCCAAAAGGGGAAGCAAACAAAGAAGTCTCATCCTTTGAAGAAAATCAACACTGTCAGCATGCCTCTCGAACGTCTTCATATGGACCTTTTTGGACCTATGAAACACAAGACAACGTTTGGTGATGCCTATTGTTTAGTAGTTACTGATGACTACTCTAGATTTTCTTGGGTATCTTTTATGGCACACAAGAGTGAAACTCCTGGCATCCTCAAGGATCTTCTTACAATGTTGGAAAATCTCTATACGTTGAAAGTGAAAAGGATCCGAAGCGACAATGGAACTGAATTCAAGAATCAAGTTATGGATGAGTTTTGTACTTCTAAAGGCATTCTTCATGAGTACAGTTCTCGTTATACTCCACAACAAAATGGTGTCGCTGAGAGGAAGAATCGGACTATTATTGAAACTGCAAGAACAATGTTAGTAGAGTCGGAACTCCCTATTCAATTCTGGGGGGAGGCTGTATCGGCTGCTTGCTACACGTTGAACAGAGTTCTTACAGTTAAGAGACATGGCAAGACTTGCTTCGAACTCCTTCAGAGAAGGAAACCGGATCTTTCTTACCTTGAACCGTTTGGTGCTCCTTGTACTATGATTGAACCGGATGGAAAGTTTGGCGCAAGAGCTATCGAGGGTTTCTTCCTTGGTTATGCTACTCCGAATTTTCGTGTTTGGAATCTAGCTACCAAAAAGATTGAGCTATGGAGCGAAGTTAGGGTTCAAAGGTACACGAGTCCTGTTAGGGCTCCGGGTGATCCGTGGATGTTCGATTATGATGGGCTATTTGACTCCTTTAATCTGCCAACCTTTGACGAAGAATCAGCAGCGGCTCGAATGTTGTTGGAAAGTGACAACGCTGCTGTCTCGCCATTGGTTAGACCTATTGTTGTTGACCCTCAAGCTTCTTCGTCAGTCAACAATATGGTTCAAAATGAGGTTTATGAAGATGCTGCTGATTATAATGACTCTTCTGAAGATGATGAATATCATGATGCAGCCGAAGGATCTTCAGCTCCAGCTGCTCCTGTTCAAGGTGCTTCTGTAGATACACCTCATACGCAGAATGTAGACACTGCTGAAGGGAATGCATCCACCTCTACCCACATTCCAGGTGTGGAGCTGGTTGTTGATCTTAATCTGAATAATTTGGGTATCAATGCTCGTGTGCCAGATAATCCTGAAATGAGGATTCACGATACCCATCCCCAGCAGAATATCATAGGAGACGTCCATCGCGGTGTGCAGACGCGTAATCAGCTGAGAAACAACCGGAATGCTGGTTTGTATTCAGCTATAAGAGAATCTGGTCAACAAAATGACTGGTCCTTCGCGTGTTACGTGTCACAAGAAGAACCAAAGTCGTGGAAAGAAGCATTGAAAGACAGTGCTTGGGTTGAAGCCATGCAAGAAGAATTACAGCAATTTCACAAGCTGGGTGTTTGGAAGCTTGTTGAAAAGCCTGAGAACTACAAGAAGATTGGCACTCGATGGGTCTTCAAATGCAAGAAAGACGACCGTGGAGTGATTATTCGAAACAAAGCTCGTTTAGTCGTTCAAGGTTTTCGTCAGATAGAGGGGATCGACTACAACGAAGTCTATGCACCAGTGGCACGTCTGGAAGCTATTCGGATCTTTCTGGCTTATGCCTCATTCAAAGGATTCAAGGTTTACCAGATGGACGTCAAAAGTGCATTTTTACATGGTGTGGTTGAAGAAGAGGTATATGTCGAACAGCCTCCAGGTTTTGAAGATCCTGTTCATCCCGATCGGGTTTGGTTGCTCAACAAAGCTCTCTATGGTCTTCATCAAGCGCCACGAGCTTGGTATGCAACCTTATCTACATATCTGCTGGAGAACGGTTTTCGAAGAGGTCTTATCGATTGTACTCTCTTCATCAAAGAACAAGATGGAGATCTTCTTCTGGTTCAGGTATATGTTGATGATATTATTTTTGGTTCTACTAATGATGTTTTGTGTAGGAATTTCGAGCGCATCATGCAGGATAAATTCGAGATGAGTGCTATGGGGGAAATGAATTTCTTTTTGGGCCTACAAGTGCAACAAACGGAGTCTGGGATATTCATCCATCAGACTAAATATGTTGGAGACATCTTGAGCCGGTTCCAGATGTCCGATGCAACGCCCATTGGTACCCCATTGCCAACTAATCACGGAATAACTCCTGACTTGAAGGGTGAACCTGTTAGCCCTTCATACTATCGCGCGATGATCAGATCCCTTATGTACCTCACAGCATCAAGGCCAGATATAATGTACCCGACGTGTCTACTTGCCAGATATCAAGTTAATCCGAAGGCCTCACATCTTGCAGCTGTCAAAAGGATTTTTCGTTATTTGAAGGCTTACCCCGACACCGGTCTGTGGTATCCTAGGGATAATAACTTTGACTTAGTCGCATTCAGTGATTCTGATTTTGGCGGATGTAAAATCGACGGCAAATCCACAACGGCTGGATGTCAGTTTTTAGGAAATCGCCTAGTCACATGGCAGTGCAAGAAGCAGACGTGTGTCGCTACATCAACATGCGAAGCTGAATACATTGCTGCCTCAAGTTGTTGTTCACAAGTTCTTTGGATCCAACAACAATTGCGGGACTACGGTTTTGAATTCCTAACTACTCCTATATACGTTGATAATTCTGCTGCTTTAGATATCACTAAAAATCCTGTGCAGCATTCAAAGACCAAACACATCGAAATCAAATATCACTTCATACGTGATTGCTTTGAGAAAAGGCTAATCGATGTTGTTAAGGTCCACACCGATGACCAACGTGCCGACTTATTTACCAAAGCTTTTGACAAATCCAGATTTGACTTCTTATTATTGGTAAACGGCATTAAGGTCAAGCAAGAGTAAACCAACATCGGAAAATCATTTTTGTAAATATCTTTGTGTGTTTTTAAATTTCTCTTAGTTTATTGATTTTAGGGGGAGTAAATCCAAAAATCTGAAAATCCAAAAACATCGAAAAATTTCAAAAACACAAAAACAATAGAAAAACAAAAATGAGTTTCCTGGCGAGCAAAAGAGAAAATAATAGTACATCAGTGGTCTATCCAAACCTCTTTAAACCTTAAATGCAAAACGATAAGCAGCTCTATATAAGATGTATCGGTAGGCTCACAATCATTTTAAAGTGTGCAGGGTGATATAAATCTTAATAGACTGAAGATCAGGTGGGAACCATTCATTGGCATATGGTCTTAGTACCGAAATTTCGTTTGATAGATTGCCGAGGTTCTGAGATATTCGGTCTTTATGCTGCTTATCATCTGGGTATCATGGTTGTATCTTTTACCGAAAAATAACGGGGACGCAAGTCTAGATCTTCCATGATACTATACATACGTGTACATATTACATACTGCATTCGACCTCAATAAGTGATAAACAATCACATGTCCAAAACAAATAAGTGATAAAAATATCACATTTATCCGGGTGTCAAGTTCGTCTCTCTGCTGTACGGAAGTACTGACCTGTTCACGGACTTGCACCTGTGCCCTCATGCATATGAAAATCAAGTTCCTCATCAATAAGTGATTATATCACATAGGGCTTGTTTTCAAATCAAAATAAGTGAGTATCTCACAGCTTATACGGTCAAACAGATGATAATCAGTATACTCACCGGTAAGATGAACTCTCGTGCATACCTTGATACGGGAATGTGTCGTGATGTGGATGAACACCGGTCGGTAAGTATAAATCATACCTTAACGTATCCCCTCGCCATGATTACATCTGATAAGTTGAGCTTAAGTGGACAACAATACCGATAATTGTTATAGGATGCTTATCTTAATATTAACTAACTGAACAACAAGAGTGTTTTGGCATGACCGTACACTGATATGATTCTCTTACCCTTGAAACTCGCAAAAAGAATGTTTGTATATATTTATTTATTTACTGCTTAACCTTTATTGTTTTCTTTTTAAACAGTTTCGTCGTTTGGTGCATATCAGCACGACATTAGCGGTGATGTCGTTTGATAACACTCAAAGGATTTTAACTTGTTGTCTTTTAATTTCAAAAATACCAAAAAGATTTTAGGCTTGTTTTAATATAAACTTTATAAAAGCCAAAAAGATTTTCTTTCTACTTTATTTTCGATCGTACGATGTTGGAACTCGAGTCTTCGTTACCTGAAACCTGAACGAAAACCGAATCGACTAAATCTTCATAAACGGTCGAAATTTGCAAGTTTTGAAAGTTAAACTAAAATTGACAAATTTATTAAACTTTCAAACTGTCGGACGGTGTTTGATTGTGACATGGTCATTCGTGTATCATTTGTTTATTCTATATTCCAAGCAGTTGTTCTCATTACGCGTTTAGATTTCTTGCATGTGCAGATTCTAAAGGCTGGGAGAACATGGTCGATGACAAAGCTTTGGAATGAAGACACGACGTGAAGGCGCTCAAAAGATGAAGATGATCGAGTTGCCGCTGGCCATCATCAACACCACTAGGATCTCACTTCATAAAGATAAAGTCTTTTCACGAGCATAACTCAAGGGGGAGCTTATGTTAAGGGGGAGTTTGTCAACACACTGCCTACATGATACGGGTAGTTTGTTGATACACTCTCTGCTTTCAAGACGTGAAGACTTTGAAGATCCTCCGACTTTGAAGACTTGAAAGGACATCAGAGTTTTGGTAACTCGAAGACCAAAGACCGTCGAAGTTCAAGACGAGTCTGCAACTATAGAAGATAAAGACAAAGCTACAGCCAAGGGGGAGTTTGTTGGTGCACTTGTGTCTGTACTTTGTCTGTATTCGGTCTGTATATAAACGATGTCCTTGGTAGTCTGTAAGTTGACCAAGTCAACCATCCTCCGGATTGACTTGGCCAACAGTTAACATATGTTTGATATGTTAGTCTGTCTCGAAGGATAGCCTCGAAGGATAGACTCGAAGGATACTATTGATCCTTCGAGATGGTCGATAGATATGGTTCGACTGTTAGACCTCGAAGGATCATCCTTCGAGGTCCCTGCTCATCCTTCGAATGGCTTGTCCTCGATAGATGATCCTTCGGACCATCTATCGGATCCTTCGGGATAGACAACCTGTGCTGGGTATATATATACCCATGCAGTGTAGTGTGGAAGATAGATGCACACTTAGAGAGACAGAAAGTTAGAGAGTTGAGAGCTTCTGTCCGAAACTCACACACACACACTTGAGAGTTTGCAAACTGATTGTAAACATTGTGCTTGTAACCGGAACCTTCATACGTATTAATACAGTGGTGTTAATCGGTGAAATCTTGTGTGTTTGTTTCTCTACTTGCTTCATCTCGGTTTGCCTACTAGCTTGGATTCCGCACTTGCTAGTAGGTTTGTATAACAAGGTTTAGGTTCGTAATCCTCCGCGAAAAGGGACCTACAGAAAGGACAAGATGGTTGTTGGAACCTTCTTTTAGAACATACCTAGGATGGTAGGAGAGAAGATCCCTTCAAATCTCTGTCCCTAGATGGTCCAAATATGCAGAATTCTTGGATGCATTTATAGAAAACGACAGCGCACTGGACATGGCCCCGTGTGCAGGTAGAATCCTGACACGGTTCGTCCGTATTCTGACGTAAAAGTCAGAAGGGAATCTTTTGGTGGACACGGGGGCATGTTGGCTGGACACGGCCCCGTGTCGAAGGGCTGTTTATGAAGTTTGTCTATTGTTTTAAGGAACTTATCCGGATCGGGTGGTTCGTTACTGGATGGAACAACCCCAAAGTGGCTAAGATACCTTAATTGACCTAGGTTAAGATGAGAACGCAAGAGGTTGTCGGTGAGGGTGATTCCTATGCTATATGTAGGTGGACAAGTCCAACCCTTTTCCGGGCTCTCGTTAAAGAATGTGTATGCCGAATCGCTTAGGTCTATGTATGCATCGAACGAAGTCGATGGGGAGTCCTTCACGGCACAATCGACATAGGGACGACTATTGTCCAAATCTTTGCTAGAGTCTAAGGTATTATCGGGAGCAACGGGGTCGTTTGAATGCGATCCCAACACTTCTTCTTGGTTATTGTCTTGAGATGAATTTAGAAAATCCATCCTTAGTTCCTTTAACTAATCAAGAATCAGATCTTCTAGTTGAAATAGTTCATCAAGAAGCATTTCCCCTAGAATATCTGGTTGGGTGCCTTCGAGGGAGAGATAAGGATTATTTTTACTTTCGTCCCTCTTAAGGTTATAGGGAGATGGTGAGTCTATATAGTGGGGTATTTAGAAAATAGCATTCTAATTCTTTATGATTGCCTCCACATAATCGACACCACGTACCATAAGAGTGCCGAAAGTAAAAAAAATCATTATCACTCATTTTGGTGTCAGAAATTACCAACCGTCGGGATCGTACGGTTTTGTTTTCAGTAACTGAATCTTGGGTACGGGGCGTGTTGAGTGGGTACGGCCCCGTGTTCAGCTTACTGTCTGACTTAAAACAAGATTGTCAGTTCCAATGATTGGGCACGGGGGCGTTTTCAGCAAGCACGCCCCGTGCTGAGTTCTGCAGAAGCTGAAAAATTTAAGAAAATCTAAAAATTAAAAAGGAAATAAAAAAAATGATTAGGCCGTTGATTCCTAACTTTCTTAAAATCCTTGTGTCCCGGGCAACGGCGCCAAAAACTTGATGTGCTTGAAGTGTGTATATGTTTTAGGTATATATTTTAAGCCCTTTTACACTTTTTAGCCAAGTTTTAAATTTATAAAACACGATATTTACTAACACTAAACACACATATGGGCAAGTGCACCCATCGTGGACATAGTAGTTGGTAAGATACCGAGGTCGTCCAAGGATATAAGAGCTTTTAGTACCGGTTTATCCTCAACATCTAATCAAATCAAAATGTTAGAAAAAGATTTTAAACTAAGAAAATAAAACTAATTAAAATGCTGAAAATAAAAATAAAAATAAAAACAGATAGACCAGATGAATCACTTGGATCCGACTCGTGTGTTAGTGTAACCTTTGATTATTTTCGCACTTTTGCACTTGTTTAAGAGATTATCTTAGTTATTGTAGTAGGCCCCTCTTTTGAAGGTGACGTTACCCTCAACCCAGTAGTTTGAGTCAGCAAGGATACAATCCTAAAGGGTCGGATTATTGAAAGATAATTAATTAAGTTATTAATGCATAATGTGGTAGACCCCTCTTTTGAAGGTGACGTTACCCTCAGCTAAGTAGTCTGAGGCAGCAGGGATACAGTCCTAAGTAGCCGGATTAAAGTTTTAATAGTAGTTTAACTTATGAGGGGTTCAAAGATTTGGACCCCCGCCATCCAATACCTTTGGGTATTGAAGGAGGTCCTACTAAATTTGACCCAGGTCCCTTGCAGGATCTCTAAACGCTAAACAATGGCAAGACTCTTACCAAACCGTTCCCTTAACCCCCGACCAGGTAGCCAACATACCTCCATATAGACAGTGGAGATATGAATGGTGAAAATCTTTTATTTTATATAGACAGTAAAATAATGCCAAGACACCATGGACAAACGATAAGGAAGAATCACCTTCAACAAAAAAAACTAGTAATTAAAGTCATTAATACAAAACCAATTAAAAAGTGTAAAAGATTAAAAATAAAAAGTATTACACTAAACACTTGTCTTTACCAAGTGATGGAAGAGACTTAGGCAAACATGGCCTTTGATTGTCAAGAACTCTTACGATCAATCTTGGATACCGAGACGACTCACACACTCTATGATGGACAATGGATGATGGTGGTGGATGATGGTGTTATGGTGGTGGGTGAAGTGTAAGAGAGGTGGTGTGCCAAGGGATGAGTTGAAATGTCTCCAAGCACTCCTATTTATAGGCTGAACAGAAGCTTGGGCACGGCCCCGTGCCCGCTGGGCATGGCCCCGTGTCCATCCTTGTCTCTCTCCTCATTAATTGTAATTCGCAATTACAATAAATGCGCCTGCAGGAGTCTGACCACGCCCCCATGTCCGCTGGGCACGGCCCCGTGGTGGGCAATAGAAGCTTCTAAAGGTTTGTCTTTTCTGTTGCTTCTTGGGCACGGCCTCGTGCTCGCTGAGCACGGAGCGTGTTTAGTCTTATGTTTTCTTGGTTTTGCTTGGGAAGATGCTGTTGAGGGGTCGGGCATTCCACTTTTGTTCCTTTTCTTGTATTTATGTTAGATTTTGCTGTCTTTTTGCTTCTTTTGTTAATTTGAGCTCATTTAATCCTGAAAATACAAAAGGAAGACAAAAACACACTTTTTCCAACATTAGTACTAAAAAGGGGTTAGTTTTATGCCACATTTGATATAATTTATATGTTGCATTTTGCGCATATCAAGACTCATCTCCAACACCGCTCCAGTTAATCTAGGGGATGTTTTTCCATATGAATCTATTAGTATCCCACCTGTCACACCCTCAAAATTCACACGCAGAGTACTACCGTGAGGCGTGTGACTGATCTAGCCACTAATCATGTCGAACCATTTACGTAGTTTACAAATTTTTCCAACTGACCCGATTAGTGTTCAAGGTTTTAATGTCCAAAAACACAGTTTAATTTAGCAACGGAAGTATAATGAAAAGTCTGTTATAACTTAAAACCACAAGTTCGTTAATTATATATTAATATGAGACTTACAAACCATGCACTCCAGTCGATTGCAATGTCCGTCCTGAGTTGTAACGAGCAACCTGCAAAGCATGCAGTAGGGTGTCAACATAAAGTTGCCGAGTTCACGAGTTCAAAGATTTCCAGTTTTATTTCCCAAAAACTTATGTTTCTTAAATTACTCATTTATACCATGCCATGGGGAGCTACCCCATATGTAAGCTACTAAACTCCATGATATACCGAAACTATCGCACTTGTGTTGTTGGTGCCCCGTTTGTCAATGTTTATCATCATCGACGGTTGCCGAGGACTATTAGTTCACGCCCGTCCACTCAAGGCACGGTGTGAGGTTGGTGAGACCTAAATAACGCTATTTAACTAATATCCCGTTCGCAAGGCCAGGCGACTAATCGGTACTGTAAGGTGGGGACTTCGTGATAGAGTTCCGTTTAGTAGGCTAGTTCATGAAATATAAATAGTATTTAACCCAACATCCCACACAAGGGGAAAAATGTTGTCCGTACACCACAGAAGGAGATAATGTAGTCCGTATCCCACACAAGGAGACAATGTTACCCGTATCCCACACAAGGGGAAGATGTCAACCACCGGGAATGCATGCTTTAGTAAAATGTGTGAACTCACCTTGGTTTGCTCGGCAGATAGTTTACTTGTTTTAAGGTTGGTCAACCACGTCCTATTATGGTCAACACTGATTAGGACAGTATACAAGTAATCACATATGTTCGTACACGTATCTAACAAGTAGTGTTCAAGTAAAAACGATTGCATGTTATACTAACATGTTTACATGTCACAATAATCATCATAGTTAATCATAGTTCAAATGTACTGTTATAAGTGGGCGGTTAAACATAAACACGGGCTATTACTAGTGTGCGGCTCACTGGAGTGTGCGGCCTCCTCATGTGTGCGGTCATTCAGATAATAGTTGTACCTTATGCAGCGGATGATTATACGAGTGTGTGTGGTCACAAAATAGTGTGTGACAACTGGTGTGCGATCAAGCAGTGTGTGGGGTGTGCATACATGTGCTAATGAGCATCTTTCCAAATTTTCTCAGAAAAACCATATTCATCATTTATTCGTACACGAACAAGTTCTCAACTCCATCATCCAAATAAATCATCAGTTAATCAGTCGTCAGCAATATCGTGCACTGATTTATATGAACTAAAGTAACTACTCTTGTTATAGTCACACATGTATACTAAATCAATAAATCAACAGATGTGAGATATACACCACATCATCACATTTTACATCACATAAACAGTTTATATAACAGAACCATATCATTATCATAAACATCAGCATTCGACAAAAGAGTATGTACTGCATCCGTAAATACCAATCATATGCACACTTTTCTCATTCAAAATTTGCAAATCTATTATCATAATCTCTTAACAATCACAGACAATCAAGGAGAATAAAAATACAGAACAACACATTGAAAGCACAAGACTAGACATCACAAAACCAGACAATATGCAAAAACAACTTACCACATTCATCTCAGACATCATCACAGTCAGCACAAGAAATGCGTTGAAGCCGAAAGAAGTGGTTTGCAATGGTCGTTAAAGAATATGCAGAGTATCCCGGAATAATAGGATAGTTTGTTTATTCATGTAACTATATAAACGGGGTGCCGAATCATAGGAAACACACACTCTCCAGCTCTCATAATCGTACACTCTCTCATTTTTAGTTGCAATCACACTCAAAATCTCACAATTCACAATCGTTGTAACACTTAGATCTGATCCGAGCATTATCCTGACATTTTATCCTGGTTATTCAAGCAATAAGAAGAACAAGGCAGCTGGCGATTGTCAGCTCCCGAGGTTTTGTGCCGGCGATCTAAATTGATCAAGGGCTTTCCTCGTACATCTCGTGTCCACATTTACTTTTCTTGTATGTTATCTATTAACTGTTACAGTTTGATATCCTTGAACTGTATCCAGAAACTGTTATTATTTTCAATCAAGTTAAAACATTTTTGCAAACATCAATAGCACACTACCTCACAAACTAAATTTGATCACTTAATTGCTTCGGTAATTTTTGACCAAAACAGTATCCTTCTCTTTCGGTTTGGTCAAGTATATAACTTGCCTTAACCATTAATTCTTAGTGTAATTCCCAGGTTTGAGTGTATTAAAACACCCCTCACATACACTTTAAATCATTTTCTTTTCTAGTATTTTCAATTGAAACTCATTTCATAGTTAATTCTTACCGGATGTCTAGATCAAGCCTAGAACCGAACACATTTAATCTTTAACCTTGAGCTTTGATTACCAACTTGTAAGATACATACTTACATAACTAAAAATTTATATAAAAGTGTTGCATTTATATACAAGTAATGCAAATAAACGTCCAAACAAAATTTCAGGTTTGATAAAAAAAAACTTCATAAGTACTTAAAACACTTCAACATGTTAACGTTGTTCGGTTCGTAAAACAACTAAACAAAAAGCGGAAGCTTGATCTTCGGTTGTGTTCGATTCTTCGTTATGCTTAATCTTCATCCGTAACATCATAGCTATCACCTATATATCAAATATCATCTCACACGTCAGTTATATGATGCTTAAACATAGTTTGATAACCCCAGTCTACCAAAACAAACAAACAAAAAGACGGTGAGAAGACCCGCCGTAAGCTACGACATGTATGTCGTAACTTACGGCACCCCTTTTCTGTTGTTTCCAGCCATCCCCAGCCGTAGGTTATAGCTGGGAGCCGTAGCCTACGGCGCAGCCCAGCTGCAGCATTCCCATTCTTGTCCATTTTTTTTTACAAACATGTCCATAACTTCCCGATTACTAATCCGTTTTGCACGAAAATTGTTTCTACGTGACCAAAAAACATTTGCCAACATTCTTATCTTAAAAAACCATAACTCGGGTTTATAACTTTATGTTTTACGCTATCGGTTCTAAATTTATATGTTTATTTATTTGACCCGTTTGCATGTTTAAGCAATCGAGACTATGAAATTTACATCTTTTTCGCAAGAACATCATTTTTACGACTTTACCTCATTACCCGGGTTATTAAATTTGCGTTTCACGCATCCGTTACCCGGTTTGCGTTTATGCTTATTCGACCCGTTCAACCTTTTAATGGCTGAACTTAATTAGTCCGAATTATTTTCAAGAATTCACAATCTTCCGATTATGACCCATTATCCGGGTCCATTGACTTATTGTTCGAGTTCTCGTTACCCAGTTTATACATGCCTTCGTAAATTTAACCCTTCAATTGGGTTTATGCCGAAGTCATTACTCCTGCACCCATTTCGGTATGCGTTACAACTTCGTTTTGACCCATTTGTTTGTTCATGTGAAATCCCTCACTTGGAACAAACCAAACTTATTATTAATTCGTTATTTGACCAATTTGGTTGTTTCATGTGAAATCCCTTACTTTAAACAAACCAAACTCATCAACATTCCTTATTTTGACCCGTTTGGTTGTTCCATGTGAAATCCATCACTTTAAACAAACCAAACTTTATGAGTAATTACCATTATTCAGTCATACACAAATTACACATAATTTAACAAAAACACAACGAAGTGTAAAGCCACGTACCTTAAAGCCTTCCTTTCAAGCGCGTGTCCGCCCCGGCTTGACCACTCGATGCTTCACCCAAATTGCCTATAGAGTTCAATCTGATTTATCATTTAGAACCCATAGTACAATTTATGATTCATAAACTTGTAAGTATTCAATTACAAGGTTCATGTTATGTTTCTTCCACACCTTTCAACAACTCACATCACTTAGGCATTATATTAAACACATTATGGGCATGGATTTTTACACCAAGTTTATTAAGTTTTCACTTCAACAATTGCCCATCTTTTCCCACCTTATTAAGTTAATATGACTAGTATAATCGATTAACATCTAAAGCTCACTATATTAACATCAAATACATAATTGCCATTTTAGTCCCTGGGGTTTGTCTAAATTTGCCATTTTAGTCCAAATAGTTTTTTTTCGCCTCTGGGTCCCCGACTTTTCTCTTTTGTTACCATTTTGATCACAGACCTTAACTCCATCCAAAAATCTCATTTTTAACCAGAGGCATTTTGGGGATTTTCATTTTAAATCTTTTTCAATTGCCATTTTGATCCAATTCTAACAAATAAAAAAAATTCTAAAAAATCCAATCCAAAAAATCTAAAAATCAAAAAAAATTCTAAAAAATAAAAAAATCATAAAAATACAAAAAATCCAAAAAACATAAAAAAATTCTAAAAAATCAAAAAATCATAAAAAATCTAAAAAATAAAAAAATCTAAAAAAATCTAAAAAAATAAAAAATTCTAAATTTTTTTTTTTAGAATTTTTTGATTTTTATAATTTTTTTGATTTTTTAGAATTTTTATGATTTTTAGAATTTTTTATTTTTATGATTTTTTAATTTTTTTTTAGAATTTTTATGATTTTTAGAATTTCAGTATTGGTATTTAATAAACCAACCTTTGCCCAGTTGGTAAATAATAATCCAACCTACAGAATCGGTATATAATAATCCTACCTATAAATATGTTGGTACTCAATGAACCTCCGTTAGTTTTTTTTAACTGAAGTTAGTTTTTAAGTTTTATTTATTACACAAACAGTCCCTGTAGTTGTAATTTACTAGTTTTAACTATGAGTTAATAGCCAAAATGGCCCCTGAGGTTAATAGCCACAGCACCGCCACCGCCACCACCACCACCGTCACCACCACCACCGCCACAGCACCGCCGCCACCACCACCACCACCACCGCACCCCAGCCGCTATCAACAACACCACCATAGTCTCCACCGCCACAGTGAACAAAAAAGGGAGCATTCTGCATTCATGCATATGCATATTCCAAGTAGTTTCCCATTAATAATTTTCAACGGTTGATTTTATAGTTGCCAATTAATTAAAATTTCCGGTATAAGTTACGTATTACGATTGGCTAAGGCATAGTTGTCAATTAATTAATATTTCCGGTATAAGTTACGTATTAAGATGGGCTAAGACCATAGTAAAGCATTCGTTTGAGGATAATATATAACATAGGCCGGTACATGTTTAGATATATATTTTATCTGTTCTAAAATTCTCTTGCCGGTTCATTTGGTGGCTACGGTGGTGGTAATGGAGGAGGGACTGGTGATATTTATTGTTATTGCTGTAGTAATGTTTAGTCTATTCATCATTTTGTGGGTTGTTTTGTGGTGTAAAAGGCAGTGGCGATGGCGGCGGCGGAGGTGGTGACGGTGGCGGCGGCGGTGAAGATGGTGGTGATGATAACGGTGGCGGTGGAGACTATGGTGGTGTTGTTGATAGAGGCTGGGGTGCGGTGGTGGTGACGGTGGTGGTGGTGGCGGCGATGCTGTGGCGGTGGTGGTGGTGACGGTGGTGGTGGTGGTGGCGGTGGCGGTGGCGGTGCTGTGGCTATTAACCTCAGGGACCATTTTGGCTACTAACTCATAGTTAAAACTAGTAAATTACAACTACAGAGAGTGTTTGTGTAATAAATAAAAAATAAAAACTAACTTCAGTTAAAAAAACTAACGGAGGTTCATTGAGTACCAACATATTAATAGGTAGGATTATTATATACCAATTCTGTAGGTTGGATTATTATTTACCAACCGGGCAAAGGTTGGTTTATTAAATACCAATTTTCCTTTTTATTTTTATGATTTTTTTTATTTTTTAGAACTTTTTTGATTTTTTTAGAATTTTTTTGATTTTTTAGAATTGGATCAAAATGGCAATTGAAAAGATTTAAAATGAAAATCCCCAAAATGCCCCTAGTTAAAAATGAGGTTTTTGGATGGAGTTAGGGTCTGTGATCAAAATGGCAACAAAAGGAAAAAGTCAGGGACCCAGAGACGAAAAAAACTATTTTGACTAAAATGGCAAATTGGATAAACGTTAAGAACTAAAATGGCAATTTACTCTCAAATTTACTACCACAATTCATGTGTTCAACATATCTACAAAAACCCACTTATATATTACCCTAATACTTAATCATAACATTTTCTCTACCATTATTCATCAAGGGTTTGTCTCAAATCATATGGGCACTACAAATTTTACCACAATTTCAACAATCCCTATTTCAACTGCACATCATAAGGTTCATCAAGAAATCACTACTTCTACATATAATAGATTTTTGACAAACCTTATGATGAGATGATGTTGTAAACTCTAATTTATCAAGCATGCATCAAAATCACTTTGATTTTCAGTTGAATTAGTTGAATTAGATGGATTTTGTTAAGTTACATCAAAATAGAAGGTAGACGGGCAACAAACTGCGCCGCCACCCCTTTATTAAAAAAAACAAAAAACAAACGAACTGATATGTTAACATACACTAAGAACTATTTTTTTTTTTGCTTAAGAACGATTTTCATACATTCCGAAACTGGCTCAAAAGAATTTTGATAACTCATTACAATAGTGTTGGAACTCATTAAAGCTAAACTATAAAATCTAAGATCGTAAGATTCAACGAGTCAGTTCCAACGCCGCTGAAATGAGTTGAATCGTTGTTCGTTTGAGTCGGTTTTAGAGTCCTAAAAGTCATTCTTTGGCAAAAATTAGTTCTGATGTGATCTTTCACACACACACACACATTATATATAGGGGAATGTTCAATTGAAAACCACTAGTTATTGTGAAAACTTGAAAACTAACTAAAAAAAACCTAAAAAAACATACCAATTTTTTTTACCAAATTTTCGCTACTTTTTATATATAAAAAAGATTTAAAAAAAAAACTTGTACTACACATGTGCATTATATGTGTACTACACATGTGTATTATTGCACATGTGCACTACAAATTTTTTTATTTTGAAAAAAAAATATTTTTATATATAAAAAGTAGCGATTTTTTATAAAAAAATTAAAAAAAAAATCTGGTATGATTTTTAGGCTTTTTTATTTAGTTTTCGAGTTTTCACAATAAAATGAGTTTTCAATTGAACCCTCCCATATATATATGTATATATATATCGGGGAGGGTTCATTGGAGAACACTAAAAAATGGAGAACCAGGGAACACTCTTAAAAATTATACTTAACATGTTAAAAATTAGTTTTTTTTCTAATTTTTTTTCGGTACTTTTTCTTATAAATAAATGTAGAAACATTTGTAATAAGAAAATCAAAAACTAAAAACATAAAAAAATGTTTAAAAAACAGTTAAATATATATATATATATATATATATATATATATATATATATATATATATATATATATTATAAAATTAACTTAACATGTTAAAAATCAATTTAAAAAAAATCAGCGCTTTTCCTTATAAAAACGAGTAGGAACTATTGGAAATAAAAAAATAATTTTTACCCTTCTTTTAACCTTTTTTTTATTTTTAGTTTTTGATTTTTTTATTAAGAATGCTTCTACAAATATTTATAAGAAGAAGCGCCGAAAAAAATGGATTCTTAACATGTTAAGTTAAATTTTTAAGAGTGTTCCACAGTTCCCCAATTTTGTAGTGTTTTCCAATGAAACTCAAACTATATATATATCACATATATTTGTAATTCAAAAATGTATATTGGATTTAAGTAATTGTTACGGAAAAGTTTTAAAAGCTATTAGAAAATCGTTGGATTTTATTTTCTGAAAATTAAAAATATTATTAGAAACATAGTTTGGGGATAAAAATACTTATTAACTTTAAACAACCTAAGACGTGAAATGTTTTAATGTCGTACGTACCTCTTCCTCTTCTTAACCGAATCAAATTTGGACTCGATTGGTGCGAAGTTTTTTCATATATAGTATTTGAACCATATGGTTTTCTCACCCATCCCGTTGTATCAAAGTCATGAAAACTTGAGTTTCTTTCACCACCTTTTATACTCCACACGTGACACTCCTCTTCTTCATTAAAAAGACGCACAAAAATGTAACGCAAGCTGATGTTGATAACTTGTTCAACTTCACCAAAACATTCCATTCCAAGTCTATGTTGAATATCTCTCGAAGGGAAGAACACTCTGAAATTGTTATTTGTTCTAGATGTTTCAATAATCGCATTGGATTGGTTGGAAATAGATTCTCAAGCCCATAACAATTTTCCACCCAAATGTTTTTTAACATGGGAATATTTTCAAATTCCTCCTCACTACTACTCGGCCATATCCACTTCAGATTCTTCATGTATCTAATTTCTACCTTTTTCAACTCGAAAATTCTAACCTGCAAGAATAGCTCCGTCCAAACAATATACAATACATTAATTATAATATTGGCAAAAGAAATAACTAAACCAATTGACATATACAAATTATTTATGTGTAATCAGCTACCTGACTATTAAAGAGTGTGTGTTGCCATGGAGAAGTATTTTTATTGTCAGGATAAATGCTAGTTCAACCAGTTGCGGTAGCTCAACCACACTGTCAACCGGGAACAAACGTACAAGCTTTGGTAAGCCACGTAAAGATAAATACTTTAGCTCCTCAAAAATGATCATCTCTCCTTTACCATTTATCTCGCCATTGTAATCATGCACCAGTGCTTCCAAAACAGAGCATGACCAAATTGTGAGGCGTTCAAGTTTCCTCAAACCACGTGTCACATGTGTTGGGAAGAGGTATTTCAACTTATCACAATCATCAACCTCAAAGTCTCTTAGATACAAAAAAAAGCTTTGATCATAAGGATTGACTGGAACAAAATCTTCAAGATGACTCATATACTTCATAAAAATGCAATGACTTTGAGATTTTCCATACTTGCATAAAAATCTTCCGGAAACTTGAGCGACTGATCCCCGTCCATAAGTTGTATAAAAGAGAGGTCTGGGTACTTGAAGTCTCGCGGAAACTCCGACATACCCATGCATGTTAATGAAATTCTTATGCAAGATTCATTCATTTCGTCTCTACCCCACGTGGACACATCGCCATGGTTTACAATCCAAGCAAAATCACCTTCGGAAACTCTTGCTAACACAAAAGCAAGTACAAGATCGTGCAATTTAACACATCCAAGCCGTTCACTGTCCATCAACAAATTAGCGTTTACGAGATTGCGCACACATGTATTTGTCCTGTCTCGAGCCTCACTCAAAGTGGAAACATTTTTAAACAACTTTAGGCCCCATCCATGTCTAACCAGATCCTCTATTTGAATATCAGAGTCCTCGGGAAACAAGCCACAATGCAGAAAAATCTCTTTATCCTCATCTTTTTTTATATACTCATAGCTAATTCTGATCATTTCTTGAACATTATCATCAAGATCATGATTCTTTAGACGGTTAAGTGTATCCCTCCACACATAATTTTCTTGAGATTTAAGGGTTGTGCCAATGATCTTGATGGCAAGTGGCAAATTACCACATTTTTTGACAATATCGCATCCTATTTGAAACAGACTTTGATCATGTTCTTTAGAAACTCCAGTATATTCAGAAAAGAACTTTTGTGCTTCCTCATCTGACAACACATTGACTTGGACTACTTGAGGAAGGGTAAAAGCATCAGCCGCAATTTGTGTGCAAATATTTGAGTATCTTGATGTCAACAACAACTTGACCCCTTTCGGTAAAGGACTTGTTAGTCCAATATCCTTGATGTCAACCTTCTCCCACACATCATCTAATATAACTAGAATCTTTTTTTTACCGTCTTGTAACATTATTTCAAATTTTCTACGAAGTCTATCTGCCTTTACAGTCGCTTGACGTATATCTTCACCTCCTATGCATATGGCTATATCATTCTGAATAGAAAGCATGTTAGGATTTCTCCCAAGAGTAACTTTCACAAAGAAATCAAACATCTTCTTGTCTTCTGCAACTTTTTTAAGTTGTTCCATCATGGTGGTTTTTCCTACACCACCCATTCCACACAAGGCTATCACTTGACTATTGTTATCGTCTTGTTCAAGGAGCTTCAATGCATTGTTGAACGGCACGTCTCTGGACTTGAAGTCATCTCCACCCGGTAACGATGATAACGGTGTAGAAGTGGTGGAGGATGTGGCTCTTCCAGTAGCCAATGGGGCATCGGTCCAAGCAAACTCAGAATTTTCTGAAATAAGTTCTTGGATTCTCATAGTAGCCTCGGAAGCCTTTCTTCCGGCTCGGTACCTATTAATCATGTGTATACATCCAATGTCATCATTTGGGATGCTTTGGACTTTATCCTTGACCTTCTCAACCTCTCCCAACCAAGGCTCTACACGAGCAGGTATCTCCTTATCATTTATTTCATTTCTGTTCTTGCGGTTTATAACATCAGTGCTTTTAGCCACCAAATCTTCCAATTTAGCTTTCATGCCCGTAACATGTTTTGTAGAGCAAAACACATATCCTAGGTGTTTCGTGATATGACGTGTAATTAATTTCACAACAGGAGCAACGGCTTGGTCATATAAAAACTGCTCCATTTTCCTGATCGAGACCAACAAATCACGCAAACATATCAACAAAAAGTTAAATATTGCAAGAACACACAAATAAGAAAGTCAATTATCAAGTGATTTAGGGCCTCCAATAATCGAAAATGAAATCTTACTTACAAAGTTTATTTAATTAGAATATTGTCATACTAAATAAAATAAATAAGAACGCAATCATACAGTTATGTACATGATCTTAATGTGAATTCAATACAATACTAGTTTTAAGCACTGAACTATGGGTTGGAAGAAAAAACCAAAACCACATCATCTTAATGTGAATTTACTACAATACTAGTTTTAAGCACTGATTTAAGAAAAAAAAAAAAACCAATCATAATAAGACTTTAACTCTAAAGGGGCGTTTGGTTTGCAGATTGATTTGGAAGATTAGAATTGGAAATTGTTGGAATTGTATGTTGGGTTAATTGGTTCGTTCATACGGGTCGCACGAATCGCATGTCGCGGGTTCAATTCGGGTCACCGAGGTTACGAATAAAAAGAGCAAATAAATCAAGGGTAAAAGGGTCATTATTTGGATTACTTTGTGGCTTTCTGTACAAGTTGAAAGAATAAAGAAATGGTCAGATTTGACCGAGATCAAGGGGAACGATGTTGACCGAATTTGATGCATGTGGACTTGATGGAAATGAACGTGGAGTTATATTTTTGCATGTGTTTTTTCTACTAGTTTTGTAGTATATATAGGAGTAGCAACAATGCTTATATTTGTAACCTTTTCATCAAATACAGTAGCCATTTTTGTTTACCTCTTCAACTTTACATTCATATAATTGTGTCTTGTGAGTGTAGAGTTTGGGGCCTGAACCAACATTGTAATCTCAATTCCATTTTTATTGTGTTTGGTTGTCAAATGGATTGGAATCCATCACCCCGGAACCCACAACCACCAGTTCGGGTCAAACGGTATCGGTCAAAACGGTTCGGGTCGAAGTGGTTCGCGTTGAAAGCATCTAAACGGTTCGGGTGGAACGGTTCCGTTGAAACGGTTTCAAAATGGTACGGGTGGAAACGGTTCGCGTCGAAACTGTTCGTGTTGAAACGGTTCGGGTCGAAACGGTTCGCGTCGAAACGGTTCGCGTCTAAACGGTTCGGGTGGAACGGTTCGCGTCGAAACGGTTTGATTCGAAACGGTACGGGTCGAAACGGTTTCAAAATGGTACGGGTCGAAACGGTTTGCGTCGAAACGGTACGTGTCGAAAAGGTACAAGCATGGTTTTAAAAAACGGCTCGCCTCGAGCGCGCCTCAAGGCGAAAAGGCCAAAAAACGATTCTGAGGCGCGCTTCAGGGGGTTTCTACTATTTGTGCGCCTCAGAGGGGCTGAGGCGCTAAAAAGGATGCGCCTCAAGGGTTTTAGATATTTGTTTTTGATGTTTTTGCGTTTTTGTGTCAATTTCAGGCAATTTATGTCTTTTTATGTGTGTTTTTGATTATTTTGATGAATTTAGTTAGTATTACTATTTTTATAAGATATATAATATTTATATTTATTTTTTAATTCCGCCTCGGTTCGCCTCGAGGCTTACGCTTGGTGAGGCGAAGTGAAAACGCCTCGAAACTCGTTTCCGTTTTTTTAAACCTTGGGTACAAGTCGAAACGATACGTGTCTAAACTGTAAGGGTCGAAACCAAAGATAATACGTGAAGCTTAGATAAAAATTTCACTTTTGCCCTTAGACTTTTCATTTTAGTAGTTTAGAGTTTTGGGTTTTAGAAGAAAACCAAAGATAATACGTGAAGCTTATTGGATAAGAAACAATGTCAGATTCAGGAGGAGGAAGCAATAGAAAGATTATACATAAAAAAAACTTGGTTCCTTTTTCTAATTTCAATGTGTTATTTTAAAAAGCAAATTGCATTTTTCGTCCTTCATGTTTCAATGTTTTATCAGACATTGTCCTTGAACTTCTAAAATTACACCGGCTCTCTTTTACGTTTGCACATGATAACAAATGGTGTCCTTATAGCTTAACCCAGTTAACTTTTTTTTTTTGCTCATGTGAGGGCATAATAGTCTTAACCCAGTTAACTTTCTCTCTCTACAAACATACCCTGTTTTTTCAATCTTGATTTAATCAAGATCAAAGTTTTTTTGATCGTTCACATCTTTTTCAGCAAACACAGCCATCAAATTCACATGTAAAAACTACAATCACATCCCGATACAATCCGATCAGCTATTAACAATTCGATTTCAAAAATTCATATTTTCATTTACACGGTTAAAGGTTTTTATCAAGGGCAAAATAAGAAGGCTCTCTGGAAAAACTGGACCGAGACGTACAAAGTGTCGGGATGTGGCGGTGGACGACGGAGGTTTTTAAGGTGGATTTGGTTACGATTATTAGGTGATTCATGATATTTGTTGTGAAAGATGAAGAAGCATAGGCTGGTTGTTGTAGCTGATTTTGAGGTGAATGTTGTAAAAGTGCAAAGGAGATTTGGAATGCATTAAAGACAAGGCATATCAGTGTAGATCAAGTAGAGAAGGCACGTCTTCAAACACCTAGAACTGAGTTCGAGATACTGAAATGAAGGCGGGAGACACTATTGATTAATTCACCACAAAGCTAAATAGCATTGTCACTAGGGCAAGACGTCTTGGATCAATCAACTTTAGTACAAAAACTTCTAAGTTGTGCACCTATAAGGTTCGTTCAAATTGTTGAAACCATTGAACAATTCGCTCATCTAGACACAACAACTCTAGATGAGACAATTGGAAGATTGAAATCCTTTGAAATAAGAACCAATCTAATGGATGAAGATCCAATGAACAACCAAGACAAACGGTTGTACACACGAAGAAGGAGAAGAATATCCTTCACATGATAACTTTAGACAACAAAGAAGGGTGGAGAGTTCCTCAAAGAACACATACAAAGAACAAAGTGCAAGTGAAGAAGATCAAGTGGCAGTTGAAGACATCATTCTCTTGAAGAATGAAGATGTTAAAGCATGAAGCTATTGAAGGCTTGGATTAATATATTATGGGGTGGGGGGTGGGGGGTGGGGGGAGGGATTGGATGGGTCAAAGTTAATAGGTGGTTTATGTAAATAGGTTAAAGTAGTTTTAGTGTTTATTATGTAGCCTTTAGAAGTCAAGGGTTCTAGTGTGTTAGAAATCAAACTTAATAACTTCCATATGAAGGGCTACCACGTTTAGGAAAGTCACGATGCTTTGAATTGGCATATAGTCATGTCGTTTAGATTGTAAGGTTAAATAACCCATACACTAATCATTGTAATATAATCATATGGTCAATTATCAAAGTGGATTGTTCAAACAAAATTACCCTTCTGTTAAAAATAATTACATTTTTATTACTTTATTACCTTTTATTACTGTCTAACTATTTTATGTACCGTTAAAAAAAAACTAGTTTATGTTCTTATTTGTTTTGTTACATGCAACTTTGGAGTTGGGCTTGGCTTGAACATGACAACAACTTTGGAGTTGGGCTTGGACTTGACAACTGCTGCTAATGGGCTGGATGGCTGGATACGCGGAGAAGTTGTTAGAAAGTCTTGTCTTCATATAAGATGTATTAATCACACATGTGTACAAAATATCTCTCTGTTCCTTTTTCTTCTCTCTCTTAGACTATAGGGTGTGGTCATGACCCTTATGACCACCATGACCCTCCATGTTAATGCCATGTAACCCACCTCTAATCCACCATCCAAAACCACTATCCTAAAGGTGTGGTCATGACCCAAACCACTAGCCCCTTATTTATTTTAATTTATCTTTGCCTAAAGAGAAAAAAGGAAATGATTTGTTGAAAAATGGAAAGGAGGACCATGGTTGCTATGGTTTAATCCATGCAAACCATGGTGGATCAATCAAGAGGGTGGTTTAGCCTTCTATTCATGTTCCTAGGTGGCAAATCATGTACCAACCATGACCCCCATACCCTACAGCCTTAGGTTTTGGTCAGTTCTCGTAGATCTTGTGTTGAGATCGAGTGTTCATAGCCTAGATCCGTTTTAAAGAGTGCAGATAAGGTTGTGAGAGATTATTGTGTCTATTTCATCTTCAGTTGTTCTGGATTCAATTGTGTTAAGAATAATAAACCGTTTCTTCATTAGATCCATGTGTTTTTGACACCTTCCTTGTCATTTCCTCCTCGCGTATGCTTCGTCCGCCTTGTACATGATCCAAGCACTTGAAGTTGAATGCATTTTTTTAGTTTAAACAAAGTCGAATGATTTTAAGAGAACAATGAAATTATTTACAGTAGCAGTCGCTTTTTACTTTTTATCCTTTAGATAATTTCCACTTTTTTTCCCAACACTTAAAAATTTCAAATTTAGACACACTATGGAAACAACTGTTGGGAAACACAAAATCGAAACAATTAACAAAAATACAAAGAACAAGCAACTAAAAGCAATTATAACAGCAATAAACTACATTCACACTAAACATCGAAGAACCATAATAAAAATAAAAATCAGAAAAAGAAACACATAATATGACATGTAGCATGGAATTGAATCAAGTTGCAAGCAGAAGAACAGAATCTACATTCAAAGATAAAGCTCATTGATCAAGAAAATACCTCTCTTTTGCTTGTGATCTTCTTTCTTCAAAATCTGTGGTTGAGAATGGGCTGGTAAGTGTAAACGGAAACAAAATGATTGATAAGTGGGGTTTTATAATAGTACAGTTTCATGGTTGGTCCCCGAGATTTGAGCCAAAGTTCGGCTTTCGTCCATCTTTTTTAATTTTCTGCCTTGGAACGCCAATCAAGTATCTATTTCTTTTATTCCTAGTCACTAATTTTTCTTTTAGTTTAGGAGCTATGTAGTTTTAATATAGTAGCACCCTAAACTAACAAATTTGTTCATGTTAGAATCTCCATCTCCATCTATATAATTTAACTAAACAACATTTTTATTTATTTGTTTATCTTTCAAAAACCTTTCACATTCAACTTAATATATTTATCACTATCTTACTCATAAACAATAATTTTATTTTATTTTTTTTATTTCCTACACACTTATAATAAGAATATACAGAGTTATGTGCAAACTTCTAAATATAGTAATGTACTTTAGTTTCTAAGAACGTCTAGGAGGAAAATGACGCAATTTTAAAATTTGGCCTGAAATGGCAAAAGATAAACAAATTACAAGGAGGTAAATGACATTTAATTCTTCTTAGGCTGTGGGGTATGGGGCTTAGGTCGGGGCGTGGGTTGGCTGAAAACGCCCAAGCCACCACCCCGTGGGCTTGGGTTGGGGCTTGGCTTTGGGCGTGACCCCTTTGGCGTGGGTTTCAGCCCGGGCATGAGGCGGGGCTACGACATGACATGGCGGAATCTCATTGGCCAAGAGCACTAGCCATGGCTTGGCCACGCCACCCCAGCCATACCCCACCATACCCCTATGAAATTGGGTTTTGGTCTTGAGTGCCTCATACTCCACGTGTCACACCATGCCCTCAACCCACGCCCACTATTTTTCTTTCTAAATATACAAAAGAAACAGTGGAAGGTGGGGTCTACTGGTCTACTGCTCCACTTAAAATTACAATGTTTGACTTGATAGCTGAAACAAAAAAAGATGTCAGATTAAAAAAAATGTTGTATGAAATGGCTTGTAATAAAAAAATAATATAAAGGAGTCTAGCAGACCCAAATTGTATAACTTATTAATTCATAAAAGTCGGTGGTATAGTATACTTTTGGGTCTACAGGATTTGACCACAGTTTGATAACAACTCAGTTTCACGCCACAGGTCTTTCTCGGCGTTTGCAACTTTTGTACCTCAACAGTTAATATTAATAGTATTTATATTTTGTAACAGTGATGGTGGAAAATATGTAATTTTAACTAGTAAACGTTGAAAAAAGAAATGTTTTCAGGCTTAAAGAAAAAAGTAGCAATTTTTATGAGATAAGAGGGGTTTGATCAAAATTTCTATGCATTATTGTGTAGGTGGAAATAGCATCTTAGGTCGTGATGCGTACCATTCATTTTAGTTTTTCTTTTTCAAACATAAAAGGAAGCATTTATTCATAACATTTATGGTGTTAGGTGAGGGTGAAGACGATTTGCTTTTTTTTTTCGGGGGCTGTTAGAATAAAAACCACCCCGAGTTGTAAGAACCGCGAGAACCATACCATCCGGGTCGCCGTTTACCATGAACTTTTTTTACAACTAGATGTGTATATTATAAACACATCCGTAAAAAAAAAATTTAAACGCCCCCCCCCCCCCCCAGGGGGTAGTTTTTTACACCACAAGTTTGATGTTTTTATTTTTTTTTCTTTTTCTTTTTTTTCACCAAACTTGTGGTGTAAAAAACTACCCCCTCAGGGGGGGGTGGGGGGGGCGTTTAAATTTTTTTTTACGGATGTGTTTATAATATACACATCTAGTTGTAAAAAAAAATCATGGTAAACGGCGACCCGGATGGTGTGGTTCTCGCGTTCTTACAACTCGGGGTGGTTTTCATTCTAGCGGCTCCCTTTTTTTTTCTTTTTTGTAAGGTAATTATATAAACAAACGGCCTGGCAAAAAACCAACCAGAACCTATCCAAGATTACAACATATACAACGGGAACTACACCAATCACCCCAAACCAAATTACAATGCTTCGATCTACTTTTTAGCCATAGAAAGCCAATACTTTCTATTATCCACTTATCTAGGCAGTTTTATTATCCACTTAGGAATCCTAGAAAATATTCCACAACATTAATTTTGCTGTTAAGCATCAATTTTGATGGTGTTTTTGATTGTTTTTCAATAGTTGAACATCTAACTAAACTATGTTGTGTGATATTGCATCTACTTTTATATGGTTTATTTTGTTGTTTTTATGTTAATATCTTTGGTTATACTTGATTGCTCTTTGTAAATTAGTTGTCTTGATAAATTAGTATTAAAAATAAATTACGTGAAACCTGCCACGCAACATGCGTCATAAAAACATTACAACCCGTGGGTTTCTCGATGCTATCTCCACTTCCTTTGCCCCTAAACGGACTCTTACTCCGTCGACTTTCATTAACACTCCCAAGTTGGCCTGGGAGTTCGTGTTCAATGTCTTGCCAGCTACTCAAAGGTATGTTGATTCCTCTCTGGATCAGAGGATCATGGATGATCAATATTGTCTTTATGTGAGAACTTTGGGAGGAGTGTTGAGATATATCCTGCGTGTCACACCCCCAAATTACCACATAGGGAGTGTCCCTGTTAGGCGTGTGACATACCAATAACGAGCCACCAATTACATTGAACCCATACAAGTTATAAATAAAATCCCCATTATTAATAAAAACATCCTCAACAAGTTTAAACGAAAATCAATAAGTTCAGCGGAAGCAAATAGTAAACGAAGTTAAACTGTTTCAAAACCCAAGTATAGTTTCATGAAATCAATCGCATAAATCCTCCCAGTCGACCCATGACCACTCCAGCTACTCCAGACAGCAAGTTCCCCAAATCCAAGATACCTAACGACCTGCGAGCATGCAACAAGTGTATCAGACAACGCTGGTGAGTTCATAGTTTTACAAAAACGTTGGTTACCAAGTATGTAGTTAATCCGTTGAAGTTAAATCCGAAAGTAATGTTGAAAACAATGTTGATAATACCCCAATACAAGACGGCTTCTGATTATTTTGCCCTTTCTCCAATGCTCCTATCAAAGCATTGGTCATGACTAGGTCATTAGTTCAACACCCGTCCTCCCAGGAACGGGGTGAGGTTGCCAAACCTAAGTAGCGCTACTAACTAATACCATGTTACCTTCCCGGTAACCAAACAACACGGAGGGACTTTAAAGGTGATAGGAAGAGTATATTATCCAACATTCCCGTTTTTACCCAAAAGACTTATCCCTTCCCGGGTTACCCACTGACTGTCCCAACCACCGGGACGCATGCTCAAGAGAGATGAACTCACCTTAGTTTTGCTCGGTAAGATTAATTATCCGTTTAACAGTCGGTCACAACCGTCCTAACACGATTACCGACAACAATCAGTCGCATAACACTTAATCTTATATTCCATACACATATTACACAAGTAGCACCGCATAATATCATACAAGTTATAACATTTGATTATGCAACTCAACAATTCATAGCATACATCATAATTTCATGTACTAAGTGTCTTGGTTAATTCACTAGCTTTTACTTAAATACAAATTGAAAACAATAAACGTATATTATGTAAACACACATTTGTGCTAAACCAAAGCCCAAACCCGGGTATACAACTTGTAATGTGAAGCCCAACATCAACAGCCCAGCTTGAGTGCACAATAGGGCCCCGTGTACATTTGTTTAACGTGCAGCCAAAGAGTGGCTCATGGCCCAAATGAGTACCAGCCCAACGAGTGGCAGTCTCGTTTACTTGGGCTATGCGACATCTATGTACCGTTGCGGCCCTTACACCAGGGCGTGGCCCAATTAGGAGTTCAACTCAGCCCCTAAAGAGGTGTGCGCGCGATGTGGGCTTGATATGCAGGCCTATCCGTTTTCATGTTTTGTCACGAGACCAAGGTATGGTAACTTCAGTAATTATCATATGACATAACAGCATATTCAAGTATAATAAAGCCTTAGTTCTCTAGCAGTATCATCATCATTTAGAAGTCCAACTAAACCTACAATATAATTGTTAATAAAGTCACCAAACTGTCTACTCAACTCATACCATTCATTCAACCGTTATCAATGTACATGCAGCCCAAACACTTATTTAATTATGAATAACATTTAACATTTAACACACATATATAGCCTTCGTCATGACCGCTAAGTAGTTCACCTAGTGCTTTAATTAATCATGTCATAGTTCTACTTACATCATCCCTACACACATAGTTTTACTCACAAACCCCACGAGCCCAACAATTATCCAGCTCTGCCCAAGCTTACATAAATCCATTCCCTTGTGGTGCGGCCCGCTGTCATTACCAGCCCAACATTAAGTGGTTCTCAACACCACGTGTTTGGTCTGTTACAATTGCCCAACCCAAGTGTTTAACATGTGCAACCCATACTCATGCAAGACCTGAACAGAAACTACCCAATTGATTCTTGTTTCGACACTGTTACCCAACCCAACATATCCTGGCCCGCACTCTTAACCCATTCCGTTTTCTTATAGCGGCCTAGCTAAGCAGGCCCAATACCGATTATATTTTAATTAGGCAGTCCACATGACTTAAAATGGTTATAATCTAATACACAAGTTAACACATAACCTGTTGAACATGCAATTTCTACACACAATGCTTAACCGGACATCCTACCAACCCTTCTTAACCGGCCCACTTACCCTAAGCCCAATCATATGTATAAAGCATGACTAAATTACTTTTAATAGAAAAGAACCTTATTCAGGGCCAATCATTTATACGTGCATTCATATGTCATCGAGCATCATTCAGGGCCAATCATTTAATGGAAAAGAACCTTATTGCAAAATTCATTCAACGATTAAAGTTGCTAGGATTTCAAATATCAATGCTCCTAACAGTTACTTGTTGATCTTAAATTAATTTATCCACTCTATCATACACAAGACCCTCTTATTATTAGCATCACCAATAGCAAACCATGACACAAATACATGCATATATCTCGAGCAACAGTTTTCCTACGTGAACCATACCACACCGACATGAAGATTAACAAATTAAATAACATGAGAAACTGCACTAACCGAGAGCTAGAAAGTATGATGATGGTGATTACGATGGAGGGGGTTTTGCTTCTACTGCCGCAATTGGTTAGAGGGGGTGGGGTAGGGTTTGTTTATTTGAGTTGTGGGTTTATTAGGTTACGTGTTATGTAAATATAATACTCTAACCTCCCTAACCGACCCTTATCAAACAACCGGCCCATTGCCAAACCTGATTGGGCTCATACAGCTAAGGCCACACATTAGTGTGTTTGTTTTCAAACCATAACCGACCCAACTACGATGCCCACTTGGCCCGAACCAGATTTCGATATGCAATGTGTTCGGACTGGGCTACGGATGTATGTGTGAAGATGCGGCCGGCCCAAATTAACAGTCGGTTAATTAAACACTAATTCTAACTTAATCGAGTTATACAAGCAACGAAACATCTAAACCAACCAAGTTAAACAAGCAACCGCGCGAGCATACTTAGCTACAATGTAAACCAATCGTGACAGAAAGTGATTCGGAATTAGAGACACCTAAAGATTACGGGTCGTCACATCATCCCCAACTTGAAAGAAATTTCGTCCCGAAATTTGACAAGCAATCAGCAACGACACGATACAAGATGTTAACTCAGGATGACTGTGGATTCTCCGCGGGTACCACATCATCCCCAACTTGAAAGGGAATTTCGTCCCGAAATTCATCAATGATATCAGAAGTTGATACAACTGTTCTACCAATTATGGATACCAGGGCTTCATCAGATCTTTTGCCTTCCCATATGAACTCCAGTCCAAGACTTGAATTCCAACGAACTCTCACGATTGAAATTCGACTGTGTTAACAGTGGATTTCTCAACAAGGGTATCACAAGTGTTGCGTCGAATAGACGCTTCTTTATCTAATTCGTCAGGTAACTTGAGTTTGTAGGTTACGCTTCCGATTCTTCCCAGATTGTTGAATGGTCCATCGTGACGTCTGTTAAGCTCGCCATACTTCCCAAGCATTCCACACCCTTACAGGGTGAGACTCTCAGCACGATACGATCGCCTAGTGACAAAATCTATGACAGTCTGCTCTCATTTCCATACATGCATTTCTGATTGCTAATATCCCACCTTGACTTTCCACCCATTTCAAACTTCGTTCTTATGCGTGGCTATATGGGCCTTCAGACCCGGTCATTCGTACATGGTCTTCGGGTTTCAATACGTCCTATTAAAACTCAGGTGATAGGCTATCGAGATCCGCGTGCTTCGCCTGCACCAGTTCCCTAATGTTGTTGTAAGTGAGGTCCATATTCGTTTCACGAAATGGCAAATATTGTCCAACCTGCCAAAGGTTGCTTCCCCATGCCCCGCATGGGTTAATCTTGAGAACTCTTTTCCTTCGAAACAAGGGTATACAGGAGGCCCTTGTAATCGGTCTAGGTAGTGCATTTGGTACCGTCCAAGTAATGCCTCCACTTTAAATTCAAAGACTACGGCTTCCACCGCAGGTCGTGACTTGTGCAGTTCTTCCTGTAAGAACCCCACGTGGTTCATCTCCTTCTCATGTTGTATCGATGTGTAACTGGAACTCTGATTCGAACCATCATGGTATACCGCCAGGTCATCAGTACCCTCGGATAGAAGTGATGCTCCTTGCGTTACAGGGTTGGGTTTCAAAAGCTGAGAAGACGTCCCGCTACTTTGGTTCCGATGAGTTCACCGCTCCCCGCGGTGCTAATGAGGTTAAGGTTGCGCAATCTTCGAAAATCCCGTGATGAATCTGTGATAGCATCCAGCGAATCCAAGGGATTGCTGTACCCCAGAAGGAAATCAGGATTTGCATAAGGTCAATTCTAAAATTCCACCTAACGATGTGGAGGTAAACCAGGTAACTCTTTAGAAGACACGTCAAAAAATTCACGAATAACATGAAGATACTCGATCTTCCTTTCTTAAAGTGGCGAATCGATGACGAGAGCTAGAATAGCAGAGTAGCCCTTCCGTGGACACTTCTGGGCTTTCACGACTGAGACGATGCCAACAATGGCACCACTACGATGATCTTGAATTGATAAGGATTCCCCACTGGGGAGAGGGAACGCACGATTTTCTTTTTGCAGAGAATTTTCTGCTTGATACATAGATAACCAAGTCCATGTCAACGACCATGTCAAAACTTACAAGAGTATCGGGTGGTAGGTCAATGTCGAACACTTGACCCATGATATCAAGTTTACAACCAAAAAGAACATGAGAAGCTTCTATCGATTTATTAGCAGTTAACTCTACTACATGCTTATTTTACAAGAGAGGTGGGGGTCAGTCCTAACTGACGACTGAACCCTAAGGCACAAAACTCCAATCGAAACAAGAGTCAAATAAAACAGAAGCAGAAAAAGATCATTCAAAGAAGACGTACCGGTCTCAACATTGCCATCATTGCGAGTCTCCCCCAGCGCCAATAGTAAATACTCTTCCACGTGCCCCGTTCCCACCATTGTTCCCATTGTTGCCGCTCCCAGTATTGTTGTTGTTGCCAGCATTCTGATTAAGCTGAGGGCAATCCCTCTTAAAATGACCCTCATCACCACACTGAAAGCACCCCTTTTGATTTCCCCGGTTCTGTTGAGACTGTTGCCTCTCCTGTTGCTGTGGCTGCTGCTGCGGCTGCTTTGGAAGCCAGACCCTACAATCTTTAGCCATATGACCCACCTTGTTGCACCTATGACATACCCGGGTGCACGGCCCGCGATGGTGAAACATACACTTATCACACTTTGGTAACTTTCCCGCGTAAGAACCCTGATTTGAATTGTTGCTCTGATTCTGGTTCACCGAAGACGACTGGCTAAAACTACGGTGGATGCTGTTGTCTGCCCTTTTCTGAGATTGGCTGGCACTGGTTGCTTTGTCAGTATCGTTCCATTTTCGCTTTTGATCACTAGCAGGTGTTGTAGCTGTAGCAGTCGAGGTGGTAGCAGAAACACGTGGCGGCAGGTTGCCACGTTCGACCTCTTGGTCAGTAATCTTATGTGCCAAACGGACGATTCGGGGCAGATTGTCTAAGTTTGCAGCACTAACGTACCCCTTAACAGCTGGTGCTAAACCCTTGAGATACAACTCAATTCGCCGGGGTGGAGGTCGAGACATATTAGGGCACAAAGTTGCTAAATCATTAGACCTCCTAGTGTATGCTTCAATCTCAGATCCCTCCATTTTCAGATTGTAGAACTCGTTCTCCAGTTTCTGAACCTCATCACGAGGACAATACTCCTCTCGCATCAACTCCTTGAAATCATCCCAGGTAGTGGCATTCGCCATCTCAATACCCAACATTTGTACTTGGGCATTCCACCAAGTTAAGGCACCATCCTCCAAAGTGCCTGTAGCATACTTCACACGGTCCCCCACGGGACAGTTGCACATAGCAAATACTGATTCAGCCTTCTCGAACCAACGCAAGAGTCCCACAGCCCCTTCAGTCCCACTGAAGGTCTGTGGCTTACAATCCATGAAAGTCTTAAACGTGCAGGCAGGCGGATTGTTTTGATTCGCAGGTTGGCCTAAAACGAAGGGACATACAACACACAAGTAAGATTCGAGTATACGTCATAAGGATAGAGAGTAATTGGCAACATATCGTACCAGCCTGGTAAGCCGCTAGGGCTTCAGCTACACGAGTGTTGATCAAGTTGGTTAATTCGGCCTGGGTCATAGCAATGTGACCACGTCCACCACCTCGGCCTCCTCCACGTCCACTCATGGTTCTATATAAGAGAAGGGAACAATCTTAAGGGTCGGAATGAGGTAAAAGTCGAGTATCACGTTGAAACCTACAATCTACCAAGTTTACACACAATAGGGCAGAACCCTTCTCACGCTCATTAAGCCTCACTGGGATTTGCATGCACCTCGCGTTATTATTATGTGTGCACCCATAATAATAAGGCGATTTGCATGCTTATCTCAGCGCCTCTTAACTTGCGCTAAAAGGTTCCCCACATTCAAATAGCAGCGAAAGGTTTTATATGATCAAGAATCACAATAGTCGAAGGGTAGTGTCACACTAACAGTTCAATTAACAGGGGTTGGTAATATAAGGGCTCATGCTGTTGTGCCAAGTGTGCATTCACGTGCAATGTCATACATAAGTGTACACTAGATATACTATGCAATCGTAAATGAGAAACGAACCTTGCAGTCTGGAGCTGAGTGTCATGGTCGATTTCGGTACTGTTCGGTTATAGTCTGGTTTTATGAAAACGTTTTAAAACCAAGTTCACTACAACCAGTGGCTCTGATACCAAACTGTCACACCCCCAAATTACCACATAGGGAGTGTCCCTGTTAGGCGTGTGACATACCAATAACGAGCCACCAATTACATTGAACCCATACAAGTTATAAATAAAATCCCCATTATTAATAAAAACATCCTCAACAAGTTTAAACGAAAATCAATAAGTTCAGCGGAAGCAAATAGTAAACGAAGTTAAACTGTTTCAAAACCCAAGTATAGTTTCATGAAATCAATCGCATAAATCCTCCCAGTCGACCCATGACCACTCCAGCTACTCCAGACAGCAAGTTCCCCAAATCCAAGATACCTAACGACCTGCGAGCATGCAACAAGTGTATCAGACAACGCTGGTGAGTTCATAGTTTTACAAAAACGTTGGTTACCAAGTATGTAGTTAATCCGTTGAAGTTAAATCCGAAAGTAATGTTGAAAACAATGTTGATAATACCCCAATACAAGACGGCTTCTGATTATTTTGCCCTTTCTCCAATGCTCCTATCAAAGCATTGGTCATGACTAGGTCATTAGTTCAACACCCGTCCTCCCAGGAACGGGGTGAGGTTGCCAAACCTAAGTAGCGCTACTAACTAATACCATGTTACCTTCCCGGTAACCAAACAACACGGAGGGACTTTAAAGGTGATAGGAAGAGTATATTATCCAACATTCCCGTTTTTACCCAAAAGACTTATCCCTTCCCGGGTTACCCACTGACTGTCCCAACCACCGGGACGCATGCTCAAGAGAGATGAACTCACCTTAGTTTTGCTCGGTAAGATTAATTATCCGTTTAACAGTCGGTCACAACCGTCCTAACACGATTACCGACAACAATCAGTCGCATAACACTTAATCTTATATTCCATACACATATTACACAAGTAGCACCGCATAATATCATACAAGTTATAACATTTGATTATGCAACTCAACAATTCATAGCATACATCATAATTTCATGTACTAAGTGTCTTGGTTAATTCACTAGCTTTTACTTAAATACAAATTGAAAACAATAAACGTATATTATGTAAACACACATTTGTGCTAAACCAAAGCCCAAACCCGGGTATACAACTTGTAATGTGAAGCCCAACATCAACAGCCCAGCTTGAGTGCATAATAGGGCCCCGTGTACATTTGTTTAACGTGCAGCCAAAGAGTGGCTCATGGCCCAAATGAGTACCAGCCCAACGAGTGGCAGTCTCGTTTACTTGGGCTATGCGACATCTATGTACCGTTGCGGCCCTTACACCAGGGCGTGGCCCAATTAGGAGTTCAACTCAGCCCCTAAAGAGGTGTGCGCGCGATGTGGGCTTGATATGCAGGCCTATCCGTTTTCATGTTTTGTCACGAGACCAAGGTATGGTAACTTCAGTAATTATCATATGACATAACAGCATATTCAAGTATAATAAAGCCCTAGTTCTCTAGCAGTATCATCATCATTTAGAAGTCCAACTAAACCTACAATATAATTGTTAATAAAGTCACCAAACTGTCTACTCAACTCATACCATTCATTCAACCGTTATCAATGTACATGCAGCCCAAACACTTATTTAATTATGAATAACATTTAACATTTAACACACATATATAGCCTTCGTCATGACCGCTAAGTAGTTCACCTAGTGCTTTAATTAATCATGTCATAGTTCTACTTACATCATCCCTACACACATAGTTTTACTCACAAACCCCACGAGCCCAACAATTATCCAGCTCTGCCCAAGCTTACATAAATCCATTCCCTTGTGGTGCGGCCCGCTGTCATTACCAGCCCAACATTAAGTGGTTCTCAACACCACGTGTTTGGTCTGTTACAATTGCCCAACCCAAGTGTTTAACATGTGCAACCCATACTCATGCAAGACCTGAACAGAAACTACCCAATTGATTCTTGTTTCGACACTGTTACCCAACCCAACATATCCTGGCCCGCACTCTTAACCCATTCCGTTTTCTTATAGCGGCCCAGCTAAGCAGGCCCAATACCGATTATATTTTAATTAGGCAGTCCACATGACTTAAAATGGTTATAATCTAATACACAAGTTAACACATAACCTGTTGAACATGCAATTTCTACACACAATGCTTAACCGGACATCCTACCAACCCTTCTTAACCGGCCCACTTACGCTAAGCCCAATCATATGTATAAAGCATGACTAAATTACTTTTAATAGAAAAGAACCTTATTCAGGGCCAATCATTTATACGTGCATTCATATGTCATCGAGCATCATTCAGGGCCAATCATTTAATGGAAAAGAACCTTATTGCAAAATTCATTCAATGATTAAAGTTGCTAGGATTTCAAATATCAATGCTCCTAACAGTTACTTGTTGATCTTAAATTAATTTATCCACTCTATCATACACAAGACCCTCTTATTATTAGCATCACCAATAGCAAACCATGACACAAATACATGCATATATCTCGAGCAACAGTTTTCCTACGTGAACCATACCACACCGACATGAAGATTAACAAATTAAATAACATGAGAAACTGCACTAACCGAGAGCTAGAAAGTATGATGATGGTGATTACGATGGAGGGGGTTTTGCTTCTACTGCCGCAATTGGTTAGAGGGGGTGGGGTAGGGTTTGTTTATTTGAGTTGTGGGTTTATTAGGTTACGTGTTATGTAAATATAATACTCTAACCTCCCTAACCGACCCTTATCAAACAACCGGCCCATTGCCAAACCTGATTGGGCTCATACAGCTAAGGCCACACATTAGTGTGTTTGTTTTCAAACCATAACCGACCCAACTACGATGCCCACTTGGCCCGAACCAGATTTCGATATGCAATGTGTTCGGACTGGGCTATGGATGTATGTGTGAAGATGCGGCCGGCCCAAATTAACAGTCGGTTAATTAAACACTAATTCTAACTTAACCGAGTTATACAAGCAACGAAACATCTAAACCAACCAAGTTAAACAAGCAACCGCGCGAGCATACTTAGCTACAATGTAAACCAATCGTGACAGAAAGTGATTCAGAATTAGAGACACCTAAAGATTACGGGTCGTCACATCATCCCCAACTTGAAAGAAATTTCGTCCCGAAATTTGACAAGCAATCAGCAACGACACGATACAAGATGTTAACTCAGGATGACTGTGGATTCTCCGCGGGTACCACACTGCGTCACTCACTCTCTTTTCCCTCTTGCTACATATGATTTTTCTATGGTTAGTCCTTCCATGGCTTCTGTTTATGCTTATTGTAGGGTGAGCTCCGGGAGACCCTGGGTCATTTAGAAACGGTTCTCCAGGAGAAAGAATCTGGATAGGAGGATGAGAGAGGCCGCATGGTGAGAGCTTGAGGAGGAAGATCTGAAATATTTCATGTAAACTTAAACAAAAAGCGGAACTTATCAAACTTTTGGTAATTGTTCGCTTCTTGACGTGGCTTGATTTTCATCCGATGCTCAAACTTAGTTGTTACCTACAATTAGATTTCATTCAAACAATTAGTATTCAAGTTATTTGACCAGAAAACAAAAACATTTTTTCTGATTCAGGGTGGGCCCCCGCCACGCGGAAGGGTAAGCCTAGGGGCGGAATTAATTAAGAATGAGCCGTAGCACGGGCTACGACTCAACCCTTTATTCGTATTCGCAGTGTAATTTTTTTTTTTTTTGATTTTATACATAGCCTACCCAAAAACATATACGAGGATACCCCTAAAAGAAAATTAAGAAACTTGATATTATTCATTAAGCCCAAAACACGTTCAGTAACAAAACATAAATAATTAGTTTTATGATAATTAAGCCCTAATTATAATAACTAATAAAACTCATATAATAGAATAAGTGATCTTGTGCATCTTATGGTTGAAATGGAACACATAGTTCTTGTCCTTTGGTTTATTGGGTAGTGAAACTAGCTTTGGTTTTACCGGTTACAACTGCAACCGTTGAAAGATGTTTTTTTTTTGAAAATTGAAGATTATCAAGACGGATTTACGCAATCGAATGGGCCCGTAATTTTGAACAATGCTATGTTTGTGCGGTCAAAAATGATTTTTTTCATAAAGTAAAAGACCACGATGTGATGGAACGATTTCAATCTATGAAAAAAAGATGCCAAATCTATTAGTTATTTGTTTACTTTATTAATTTATTGTCTTTTTTTAATATTGTATGATTGCACGGTAAAAAAATTATGATACCCCTGATTTAATGGGCTAGTTCCGCCACTGGGTAAGCCCATTCTCTCGCATGGCGCGCGGGCTACTTACTTAACCAGATCCATTGACGGGCTCCCACTCGCCACGCAGAGGGGCCAGGTCTCTCCCTGGCGATGCTCGAGGGAGACACTTTTTAAGAAGGTTATCACTGTTTTCCAATTTTCTCATACTCAAGCCATTTTTTCAACTTTTCACTAAGTTTATACTAAGTTGGTCCAAACCCAAACTACTCTATCTATCACTCCCACTCATTGATCTCTTGTTTACTCTCTTATTTTTCATTATGAAACAATAACTAAAGTTTTATATAAAAAAATAATAACTAAAATTCATCTCATTATATAAAACAAATAATCTTGTTATATACATCTCTTTTTTTCTTTTCTTTTTTTTTCCTTTATAATATTTAGGATGACTATAAAGTTTTATAATCTCACTTACACAGAAACATCACCTTACAATTATGATAATGACACCAGGACAGAAATCGCCAAATATATTCCAGGCCCATGTGTCAATTGAAGGATGTGGGGACACGTGAGCCCAATATGCACATAGTTGTTGAAGTATGTGGGGACATGTGAGCCCAATATGCACATAATTGATAATGGCACCCACTATACACACACTCCTATAATCTTATTTTCATATTTGTAGTGCATATGGACCGTATAGCCTTATATGGCTTGTATAGAATGCTATTGTACAGAAATAAATGCAATGGAATGTTTTTTTTTTTTGTTTTACATGTATACGAGCCGTATAATATCATACGAGCCGTATACAATTGTATACGAGCAATATAATGTTATACGACCAAATGTGTTTATTTTTGTGAGGTTTTGGGTTTTTAAGATCTGTATACGAGCCATATAATGTTATACGACCCATATAATGTTATACGACCCGTATATAAGTTAACCGACGATAGGTTGTGAGAGTACTAGGAGTATGATTGCTGAAGGTTTTCAGTATTCGGAGTTTGTTGGTCACATATTTGTGTGTTGCAGTTTGGAAATATGACTAAATAGAGATCATAGCCAACCTAAATCCATAAATTCCTGTGTCTTGTATTTACCAATGATGTTCTGATGTTATAGTTTAGTTAAAAAAAAATGCAACTTTTTTCTAAACTTATTGCAACCATCATTATCTTTCAATGGAAAAAATGCAACCTTTTTTTTACAACAAACGTAACTTTGTAACATAAATTTAATTGAATTACATCAAAACAATAATAACACTATCATTAATAGTCATATGTTGACTTGAATACACTTGTCCAAATTCAAATAACAATATAGTCACCACAAAGTGTGAATTACAATAACTTAATAACGAGACGTGAAAGCATTTTACTTTTACCAATCTTCCACAATCTTCAACATCTGATAGTTGTTTCATAACCTTCCACATCATAGCTTCTAAAGTCAGTCGCTAGCATTCAGTATCGTTTTGCAACCACTTTTGTGAAATGATAAAGCATGAATCAAGGATCTTGGGGCTCGAGTTCTTTTCTTCTGCACATCAATATTGTTCAAAATATATTTTCTTCAACTTTAAAAAATGTAAATACTAGTTTATATTCTCAATCTCCTTAGTAGAGGCCAACTTACTTCCTCAGCTTGTAATGTCCAGTTTTGATCATTTATATTCTCAATAAGATCTGCAAAATAGGGTGTTGGTAAATTTCCTAAATTTGATCATTCTACTAGAAACTGACACAAAAAATAACTTAAAAAACATCACACCACCTTGTAGATCTTATGAGAAAATACTGCAATTGGTCTAAGTTCATCATTTAGATGAGATAATTTAACCTGTATAAAAAATGCGTTGTTCCAATCAGGAATGCTAACTCGATAATTTAGCCTTGAATATAATTTAAATGCAAGTTCATTGTATTTAAAATCCAAAGTACCTTTGTCTTTATTTCATTAGAGCATCTCCAACAGTGCTCTGCTTTGGTAACCTAATATTGTGTATTATATGCTGCAAATTAACAAGATTTAGAAACCTACCAGTAAAAAATATCATTCAAGATTCCATATACCTCTTGTTTACATGGTGGAAAGCAACTTTCAAAGTTCTCCGACATTATAATTCAAACAGAGGGATGTCTTAACACTTCACAAGACCATGTGTAGTGGTTAAACAATATAATGCCCCCACCATGGGGCATTATTCGACACGTGGCAGTCCAGTCAGCATGGGGTGTTATTACAAAAGTGGCGTAGTGGGAATAATGCCTGATAATGCCCCTTCCAATCATTAAACAAAAAAAAAGCAAACTATTTTCTCATTGGTGGGTCAAACCCAGTCAACCATTCCACAAACCATGTTAGGCGTTTTATATATAATGCCCCACCAATTTTTTTTTTTTTAATAATGCCCTATAATACCCTATGTAATGGGGAAGGGGGCGTTTTTTACCCTATAATGCCCCACTACACATGGTCTAATAAAGAATATCATAAACCTGAACCCAAGCAGAAAAAGACTATATTTCAGATTTTCACCATTGCCATATGAATACATGTTCAAGAAAAGTCAAAAGTATAGAAACTAGATTGTAGTGAACCAACAAATCTAGCAAGTGTTCTGCAAAACGCTACTTGATGGGGTGGGGTTGAGAATAACAGTTGCAAGGAGTAAGTCTATTTTTTGTTGGGTAATCCAGATTATGTTTCTAGCCAACTCTGCCAACCACGTTATCATATGTATGCAATTTTGACTTGTCGATTTTTGTTACAATACCATTTTTCATATAAGGATTACAATATTAGTAAGAAAGCCCAACTCACAATTCAAGACATAAATCATCTTCCTGCTATCTAGAGAGCTTAAATGAACTATCTGCAAATGGCAAAACTCAGGATCGTTTCTTCCTAACTTGGGATATTTTAATATAAAATATGGTGAAACATAACACACCTGACGATTTTTCACATATCATAGAAATGAGGCAACATCAGTATTTCAGTATTTTTCATCAGCTTTAGGAAGTTCCGGTCAGCAAATAATGTCTCCATCTTTGATCTAAAAAGGATTTAATAATGGAATTTAATAATCCCAACTTTCACCAGTTGGCCGGCAACGGACCCAACTTCAAAAATAGCCACTGGCGGTCCCAACTTTTGACATTTTGTAAAACATTGGACCCTGGCTAACACCGTCCAAGGGATGTTAGTGGTGACCGCCCGTGGTCCAATGTTTGAAGTTGGGACCACCCTCTCCTACTCTCCCAGCAAGGGTCCAATGTTTTACAAAATGTCAAAAGTTGGGACCGCCAGTGGCTATTTTTAAAGTTGGGTCCGTTGTCGGGCAACCGGTGAAAGTTGGGATTATTAAATTCCATTATTCCTTTAATTTTTTAGATGTAAATGCATAGCCTATTTAATGATAAAAAGGTCGAGAGGGGTACCTATCTAGATTAAAGTGAGGTTCTTTGTCAAGGTGTTCACACATCACACATGGCTCAAGTTTGATTTCCTGAACAACGATGGCTTAAGACATGGTTAAAAACACACAACTAATAGTGTAGGAAACAGAAATTATACAAAAAAACAATATCAATCACTAGAAGTTACTGGCAGTGTTCTGTAATAGACAATTAATAATAAATATACAAGTGGGTCCAACTATCTTGTTTCCAGACTTAAAACATAAGAAAATGAGTTAAATGCCTGGTTGCAAATATTGCAAACTTGGTCTTAGTGGTTTAACAATTACACACTTACACTTGGTCTCAATGGTTATAATTTTTGAAACCGGTTAATCTCTTAACATCATGTACATAGTTAGTTAGTTAGAATTATTATTAAGTAGCGGTTACAAAGTACGAGGACAGAATTGACAAAGTGGAAGTTAGAAACTACCCTCATAACCGAAAGGGTGTGTCTCTACACACACACCTATTCGATTCGGTATCAAGGCACAAGAAGAAGAAGACGCGACAGTTGGAACGAGTGGACAAGATTCGACATACTTCTTCATGATTCAATCACAACCACATATCCAAGAGACGTGTCCTTTCACGAAGAGACGCAACCATTCACTCGTACCCGTAGAAAACTATAAATAGGGACATGTAGATTCATTTGTAACATACTCTCAATTTGATTTGTAAACATTCATTCGACTATTACAAGTTATTGTTATTCAAGTTATTCACGCTCATTTAGAGATCAAGATCCAGTTCGGGCCAACAAATTGGTATCAGAGCATCAGGCTCTAAGCGTGGGAATCGCAAGGCATCGCAGGGAATTCGCGATCAGGTTTCAATTTCGTTTTAATTCGCAAAAGTTTCATTTCAGAATTTTATTTTCGGTTCTAGGGAAGTCGGTCGAACCGAACGGTTAGTAATCTAGGGTTTGTTTTGATTCCGGGGTTTAGTGCGAATTAGATTGTTTTGGTTATTTGGTTATTACACGATTCGGGTAATCGGGGTTGTTAAGATATATTGAAACCAAAAGGAAAGTTTAGTAGAAGTGAAGATTATTCGGCAAGAAGATATGTCAGGAGCAACCGGGCAAAGTCCGATAAATGGAAATTCTCTTTCCCAGTTTCAGTGTCCGATTCTGAAACCAACAAACTATACAGTTTGGGCTATTCGTATCAAGACGATTCTTGAAGCGAATGGTTTGTGGGAAACGATTGAACCGGCAGAAAATGCAACGGTAGACACTAAGAAATATAAGTCTGCAATTGCATATCTGTTTCAAGCAATACCAGAAGACGTTGTATTGCAAGTTGCAAGTTGCAAGTTGTAAAATTGCAAAAGAGATTTGGGATAATCTAAAGATTAGACACGTTGGCGTTGATCGGGTACAAAAGGCGCGTATGCACACGCTGTTGTCAGAATTTGAATTGTTGCAAATGAGGGATGACGACACTATTGATTCGTTTACCGCAAAGATTAATAGTATCGTTACCCGAGCAACTGAAGTAGGAACGACAATGAGTCAACCGACTCTAGTACGCAAACTCTTAAATGGCGTACCAGATAAGTTTACTCAAATCGTTGCCTCTATGGAACAATACTCCGATCTAGAAACCATGACGCTACAGGAAGCGGTCGGAAGACTAAAGACGTATGAAGAACGTCTCAAGTTAAAGAAAGGAAATCAAGGGGAAAGCGAAGATAGGCTTATGTTCACACATCAGGATAACACCAGAGGAAGGCAATCTAGAAACCGCGGTCGTGGTAGATTTAACCAGACGCGTGGAAATTGGCGAAACAACGGAAATAGGCAAAGTCCCAGAAACGAAGGATCTACATCTAGACCTAGAAATGGAAATTCTAGAAATTGGTGGAAGTTTGCAAGAACCGACCTAAGTAAGATCCAATGCTTTAAGTGTCAAAAGTTTGGACACTACAAGAAGGACTGTTCTGAGAAAGACGAAGTGCAAGAACATTCAAACCTCGTCGAGGAAGACGAAGCACCCGTATTGTTAATGACAATACAAGAAGAAAATGTTCAAGAAAGGGCTCTGCTAAACGAGGAACATATAAAACCGACAAGTTATGCCTCAGAAAATGAAAATCTATGGTACTTAGACAACGGGGCCAGCAACCACATGACAGGAGTGCGAAGTCACTTCAAGGAATTAGATGAAACGGTGACAGGGCAAGTACGGTTTGGTGATGGGTCACACGTAGAAATTAAAGGCAAAGGTTCAATACTACTGGAATGTCTGAACCAAGAACAAAAGATTGTTTCACATGTCTACTACATTCCAAGTCGGAAAACCAATATATTGAGCCTCGGACAACTTACAGAAATCGGTTGCAAAGTGGTTATGGACGGAGATTTACTTACTATCCGAGATCGAAATAGAAAGCTACTAATGCGAGTCAAGAGAATGAAGAACAGGTTGTACAAAGTCAAACTGAAAACAGGAAAACCGATCTGCTTACTATCAAAGACCGAAGACACAGCATGGTTATGGCACGCAAGGTTAGGACATTTACACTTCGACGCTATTAAGGAAATGACTCGTAAGAACTTGGTACATGGAGTTCCCCAAATAAGTCATGCTAGTCAAGTCTGTGACGCATGCTTATTAGGAAAGCATAGTAGGGCACCATTTCCAAATCAGGCAAAGTTCAGATCTTTAAAACCTCTGGACTTAGTCTATGGAGATTTGTGTGGTCCTATAACTCCACCAACTCATGCTGGGAAGAAGTATATATTCTTACTTGTAGACGATTGTACTCGCTACATGTGGGCGTATTTACTAACTTCCAAGGATCAAGCATTCGAAACATTTAAGGAGTTCAAAGAAAAGGTGGAAAAGGAAGCGCAAACCAAGTTAAAGATGCTAAGAACGGATAGAGGAGGTGAATTCACATCGGCTGAATTCAACAAGTATTGCAAAACCAACGGCATAGCAAGACAGCTTACAGCACCATATTCCCCACAGCAAAATGGAGTAGTAGAAAGGCGAAACAGGACGATGTTATCCACTACTCGCAGTATGCTAAAGGCAATGAACATGCCACAGAACTTTTGGGGTGAAGCAATACGACACGCGATATACGTACTAAACAGGGTTCCAACAAAAGCCCTGGTGAACAAGACACCATATGAAGCACTAAAAGGAAGGAAGCCAAATTTAGAACACTTGAAGGTTTTTGGCTGCACTGCTTACGCTAAGGTACTACCACTTCAACAAAAGAAGTTAGATGATAGAAGTGCACCTATGGTTTACCTTGGAATAGAAGAAGGATCAAAAGCATACAGATTATATGATCCAGCAAAGAACAAGATATGTGTCAGTAGAGATGTAAAGTTCATAGAAGGTCAACCATGGAACTGGAATAGTTATATGGAAACGGTAGATTCAGGGAATCCCGAATGGACAAACTTTGTCATTCAAGATGATGACATACCACCAGAATTAGAAGAAAATGAGCCAAGTAGTCCAGGCAGTAGCGGGCCACATCATGACGATTCAGGAGTAGATCAGACAAAAGAACAAGACTCCTATGTAACCCCGCCAGCATATTCATACAATCAGAACTCAGCAGAAAATTCAAGCAGGTTATCAAGTGGAAGTCCATCCACCTCTGAAAGTACAACAGGAAATATTAGCAACACTCCAGTAAGACTAAAAAGTCTCGAAGACCTGTATGAAGAAACAGAAGAAATTCAACTAGATCCACATGAATTATTACTCGCTGAAGAAGAACCAAGGAATTACAAGGAAGCATCTAGTGACAAAAAATGGATTGAAGCAATGAAGGCTGAGTTAGACTCAATAAACAAAAATAACACTTGGAGTTTGACAGAATTGCCAAGGGATCACAAGGCAATAGGTTTAAAGTGGGTATTCAAGACTAAGAAAGATGCAAACGGAAACATTGTCAGACACAAAGCAAGGCTAGTTGCAAAAGGATACGTTCAGCAACACGGAATAGACTTTGACGAAGTCTTTGCACCAGTAGCACGTATGGAAACAGTACGACTAATGTTGGCTTTAGCAGCATATCAAGGTTGGGAGGTACATCATCTAGATGTGAAATCTGCATTCTTACACGGAGACCTCAAGGAGGAAGTCTATGTATCACAACTAGAAGGATTTATAAAGCCAGGAAATGAAGGAAAGGTTTACAGACTATCAAAAGCACTGTATGGATTGAGACAAGCACCAAGAGCTTGGAATACGAAGTTAGATCAAACCCTAAAGTCACTTAACTTCAAGAAGTGCAATTTAGAGAACGCAATCTATACAAGAGCAAGTGAAGCCTCTACACTAATAGTTGGAGTCTATGTTGATGACTTGATAGTCACTGGAACATCAAAGAAGGAGATAGACACCTTCAAATCTCAGATGAAGAACAAATTCGATATGAGCGATCTAGGATTGCTAGAATACTATCTGGGAATAGAAGTAATTCAAGCAGGAGGTGAGATAGGCATCAAGCAGACATGATATATCAACAAGATACTCAAAGACGCTGATATGTTATCCTGCAATGACACGAAGACACCCATGACTCCAGGAACTCAATTAACAAAGACTGAAGAAGGAGATCTAGTAGATGCAACACATTACAGAAGCCTGATAGGTTCTCTCAGGTACTTACTACATACAAGACCAGATCTATGTTACCCAGTCAGTCTACTTAGTAGATTCATGCAAGAACCAAAAGAACAACACCTGAAGGCAGTAAAGCAAATACTACGTTACATCAAAGGAACTAAAGAGCATGGAATCATCTACAAAAGACAAGGAGGATGTAAGATTACAGGTTATAGCGACAGTAGTTTGGAGTTAATACAGACAAAGGAAAAGGAACAACTGGTCTGGTATTTTACTTTGGAGAATCACCTATAACCTGGTGTACACAAAAGCAACAAACAGTGGCACTATCATCATGCGAATCAGAATTCATGGCAGCCACTGCGGCAGCATGTCAAGCACTATGGCTTAAAAGATTGTTAAGTGAAATCACAGGCTGGAAGGAAGAAAAGATAACACTCAGAGTAGATAATGTTTCAGCAATAGCACTCATGAGAAACCCAGTCTTTCATGGAAGAAGCAAGCACATTGACACACGCTATCACTTCATAAGAGAATGCGTGGAAAACGAAAATATCACTGTGGAACACATAAGTGGAGAACTACAACGGGCAGATATACTAACAAAGGCACTAGCAAGGATCAAGTTTGCTACAATGAGGGAACTGCTCGGAATTCAAGATTTAAAGCAACTCATGGATGTTCGAGATTAAGGGGGTGAATGAAACCGGTTAATCTCTTAACATCATGTACATAGTTAGTTAGTTAGAATTATTATTAAGTAGCGGTTACAAAGTACGAGGACAGAATTGACAAAGTGGAAGTTAGAAACTACCCTCATAACCGAAAGGGTGTGTCTCTACACACACACCTATTCGATTCGGTATCAAGGCACAAGAAGAAGAAGACGCGACAGTTGGAACGAGTGGACAAGATTCGACATACCTCTTCATGATTCAATCACAACCACATATCCAAGAGACGTGTCCTTTCACGAAGAGACGCAACCATTCACTCGTACCCGTAGAAAACTATAAATAGGGACATGTAGATTCATTTGTAACATACTCTCAATTTGATTTGTAAACATTCATTCGACTATTACAAGTTATTGTTATTCAAGTTATTCACGCTCATTTAGAGATCAAGATCCAGTTCGGGCCAACAATTTTTACACTCATATGGTCCTTATCACTAAACTCTGTTAAGTTATCCAGTCAAATTTATATTAAATTACTAAAGTACCCTTACTCAATAGCTAGGGCAATAAACACACTAATATAATTTTCCAGAATGATAAACCTAAAGTTGTAATAAATGTGTTTGTTCATCTTGAGCTTTGTATATTTCATATATGATAATTATCAACCATAACCTCATATTACTTCCAACTCAAGATCTCTATATACCTAAAAATTCCATATTGTTTTTTCTATGGTCATAAGATTTTAAAATACCGCTTGTCCTCCTAGTGATGTCAAAAGATCCCAATTATCTATAATAAATACCATTTGAATCCCATGATAACTTGATTGTTGAACCATTTGAAATCCTCCTAACATGATATACACCCTCCAACACATATCTTCCCCGAATTTAACCGCCAAACTCAATAATTTTAATTGAAACCCTAAATCTTATTGAAGCATGGTTGATAGATGAGAAAAAAATTACCTGCGCCCCAGGGCTAAAGTGAGGATTGAAGCATTGAAGTGTGGAGAGACAACTGGCGGCGATGATGGTTCCTCGGTCACTCGGCAATGATTCATAAGTGGTGCAATGGTGGAAACTGATAGAAAAGGGAAATACGAGAATGTGAGGGAAATTATAAAATTTGGGGGAAATGGTCAAATGGGTATCTAATTGGAATTTGGGGAGGGAAATTAAAATTAAAGCACTTGTAAACTAATTATCAAATAAAAATAGGGACTCAAATAGCACTTTACTCAAATAAAAATAAGAGTTAATTACCAAAATCATCCCTGAGGTTTGGGCACGTTTGTCATTTTCGTCCAAAATGACACTTTTGTACAAAATTGCCCCCAACATTTGTAACTTTTTGTCATTTTCATCCAAACCACTAACTTAATTTATTTTTTCTGTTAAGTTAAAGATATTTGGATAAAACTGGCAAATGTAAACCATAGGGATGATTTTGGCAATTTACTCAAACCCTTTTTAATTTCTTTTATTTAATTTTTTTATTACATGTATAATAAAAAAGAATATACACGGAGTTTTTAGAAAAAAAAAATTAATCGTTTTGTCACATAATTTTTATAAATTTTCATCCAAATCACTAACTTAGTTTATTTTTTTGTTGAGGTGAAGGATGTTTTAAATTTTATAAATTAAGACAGAAATTAATTTACAGCTTCTTATAAATCAGTATTGTAACACCCCGTATTTTCCAAATGTCAGAGTCAAAGTCAAATATTGACTGTTATTGGAATTAAAGTTATTTTTTGTATTATGTGGAGTAAGTGTTGTATGATCAAAATGAATCGAATGTTAAGCGAATGCGAATCGATGATCGACTTTGAATAATAGGAAGTAACAATGCGATAAAGTTAATCAATCAATAACCAAGCTAACCGAATCAATCATCGAACTCGAATACGGGAAATTTTGGTACTTTATACGTGTGTGTGTGCCTTATGTGTTACTTGTGCGTGTTTACTTTACGCTGTGGTATGTGGTGAATCAATCAAATCAAATCGAAACTCGAAGGATAATCGAACTCAATCAAAATCGAACTCGAATTAGGAAGTAAGGATGCTTATATGTAGATATAGTGATTGGGTTTAAAAGTAATTTGATTAGGGACTCTATCATACTCAAATCATCGTTCATCGAAATCGAAATATCAAAAATCGTCACTAAACGCTCAAAGGTTGTGCCAATCGAACAGGGCAACCTGGTCGAACAGGCCAACCGATCGAACAGCCCTGTTCGATCGGCCAGCCCATTCGATCAGTGCAACCCTGGCCGATCGGATGCACCTTTCCTCTTTTGGAAGCCTATAAATAGGGCTGTCCATGTCTTCATTTCCACTTTTGGAAAGTTCTGACCGGCCAGCTCCTATTCTTCACTATTTCTCAGATTTCTCTCCAAATCGGTAAGCTTTCACTCTAATTCTTGTACGATCTTACTCATTTAACGATTCTACACCTTTCTATCTTTCAAAACTTGGATTTAAACCGTGAAATCACCAAGATCTAGGTGTTCTTGGGTGATGTCATCATGGTGTTTTTCAAGAACATCAAGTTTTGGCATCATTCCGCTGTGATTAGCTTAGATCTAGCCGATTTCCACATAAACAACCTAAAATCTGTCAAAGATCTTAACATTTCACGGTGGAAAAGATTGAAAGACGGATTTTTCAACTATCTTTCAACTCCTTTACACTCAACACTCTAAAACCGGTGAAAACGGAGCTTGAACCAACTCACAAACCATTTTAAAACTATCACAAGGTTCAAGATTCGGGTTCTACCATGAGGTTCACCGATTTCGGGTTAAACATTAAACGGAAGTTCCAAACAGTTCAATGACCGGACTTGGGTGATTCCTGCCCGAACCAGTGAACCAAGTAAGGACTTAAGTTCTGTGGTTCAACTCGTTATCAAACTACCTCGAAATCACATCAAGTTAACCAGAACAACCAAGTGTTAGAAGATAGGCTAACCAGGTCAGGAATGCTGGCCGAACGGTTAGGCTGTCCGAACGGACGGCCCAACCGAACGGACTACCCAGCCGATCGACCGGGCCAGCCGATCGGCTAACACATGGACCCACAATTTCATCAAGTGTAGTATTGACGAAGTGATGCTCGATCGAACCTACCACTCGATTTGTAACATTACTCATCGAATCATGAGATACTATACTTCAACACTTAGCCATTTTTTTTCTCGAAATATTGGGATGTCACCCGATCGAGCGTGCCACCCGATCGAGTGACACACTTATCTATAATAAATACCATTTGAATCCCATGATAACTTGATTGTTGAAACCATTTGAAATCCTCCTGACATGATATACACCCTCCAACACATATCTTCCCCGAATTTAACCGCCAAACTCAATAATTTTAATTGAAACCCTAAATCTTATTGAAGCATGGTGGATAGATGAGAAAAAAATTACCTGCGCCCCAGGGCTAAAGTGAGGATTGAAGCATTGAAGTGTGGAGCGACAACTGGCGGCGATGATGGTTCGTCGGTCACTCGGCAATGATTCATAAGTGGTGCAATGGTGGAAACTGATAGGAGAGGGAAATATGAGAATGTGAGGGAAATTATAAAATTTGGGGGAAATGGTCAAATGGGTATCTAATTGGAATTTGGGGGGGGGGGGAAATTAAAATTAAAGCACTTATAAACTAATTATCAAATAAAAATAGGGACTCAAATAGCACTTTACTCAAATAAAAATAAGAGTTAATTGCTAAAATCATCCCTGAGGTTTGGGCACGTTTGTCATTTTCGTCCAAAATGACACTTTTGTACAAAATTGCCCCCAACATTTGTAACTTTTTGTCATTTTCATCCAAACCACTAACTTAATTTATTTTTTATGTTAAGTTAAAGATATTTGGATAAAACTGGCAAATATAAAACCACAGGGATGATTTTGGCAATTTACTCGAACCCTTTTTAATTTCTTTTATTTAATTTTTTTTGTTACATGTATAATAAAAAAGAATATACATGGAGTTTTTAGAAAAAAAAATTAATAGTTTTGTCACATAATTTTTATAAATTTTCATCCAAATCACTAACTTAGTTTATTTTTTTGTTGAGGTGAAGGATGTTTTAAATTTTATAAATTAAGACAGAAATTAATTTACAGCTTCTTATAAATCAGTATTATAAAGAGAAAAAGTCATTGGCGGGCAACACATAACAATCGATTACAACATTTATAGTATTTACATATCCTCGTTCCTCGTTCTGATCAAAAGCCCTAAAACATCGGTTTGTAATTCTGAAAAACACTTAACTCCGTTAAGTTATTTTAACGGCAGACTATTTTACAAAAAAATTTGACGAGGTCGGATTATTATTGGCTAATAACTGACTTGGGATTATTATCGGCCAATTTCAGAAAGATGGAATTATTGTTTTCCAATTTACCTATTCTTTTTTATTATATATGTAACAAAATTAATTAAATAAAAGAAATTTAAAAGAGTTTGAGTAAATTTCCAAAATAATCCTTGTGGTTTTATCTTTGCCAGTTTCATCCAAATATCCTCAACTTAACAGAAAAATAAACTAAGTTAGTGGTTTGGATGAAAATGGCAAAAAGTTACAAACGTTGGGGGCAATTTGGTATAAAAGTGTCATTTTAGACGAAAATGGCAAACCTGCCCAAACCTCAGGGACAAGTTTGGCAATTAACTCTAAAAATAAACATACATAGAGACACTACATATTATAAACATTATCCACAACTACAAAAAGAAGTGGCTCACGTTAGCAGGTAATAGTGAATGCCTTCAATTGGGCAAAAAGGGAGGCAGGTGTAACAGTACCAGGCACCTGCCTGGCACTCCCCTATTGGCCAAATAAAATTATGATTCTTTCCTGATTTAAAATTATGAATTTGCCATCAGTTCAAATTTATGTTTTCGCTCCCGCTTAAAAAATTTTTACGCTTTTGCTCTCAGCTAAATATTTCAATTTTACCCCCGGTTAAAAAATTACGATTTTGCCCCATTTCAATTTACAGTTTTGCCATTAGTTTTTTTTCCCTTAAAAAAAGATTTTTTCGTTTGTTCAAAATTATGTTTTTACCCCACTTAAAAAAAATTTACACTTTTGCTCCTGGCTAAAAATTCCAATTTTGCCCTCGGTTCAAAATTACGATTTTGCCCGGTATAAATTTATAGTTTTGCCATTAATTTTTTTCTCACAGCCAAGTTACGATTTTACCCTCAACTTAACTTTACATTTTCCCCATCGTTTTTGTTAGTTTTCCTGGTGACATTGCAATTTTGCCCACAGTGTAAAATTACAGTCGTGTCGGCAACTTCCTGGCACTCCCCCGTTGGTCCATTTAGTTTACAATTTATCCCCGAATTAAATTTATGATTTGGCCCTCAGTTAAAAATTACGTTTTTCCCATCGTTTTAGTTTTTTTTTTTTTTTACCAAAACTATAAAGTGTTTTTGTATTAATTGGTTTACTACCGTCTTATCATCGTTTTTGCTTTTTTCCCTAGGAAAATTATAGTAGTCTTTTTTTAATTGGTTGAGAATTATTCGGCCCTCACCCCGCAACGCGGACGGGGCATCTACTAGTTATAAAACGTTAACTTAAGATTTGATATAGATATTTTTGTTATAAATATAAAAAAATACACATATAAACGAGCATCATCTTATTCTATTTAATTTTAGTAGGTAATTACTCAATATGCAGTGTTTGTATTCCCAGCCGTATCGTGCGGGGCCCTTCTAGCACATATATATGTATATTTAAGTGACCCACTAACACATGTATCACCCAATATGTTCAATTAAGTTAGTATGGTCAATATTAGTCAGCTAAGGTCAACGTAGGGAAGCTAATCGAACCCGAACTCGACGGGTAAACCTGAAACCTGACATATTTGGGGCGGGTTTGGGGTCGGCTAATCGGGTTTGGACAGGTTTAAGACTAGTTTTTATTTATTTTATTATATTTTTTGCGGATTTGGGATTTTGTGAAATACCCGATTACCTGATAAGGTGTACCCATTACCCGATTCTATACCTGATATAATTTATTTTATATTTTTAAATATGTATACATGTGGTACATCTATTTTTATACATACATATACATATATATATATATATATATATATATATCTTATTTCATATATATTATAGTTATTTGATATATTATCATAGTGATACTAAATGTAACTAATTCTTGATGGGTTTTGGGTCAGGTATATTTACTAGGTAAATTTTTTTACTTATACCTATGACCTCTTCCTATCTAAACCTAGAGGAGTTTTCCCTCTACCACTAGGCCAAAGCCTCAGTGGCAAAACAAGAGTTTATTTAACTTTTACAATTCAACATTTTAAAATAAAAATTACATTTAAATTTTCATAAATTTAACTTTTTTAACAAAAGTTGCAAATTTCATTAAAATGTGCAACCTTTCAAGAAAAAAGGTTGCAAATTCATTAATATTTCGCAACTTTTTATGAAAAATATTGCATTGAATGTTCTAATGCAACTTTATCTTCAACAAAGTTGCATTAGAGTCAAATGTAACTCATTAAGAAAAGGTTGCTTCTAAAAAGTTGCATTAGACCTATTTTCTAGTAGTGAATACACCCCTCCCATACACTTTAAATCGTTTTCTTTTCTAGCATTTTCAATTGAAACTTATTACATAGTTAATTCTTATAGGATGTGTTGATAAAGCCTTGAACCGAACATATTTAATCTTTAACCATGAACTCTGATTACCAACTTGTAAGACCCGGACTTAAATAACTAAAAATTTATATAAAAGTATTGCATTTATATACATGTAACGCAAATAAACGTCCATACATATTTCAAGTTTGATAAAAACTTCATAAGTATTTAAAACACTTCAACACGTTAACATTGTTCGGTTCGTAAAATAACTAAACAAAAAGCGGAAGCTTGATCTTCGGTTCTGTTCGATTCTTCGTTATGCTTGATCTTCATCCGTAACATCATAGCGATCACCTATATATCAAATATCATCTCATACGTTAGTTATATGATGCTTAAACATAGTTTCATAACCCAAGTTTACCAAAACAAACAAATAAAAAGATGGTGAGAAGACCCGTTGTAAGCTACGGCATGTATGCCGTAACTTACCGCACCTGTTTTATGTTGTTTCTAGCCATCCCCAGTCGTAGGTTACGGCTGGGAGTGGTAGCCTATGGCACAGCCCAGCTGCAGCATTTCCATTCTTGTCCCTTTTTTACAAACATGTCTATAATTTCCCGATTACTTATCCGTCTCACACAAAAATTGTTTCTACGTGACCAAAAAACATTTGCCAACGTTCTTAACTTATAAACCCATAACTTGGGTTTAAAACTTTATGTTTTACGCTATCAGTTCTAAATTTAGATGTTTATTTATTTGACCCTTTTGCATGTTTGAGCAATCGAGCTTATGAAATTTACATCTTTTTTTGCAAGAACATCATTTTTACGACTTTACCCCATTACCCGGGTTATTAAATTTGCATTTCACGCATCTGTTGCCCGGTTTGCGTTTACTCTTATTCGACCCTTCAACCTTTTAATGGTCGAACTTAATTAGTCCGAATTCTTTTCAAGAATTCACAATCTTCCGATTATGACCCATTATCCGAGTCCATTGATTTATTGTTCGCGTTCACGTTACCCGGTTTACGCATGCCTTCGTAAATTTAACCCTTCAATCGGGTTTATGCCGACGTCATTACTCTCACACTCATTTCGGTATGCGTTACAACTTCATTTTGACCTGTTTGTTTGTTCGTGTGAAATCCATCACTTGGAACAAACCAAACTTATTATTAATTCGTTCTTTGATCCATTTGGTTGTTTCATGTGAATTCCATCACTTTAAACAAACCAAACTCATCAACATTCCTTATTTTGATCCGTTTGGTTGTTTCATGTGAAATCCATCACTTTAAACAAACCAAACTTGATGAGTAATTACCATTATTCAGTCACACACAAATAACACACAATTTAACAAAAACACAATGAAGCGTAAAGCCACGTACCTTAAAGTTTTCCTTTCAAGCGCGTGTCCGCCCCGGCTTGACCACTCAATACTTCACCCAAATTGCCTATAGAGTTCAATCCGATTTATCATTTAGAACTCATAGTACAATTTATGATTCATAAACTTGAAAGTATTCAATTAGAAGGCTCATGTTATGATTCTTCCACACCTTTCAACAACTCACATTCACTTAGGCATTATATCAAACACCTTATGGACATGGATTTTTACACCAAGTTTATTAAGTTTTCACTTCAACAATTACCCATGTTTTTCACACCTTATTAAGTCAATATGACTAGTATAATTGATATCTAGAGCTCACAATATTAACATCAAATGCATCAATTTTACTACCACAATTCATGTGTTCAACATATCTACAAAAAACCCACTTACATATACGTAGTATATTACCCTAATACTTAATCATAACATTTTCTCTACCATTATTCATCAAGGATTTGCCTCAAATCATGTGGGCACTACAAATTTTATCACAATTTCAACAATCCCTACTTCAACTGCACATCATATGGTTTATCAAGAAATCACTACTTCAACATATACTAGATTTTTGACATACCTTATGATGAGATGATGTTGTAGACTCTAATTTATCAAGCATGCATCAAAATCACTTTGATTTTTAGTTGAGTTAGATGGATTTTTTAAGTTACATCAAAACAGAAGGTAGACAGGCAACAAGCTGCTCCGCCACCCCTTTATTTAAAAAAAACAAAAAAGCAGACGAACTGATATGTTCACAGACGCTAAGAACTATTTTTTTTGCATAAGAACGTAAAGAACGATTTTCATACACTCCGAAACTGGCTCAAACGAATTTTGATGATTCATTACAATAGTGTTGGAACTCATTAAAGCTAAACTATAAAATCTAAGATCGTAAGGTTCAACGAGTAAGTTCCAACGTCGCTACGGCGCTGAAATGAGTTGAATCAGAGTTCGTTTGAGTTGGTTTTAGAGTCCTAAAAGTCATTCTTAGGCAAACATTAATTAGTTCTGATGTGATCTCTCTCTCTAGCTCACACACACACACACACATACATACATACATACATATATATATATATATATATATATATATATATATATAGGGTAGGGTTCATGCGAAAACCACCTTTATTGCGAGAACCAATGTGTACCGATACCGTCCCGATCTCAAATTTTGTGTAAACTTGGTACCGATACCGAAATATGTCGGTACGGTATGGTATCAGTATTTTGAGGGTAAAATTCGGTATTTTACCGATACCGTACCGTACCGATACCGAAAAAATTCGGGATCGGGATTTCCGGATCGGGATGGGATCCGGATCCGGATGGGATGGGATCGGGATCAGGACGGTATTTTATACCAATTGCTCATCCCTACCCCCCCCCCCACCCCAAAAACACCTCCGAAAAACCTAACAACCCCATCCCCCACCCCAAGCTAAATGCTAACTGCTAAAAACTAAACCAAAAAGCTAAACTCCCAAAAAACCTAAAAAAAATATTTAAAAATTTAAAAAAACACACAAAAAAATGTTTAATAATTTTTAATAAAAATCGCTACTTTTAGTATCCACTTTTTTTTTAATTTTTAATTAACGAAAAGTAGAGATTTATATAAAAAAATATTAAAAAGAAATTTTTGTGTGTTTTTTAGATTTTTTAGGTATTTTTAGTTGTGTTCACACTGGTTCTTGCGGTTCTCGCAATAAAGGGTGGTTCCTAACGGTTCCTTCTCATATATATATATATATATATATATATATATATATATATATATATATATATATATATATATATAATAAAAGAAATCAATGAGGGGACACATATCATTAATTGGAGCCATCTAATTTTTAGTTTTTTTCCACTCTCTCCAACTTAATTATATATAATTAATATTAATTAAAAGATAATTATAAAATTAAATTTAATATAAACTTAAACAATTCGTATTGGAGATAATATAATATTTTGAAATTAGATTTCAAAATTATTTATCTTGAAATTAACAAAAGACGTATAATAAATATAAATTAAGATATATAAATGATTTATTTATTTTATTAAACAAAAGACGTAATAATCCCAACTTTAAAAATTCCTTCCAATAATCCCAACTTGTAAAACTTTTGTCGCCATTGATCCTTTTCAAACATATAAGAATTTGGTCTACTCAATAGATTCAATTACATCTAGACACTCCTTATTTGATTTAAGTGCACCTATGTTTGAAAAGGATCAAATGGCGGCCAAAGTTTTACAAGTTGGGATTATTGGAGAGAATTTTTAAAGTTGAGATTATTATTAGCCAACTGGTAAAACATAGGATTATTAAAATCCAATAACCCTAAAAATTATATTTATTTAATCCATGTAATAAACGAGATTTTAAAAGATATATTGTTTTATTATTTGGTATATAAAATTACATTTATTCAACTCGTGTATTACACGGGTTCTAACCTAGTATATTTGTAACTAATAAATGTATATAGGATTTAAGTAATTGTTAACGAAAAGTTTTAGAAGCTATTAGAAAATCGTTGGATTTTATTTTCTCAAAATTAAAAATAGTATTAGAAACACGAGTTTGGGGATAAAAATACTTATCTAACTTTAAACAACCTAAGACGTGAAATGTTTTAATGCCGTACGTACCTCTTCCTCTTCTTAACCGAATCGAATTTGGACTCGGTTGGTGCGAAGTTTTTTCGTATCTGGTCTCATATCGTACATTCTCTTTTCTCACCCATCCCGTTGTATCAAAGTCATGAAAACTTGAGTTTCTTTCACCACCTTTTATACTCCACACGTGACACTCTTCTTCATTAAAACGACGTACACAAATGTAACGCAAGCTGATGTTGATAACTTGTTCAACTTCACCAAAACATTCCAAGTCTATGTTGAATATCTCTCGAACGGAATAACACTTTGAAATTGTTATTTGTTCTAGATGTTTCAATAATCGCATTGGATTGGTTGGAAATAGATTCTCAAGCTTATGACACGTTTCCACCTCAATGTCTCTTAACATGGGAATATTATCAAATTCCTCCTCACTACTACTCGGCCATATCCGCTCCAGATTCTTCATACTTTTAATAACTACCTTTTTCAACTCGGAAGTTCTAACCTGCAAAAATAGCTCCACCCAAACAATACATTACATTACATTAAGCCAAAAAAATAACTAAACCAATTGACATATACGTACAAATCAATTATGTGTAATCAGCTACCTGACTGTTAAAGAGTGCTTGTTGCAATGCAGAAGTATTTTTATTGTCAGGATAAATGCTAGTGATTCTGGGAAGTTCATTAACTTTCAGTTCAACCAGTTGCGGTAGCTCAACCACACTGTCAACCGGGAACAAACGTACAAGCTTTGGTAAGCAACCTAAACATAAATACTTTAGCTCCTCAAAAATGATCATCTCGCCTTTACCATTTATCTCGCCATTGTAATCATGCACCACTGCTTCCAAATCATAGCATGACCAAATTGTGAGGCGCTCAAGTTTCCTCAAACCACGTGTCACATGTATTGGGAAGAGGTATTTCAACTTATCACAATCATCAACCTCAAAGTCTCTTAGATACAAAAAAAAGCTTTGATCAGAAGGATTGACTGGAACAAAATCTTCAAGATGACTCATATGCTTCATTCTTAAACATAGACTCTCTGATTTCTTGACCAACTCATCAATTTTGTAGTCCACAAGGTCGCTTCTGTGCTCATCGTCCCAAAGGAACAGCTGTAATGTAGTTTTGAATGAAATTATTGTTTCCACATATCATAGAAATTGACCTCTAATGCACAAAGTTGGCATGAAAGCATCTTTAACTCTTCCAAATTAGCATCCGTGAAGCAGATTCCTTTCTTATAATCACCTCTCATATAAAGCTCTTCAAGTTTGACTAAATTTATAAAGACGCCATCATCAATATGAAGGTCGGCACATTCTGTCAGATCTAGTAACTTTAGCTTTCTTAGATTCCCTATCGTAGATGGTAACTTGCGGATGCCACAACAAGCAAGACTGAGCACCTCCAAATTCACAAGATCTCTGTTGGTGCACTTGTGTCTGTACTTTGTCTGTATTCGGTCACGATGTAAACGATGTCCTTGTAAGTCATGTAAGTTGACCAAGTCAACCGTCCTCCTGGTTTGACTCAGTCAACAGTAAGTAGAGTTGTTGAAAGTTGTCTGGCTCGAAGGATAACCTCGAAGGATAATGTTGATCCTTCGAGGTGCTCGAAAGATATGCTTCGAATGATTAGACCTCGAAAGATGATCTTTCGAGGTCCCTGCTTATCCTTCGAGAGCATTGTATTCGAAAGATGATCCTTCGGACCATCTTTCGGATCCTTCGAGCAGACCTGCTGTGTATGGGTATATATACCCATGCAGTGTATGTGTGAGTCAGTTCTGAAGTTCTGCCATTTTGCACCGAGAGATAGAGAGTGTTGAGAGCTTTCTGTCGGAACTCACACACACACACACTTGAGAGTTTACATGTTAGATTTGTAAACATTGTGCTTGTAACCGAAACCTTCATTTGCATTAATACGACTAGTGTTAATCGGTGAATCTTTGTGTGGTTGTGTTTATACTTGTCTCATCCCGGTTTGCCTACTAGCTTGGATTCCGCACTCGCTAGTAGGTTTGTATAACAAGGTTTAGGTTCGTAATCCTCCGCGAAACAGGGACCTACAAGTGGTATCAGAGCCTCGCTCTTTACCTTGTTTAAAACCGGGTTTTTACAAGTTTTGGTGTGTTGAAACACTTGGTTTTGCACCTGTTTTTACTTGATTTCTTGCATTTTCATTGAGTAAAAACGTGTTCTAAACCTATCGGGAGTGTTCAGGGTCGGTTTGGGTAACATAAAAATCGTGTTTGTGAAACTTTGATTTTTCCGGCCATATTCCGGTTATCATTCCGGTGAACTGGACTTGAGGATATGGTTTGCCTATTTTGGTAAAATTTTTGAAAGTCAAAAAGTTTGGTGAAAAGTTGTTGCAGAACCATCCATTCTGCCGAAAGTTGGTACACCAACCCATCACCTTTTCACCAACCTATCACATCAAAGTCAGTTGTGTCAGAGCCTCTCGAAAGATATCTTTCGACATCGAAAGATCATCCTTCGATATCTTTCGATCAAGGAGGGCTCGAAAGATTTATATCCTTCGACCCATCCTTCGAAGTCTGAAACATATCCTTCGACAGAGGAATCTTTTCGAAAGACTAGTGTCCGAAAGATTAGGATCCTTCGTATTGGTGAATCTTTCGAGATCTGTTGATCGAAAGATAAGGATTTAACACGAAAGATAAGGATCTTTCAAAAGGGAATCCTTCGTGTTCTTGAGTCTTTCGAGATCATTGTTCGAGAGTCAACAGTAATCCTTCGAGTACTGTTGATCCTTCGAACAAGATTATATCTTTCGATTGTGATCTGTTTATTGTTAACAACTTTCTGTGATTTCAGATCTTTCGACCAGGATCTTTCGGTTGTGTATCTTTCGGATCATTCTTACTTAGCATTTATTTTGCTTATCTATCATGAATCCGAGTTGGTGGGGAAGTCCGGCTCCAGACAGTGGAAAATACATGAATAGCAGTCAATCTCCTTCATGGGCCGAATCTCCGGTATCTACATCCTCACAAACAAATGCCACTCCAGCTGGTCAATGGGCGTTTGTTTCAAATCAAACTCCGAGTATTCAAAGTCTTCTACTTAGCGAAAGTGAAACCGGAAGTTTGAACAGGCCTCCAAAGTTGATGCATCTTAATGAATATCCGGGATGGGTTGATCGTTTCCATACATACATTCTTGGTCAAAATACAGAGTTGTGGTTGCGATTCACTACGGAATTCGATCAAACTATCGAGGTTGCTGCTTCTTCGACAGCTACATTTGCCGATCTTCCTGAGGATCAAAAGAAGACGTATGACTTAGAAAAGAAAGCATACGCTATTCTCACTCAAGCACTGAGCAAGGATATTTATCATCAGTTCGTCAGTTTCAAGACTACGAAGAAGCTGTGGGATGCATTGAAGACAAGAGGAGTAGGTAATGAAGCCACACGTCAACTACGACGAGATCTACTGAAGAAAGAATTCGATGGCTTCACATGTATGGATAAGGAGTCCTTGGGAGATATGACAAGCCGCTTCTATCATCTACTTACTGAGCTGACCAACTTTGAAGTCACAACGACTCCAACAGAGGTGGTAAAGAAGTTTGCCGATGCATTGCCTCCTCAATGGAATAACTTCCTGGAAATCTTGAAGTACAACGGAACGTTGAAAACTACAAATATCAACGATTTCGTGCAGCTTCTGGAGAACAAGGATCAGGAAGAAACGTTGAAGGCAAAGAGAGTTGCAGTGCCACAGAATCCAGAGATGTATTATGGCACCTCCAATTCTTCATCTGCAAAAGCCGGTTCACATGCTCCACTTCAAACGGCGTTTGTCACAAGCACGGATATGTATGGCAATCCAGTGCAAGTTCCTGTAAAGCCGCCTCCAACCACAGATCTGTATGGAAATCCAATACAACCACCTCCTCCTCCTCCTGCTCAACAACCACAATATGCGTGTTATGGAGGAACATCATCTGCTGCAGGTCAACAATCAAAGTCAAATACAGTACAGCTTGACACTTCAAGTTTTTCTAAAATCAGTGTAGAAGTAGCTAAGGAACACATGGAGCTGCTTAACACTGTAGTGAGCGCGTACTGTGGGCTGATAGAGGGTCAGATTGGAAACATTAATCTGACACAAGAAGATTACAGGCAGATTGATAAGGAAGAGATGGACTTGATGGACATCAAGTGGGCCTTTGCGAGTGCAGTGAGAAGAGCAAAGGATTGGATGGAAAGTACTGGCAGAACCAGCTTGGAAAGTAAGCGAGACACCAAGTATGGGTTCGATAAGCAGGCTGTTAAATGCTTCAACTGTGGTGAACGGGGCCATTTTAAAAGGGAATGTACAAAGCCAGCACAGCACGGGAATCAAAATCCCTTCAGAAACCGAGGCAACCAGCAGAATCAGAACAGAAACACTGAGCGTTCATTGGTGCCTGCAAATAACCAAACCAACCGAGCACTTGCAGTTCAGGTGGATGAAGGTTGTGACTGGTCAATCCAGTTGGGTGGTGATGCTCCTGATGAAACAGCATGTTTTGCTCAGATTGTGAAGGAGCTAGTTCACACCAGTGGTAGAGAATCTTCTGCCAGTGGTGGTGAATCGTCTGAAGATGAAGACTCTTCTGGTTATAGCAGGAGTGCTGATGAAGAATCATCCAATTCTGGAGATGATTATGTGGGTGAGACATCGAATGCAGCAATCGATGCAGATATTGATGAACTCTTGGAGGAAGCTGCAGCAGAAACTCAAAGAAGATCTATTCTGGTGGATCAAGCTGCTTATACTTCGTCTTCTCTCCATTCAGCCTTTATGGCTAATGTCGACGGTTCATCAAGTCAGGTATGTGTCGATGAACCCACTGCTGCTAATTGTGATGAATGTGCTAGGTTACATGCTAGATATGCTGAAATGGAGAAAAGTATGTCTGAGTTGCAAGGCAAACATGATGCTTTACAAGCTAGTTTGTTTGACTTGCAAGACAAACATACTACTGTGAATGAAAGTTTGAGTGACTTGCAAAGTAAGCATGACGCTTTGCAAGAAAAATATGATGTGACCTTTTTCCACAATCAGAAATTGACTGTGGATCTCTCAAAATGCACAGAAGCCAACATGTTTCATGAAAACCATGAAAAAGAATTTAAGTCAATGATTGAAACATTAAAGAAAGATAAAACTGAATTGACAAAAATGGTTTCAAGAAAACAGACGGATATTAACTTGTATATATCTCGCCTTGAGAATATGCAAAAAGAAATGGCTTGTGTGAAAACCGAAAGTGATGCGATCCAACTCAAGCTAGACAGTTATTTGAGTTCTAGCTATGTGTTAGATCACATCATTGACGTTCAGAAGGAAAAGAGAGATGTCACATGCATAGGCTACAAGAAATGTCCACCACCAGTGAGACATAATTATGATGCCATGCCTGATGAAGAGGACAGAGTTTTCTTTGAACCTTCTGTGCCTCTAGATGTTAAGGAGTTTGCTGCAGGACTCGGATACCAAAAGGAAGTATCCTCAGATTCAGATGTGTCAGCAGATACATTTGTAAGTGCTGAACAGAATCAAGATCCTCCAGTTGTGATTGAGGATGCTGATTCGTCTGATGATGAATCTGATGATACTGTCCCAGCAAAGTCTGATGCGGTAGTCAAAAATGAGGACATACCTATTGAGAATCACATTCTATGTGATCCCCCTGTCAAACCCGCTAAGACTGTTGCAACTGAGTCCTCATCTGCAGGAGAGCCGGAGAGTGTGAATTTGCTGTACACTCTAGTTGGTGATGATAAAATTTACTCAGACAAAGATTTTCCTATTAAGAATGTTAATCAATCCTTAATCTGCAAAGTCTTTGAGAATTCGACGAGTAAGTTCTTGGGAAAGGCAGGACCTAAAGTTACAGTCACACAGTGTCCTCCAATCCCAAAGGATGAAGTTCGAAAGCAATTTGGCAACAAGAAATTGCCAACAGTGCCAACACAGCAAAATCACACCAAACCCAAAGGTAAAGCACCGGCTCCAGTGCAAAAGAAGCCGAATCAAAAGAAGAAGAAGAATGTTAACTTTGTGAAATCGACGGGAACAGACAAAATTGAAAAGTTTGAAAATCAATCTAACTTAGATTTTGTCAAGAAAGCTTTTGTCGAGAAAAGAAATGAACCAAGTAGTTCAAAACCTAGTACCTCGGGTTCACAAAGTTCAACATCATCGGCTAGACGATCACATGATTCTTCGGGGTTTGTAGAACGAAGATCATGTTTTGAGTGTGGAACCATTGGGCACATTATTAGAAACTGCCCATATCTTCATAAACAAAAAGGAAAGGTTGATGATCCCCGTGGCAAAACTGACCGTAAGCCAACTGTTTCCACAAAACAAGATCCCCGCCTTGTAAAAGAAAGGGAAAAGAAACAGAAACGGCAACAGGTCAAAAAGGTGGAAAAAGCGATTAAAACCGATGTGGTTCAAAAACAATCTGTTGTTGTAAAACCAGAAAATTCTAAAACTTCAAATCATCAAGAAGTTAAAATTTTAAAGAAAAACACTGGTGAAACCAAACAGACTTGGAAACCAAAAACGGTTGTTGAATCAGGGGGACCATCACAATTCACCAACCATCAAAGACAAGAAGTGATTGTCATTGATGAAAATGGAAGACCCAAGACCACAATGGCTTGGGTCCCCATCTCCAACTAATTCATTTGAGTTCATGTGCAGGGTGCTTCAGGAGGAACTATCAGTAGTCACTGGATTGTTGATAGTGGGGCATCCAGGCACATGACGGGCGACATGAAGCTTCTCTACGACGTTAAATCTATTAGAGGAGGTTATGTTGCTTTTGCTGGAGATAAAGGTGGATACATTACGGGTGAAGGAATGATATCTAACGGGATTGTCAGCTTTGACAAGATCAATTTTGTGCAACAACTTGATCACAATCTTCTTAGTGTTTCTCAAATCTGTGACAAGAAATTTTCAGTACACTTTGATGCTAATGGATGTTATGTGCTGAAACCCGGCTTCAAAATTCCAAAAGAATGGATTCTCTTGTCGGCTCCAAGGATAAATGATTTGTACGTCCTTGACATGAGCCAGGCTATCACTACGTCTGCACAAGCAACATGTTTCGTTTCCAAAGCCACAGAAAAAGACACTATCTCTTGGCACAGACGAATGGGTCACATTCATTTACGAAAAATGAATCATTTGGTTTCAAATGAATTGGTGAATGGTGTTCCCCTCAAAAATTTCCATCTTCAAGACATCTGTGTTTCGTGCCAGAAAGGAAAGCAAACAAAGAAGAAGCACCCTACAAAGAAGATCAACACAGTGGCAGTTCCTCTTGAACGTTTGCACATGGATTTGTTCGGTCCTGTCAAGCACAAGAGTATTCGGGGTGATCAATACTGCCTCGTGGTTACTGATGATTATTCACGATTTTCTTGGGTTGCGTTCATGGCACACAAGAGTGAAACCTTTGGCATTATCAAAAACTTGATCATTCAGATTGAGAATTTGTATAAGTTGAAGGTTAGGCGGATACGTAGCGACAATGGTACTGAATTTAAGAATCATTCCATGGCGGAGTTCTGCACTTCAAAGGGTATTCTTCATGAGTTTAGTGCAGCTTATACTCCTCAACAGAATGGTGTCGCTGAACGTAAGAACCGCACATTGATCGAGACTGCTAGGACAATGTTGGTAGAGTCGCAGCTACCCATTCCATTCTGGACTGAAGCTGTGGCCTCTGCATGCTATACGTTGAACAGAGTCCTTACAGTCAAAAGACACAACAAGACCTGCTTTGAGCTTCTTCAAAAACGGAAACCAGATTTGTCTTATCTCGAACCGTTTGGAGCTCCATGCACAATCATCGATCCTAATGGAAAGTTTGGGGCAAGAGCAATTGATGGATACTTTCTTGGGTATGCCACCCCTAACTTACGAGTCTGGAATCTAGAGACTAAAAGGGTCGAGGAATGGTCTGAGGTCAGAGTACAAAGGCACACCTTGCCGGTTAAAAATCCGGGTCAACCTTGGATGTTTGAGTACGATGACTTTTTCAATTCGATCAATGTTGAAGCCGCCGAAGAAAATGCTGCGGCTAGGATGTTTTTCGAGAGTGACAATGCAACAGTTTCACCGGTGGTTCGTCCAATTCTTGTTAATCAAGAACCATCTTCCTCGGTGAACAATAATACTCTCAACAATGAGGATTTTCATGATGCCAACGAATTGAACGAATCTTCAGAGGATGATGAATTTCTAGATGCAGATCAAGAAGCTCCTACAACAGCAGTTCATGGTACTTCAGAGGGTACTCCTCCAGTGGATACACATAGAACAGCTGAGACTACTGCATCATCTTCTTCGTCAATTCCGGGCCTTGAATTGGTTGTTGATCTTAATCTCAATAACCTGGGTATAAATGTTCCAGTTCCAGATAATCCAGAAACAAGGATTCATAATACCCATCCTCAACAAAACATCATTGGAAATGTGCAAAGTGGCGTTCAAACAAGAAACATGTTGCGAAACAACAACAATGCAGGCTTGTATGCAGCTATTCGAGAATCCGGGCAACAAAACGACTGGTCCTTCGCGTGTTATGTCTCACAAGAAGAACCAAGAACGTGGAAAGAAGCCTTGAAAGATAATGCTTGGGTTGAAGCAATGCAGGAAGAACTGCAACAATTCCAGAAGCTGGGTGTCTGGAAACTCGTAGAGAAACCTGCTGGATATAAGAAGATTGGTACCCGTTGGGTTTTCAAATGCAAAAAGGATGACCGCGGAGTTGTTATCCGAAACAAAGCTCGTTTAGTCGTTCAAGGTTTTCGTCAGATTGAAGGGATCGACTACAACGAAGTCTATGCACCAGTTGCACGTCTCGAAGCAATTCGAATCTTTTTAGCCTATGCGTCTTTCAAAGGATTCAAGGTTTATCAAATGGACGTGAAAAGTGCATTTTTACACGGTGTGGTTGAAGAAGAGGTGTACGTCGAACAGCCTCCAGGTTTTGAAGATCCTATCCATCCCGATCGGGTTTGGTTGCTCAACAAAGCTCTTTATGGTCTTCATCAAGCACCACGAGCTTGGTATGCAACCTTATCACACTATCTGCTAGAGAACGGTTTTCGTAGAGGTCTTATCGACTGTACTCTTTTCATCAAAGAACAAGATGGAGATCTTCTTCTGGTACAGGTATACGTTGATGACATTATTTTTGGTTCTACTAATGATGTCTTGTGTAGGGAATTCGAGCGCATTATGCAGGATAAATTCGAGATGAGTGCTATGGGGGAAATGACTTTCTTCTTGGGCCTACAAGTACAACAAACGGAGTCTGGGATATTCATCCATCAGACTAAATATGTTGGTGACATCTTGAGCCGGTTCCAGATGTCTGATGCAACGCCCATTGGTACCCCATTGCCAACTAATCACGGAATTACTCCAGATTTGAAGGGAGAAGCTGTTAGTCCTTCAATCTATCGCGCTATGATCGGATCTCTTATGTACCTCACAGCGTCAAGGCCAGACATAATGTACCCAACATGCCTGCTTGCCAGATATCAAGTTAATCCGAAGGCCTCACATCTTGCTGCTGTTAAAAGGATTTTTCGTTATTTGAAGGCGTACCCTGACACCGGTCTGTGGTACCCTAGGGATAATAACTTTGAATTGGTAGCTTTCAGTGATTCTGATTTTGGCGGATGCAAAATCGACGGTAAATCCACAACGGCTGGATGTCAGTTTTTAGGAAATCGCCTAGTCACATGGCAGTGCAAGAAGCAGACGTGTGTAGCTACATCAACATGCGAAGCTGAATACATTGCTGCCTCAAGTTGTTGCTCCCAAGTTCTTTGGATCCAACAACAAATGCGGGACTACGGTTTTGAATTCCTAACTACTCCTATTTACGTTGATAATTCTGCTGCTTTAGATATCACTAGAAATCCTGTGCAGCATTCAAAGACCAAACACATCGAAATCAAATATCACTTCATACGTGATTGCTTTGAGAAAAGGCTAATCGATGTTGTTAAGGTCCACACCGATGACCAACGTGCCGACTTATTTACCAAAGCTTTTGACAAATCAAGATTTGACTTTTTATTATTGGTAAACGGCATTAAGGTCAAGCAAGAGTAAACCAACATCGGAAAATCATTTTTGTAAATACCTTTGTGTTTTAAATTTCTCTTAGTTTATTGATTTTAGGGGGAGTAAATTCAAAAATCTGAAAATCCAAAAACATCGAAAAATTTCAAAAACACAAAAACAATAGAAAAACCAAAAATGAGTTTCCTGGAGAGCAAAAGAGAAAATGATAGTACATCAGTGGTCTATCCAAACCTCTTTAAACCTTAAATGAAAAACGATAAGCAGCTCTATATAAGATGTATCGGTAGGCTCACAATCATTTTAAAGTGTGCAGGGTGATATAAATCTTAATCGACTAAAGATCAGGTGGGAACCATTCATTGGCATATGGTCTTAGTACCGAAATTTCGTTTGATAGATTGCCGAGGTTCTGAGATATTCGGTCTTTATGCTGCTTATCATCTGGGTATCATGGTTGTATCTTTTACCGAAAAATAACGGGGACGCAAGTCTAGATCTTCCATGATACTATACATACGTGTACATATTTCATACTGCATTCGACCTCAATAAGTGATAAACAATCACATGTCCATATCAAATAAGTGATAAAATATCACATTTATCCGGGAGTCAAGTTCGTCTCTCTGCTGTACGGAAGTACTGACCTGTTCACGGACTTGCTCCTGTGCCCTCATGCATATGAAAGTCAAGTTCCTCATCAATAAGTGATTATATCACATAGGGCTTGTTTTCAATTCAAAATAAGTGAGTATCTCACAATTTATACGGTCAAACAGATGATAATCGGTATACTCACCGGTAAGATGAACTCTCGTGCATACCTTGATACGGGAATGTGTCGTGATGTGGATGAACACCGGTCGGTAAGTATAAATCATACCTTAACGTATCCTCTAAACATGATTACATCTGATAAGTTGAGCTTAAGTGGACAACAATACCGATAATTGTTATAGGATGCTTATCTTAATATTAACTAACTGAACAACAAGAGTGTTTTGGCATGACCGTACACTGATATGATTCTCTTACCCTCGAAACTCGCAAAAAGAATGTTTGTATATATTCATTTATTTACTGCTTAACTTTTATTGTTTTTCTTTTAAACAGTTTCGTCGTTTGGTGCATATCAGCACGACATTAGCGGTGATGTCGTTTGATAACACTCAAAGGATTTTAAATTGTTGTCTTTTACTTTCAAAAATACCAAAAAGATTTTAGGAGTGTTTTAATATAAACCTTATAAAAGCCAAAAAGATTTTCTTTTTACCTTATTTTCGATCGTACGATGTTGGAGCTCAAGTCTTCGTTACCTGAAACCTGACTGAAAACCGAACTGACTAAATCTTCATAAACGGTCAAAAATTTGCAGATTTTGAAAGTTAGAATTTAAAATTGATAAATTTATTAAACTTTCAAACTGTCGGACGGTGTTTGATTGTGACATGGTCATTCGTGTGTCATTTGTTTATACTATATTCCAAGCAGTTGTTCTCATTATGCGTTTAGATTTCTTGCATGTGCAGATTCTAAAGGCTAGGAGAACATGGTCGATGACAAGCATTGGAATGAAGACATGACGTGAAGGCACTCAACTGATGAAGATGATCGAGTTGCCGTTGGCCATCATCAACACCACAAGGATCTCACTTCATAAAGATAAAGTCTTTTCACGAGCATAACTCAAGGGGGAGCTTATGTTAAGGGGGAGTTTGTCAACACACTTCCTACATGATACGGGTAGTTTGTTGATACACTTCCTACTTTCAAGACGTGAAGACTTTGAAGATTCTCCGACATTGAAGACTTGTAAGGACGTCAGAGTTTTGAGAACTCGAAGACCAAAGACCGTCGAAGTCCAAGACGAGTCTACATTTATTGGAAGACAAAGACAAAGCTACAGCCAAGGGGGAGTTTGTTGGTGCACTTGTGTCTGTACTTTGTCTGTATTCGGTCACGATGTAAACGATGTCCTTGTAAGTCATGTAAGTTGACCAAGTCAACCGTCCTCCTGGTTTGACTCAGTCAACAGTAAGTAGAGTTGTTGAAAGTTGTCTGGCTCGAAGGATAACCTCGAAGGATAATGTTGATCCTTCGAGGTGCTCGAAAGATATGCTTCGAATGATTAGACCTCGAAAGATGATCTTTCGAGGTCCCTGCTTATCCTTCGAGAGCATTGTATTCGAAAGATGATCCTTCGGACCATCTTTCGGATCCTTCGAGCAGACCTGCTGTGTATGGGTATATATACCCATGCAGTGTATGTGTGAGTCAGTTCTGAAGTTCTGCCATTTTGCACCGAGAGATAGAGAGTGTTGAGAGCTTTCTGTCGGAACTCACACACACACACACTTGAGAGTTTACATGTTAGATTTGTAAACATTGTGCTTGTAACCGAAACCTTCATTTGCATTAATACGACTAGTGTTAATCGGTGAATCTTTGTGTGGTTGTGTTTATACTTGTCTCATCCCGGTTTGCCTACTAGCTTGGATTCCGCACTCGCTAGTAGGTTTGTATAACAAGGTTTAGGTTCGTAATCCTCCGCGAAACAGGGACCTACAATCTCCAATGTAAGACCAATCAGACGTCAATTCGCATCTATGGAGACAAAGGGATTTAAGGTTGATCGAAAATTGAAGAGATGTCGGAAGCGGTGGATATTGCATTTTATAAAATGCAATGACTTTGAGATTTTCCATACTTGCATAAAAATCTTCCGGAAACTTGAGCGACTGATCCCCGTCCATAAGTTGTATAAAAGAGAGGTCTGGGTACTTGAAGTCTCGCGGAAACTCCGACATACCCATGCATGTTAATGAAATTCTTTTGCAAGATTTATTCATTTCGTCTCTACTCCACGTGGATACATCGCCATGGTTTACAATCCAGTTCAAATCACCTTTGGAAACTCTTTCTAAGACAAAAGCAAGCACAAGATCGTGCATTTTAACACATCCAAGCCGTTCACTGTCCATCAACAAATTAGCGTTTACGAGATTGCGCACACATGTATTTGTCCTGTCTCGAGCCTCTCTCAAAGTGGAAACATTTTTAAACAACTTTAGGCCCCATCCATGTCTAACCAGATCCTCTATTTGAATATCAGAGTCCTCGGGGAACAAGCCACAATGTAGAAAAATCTCTTTATCCTCATCTTTTTTTACATACTCGTAGCTTATTCTGATAATTTCTTGCACGTTATCATCAAGATCATGATTCTTTAGACGGTTAAGTGTATCCCTCCACACATAATTTTCTTGAGATTTAAGGGTTGTGCCAATGAGCTTGATGGCAAGTGGCAAATTACCACATTTTTTGACAATATCACATCCTATTTGAAACCGATCTTGATCATGTTCTATACAAACTCCAGTATATTTAGAAAGGAAATTTTGTGCTTCCGCGTCTGACAACACATTGACTCTGACTACTTGAAGAAGGGTAAAAGCATCAGCCGCAATTTGTGTGCAAATATTTGAATCTCGTGATGTCAACAACAACTTGACGCCTTTTGGCAAAGGACTTGTTAGTCCAATATCCTTGATTTCAACCTTCCCCCACACATCATCTAATATAACTAGAATCTTTGCTTTATCCTCTTCTAACTTTTTTTCAAATTTTCTACGGAGACTATCTGCCCTTGCTGTTACAGTTTCTTCACGTAAACCTTCGCCTCCTATGCATACGGCTATTTCATTCTGAATTGAAAGCATGTTAGGATTTCTCCCAAGGGTAACTTTCACAAAGAAATCAAACATCTTCTTGTCTTCTGCAACTTTTTTAAGTTGTTCCATCATGGTGGTTTTTCCTACACCACCCATTCCACACAAGGCTATCACTTGACTCTTGTTGTCGTTTTGTTGAAGGAGCTTCAATGCATCGTTGAACGGCACGTCTCTGGACTTGAAGTCATCTCCACCCGGTGACGATGATAACGGTGTAGAAGTGGTGGAGGATGTGGCTCTTCCAGTAGGCAATGGGGCATCGGTCCAAGTAAACTCAGAATATTTTGAAATCAGTTCTTGGATCCTCATAGTAGCCTTAGAAGCGTTTCTTCCCACTCGATACCTATTTTTCATGTGCAAACATCCAATGTCATCATTTGGGATGCTTTGGACTTGATCCTTGACCTTCTCAACGTCTCCCAACCAAGCCTCTACACGAGCAGGTATCTCTTTCTCATTTGTTTCGTTTCTGTTCTTGTGCTCTATAACTTCAGTGCTTGTATCCACCAAATCTTTCAATTTATCTTTCATGCCCGTAACATATTTTGTAGAGCAAAACACATATCCTAGGTGTTTCGTGATATGACTTGCCATAAATTTCACAACAGGAGCAACGACTTGGTCATATAAAATCTGCTCCATTTTCCTGATCGAGACCAACAAAGCACGCAAACATATCAACAAAAACAAGGTTAGTCTAGTTTCAACTTCAAAAGTTAAATATTGCAAGAACACACAAATAAGAAAGTCAATTATCAAGTGATTTAAGGTCTTCAATAATCGAAAATGAAATCTTACTTGCAACCTTTATTTAATTAGAATATTGTCATACTAAATAAAATAAATAAGAACGCAATCATACAGTTATGTACATGATCTTAATGTGAATTCAATACAATATACTAGTTTTAACTATGGGTTGGAAGAAAAAACCAAAACCACATCATAGTGAAAGATTTCTAAGGAATGTTGAAATAGTCACAAATTTCATTGATTAAAGAAATTCATGGGATTTCAAATTCCTCCCTCCCCCAACCAAGATCAATTTTACAAAGAAAAACTTTCTAATTCCATTCCATTCCATGAAACGAACGCTACATTAGAGTTTTGGGTTTTAGAAGAAAACCAAAGAAACAATGTCAGATTCAGGAGGAGGAAGCGAGATTATACATAAAAGAAGTTGGTTCGTTTTTCTAATTTGAATGTCTTATTTTAAAGAGCAAATTGCATTTTTCCTCCTTTATGTTTTAATGTTTTATCAGATATTGTCCTTGAACTTCTAAAATTACACCGGCTCTCTTTTACGTTTGCACATGATAACAAACAGTGTCCTTATAGCTTAACACAGGTAAGTTTTTTTTTAACTCCATGCATGTGCCAACTCATGTGAGGGCATAATAGTTTTTCCCCTCTTTTAATAAATTAAAGAGTTAATTACTGTTTTCGTCCCTAAGTTTTGTCAAAAATAACAGTTTCAGTCCATTAGTTTAAAAATTGCAATTTCAGTCCATTAGTTTCATTTTCGTAACCATTTCAGTCCACTAACTTAACTCTATCCATTTATTTTGTTAACTTTGAGTTAACTAACTAATTCAGGGACGGTTTGCGTCAGTTTTAGAAACACAGGGTCTTAAGTGTAAACTCTAAAACATTAAAACAAAAAAAATAGTAAATTCCAAAAAATCAAAAAAATTCCAAAAAACCAAACAAATTCCAAAAAATTCTAAAAAATAATAAAAATTCTAAAAAATCATAAAAATTCTAAAAAATTCTAAAAAATCCAAAAAATCCGTTTCGGCGCAAACTGTTTCGAACCCGAACCGTTTCGAGCTGAACCGTCCGTATCGTTTCGGCCCGAACCGTTTCGAGCTGAACCGTTTCGACGCGAACCGTTTCGACCCGTACCGTTTCGAGCCGAATCGTTTCGAGCCGAATCGTTTCGACCCGTACCGTTTCGAAGCCGAACCGTTTCGAGCCGAACCGTTTCGAACCGAACCGTTTCGACCCGTACCGTTTCGAAGCCGAACCGTTTCAAACCGTACCGTTTCGAACCGAACCGTTCCGTTTCGAGCTGAACCGTTTCGAGCCGAACCGTTTCGAGCCGAACCGTTTCGAGCTGAACCGTATCGAACCGTACCGTTTCGACCCGAACCGTTTCGAAGCCGTACCGTTTCGAAGCCGAACCGTTTCGGTTCGATACGGCACGGTTCGCGTCGAAACGGTACAGCTTGAAACGGTCCGGTTCGAAACGGTTCGGTTCGATACGTCACGGTTCGGTTCGAAACGGTTCAGCTCGAAACGGTTCAGTTCGAAACGGCACGGTTCGAAACGGTACGGCTTGAAACGGTTCGGCTTCGAAACGGTACGGGTCGAAACGGTTCGGTTCGAAACGGTTCGGCTTGAAACGGTTCGGCTTCGAAACGGTACGGGTCGAAACGGTTCGGCTCGAAACGGTACGGGTCGAAACGGTTCGCGTCGAAACGGTTCAGCTCGAAACGGTTCCGTTCGAAACGGTACGGACGGTTCAGCTAGAAACGGTTCGGGTCGAAACGGTACGGTTCGAAACGGTTCGCGTCGAAACGGTTCGGGTTCGAAACACTTCGCGCCGAAACGGAATTTTTGTATTTTTTAGAATTTTTATGATTTTTTAGAATTTTTATTATTTTTTAGAATTTTTTGGAATTTATTTGGTTTTTTTGGAATTTTTTTGTTTTTTTGGAATTTACTATTTTTTTGTTTTAATGTTTTCGAGTTTACACTTAAGTCCTTGTGTTTCTAAAACTGACGCAAACCGTCCCTGAATTAGTTAGTTAACTCAAATTTAACAAAATAAATGGATGGAGTTAAGTTAGTGGACTGAAATGGTTACGAAAATGAAACTAATAGACTGAAATCGCAATTTTTAAACTAATGGACTGAAACTGTTATTTTTGAAAAAACTCAGGGACGAAAACAGTAATTAACTCTAAATTAAAGGAAAACAAGAAAATAGAAGTAAAGTACATGAAAATATTCTCTCTACCCGCGCTCTCAACTTTCTCTCTCTACAAATACACTCTGTTTTTTATACCCTTAATTTCAACCTTGATTTAATCAAGATCAAAGCTTTTTGATCGTTCATATCTTTTTCAACAAACACAATAAACTATAATCACACTAAACATCAAAGAACCATAATCAAAGATCAACAAGCAGATAATAATAATAATAATAATAATAATAATAATAATAATAATAATAATAATAATAATAATAATAATAATAATAATAATAATAATAATAATAATAACAATAATAACAATAATAACAATAATAACAATAATAACAATAACAATAACAATAATAACAATAACAATAATAATAGTAGTAGTACGACACACGAAGGGGCTTAGTTCCAACCGCACTTATGGTTACAAACCGGTCGCAACAGGGCAATTGCAATCGTTTTGCGATCTTAAATGCGTTCGCAAAAGCCCATTTTTCTATAGTGAAAGGGATACGGGTAATTTAAGATTGGTTAGGTATATATAAAGCTAGATTTTGAAATATATGTAATTCCCCGATTATTAATAAAATTAAAAAACAGAAAAGAAACACATGATGTAGCATGGAATTGATGAAGAACAGAATCAAGACAAGAAAGAAATAAATTCACACATAATTAAAGCTAATTGATGAAGAAAATACCTCTCTTTTGCTTGCGATCTTCTTTCTTCAAAATATTTGGTTGAGAATGTACTGGTAAGTGTAAACGGAAACCAAATGATTGATTAGTATTGAAAAGAAACAATTATAATTAAAAAGAAACAAAAGGAGGATTAGTGGGGTTTTATATAATTGAAAAGAAACAAAATGATTGATAAGTGGGGTTTTATAATAGTAAGTTTCATAGTTGGTCCCCGAGATTTGAGCCAAAGTTCGGTTTTCGTCCATCCTTTTTAATTTTCTACGTTGGAATGCCAATCATCTATTTCTTGTACTCCTAGTCACTAATTGAGTTGTTTTTTCTTTTAGTTTAGGAGCAATTTAGTTTTAATTAGAAGGGGCAATCTTGACCCAAAGCCTTTCAAGTGGGTCAGTTTGGGTTGCTTTTAAAATTATATAGGTTGGTTTGGGTAAGATATTTTAACTAAATGGGTCACAATGGGTCACTTGAAATTTCATCTTGTTATTTTCGGGCCAAAGCGGGTTGACAACATTAAAAAATGGCTCGATGTGGGTAGTCTTAAAGAAACGGGGCAGGTTTCAGATTAAAATGGGTTTCGAGCCGGCACAAGTATCCGCACGAGACGGGTTATGGCACGAAACGGGTTTTGGATCGGAACGGCATCAGTTCGAATTGAGTTTCGGGCCGAGACAGGTTTCGAAGCGAGCCGTCGCGAGCCGTTTCGACCCGATCCGTTTCGACCCGTACCGTTTCGACGCGAGCCGCTTCGACGCGAGCCGTTTCGACGCGTGCCGTTTCGACGAGAGCCGTTTCGACGCGTGCCGTTTCGACGTGATCCGTTTCGACCAGTACCGTTTCGACCAGTACCGTTTCAACCCGTACCGTTTCGACGCGTACCGTTTCGACCCGTACCGTTTCAACCCGTACCGTTTCGACCCGTAACATTTCGACGCGAACCGTTTCAACGCGTACTGTTTCGACGCGTACCGTTTCGACCCGTACCGTTTCGACCCATACCATTTCGACGCGAACCGTTTTGACCCGAACCGGTTATAAATGTAGCTCATTTTTGTTGTGTTGTTCTTTATACTTTACAACAAGAATGGAATGCCTTGGTGTTATCCGCGTTTGCATCAAACCAACAGCAGTAGTGTGTATATTGTATTGTTAAGCAGTTGAGTTACAGTTAGTATATTGGATTATGATCTTACAGTTTATCAATTACATTTGAGATACCTCAGATCTTATATTCTGTTCAATGTTCAAATTTTGTGCTGTTTGCAAGCCTTCTTTTTTAGTTATTTCCAACCCGACCCAAAACCCGTTCCGACCCAAAACCCGTTCCGACCCGAACTCGTTTCGACCCGAACCAAAACAACCCCTTTTTTAATTCACCCGTTTTGACCCGAACCCATTTTGTCCCATGACCCGACCCGACCCAACCCGGCCCGTTTGCCAGGTCTACTTTTAATACAGCAGCCCCCTAAACTAACAACTTTGTTCATGTTAGTACCTCTATCTAGACCATCTACATCTATATAAGTTAACTAAACAATTTATTTTTCATAAACCTCTCACATCCAACTATATATATTTATCTCTATCTTACTCACAAACACTTATTTTACTTTTTTTATATTTCCTACACACTTAGGGGCCGTTTGTTTTTGCTTAACATGTCTTCAAGGAGCTTATGTCTGCAGGCGGGCAGACATAAGGGCTCAAAGACCGTTTGTTTTTTTTAAAGAAAATCTGAAAGGAGCTTTTATTAGCTTAAAAAAAGCAAATATCTAACCTCTTCACAAATCATCAGATCTTCTTCACATCTACGCTTCCAGACACGCTCCCCCAGACGACTCCACTTCTCCTCACGCCGCCACAGATCGCCGCCGCCTCCCACCATCACCGATCGAACTTCCACAGGTTCGTCATCTATCTAATCGGTTAGGGGAGGTCCACATAGTCCTGCGTTTTCGGTGTACCTTGAAGGTTCAAAGGACTGAAGTTGAGTGGTAGATGGAATTCTCCCTGATAACTTATTATAAGACATATGAAGTTGGAGTGGTTCAGTTTGTCCTTCTCTAAGATTGACTTGAGAGAGAATTGGGAGGAATTGTTTTCAGTTGATATATACAAAATTCAAAATTAATTTATTAGTATTTTATGTTTTAAATATCCTAATTTTATTTTATGACCCAAAAGCAAAATATTAATTAAGATGAGACCCCGATTTATCAAATCATAATGAATTGGCTTAAGCACTATCCACTGGTATGATTACATGGGTAAATAAGGATTGTTAATTGTGTCTACTACACAACTCTCCATTTGGGGTTATCGGTTAAAAGCAATGTATGTTTAACCCCAACTATGTAATTTCTTTCTATGCATGCCTGTGCACTTTTTAGGTTTGAATTTCTTTCTATGCATGCCTGTGCACTTTTTAAATATGTAAATACTGAAATGATATATATACACGCTTTAATCACTATTAATATTTAAATGAGTCTTACTTTAGCTTTTCAATACGTTATTTAGAATTGTCTCCATTGATATGCTTTTCATGTAGTTCGATTTGTCACATCACCTGTTGGTATTTGGAAAACAACAGCAACTAGGACAAATTAGTTGAATCATAATTTAAAGATAAGTTAAGAGTAGTTATATCTATCTGTTTTATTGTACATATATCTACAATCTACATTAGTTTATTAGTTTCATAATTATGTGATTTTAATCTCTCTTTAGAAGGAGATATCCATAGACCATAAATAATTAATACATAAAAAAATCAATTTTGTATATTATTTTTTCTTTATAATTCTTTATCTCTTTTGCTTATGATTCTATTAAGTAATTAATTTGTTTGTTTCTTTTTAAGAATTGTTGGAAGGTGAGAAAGACACTCAGAAAAATGTAGCCATAAAAATCAACTGCTGTTGCATTGTAAATTTGCAACTTCTGCAAGTGAGGATGAATATGCATCAACTGTTGTAGTTCTCAGCAACTTCAACATAATTTTAGCCCTAGCATGTTAGCTAGGTTGTATCATAGGACAAATGGTGTGTTGCCGATAATGATCTTTGATATCTAGATCGCAAATGATAAACTAACTTGAATATAACATGAATTTGAATACAATGAGTGTAATTGAATGTGAACGAATGAACATGAATGAGTTCTACGAATGAAATCTATCCCTATTTATAGTTTCTAATGGGTGCAAACGGATAGACGCGTCCTTTCACGAACGGGTGTGTCTCTTGGATTGTGTAGATGAGAATCAATCTTGAAAGGTCGTGTCTTCTTGTCCAAGAGTCATGTCCCTTTGTTTCTCCTTGTGGTCGAGATCAAACAGGTGCGACTCCAAGGGTGTCGCAACCCTTGGGGTGTTGGTTGACAAGTTCTGTTTTGTCAACTTTAGTCCCTATACTTTGTAACCGCCACATAATTACCTTAAAACTAACATATAATCAACCCTTATGGGTGTGCATGATTAGCGACATCATTCACCCCCCCTATCATGAACATCCTTGAGTTGTTGTAGATCTTGAACTCCGAGCAGTTCTCGCATTGTAGAAAACTTGACCCTTGCTAGTGCCTTTGTTAGTATGTCTGCCCGTTGTAGTTCCACTGATGTGTTCCACAGTGATATCCTCGTTCTCCACGCATTCTCTTATGAAATGGTAGCGTGTATGAATGTGTTTACTTTTTCAATGAAAGTCTGGATTTCTCATGAGTGCTATTGCTGAAACATTATCCACTCTGAGTGTTATCTTCTCTTCCTTCCAGCCTATAATTTCACTTAACAATCTTTTAAGCCATAGTGCTTGGCATGCTGCAGTAGTGGCTGCCATAAATTCTGATTCACATGGCAAAACTAAGGTGGGGTCTAAGGAGGGTAGATGTAGACAACCTTACCTCTACCCCGTCGGAATAGAGAGGCTGCTTCCAGTTAGAACCTCGATTCGATTGTAGTTTTGTATCAAGCTTTGGACCTAAGACGCATAACAGTCAAACAATCGGGACAGAGACTGATTGGTGCATGTACCCAAGTGTCTTTCAGCTATCAACATCACTACATGATGCATGATTAACCATCTTCCGCTTCGTTATTTTCACAAAATTAGTAAAATAACTTTAAAGTTAGTACCATTTCACTTTTGCCCCCCCAGAGCGCCCACACATATATACATAATATGTGCACACCACAAGCGGGGCATAAGGCCCAATTCAAAAATAATAAAACATAAATATAAGTCTGACCCAATAACTAAACAAAATAAGAATGAAATCATCCTGCTGCATTTTGCGGCTCGTCCCAAACTCGGGTGATCCTGATTATCGGACATCATTCTCCCCCCTTACTCAGAGCAGCCGTAGTTTGCCTTTCATGCTACTCGTCTTTCTTGCTGGTGACCTCGAGTATGATCACCAAATCAGGTTCGTCGTCGCTTTCGATCACCTTGATTTCTTCATCATCTTTTGTACTACTAGAACCCGCTTCATGCTTCTTGCTTACACTCTTTAACAACTTCGTAAAGTGTGACCAAATTAACAAGTTTCTCGTTTAGGGATGTCTGTGGCATTTTGCTTTCTTTGCATATGCCAAGAAAACATGTTACGAACCAAGTTATTATTTCTTCCATGCTAGCTTCATAGAATATTTCATGCCCTACCAACTCTTCATATAACAAGATCAAATCAAACCAATCTAGGCAACTTTCGATGATCATATCATTCTCTGTCATGTCCTCCTCGTTTTGAGCAATTAACATTGCTTTCTTTTGTATCACATCCCGTGATTCTAACTGATTTTCTTCCAAACCATCCATGTAAGCCATAAATCCCAACTTGGCCTTTTTGGAATACACGATCTCATCTTTCTTTGCACCCGAAGTGCCTTCTTCATACTTCTTCTTTTGTCGTTGCCTTTCGATCTCAAATTCCTTCTCATAATAATCTTCCACATATTCTTGCCACTTGGCTTTCTCATCAAGAAAACCATTTTCGACATCACTATTTTCATAAAATTTATCTAGATACTCCTGTTCTAGCTCTTCTTCACACTTGTCTTCATAAATATCAATACCCCTGGCGCGATTGCCAAACATCTTCTTTAAAATACACGAATCACTCGTGGTAACCATCTTGATTCCTTAATAGAAGAGTTGTTCCAAACTAAGTACATTCCTTTTCATGCTAGGAACGTAACTTACGCAGGGAATCGTCTTGTCTTTCCCGTTTACCGGAACCTTTAATTCTCCAATACCGCGCACAAACGCAAACTCCTTGCGCTTTTCATTCGTCAACTCCCCAAAGTGTCTTTTGAACACTTTAAATAAATTACTGTTACCCGTCATTTGAATTTTGAACGTAGGATCAACTACTCATATCACCCCCCATTCCCCTCTGCAAGTATTATAACAACCCTCCTAAAATATTTCCAACACTCCTAAAATATTTAGAACACCTCTATATGTCATAAAATATACCCGGTATACGAGAATGGACCCGAAATACCTTAAAAAATAACAAAAATAAGAAAAATCAAATCCATGGGGCGCTCGCGAGCCGCGAAGACCATGTCTTCGGCTTACGCGGGGCGCGACAGCTGGCCACCCGCCCACACCCCCTGCTGAGGTGGTGTGTCGAAGCTATGTGTGTGACCGGGCAAAGATAGGCCCTACATATCCTATGTCGCGGGGCGCGAAGACCCCTTGTAGATCTTTCGCGGGCCGCGAGGAAGCATCCGATCAGCACTATAAATTGAGAGCTTCGACTCTCATTTGAAATCGTTTAGAAACATCGAATTCTCTCTCAATCTCTAAAATATTTAAAGCTAAAATTATACCTGGGTATTATACCCACTAAAATAGCGAAGTTCTGCCTCAATGTAAGTATCATAACCCCGGTTACGTATTAGATACGCTGCCCGATTGATCTAGTGCTCCGTAACGGCTGTTGAGGCTCTGCCCGACGTAGTCTTTGGAATTCTGTCTCGGGGAGGGTATAACTAATGTAAAATTTGGGTTATTATACTAACGCGTGTGCATTATTTAAAACTTATAGATTATAACCAGGAAGCCACAGGAAATTACCTAAGATAGCAATGTGAGTTAATCCTCTTTTTGTAAAACTTTTGTGAGTAGTTTCTATTTTCACAAAGTGTTTTTACAAAACCTCAATTGTTTTAAATTATATTTAACAGTGATTGAGTATTTGTATTCTACAATTATCGTCGGTATGTTGGGGTTTTGTATACAAAATTTGTTACTACACTGTGAGTAATAACATAACCACAAGTCGGGTTGACAGTACCGTGGGTGGTAATTAAAGTAGAAAACTAAACAAAAGTAATTGCGAGATCGCCCTCAATGTTTTAAACTGATAAACCTGTCTTGATTAAATTGGGATTCACTCACCAGTATTTCCCACTGACAAAATGTTTTAAACGCGTTTCTGGTAACATAACAAAATGTGAAAGCCAAATAGAAGCCAGTTGGACAGCACTGAAGGCTTGGAAGTGGCTATAATAGTTATCTAAACAAAGAAGATGTTTTATTTCAATAAAATAGGGTTTATCCCTATAAACCTGTTTGTAACAAAAAATTGGGTTTTATCCCAATATAATTATAATTATAAAATGTGGTGTTTTACTCAGATAAAATATTTCCTAACTACGGTCCTGTAGAAATTTCCTCTGCCAAATAATGATAAACACCGATACCACTATCTCTGAGTAGGCCGCGGCCGCCCGCCTCCCAGGGCAGCGGTCGGGGGTTGCGACAAGTATCCTTTACAATATAATTGTTTTCAACCGATAAAGGACTGAGATTTATGTACTTACTCGGGCAAATGGATACAATGTGGCCATATTGCTTGCATGTGAAGCAACAAATTCCTTCCTTCCGCGGTCTACCGACTGAAGCGCTACTTTTCAAACTCAGTTTCTTAAAAAAAATTTCAGCACCATTTTCTTTGGGAAGCTTTTAATGGGTGACTTCCACGAACGCGCAGATGACTTCCCCTGTGCGTACTGATTACCTTTTCCGCTGCCCTGGTTGCACTTTCTAGGGTTCGAACCGGTGTCACACGAGTCAGTTGCACTTAACTTAAACCCGGTTTCCTTCAAACGGTCTTCCTCTTGCTCTTCCTTAATCTTGGAAGAACCTTAGGCTCTGATACTGATGTTGGTATCATTGTCACAGGATTCCCAGGTCTAAGATTTAGAACTCGAGGGATGATAACATTTATCCACATAGTCACAACATTCATCGCACCAATACATGATCTTAAAACTTGATAAAGAAACTGAAATGAACTTGTAAAACTAATCGTAATACATAAACTGAACTTGATAACTTGAACTTAAACTGTACGATTACAAGAAACTTGAAACCCGTAAATACAAGAAAGCTAAAACCCTTAAATACTTGGTGAAAAGGTGTGTGTGAAGGGAGACGTCGACCAAAGAAGGGATGTGTCGATCCCTTAATAACCATTTGTACAGTTATTCCCACACACACACACACCCTTTCATAATCAAGCACAAACTAAACAAACTTAACCCAAATGGACTCTAACTTAATGACCCAATGTTTAATGGCCTTATGCCTAATTCAAAAATAATAAAACATAAATATAAGTCTGACCCAATAACTAAACAAACTAAGAACAAAAACATCCTGCTGCATTTTGTGGTTCGGCCTGAACTCGGGTGATCTTGATTATCGGACATCACCTTTTCCATGCCTAATCCTAAATGATCATTCCATTTTCTTTTCGACAACAATCCGTTATAGTAACTTTTTATTTTTATTTTTTGCAAGATTGAATAACAACATGAACCTACTCTTGAGAGTCCCCCTTGAATCCAATGGTCCATCCAAAAAGCCCTTTTAACGCATTTCTCGAATTTAACTGAAAGATACTATTGAACCTCCATGTTCACTTTGAGTAGGTCTTTATCGATCCCCACCATTTCTCTTCAAACCCCTGTAGGCGACTTTATATCCGACATTAAGTTTGACCCCTTGCCTCCATCGTGAATAGACTTGAATACTTCAGCCCACAATTGAGAGGGTGTAGATTTAAGGCGCCACCACCACTTCAACAACCACACAATATTCGCCGGCCTCCTTTATACCCCCCGCACCCAAACCTCCATATCTTTTAGCAGAAGTAATTTTTTCCTATGCAACCCTCCAGGTTTTTTATTGTGCCTCGGGCCATCATAACCCCATAGAAATTTCGGCCAAATACCGTTTAGGGTCCGGATGAAACCAACAAGGGATTTATACAAAAGTAAATAATACGTGGGAGATTCCCCGTAACCGATTTAACCAAAGTAACCCTCCCTGCAACGATTTGGCTTTCCACACAGACGACTTGGAATTAAACTTGCCAATGACATGTTTACAATATGAGATCCGGTTCATATTAATGCCCCCATCAACCCGACTTATGTATTTGAAACATTAGATATAAGAACGTAGCCCAAATAAACACATTTATTGGTATATTAGTCAAGATTGCCACTTCTATTTCACCTTATAAGTGATGCGGGTCCAAGTGTGGAGGAGCGAGCCATCTTGTATTTGGAGGCCCAAGATCGTGTAACAAAAGGGGACTCACTAAAATGGCTATAACTTGGGCTATGAGGGTCCGTTTTGGGCATGCGACCAGGCGGAACAAACGTGGGAACGAGCTCCATCTTGCTGCAAACGCCTACGGCGGTTTGGGCCATTGTCCAGGCCAAAAAATGCTTATTTCTATTAGTTATTTACGTTTTTATGTTTTTTGAAGTGTGTTGGGCATTTTGTTTTTGGGCTTGTGTTTAACCCGTTGTCTTTTTTAGGTCCATTTCGAATTTCTCTTCCTATTTATATGTTTCTCTAGTAATTGAAAAAGGAGACTTGAATTTTGAATTAACTCATTTTTCACTTCAAACTCTGAGCCCTTTGGGTGGAATCTTGGGGGTTGGGGAAGAACTACACGGGTATTCGTAGAATCAACGTGTTTGATCTTCATTTTCGTAAGACACGCTACATCAATAAGACTCACATGTGTTGATTGCTTATACACAAATAGGGAAACATCTCAAACCCAATATTCAACTATCTCTTAGGGTGTGTTCCCGAGTTAAAAATCCCTCCCCATCCCTCCCCTCCCCTCCATGTCTTTCCAAATTGAAAAGACTATTATCAGGCAAAAAAAACCCCATTTTCCCTCCCCTCCCCTCCCCCTGTTAAGTGGATCTCTGGAACACAGCATTAGTGATTTTACATTCATCTTTCAAAAGATGCAACTGTTAATACTTGTATTGCATTATGATTTTTTTACAAAAGTTGTAACTGTTGATAGGAGACGCATACCTATTACTGGGAACGGATTATTTCACATAAAAATATAGTAGTTATCACACCCTTGAACCAAGAAAGCTTAACACAACCCTCTTGATCAAATATGACCTATTTGGTTGTACAGATATAATAAAGCATTTGTATACACATATTGAAAAACAAAGATAAAAGCATATCCGATGGCTATTCAATCAACTAAAAGCATCTCCCGTGGACACATCTATCTATCAGTTCATATATAATATTTATGAACATAAAGGGTTGAGCGGTTGGATGCTTTCATGAATTATTAATTTGTTTATTGTTAAACGTCTATTTCATTAAGCACTTAAAAATTGCAAATGATAACATTGTAGTACATGTTATTATAAATTAAGAATCTTAAATATTTAAAATATGTAAATATTTCTCTAATCATTCAATCAATAATCATTTATCTATTTTTTAACAACAGTTACTCGTACACTACTTTACATTGATTATTTTTTTGTCTTTGTTTTAATCTTGAACCTTCTCTCTAATATGCATATGCCTCTATCAAGTGAACTAGTCATATACTAACAGAAACTCTAAAAAGTAGCTAAAAGATATCATATAAACAATGAGAGTATAGATAAGTAAAGAAATATTGGATATATAAAAGAAACACTTAGAATGCTTATCTAAATTCATAATGAACACCACAACCATCAATGATACACTTTAGATATCACTTCTTTCATTCCTTCACAGCTCTTCATATTGATGGAAGTGAGCACCAAATTGACGGAATACGAACTATTCTCCTCAAAAACTTAATCTGTATATATACACGAGAGAAACCGTTTTAAAGCCACACACATTTCGACAGGCACATTGGTATCAATGTGGGCCCTTTAATTTTTTTATAGTTTTAAAGTTACAAGTTTTGTTCTTTATATTTACACCAAATTGCAGGCGATGTTCTTTAGCGCAAAAGTTGGCAAGTTTTGTACTTAATGTTACAAAATCTTGCACATTATGTCCTTTAGGCTAAACCCAGTTAGATTTTTTTGTTAAATCTAGTCACTCAAGGGCATTTTAGTCTTTTTACCACATTTATTTAATAGTATTTATAAAATAAAACAAAACAATTTAAAATATTATTATTATTTGAACTATATATATATTACCTCCATCACCACCACCATCACCCTCCATTGCGATCACCACCACCACCCTCCCCCTCCCCCTCCACCTCCACCGCCACCAACCATGCCTTAAACCTCATCGTTCCCTCTCTCACACCCTTGTCCCCATCCCAATACACTCCTTAATCACCACCCTATACATTTTCGGCGCCACCTCCGCCTTAACAAACCACGACGCCACCACCATCGCCTGCAAAACATTCACTGCTACTTGCATCGCATCCATCCCCCTAAACCATTCTCAACAAACCTATATACCAAATCAAAAATCCCCAAACCCAAAAATATCAAAAACCCCTAAAAAACAATTCAAGCATCGAGTCTCCGGCCACCACCACCTGTAATCGCCTATAACATCTCCTCCACCGCCACACCTAACCCGCCACCACAAATCACCCCCTTCACCCACCGTCGCACCTAACCCACCACCACAGCCACCCCTTCACCTACCGCACCTAACCCGCCATCACAACTACCTCTAACCCACTACCACCTGCAATCGCACCACAACAACCACCGCCACCACGTCCATCTCCCTGTACCGTCGTGAGTCGCCACAACAACAACCACCACCTCCACCACATCCATTGTCTGAGTTCTTACAGTATCATCGGTTGGTAGACAGAGTGGTGGCCAACATCATCAACCACCTCCATCTCTTGTTAGAGAGAGAGAAGTTTCAGATCAGAGAGAGAAAAGAGAGTTTATATATTTTTTATTTTTGAGTTTTGTTAAAAATAGTCCCTCAATAAGAGTTCTTTACAAAATAGCCCCTAAGAATGTGAAATGATAAGAATGCCCTCATGTGCAATGAACATGACTATGTTTAACCAAAAATCTAACTAGGTTTGACCTAAAGGACATAACGTGCAAGGTTTTGGAGCATTAAGTACAAAACTTGTCACCTTTTGCGCTAAAGGACAATGCCTGCAATTTGGTACAAACATAAAAGACAAAACTAGTAATTTACTCTTTTTTTTCACCAATAATTGTCAAGTTACATCTAAACAGAAGGTAGACGGGCAAAAAACAAAAAAAAAAAAAAACAAAAAACAGACAAACGGATTTGGTCACATACGCTAAGAACTATTTTTTTTTTTTTTTTTTTTGCGTAAGTACGCAAAGAACAATTTCATACACTCCAAAATTGGCTCAAACGAATTTTGATAACTCATTACAATAGTGTTGGAACTGATTAAAGCTAAACTATAAAATCTAAGATCGTAAGGTTCAACTAGTCAGTTCCAACGCCGCTAAATAAGTTGAATCGGAGTTCGTTTGAACCGGTTAGAGAGTCCTAAAAGTCATTCTTAGGCAAACATTAGTTCTGATGTGATCTTTCACTCTCTCTCTCTCTCTCACACACACACACACATATATATATATATCACATATATTTGTAATTCAAAAATGTATATAGGCTTTAAGTAATTGTTGCAAAAAAGTTTTAAATGCTATTAGAAAATCGTTGGATTTTATTTTCTCAAAATTAAAATGAGTTAAATGCATGGTTGGTCCCTGTGGTTTGCGAAAATTGCAGATTTGGTCCTAATGGTTTACTAATTACACACTTGGTCCCATTAATGGTTGTAATTTATGCACTCGTGTGATCCTCATCACTAATCTATGTTAGATTTGTCAGTTAAATATATATGAAATGTCCATTTTACCCCTAAAGTTAAAAGAAAAAATAATAAGAATAAAATTAAATAAAATAGATGGGCCACCTTACCGTTCATCCTCACCCTTCACAAAACCCACCACCATCACCTTTCTTTCCACTGTTTTCTTGATCTTATATGCCATAATATAGCCATTTAAGTCCAAAATCCCCAAAACTCCATTAACGAATAACTAGGAATTTTGAAGAAACAAGCTGGACAAGTAAGAAAAAGCTAATTGTGAAAAGGTGCAAGCTGATTTGCTTGATCAATCGAAGAAGAGTAGTTACCAAAGGACTGTACAATCGAACGACCACAACCACTCTCGATTCTCCAACCCAATATGTCTGTTCACTCGAATAAGAAATCGACCACCTTCCATCAATAGGAGAACCTGCAGACGCCGGTCCGCCGACTCCATCACCACCAGCGGCGCACCACTGCCCAGTGGCTCCATCACCACCACTGGTCAGAGACCAACACCTCCTGTCCGAGACCCGACAACTCCATCACCACCACCGGCGCAACGCATCGATATCTCACACTTCAGTTGTTCAATTACATTCGGTTTATAATGCTTTAGTTGATCATCCCATTTGATTTTTAGAATAGTTTGTGAGCAGGTGGTGGGAGGTGGATGGTGACAGGAGGAGCAAGAGAGGTGGTAGGGTTTTTGAGAGAGAAGGGTGAGGGGCAGGAGGGATTTTGGCTATTAATAAGTTAGGGTATTTTGGTCATTTCACAAGGAAAATTTAACAAAGGTTAGTGTTAAGGACCACCCAAGTTTAAAAGTTACAACCATTGAGACCAATTGTGTAATTAGTAAACCATTAGTATCAAGTCCACAATTTTCGCAAACCACAGGGACCAACCAAGTATTTAACTGAATTAAAATAGTATTAGAAACATAAGTTTCGGGATAAAAATACTTATCTAGCTTTAAACAACCTAAGACATGAAATGTTTTAATGTCGTACGTACCTCTTCCTCTTCTTAACCGAATCGAATTTGGACTCGGTTGGTGCGAAATGTGAACATATGTCGTATAATATTCATATTCTCCATAATCATTTGGTATACCATTAATCAGTTCACTCTTCTCGCTCACTCTATCAAAGTCATGAAAACTTGAGTTTCTTTGACCGCCTTTTATACTCCACACGTGACACTCTTTGTTAAAAAGATGCACATAAATGTAACGCAAGGGGATGTTGATAACTTGTTCAACTTCACCAAAACATTCCAAGTCTATGTTGAATATCTCTCGAAGGGAAGAACACCTTGAAATTGTTATTTGTTCTAGATGTTTCAATAATCGCATTGGATTGGTTGGAAATAGATTCTCAAGCCTATCACACTCTTCCACCTTAATGTCTCTTAACATGGAAGTTCTAACCTGCAAAAATAGGTCCGTCCAAACAATATACATTACATTAATTATAATATTGGCAAAAGAAATAACTAAACCAATTGACATATACAAATCAATTATGTGTAATCAGCTACCTGACTGTTAAAGAGTGCTTGTTGCAATGCAGAAGTATTTTTATTGTCAGGATAAATGCTAGTGATGCTGCGAAGTCTACTAACTTTCAGTTCAACCAGTTGCGGTAGCTCAACCACACTGTCAACCGGGAACAAACGTACAAGCTCTGGTAAGCCACCTAAAGATAAATACTTTAGCTCCTCAAAAATGATCTTCTCGCCTTTACCATTTATCTCGCCATTGTAATCATGCACCACTGCTTCCAAAACAGAACATGACAAAATTGTGAGGCGCTCAAGTTTCCTCAAACCACGTGTCACATGTGTTGGGAAGAGGTATTTCAACTTATGACAACGATGAACACGAAAGTCTCTTAGATACAAAAAAAGCTTTGATCAGAAGGATTGACTGGAACAAAATCTTCAAGATGACTCATATGCTCCATACTTAAAAATAGACTCTCTGATTTCTTGACCAACTCATCAATTTTATACTCCACAAGGTCGCTTCTGTGCTCGTCCCGAAGGTGTAGTTGTAACGTAGTTTTGAATGAAGTTATTTTTCCAAAGTACACATCACCTATAGATATCTTGAACTTATCAAGTTTCTCAAAGGATACATCTTTTAGGTGGTTCATATCATAGAATTCGACCTCTAATGCACAAAGTTGGCATAAAAGCTTCTTTAACTCTTCCAAATTAGCATCCGTGAAGCAGATTCTATTATTATAAGAACATCTCATATAAAGCTCTTCAAGTTTGACTAAATTTATAAAGACGCCATCATCAATATGAAGGTCGACACATTCTGTCAGATCTAGTAACTTCAGCTTTCTTAGATTCCCTATCGTAGATGGTAACTTCTGGATGCCACAGTAGGCAAGACTGAGCACCTCCAAATTCACAAGATCTCCAATGAAAGACCAATCAGACATCAATTTGCATTTACGGAGACAAAGTGATTTAAGCTTGGTCGAAAATTGAAGAGATGTCGGAAGCGGTGGATATCGCATCCTATAAAATGCAATGACTTTGAGATTTTCCATACTTGCATAAAAATCTTCCGGAAACTTGAGCGACTGATCCCCGTCCATAAGTTGTATAAAAGAGAGGTCTGGGTACTTGAAGTCTTTAGGAAACTCCGACATACCCATGCATGTTAATGAAATTCTTTTGCAAGATTCATTCATTTCGTCTCTACCCCACGAGGACACATTGCCATGGTTTACAATCCAGGCAAAATCACCTTTGGAAACTCTTTCTAAGACAAAAGCAAGCACAAGATCGTGCATTTTAACACATCCAAGCTCTTCACTGTCCATCAACAAATTAGCGTTTACGAGATTGCGCACACATGTGTATGTCCTGTCTCGAGCCTCTCCCAAAGTGGAAACATTTTTAAACAACTTTAGGCCCCATGCATGTCTAACCAGATCCTCTATTTTAATATCAGAGTCCTCGGGAAATAAGCCACAATGCAGAAAAATCTCTTTCTCCTCATCTTTTTTTACATACTCGAAGCTTATTCTGATAATTTCTTGCACGTTATCATCAAGATCATGATTCTTTAGACGGACAAGTGTATCCCTCCACACATATTTTTCTTGAGATTTAAGGGTTCTGCCAATGATCTTGATGGCAAGTGGCAAATTACCACATTTTTTGACAATATCGCATCCTATTTGAAACAGATTATGATCATGTTCTTTAGAAACTCCAGTATATTCAGAAAAGAACTTCTGTGCTTCCTCATCTGACAACACATTGACTTGGACTACTTGAAGAAGGGAAGCATCCGCAATTTGTGTGCAAATATTTGAGTATCTTGATGTCAACAACAACTTGACGCCTTTTGGCAAAGGACTTGTTAGTCCAATATCTTTTATTTCAACCTTCTCCCACACATCATCTAATATAACTAGAATCTTTTTTTTATCCTCTTCTAACTTTTTTTCAAATTTTCTACGGAGACTATCTGCCCTTGCTGTTACAGTTTCTTCACGTAAACCTTCGCCTCCAATGCATACGGCTATATCATTCTGAATTGAAAGCATGTTAGGATAATGTTTGCTTGGTCAACTCTTGACCGAGTAAGATACTCACGTGTGTTTAATGTGGACTCAACAAAGTGGATGTCATGGGTATCACACGAAGGCTACAACGTGGGGTTACGTGCTTTAATTGTTAATTGCAGTTTTTTTTTATTTGTTTCCAGTATTTAAGCAGTAGGAATAGCTTTATTTGTTGAGCACCTTTTCAATTATTCCCTTGTACTCGTATTTTCAATTTGAGAAGTAAAACCCAGAAAATTGTCCCAAATATCGCTTCTGTTGTGCATTGTTTGATCTCTGATTTCACCAACACTTGGTATCAGAGCTTCAAGGTTCAACGTACATGCCCAAATACCCCCGTTACAATACGATGTCAGTTGTGGCGACTACTTCTTCAACACCGAAGGAAACTAATTCAGTTTCTCTTCAAATTCCGACACTCACACCAACAAATTACACTACTTGGGCCATCAAGATGGAGGCTGTGATGGATGCTCAAGGTTTATGGGAATCTGTCGAACCGGTAGACGGAATTGCGGTCGACGAGAAGAAGAACAAAACTGCAAGAGCATTTATCTTTCAAGCGATTCCGGAGGACGTCTTGTTGCAGGTGGCAAAGAAAAAGACGGCTAAGGAGATCTGGGAATCGTTGAAGACGAGATATGTTGGTGCTGCTCGTGTGCAAAAGGCACGGTTACATACTCTTACAAGTGAGTTCGAAAAGATGAAGATGAAAGATGGTGAGTCGATTGACGAGTTCGCTGGAAGATTGAGTGGGTTGGCTTCGAAGTATAACAGTGTCGGTTCTACACTTGAAGATGAAAAATTGGTGAGAAAATTGCTGGATGGGGTCCCGGATATGTATCTTCAACTTGTTGCCTCTATGGAGCAATATTCGGATGTGGAGACGATGTCGTTTGAAGAGGCGGTTGGCCGATTGAAAGCGTATGAAGACCGTCTAAAGCTCCGTCAAGGTAACTCGAGTGGCGACAATGGTTTGTTACTTACAAAAGTAGACAACCACTTGAACACAAAGAGAACAAGCAAGACTCCATTCTCGGGTAGCCGGGGTAGAGGTTCGTTCTCAAATGACCGGGGCGGTAGATCGAGTTCAAGGGGGCGAGGAAGTACTCGAGGTAGAGGTAACCGGGGTGGTTACACAAACACTCATGACACAAACAACCGAAAGCCAAAAGATAGGAAACACATTAAGTGTTTCAAGTGTGATCAATATGGTCATTATGCCTCCGAATGTAATGAATTGAAAGAGCAGAAGGATGAAGCCAATTTTATTCAAACACAAGAAGAGGAGCATGCTTTGCTATTGAGTGTGCATGGAGAGCAAGTTAAAGATGTGGTTTTTTTGAATGAAGACAAAGTATTTCCAGCCAGAGACGATAATGACAATGAAATCTGGTACCTTGATAATGGTGCCAGTAATCATATGACGGGGGAGAAGACATTTTTCGCCGAACTTGATGGTAATGTGACGGGTCAAGTCAGATTTGGAGACGGGTCGAAAGTACAAATAAAAGGAAAAGGAACAATTTTGTTTAAGTGCAAAAATGGAGAGCAGTTAGTATTGCCAGACGTCTATTTCATTCCGGCTTTGAATAGCAACATTTTGAGCTTGGGGCAGATGACGGAAGTTGGGTACGAGGTGAATATGCGGAGTGATTATTTAAAAATGCATGATGTAAATGGGAGACTCATGATGAAGGTACAAAGATCAAAGAACAGGATGTATAAAATTGCTCTCAAAACATCACAACCTGTTTGTCTTGCAACAAAATTAGATAATGAAGCTTGGCTATGGCATTCAAGATTGGGGCACATTAACTTTCGCAAAATGGAAGAAATGGCGAGGAAAGGTATGGTACGGGGAATTCCGAGTATAAAACACCCAACACAGCTTTGTGAAGGATGTTTGGTTTCGAAACAAACCCGGCAATCGTTTCCGAATGAAGCACAGTGGAGAGCAAAGGAACCACTGGAACTAGTTTATGCGGACCTCTGTGGTCCAATCACGCCTCAAACAGCAGGGGGTAATCGATATTTTCTCTTGATTGTTGATGATTTTTGTAGATTCATGTGGGTGTACATGATTAAAACAAAGGACCAAGCATTCATGGAGTTCAAGAAGTTTAAAACACTTGTCGAGAAACAAAGCTCCTACAAAATCAAGACTCTTCGAACTGACCGAGGCGGTGAGTTCACATCACGAGCATTCAACCTATTTTGTGAAGAACATGGTATCAATCGGCAGTTAACGGCACCCTACACACCGCAGCAAAACGGTGTTGTAGAGCGTCGAAACCGAACAGTTCTTGAAGCAACCAGGTCGCTATTGAAGACGATGAAAGTGCCAGATACGTTTTGGGGGGAGGCAGTTCGTCATGCCGTTTATGTCCTGAATCGGGTGAGTACGAAAGCATTGAACAACATGACGCCATACGAGCGGTGGAAAGGAAGAAAACCGACACTCCAACACTTGAGAGTGTTTGGTTGTGTGGCATATGTGAAGAAGTTCAATGAAATCACGAAACTTAGTGACAGAAGTGAAACTATGGTGTACCTTGGTGTTGAAAAGGGAAGTAAAGCGTATCGTCTTTACAATCCTAAAGAAAACAAAATTGTGGTGGGCCGTGATGTAGAGTTTGAAGAGAAAAAGATATGGGCCTGGAATTCGATCCATGTGGGTGAGCCCACATATGCATCTGGGAGTTTTAATGTGCAGGTCAAAATTGGGAGCAATGAAAGTCAAACCCAGAATGTCTCAGAAGAATTTTCAAGCCCTAGCTCGCCATTGCAATATGGTGGGTCATCCCCTGCCACAATTTCACCTGGCAATCAGCAAGATGATGGTTCAAGTGATTATTCTATCAGCTCACAACATTTTTCAAGCAACGATTCAACTGGTAAACATGCTCCGTTCGATGACACACCTCCACAAGGGCAGAGAAAAATTCAAGATGTCTATCAGAACACGACACCTATGAACGAGAATGAGGTACGTGAGTTGTATGATAGAGAATCTGAATTATTGTTGATTAATGATGAACCATTAACCTACAAAGAGGCAGTGATTGATAAAGATTGGTTGGGGGCCATGAAAGAAGAGTTGAACTCCATTGAAAGAAACAAGACCTGGTCTCTAGTTGAATTGCCAAAGGGTAAGAAGGTGATAGGTTTGAAGTGGGTTTTTAAACTGAAAAAGGATGCAGAGGGTAATGTCACCAAACACAAAGCTCGTTTGGTCGCCAAAGGGTACGTACAGAGAAAAGGTGTCGACTTTGATGAGGCTTTCGCGCCCGTTGCCAGGTTAGAAACTATTCGTTTACTATTAGCATTGGCAGCAAAAGAGGGATGGGTTGTTCATCATCTTGATGTCAAGTCAGCATTCCTTAACGGTGATCTCGAAGAGGAAGTATATGTATCCCAGCCGGATGGTTTCGTGATTGAGAAGAAAGAGAATTGTGTCTATAAACTCAGAAAAGCGTTGTATGGGTTGCGACAAGCGCCAAGGGCATGGAATGCTAAACTCGACAAAACACTAAAAGACATGGGGTTCAAGAGATGCTCTCAAGAACAGGTTGTGTACAAACTCCAGAAGTCAAAATCTGATCTTATCGTAGGTGTCTACGTTGATGATCTTATTGTAACAGGGGCAGACGAGACGAAGATAAAGGAGTTCAAAGAAAAGATGAAAAAGGTGTTTGATATGAGTGACTTGGGGAAGCTAAGTTATTATCTTGGAATTGAAGTTGAACAAAGTGAAAAAGTAATTGTTCTGAAGCAAACTAGATATGCGAAAAAGATCTTAAAGTCGGCTGGAATGTTGGAATGCAACCCATCAAAATGGCCCATGGAACCGAAGTTACACTTGACCAAAGATGAGAAAGGAGAAGCTGTTAACCCAACTATATATCGGCGACTTATAGGAAGCCTTCGGTACTTACTTCACACGAGACCAGATCTCAGTTACTCTGTGGGCGTTGTGAGCAAGTATATGCAGGCGCCAAAGGTATGTCATTTTTTAGCCGTTAAACAAATCCTTAGATACATAAAGGGTACAGTCGGATATGGGCTGAAATATGAAAGGGGAGGAGATGGCAACTTGATTGGATTTAGTGATAGTAGTCATGGGATGGATTTGGATGATCGCAGAAGCACAACTGGAACTGTTTTCTACCACGCAAACAACCCGGTTACGTGGTCTTCTCAAAAACAGCGTACTGTGGCTCTCTCCTCCTGCGAGGCAGAATTTATGGCAGCATCGGCTGCAGCGTGTCAAGCTTTATGGCTGAGAAGTCTGCTCAGTGAATTAACAGGTATGGAACCTCAAACTGTGAAGTTACTTGTTGATAATGAATCCGCTATTGCTTTGATGAAGAACCCCGTCTTCCACGGGCGAAGCAAACACATAGATATAAAGTTCCACTTCATAAGAGAGTGTGTGGAAAGAAGTCAGATTCGGGTAGAGCATGTTAGTGGTGAAATGCAAAGGGCTGATGTTTTGACCAAGGCACTACCTCGGATTAAGTTTGCTGAAATGAGGGCATTGCTGGGAATAAATGATGTTGGGGAACAAGCCAACATTAAAGGGGAGAGTATTGGTTAATGTTTGCTTGGTCAACTCTTGACCGAGTAAGATACTCACGTGTGTTTAATGTGGACTCAACAAAGTGGATGTCATGGGTATCACACGAAGGCTACAACGTGGGGTTACGTGCTTTAATTGTTAATTGCAGTTTTTTTTTTATTTGTTTCCAGTATTTAAGCAGTAGGAATAGCTTTATTTGTTGAGCACCTTTTCAATTATTCCCTTGTACTCGTATTTTCAATTTGAGAAGTAAAACCCAGAAAATTGTCCCAAATATCGCTTCTGTTGTGCATTGTTTGATCTCTGATTTCACCAACACTCCCAAGAGTAACTTTCACAAAGAAATCAAACATCTTCTTGTCTTCTGCAACTTTTTTAAGTTGTTCCATCATGGTGGTTTTTCCTACACCTCCCATTCCACACAAGGCTATCACTTGACTCTTGTTGTCGTCTTGTTGAAGGAGCTTCAATGCATCGTTGAACGGCACGTCTCTGGACTTGAAGTCATCTCCACCCGGTGACGATGATAACGGTGTAGAAATGGTGGAGGATGTGTCTCTTCCAGTAGGCAATGGGGCATCGGTCCAAGTAATGTCAGAATATTTTGAAATAAGTTCTTGGATCCTCATAGTAGCCTTAGAAGCGTTTCTTCCCACTCGATACCTATTCTTCAAGTGCAAACATCCAATGTCATCATTTGGGATGCTTTGGACTTCATCCTTGACCTTCTCAACGTCTCCCTACCAAGCCTCTACACGAGCAGGTATCTCTTTATCATTTGTTTCGTTTCTGTTCTTGTGCTCTATAACTTCAGTGCTTGTATCCACCAAATCTTTCAATTTATCTTTCATGCCCGTAACATGTTTTGTAGAGCAAAACACATATCCTAGGTGTTTCGTGATATGACTTGCCATAAATTTCACAACAGGAGCAACGACTTGGTCATATAAAATCTGCTCCATTTTCCTGATCGAGACCAACAAATCACGCAAACATATCAACAAAAACAAGTTAAGTCTAGTTTCAACTTCAAAAGTTAAATATTGCAAGAACACACAAATAAGAAAGTCAATTATCAAGTGATTTAGGGTCTTCAATAATCAAAAATGAAATCTTACTTGCAAAGTTTATTTAATTAGAATATCGTCATACTAAATAAAATAAATAAGAACGCAATCATACAGTTATGTACATGATCTTAATGTGAATTCAATACAATACTAGTTTTAAGCACTGAACTATGGGTTGGAAGAAAAAACCAAAACCACATCATCTTAATGTGAATTTAATACAATACTAGTTTTAAGCACTGATTTAAGAAAAAAAAAACCAATCATACTAAGACTTTAACTCTAAGGGGGCGTTTGGTTTGCGGATTGATTTGGAAGATTGGAATTGGAAATTGTTGGAATTGTATGTTGGGTTAATCGGTTCGTTCATACGGGTCGCACGAATCGCATGTCGCGGGTTCAATTCGGGTCACCGGTTACGAATAAAAAGAGCAAATAAATCAAAGGTAAAAAGGTCATTATTTGGATTACTTTGTGGCTTTCTCTACAAGTTGAAAGAATAAAGAAATGGTCAGATTTGACCGAGATCAAAGGGGAAGGATGTTGACCGAATTTGATGCATGTGGACGTTGATGGAAATGAACGTGGAGTTATATTTTTGCATGTGTTTTTTCTACTAGTTTTGTAGTATATATAGGAGTAGCAACAAATGCTTATATTCAAAGACATACAATTCAGTGTGTGTCATCAAGAACAATATTTTTATTCTATTTCCAGATTTAATAGCACTTTTAACAGGTCTGATGGTACCGAAGGAGAACAAACCTAATTGTTCATATATTCAAAGACGACAGCAGCCAAATCGCCGAAGTTGAGTTGTAGGTTAATGGGTCTTGATCGATCTTGTAGCATATTTATTACATGGGATCATATTTGCAAAATCAGGGAGAGTTGTAGGTTAATGGGTCTTGATCGATCTTGCAAAATCAGGGAGAGTTACAAATGCCCGAAAACTGTTCGATGAAATGCCCCACAGAGACACAGTTGTTTGGAACACAGTGCTCACTTGTTATACCCATCTAGATCTTTACCAAGATGCTCTGTTATTGTTTCACGAAATGACAGGAGTTAGCAACACCAAATCTCGATTCTAAGCTTCTATGCACAAATCGGTAGTCCTGCTGATGTGGTGAAGATGTTTGAGTCGATGAAGACTCTAACCCAAGTTTCTTGGAATGCGATAATCGATGCTCAAATGAAAATCAGAGATACCCACAAAGCAGTTATCGCGTTTCAGCAAGCCCCTGAAAAGAATGTTATTTCATGGACTTCAATGATGAGAGGCTATGTTAGAAATGGTTGAGATTTTTTGAATTGAGTGAGTTCAATTGAGTGTGTTCGTGTGGCACTTCAAGAAACAAATGTCCTAAGTCAACACTGTAAAATTCATCAAATCTGTAAGTCTAACACTGCAATTGGTTTATCTAATGCTTGCAGTCACTGTCATGGCACTTCAAGAAACAAATGTCCTAAATCAGCAATTGCAGCCCATGGTCAGATTTGGGGTACTTATGATGAATTTTACTGATTTTTGTCTCTTAGATGGTGATTATGAAGCTTATTGCTGAATGTTAGATGGAGCTCGATGGTGGGTGGTCGAGGCTGATGGTGGTGGCGGCTGATGGTGGTGGGGGGTGGGTGGTGGCGGCTGATGATGGTGGGGGTAATTGTGCGACATAACAAGAACGTTGGGGGGGGGGGTAATATTAAAGGGCAATATAGTCATTTCACATTAAAGTTAACAGATCTGTTAACAAATTTGAGGCCGGGGGGTAAGGTTGCGACATAACAGTGAACAGTGGGGGGTAAAATTGCAATTATTTCCTTAGGGGGTAGACATGCCAATGACCCCTAACCTCAGGGGGTAAAATTGCAGTTTACTCTAACTTTAATTTAGATAAAAAATTTCACTTTTGCCCTTAGACTTTTCATTTTAGTAGTTTAGAGTTTTGGGTTTTAGAAGAAAACCAAAGAACATACGTGAAGCTTATTGGATAAGAAACGATGTCATATTCAGGAGGAGGAAGCAACAGAAAGATTATACATAAAAAAAGTTGGTTCCTTTTTCTAATATCAATGTGTTATTTTAAAAAGCAAATTGCATTTTTCGTCCTTCATGTTTCTCTTTGAACTTCTAAAATTACACCGGCTCTTTTTTACGTTTGCACATGATAACAAATGGTGTCCTTATAGCTTAACCCAGTTAACTTTTTTTTGCTCATGTGAGGGCATAATAGTCTTAACCCAGTTAACTTTCTCTCTCTACAAACACACCCTGTTTTTTCAATCTTGATTTAATCAAGATCAAAGCTTTTTGATCGTTCACATCTTTTTCAGCAAACACAGCCATCAAATTCACATATAAAAACTAGGCCTCACATCCCAATACAATCCGATCAACTATCAACAATTCGATTTCAAAAATTCATATTTTCATTTACTCGGTTAAAGGTTTTTATCAAGGGCAAAATAAGAAGACTCTCTGGAAAAACTGGACCGAGACGTACAAAGTGTCAGGATGTGGCGGTGGACGACGGAGGTTTTTAAGGTGGATTTGGTTACGATTATTAGGTGGTTCATGATATTTGTTGTGAAAGATGAAGAAGCATAGGCTGCTGATTTTGAGGTGAATGTTGTAAAAGTGCAAAGGAGATTCGGAATGCATTAAAGACAAGGCATATCAGTGTAGATCAAGTAGAGAAGGCACGTCTTCAAACACCTAGAACTGAGTTCGAGATACTGAAATGAAGGCGGGAGACACTATTGATTAATTCACCACAAAGCTAAATAGCATTGTCACTAGGGCAAGACGTCTTGGATCAACCAACTTTAGTACAAAAACTTCTAAGTTGTGCACCTATAAGGTTCGTTCAAATTGTTGAAACCATTGAACAATTCGCTCATCTAGACACAACAACTCTAGATGAGACAATTGGAAGATTGAAATCCTTTGAAAAAGAACCAATCTAATGGATGAAGATCCAATGGACAACCAAGACAAACGGTTGTACACACGACATGACAAGAACTATGGTTGTGTAAGGCGTTTTGGTTGTACACACGACATGACAAGAACTATGGTTGTGTAAGGCGTTTTGGTTGTACACACGACATGACAAGAACTATGGTTGTACACACGACATGACAAGAACTATGGGTCAAAGTTAATAGGTGGTTTATGTAAATAGGTTAAAGTAGTTTTAGTGTTTATTATGTAGCCTTTAGAAGTCAAGGGTTCTAGTGTGTTAGAAATCAAACTTAATAACTTCCATATGAAGGGCTGCCACGTTTAGGAAAGTCACGATGCTTTGGAATTGGCATATAGTCATGTCGTTTAGATTGTAAGGTTAAATAACCCATACACTAATCATTGTAATATAATCATATGGTCAATTGTCAAAGTGGATTGTTCAAACAAAATTACCCTTCTGTTAAAAATAATTACATTTTTATTACTTTATTACCTTGTATACCTTTTATTACTGTCTAACTATTTTATGTACCGTTCAAAAAAAAAAAAACTATTTTATGTTCTTATTTGTTTTGTTACATGCAACTTTGGAGTTGGGCTTGGCTTGAAACATGACAACAACTTTGGAGTTGGGATTGGACTTGACAACTGCTGCTAATGGGCTGGATGGCTGGATACGCGGAGAAGTTGTTAGAAAGTCTTGTCTTCATATGAGATGTATTAATCACACATGTGTACAAAATATCTCTCTGTTCCTTTTTCTTCTCTCTCTTAGACTATAGGGTGTGGTCATTACCCTTATGACCACCATGACCCTCCATGTTAATGCCATATAACTCACCTCTAATCCACCATCCAAAACCACTATCCTAAAGGTGTGATCATGACCCAAACCACTAGCCCCTTATTTATTTTAATTTATCTTTGTCTAAAGAGGAAAAAGGAAATGATTTGTTGAAAAATGGAAAGGAGGACCATGGTTGCCATGGTTTAATCCATGCAAACCATGGTGGATCAATCAAGGGGGTGGTTTAGCCTTCTATTCATGTTCCTAGGTGGCAAATCATGTACCAACCATGACCCCCATACCCTATAGCCTTAGGGTTTGGTCAGTTCTCATAGATCTTGTGTTGAGATCGAGTGTTCATAGCCTAGATCCGTTTTAAAGAGTGCAGATAAGGTTGTGAGAGATTATTGTGTCTATTTCATCTTCGGTTGTTCTGGATTCAATTGTGTTAAGAATAATAAACAGTTTCTTCATTAGATCCATGTATTTTTGACACCTTCCTTGTCATTTCCTCCTTCTCGTGTATGCTTCGTCCGCCTTGTACATGATCCAAGCACTTGAAGTTGAATGCATTTTTTAGTTTAAACAAAGTCGAATGATTTTAAGAGAACAATGAAATTATTTACAGTAGCAGTCGCTTTTTACTTTTTATCCTTTAGATAATTTCCACTTTTTTCCCCAAAACTTAAAAATTACAAATTTAGACACACTATCAAAACAACTGTTGGGAAACACAAAATCGAAACAAATAACAAAAATACAAAGAACAAGCAACTAAAAGCAATTATAACAGCAATAAACTACATTCACACTAAACATCGAAGAACCATAATAAAAATAAAAAACAGAAAAAGAAACACATAATATGACATGTAGCATGGAATTGAATCAACTTGCAAGCAGAAGAACAGAATCTACATTCATAGATAAAGCTCATTGATGAAGAAAATACCTCTCTTTTGCTTGTGATCTTCTTTCTTCAAAATCTGTGGTTGAGAATGTACTGGTAAGTGTAAACATAAACAAGATGATTGATAAGTGGGGTTTTATAATAGTACAGTTTCATGGTTGGTCCCCGAGATTTGAGCCATAGTTCGGCTTTCGTCCATCTTTTTTAATTTTCTGCCTTGGAACGCCAATCAAGTATCTATTTCTTTTATTCCTAGTCACTAATTTTTCTTTTAGTTTAGGAGCTATGTAGTTTTAATATAGTAGCACCCTAAACTAACAAATATGTTAATGTTAGAATCTCCGTCTCCATCTATATAATTTAACTAAACAACATTTTTATTTATTTGTTTATTTTTTAAAAATCTTTCACATTCAACTTTATATATTTATCACTATCTTACTCATAAACACTAATTTTATTTTATTTTTTTTATTTCCTACACACTTATAATAAGAATATAAAGAGTTATGTGCAAACTTCTAAATATAGTAATGTACTTTAGTTTCTAAGAACGTCTAGGAGGAAAATGACGCAATTTTAAAATTTGGCCTGAAATGGCAAAAAATAAACAAACCACAAGGACGTAAATGACATTTAATTCTTCTTATATTTTGTTTTTATGTATAGCTCTTAGGTTGTGGGGTATGAGGCTTGGGTTGGGGCGTGGGTTGGCTGAAAACGCCCAAACCACCACCCCGTGGGCTTGGGTTGGGGCTTGGCTTTGGGCGTGACCCCTTTGGCGTGGGTTTCAGCCCGGACGTGGGGCGGGGCTATGATATGACATGGCGGAATCTCATTGTCCAAGAGCACTAGCCATGGCTTGGCCACGCCAGCCCACCCAGCCACACCCCTTTGAAATTGGATTTTAATCTTCATGCCCCCAACCCACGCCCACCATACCCACATTCTTAGGAAATAGTTGATTGAAAGTTTCAATTTTTCTTTCTAAATATCCAAAAGGAACAGTGGAAGGTGGGGTCTACTGGTGCACTAAAAATTACAATGTTTGACTTGATAGCTGAAACAAAAAAGATGGCGGGCTTGGCTTTGGACGTGACCCCTTTGGCGTGGGTTTCAGCCCGGGCGTGGGGCGGGGCTATGACATGACATGGCGGAATCTCATTGTCCAAGAGCACTAGACATGGCTTGGCCACGCCACGCCACCCAGCCACACCCCTTTGAAATTGGATTTTAATCTTGGGTGCCTCATACTCCACGTGTCATACCATGCCCTCAACCCACGCCCACCATACCCACATTCTTAGGAAATAGTTGATTGAAAGTTTCAATTTTTCTTTCTAAATATCCAAAAGGAACAGTGGAAGGTGGGGTCTCCTGGTCCACTAAAAATTACAATGTTTGACTTGATAGCTGAAACAAAAAAGATGGCAGATTAAAAAAAATTGTTATATGAAATGCCTTGTAATAAAAAATAATATAAAGGAGTCTAGCAGACCCAGGTTAATATTAATATTAATAGTATTTATATTTATATTTATATTTTGTAACAGTGATGGTGGAAAAATATGTAATTTTAACTAGTAAACGTCGAAAAAATAAATGTTTTCAGGCTTAAAGAAAAAAGTAGCAATTTTTATGAGATAAGAGGGGTTTGATCAAAATTTCTATGCATTATCAATAGATTATGTATTATTGTCTAGGTGGAAATAGCATCTTAGGTCGTTATGCATACCTTTCATTTTAGTTTTTCTTTTTCAAACATAAAAGGAAGCATTTATTCATAACATTTATGGTGTTAGGTGAGGGTGAAGACGATTTGCTTTTTTTTTTCTTTTTTGAAAGGTAATTATATAAACAAACGGCCTGGCTGGCAAAAAACCAACCAGAACCTATCCAAGATTACAACATATACAACGGGAACTACACCAATCACCCCAAACCAAATTACAATGCTTCGATCTACTTTTTAGCCATAGAAAGCCAATACTTTCTATTATCCACTTATCTAGGCAATTTTATTATCCACTAAGGAATCCTAGAAAGTATTCCACAACATTAATTTTACCGTTAAGCATCAATTTTGATGGGTGTTTTAGATTGTTTTTCAATAGTTGAACATCTAACTAAACTATGTTGTGTGATATTGCATCTACTTTTATATGGTTTATTTTGTTGTTTTTTATGTCAATTCCTTTGGTTATACTTGATTGCTCTTTGTAAATTAGTTGTCCTGATAAATTTGTATTAAAAATAAATTACGTGAAACCTGCCACGCAACATGCGCCATAAAAACATTACAACCCGTGGGTTTCACGATGCTATCTCTACTTCCTTTGCCCCTAAACGGACTCTTACTCCGTCGACTATCATTAACACTCCCAAGTTGGCTTGGGAGTTCATGTTCAATGCCTTGCCAGCTGCTCAAAGGTATGTTGATTCCTCTCTGGATCAGAGGATCATGGATGATCAATATTGTCTTTATGTGACAACTTTGGGAGGAGTGTTGAGATATATCCTGCGTCACTCAATCTCTCTTTTCCCTCTTGCTTCATATGATTTTTCTATGGTTAGTCCTTCCATGGCTTCTATTTATGCTTATTGTAGGGTGAGCTCCGGGAGACCCTGGGTCATTTAGAAACGGTTCTCCAGGAGAAAGAATCTGGATAGGAGGATGAGAGAGGCTGCATGGTGAGAGGTCGAAAAGGAAGATATGAAATATTTGATGTAAACTTAAACAAAAAGCGGAAGTTAACAAACTTTTGGGAATTGTTTGGTTTTTGACGTGGCTTGATCTTCATCCGATGCTCAAACTTAGTTGTTACCTACAATTAGATTTCATTCAAACAATTGTATTCAAGTTATTTGACCAGAAAACAAAAACATTTTTTCTGATTCAGGGTGGGCCCCCGCCACGCGGAAGGGTAAGCCTAGGGGTGGAACTAATTAAGAATGAGCTCAACCCTTTATTCGTATTCGCAGTGTACTTTTTTTTTTTTTTGATTTTATACATAGCCTACCCAAAAACATATACGAGGATAACCCTAAAAGAAAATTAAGAAACTTGATATTATTCATTAAGCCCAAAACACGTTCAGTAACAAAACATAAATAATTAGTTTTATGATAATTAAGCCCTAATTATAATAACTAATAAAACTCATATAATAGAATAAGTGATCTTGTGCATCTTATGGTTGAAATTGAACACATAGTTCTTGTCCTTTGGTTTATTGGGTAGTGAAACTAGCTTTGGTTTTACCGGTTACAACTGCAACCGTTGAAAGATGTTTTTTTTTTTTGAAAATTGAAGATTATCAAGACGGATTTACGCAATCGAATGGGCCCGTAATTTTGAACAATGCTATGTTTGTGCGGTCAAAAATGATTTTTTTCATAAATTAAAAGACGACGATGTGATGGAACGATTTCAATCTATGAAAAAAAAGATGCCAAATCTATTAGTTATTTGTTTACTTTATTAATTTATTGTCTTTTTTTTTAATATTGTATGATTGCACGGTAAAAAAAATTATGATACCCCTGATTTAATGGGCTAGCTCCGCCACTGGGTAAGACCGTTCTCTCGCATAGCGCGAGGGCTACTTACTTAACCAGATCCATTGACGGGCTCCCACTCGCCACGCAGAGGGGCCAGGTCTCTCCCTGGCGATGCTCGAGTGAGACACTTTTTAAGAAGGTTGTCACTGTTTTCCAATTTTCTCATACTCAAGCCATTTTTTCAACTTTTCACTAAGTTTATACTAAGTTGGTCCAAACCCAAACTACTCTATCTATCACTCCCACTCATTGATCTCTTGTTTACTCTCTTATTTTTCATTATGAAACAATAACTAAAGTTTTATATAAAAAAATAAAAACTAAAATTCATCTCATTACATAAAACAAATAATCTTGTTATATACATCTCTTTTTTTGCTTTTCTTTTTTTTCCTTTATAATATTTAGGATGACTATAAAGTTTTACAATCTCACTTACACAGAAACATCACCTTACAATTATGATAATGACACCAGGACAAAAATCGCCAAATATATTCCAGGCCCATGTGTCAATTATTGAAGGATGTGGGGACACGTGAGCCCAATATGCACATAGTTGTTGAAGTATGTGGGGACATGTGAGCCCAATATGCACATAATTGATAATGGCACCCACTATACACACACTCCTATAATCTTATTTTCAAATTTGTAGTGCATATGGACCGTATAGCCTTATATGGCTTGTATAGAATGCTATTGTATAGAAATAAATGCAGTGGAATGTTTTTTTTTGTTTTACATGTATACGAGCCGTATAATATCATACGAGCCGTATACAATTGTATACGAGCAATATAATGTTATACGACCAAATGTGTTTATTTTTGTGAGGTTTTGGGTTTTTAAGATCTGTATACGAGCCATATAATGTTATACGACCCGTATATAAGTTAACCGACGATAGGTTGTGAGAGTAATAGGAATATGATTGCTGAAGGTTTTCAGTATTCGGAGTTTGTTGGTCACATATTTGTGTGTTGCAGTTTGGAAATATGACTGAATAGAGATCATAGCCAACCTAAATCCATGAATTCCTGTGTCTTGTATTTACCAACGATGTTCTGATGTTATAGTTTAGTTAAAAAAATGCAACTTTTTTCTAAACTTATTGCAACCATCATTATCTTTCAATGGAAAAAATGCAACCTTTTTTTACAACAAACATAACTTTGTAACATAAATTTAATTGAATTACACCAAAACAATAATAACACTATCATTAATAGTCATATGTTGACTTGAATACACTTGTCCAAATTCAAATAACAATATAGTCACCACAAAGTGTGAATTACAATAACTTAATAACGAGACGTGAAAGCATTTTACTTTTACCAATCTTCCACAATCTTCAACATCTGGTAGTTGTTTCATAACCTTCCACATCATAGCTTCTAAAGTCAGTCGCTAGCTATCAGTATGGTTTTGCAACCACTTTTGTGAAATGATAAAGCATGAATCAAGGATCTTGGGGCTCGAGTTCTTTTCTTCTGCACATCAACATTGTTCTAAATATATTTTCTTCAACTTTAAAAAATGTAAATACTAGTTTATATTCTCAATCTCCTTAGTAGAGGCCAACTTACTTCCTCAGCTTGTAATGTCCAGTTTTGATCATTTATATTCTCAATAAGATTTGCAAAATAGGGTGTTGGTAAATTTCCTAAATTTGATCATTCTACTAGAAACTGAAACAAAAAATAACTTAAAAAAACATCACACTAACTTAAAATAACTTATGAGAAAATACTGCAATTGGTCTAAGTTCATCATTTAGATGAGATAATTTAACCTGTTTAAAAAATGCGTTGTTCGAATCAGGAATGCTAACTCAATAATTTAGCCTTGAATATAATTTAAATGCAAGCTCATTGTATTTAAAATCCAAAGTACCTTTGTCTTTATTTCATTAGAGCATCTCCAACAGTGCTCTACTTTGGTAACCTAATATTGTGTATTATAAGCTGCAAATTAACAAGATTTAGAAACCTACCAGTAAAAAATATCATTCAAGATTCCATATACCTCTTATTTACATGGTGGAAAGCAACTTTCAAAGTTTTCCGACATTATAATTCAAACAGAGGGATGTCTTAACACTTTACAAGACCATGTGTAGTGGTTAAACAATATAATGCCTCCACCATGGGGCATTATTCGACACGTGGCAGTCCAGTCAGCATGGGGCGTTATTACAAAAGTGGCGTAGTGGGAATAATGCCTGATAATGCCCCTTCCAATCATTAAACAAAAAAAAAAAAACAAACTATTTTCTCATTGGTGGGTCAAACCCAGTCAACCATTCCACAAACCATGTTAGGCGTTTTATATATAATGCCCCACCATTTTTTTTAAATAATGCCCTATAATACCCTATGTAATGGGGAAGGGGACGTTTTTTCCCAAATAATTAAATAAAAGAAATTTAAAAGAGTTTGAGTAAATTTCTAAAATAATCCTTGTGGTTTTATATTGGCCAGTTTCATTCAAATATCCTCAACTTAACAGAAAAAATAAACTAAGTTAGTGGTTTGGATGAAAATGGCAAAAAGTTACAAACGTTGAGGGCAATTTGATATAAAAGTGTCATTTTAGACGAAAATGGCAAACCTGCCCAAACCTCAGGGACAAGTTTGGCAATTAACTCTAAAAATAAACATACATAGAGACACTACATATTATAAACACTATCCACAACTACAAAAAGAAGTGGCTCACGTTAGCAGGTAATAGTGAATGCCTTCAATTGGGCAAAAAGGGAGGCATGTGTAACAGTACCAGGCACCTGCCTGGCACTCCTCTATTGGCCCAATAAAATTACGAATTTTTCCTGATTAAAAATTATGAATTTGCCATCAGTTCAAATTTATGTTTTCGCTCCCGCTTAAAAAAAAAATTACGCTTTTGCTCTCAGCTAAATATTTCAAATTTACCCCCGGTTAAAAAATTACGATTTTGCCCCATTTCAATTTACAGTTTTGCCATTAGTTTTTTTTCCCTTAAAAAAGATTTTTCCATTTGTTCAAAATTATGTTTTTACCCCACTTAAATAAAAAATAAACGCTTTTGCTCCTGGCTAAAATTTTCAATTTTGCCCTTGGTTCAAAATTACGATTTTGCCCCGTATAAATTTATAGTTTTGCCATTAGTTTTTTTCTCACAGCCAAGTTACGATTTTACCCTCAACTTAACTTTACATTTTCCCCATGGTTTTTGTTAGTTTTCCTGGTGACATTGCAATTTTGCCCACAGTGTAAAATTACAGTCGTGTCGGCAACTTCCTGGCACTCCCCCGTTGGTCCATTTAGTTTACAATTTATCCCCGAATTAAATTTATGATTTGGCCCTCAGTTAAAAATTACGTTTTTCCCATCGTTTTAGTTTTTTTTACCAAAACTATAAAGTTTTTTTTGTATTAATTGGTTTACTACCGTCTTATCATCTTTTTTGCTTTTTTTCCCTAGGAAAATTATAGTAGTCTTTTTTTAATTGGTTGAGAAATATTCGGCCCTCACCCCGCAACGCGGACGGGGCATCTACTAGTTATAAAACGTTAACTTAAGATTTGATATAGATATTTTTGTTATAAATATAAAGAAATACACATATAAACGAGCATCATCTTATTCTATTTAATTTTAGTAGGTAATTACTCAATATGCAGTGTTTGTATTCCCAGCCGTATCGTGCGGGGCCCTTCTAGCACATATATATGTATATTTAAGTGACCCACTAACACACGTATCACCCAATATGTTCAATTAAGTTAGTATGGTCAATATTAGTCAGCTAAGGTCAACGTAGGGAAGCTAATCGAACCCGAACTCGACGGGTAAACCTGAAACCTGACATATTTGGGGCGGGTTTGGGGTTGGCTAATCGGGTTTGGACAGGTTTAAGACTAGTTTTTATTTATTTTATTATATTTTTTTGCGGATTTGGGATTTTGTGAAATACCCGATTACCTGATAAGGTGTACCCATTACCCGATTTTATACCTGATATAATTTATTTTATGTTTTTAAATATGTATATATGTGGTACATCCATTTTTATACACACACACACATATATATATATATATATATCTTATTTCATATATATTATAGTTATTTGATATATTATCATAGTGATACTAAATGTAACTAATTCTTGATGGGTTTTGGGTCAGGTATATTTACTAGGTAAATTTTTTTACTTATACCTATGACCTCTTCCTATCTAAAACCTAGAGGAGTTTTCCCTCTACCACTAGGCCAAAGCCTCTGTGACAAAACAAGAGTTTATTTAACTTTTACAATACAACATTTTAAAATAAAAATTACATTTAAATTTTCATAAATTTAACTTTTTTAACAAAAGTTGCAAATTTCATTAAAATGTGCAACTTTTTATGAAAAATATTGCATTGAATGTTCTAATGCAACTTTATCTTCAACAAAGTTGTATTAGAGTCAAATGTAACTCATTAAGAAAAGGTTGCTTCTAAAAAGTTGCATTAGGCCTTTTTTCTAGTAGTGAATGCACCCCTCCCATACACTTTAAATCGTTTTCTTTTCTAGCATTTTCAATTGAAACTTATTACATAGTTAATTCTTATAGGATGTGTTGATCAAGCCTTGAACCGAACATATTTAATCTTTAACCATGAACTCTGATTACCAACTTGTAAGACCCGGACTTAAATAACTAAAAAATTATATAAAAGTATTGCATTTATATACAAGTAACGCAAATAAACGTCCATCATATTTCAAGTTTGATAAAAACTTCATAAGTATTTAAAACACTTCAACACGTTAACATTGTTCGGTTCGTAAAATAACTAAACAAAAAGCGGAAGCTTGATCTTCGGTTCTGTTCGATTCTTCGTTATGCTTGATCTTCATCCGTAATATCATAACGATCACCTATGTATCAAATATCATCTCATACGTTAGTTATATGATGCTTAAACATAGTTTCATAACCCAAGTTTACCAAAACAAACAAATAAAAAGATGGTGAGAAGACCCGTTGTAAGCTACGGCATGTATGCCGTAACTTACCGCACCTGTTTTATGTTGTTTCTAGCCATCCCCAGCCGTAGGTTACGGCTGGGAGTGGTAGCCTATGGCACAGCCCAGCTGCAGCATTTCCATTCTTGTCCCTTTTTTACAAACATGTCTATAACTTCCCGATTACTTATCCGTCTCACACAAAAATTGTTTCTACGTGACCAAAAAAACATTTGCCAACATTCTTAACTTATAAACCCATAACTTGGGTTTAAAACTTTATGTTTTACGCTATCAGTTCTAAATTTAGATGTTTATTTATTTGACCCTTTTGCATGTTTGAGCAATCGAGCTTATGAAATTTACATCTTTTTTTGCAAGAACATCATTTTTACGACTTTACCCCATTACCCGGGTTATTAAATTTGCATTTCACGCATCCGTTACCCGTTTTGCGTTTACTCTTATTCGACCCTTCAACCTTTTAATGGTCGAACTTAATTAGTCCGAATTCTTTTCAAGAATTCACAATCTTCCGATTATGACCCATTATCCGGGTCCATTGATTTATTGTTCGCGTTCACGTTACCCGGTTTACGCATGCCTTCGTAAATTTAACCCTTCAATCGGGTTTATGCCGAAGTCAGTACTCTCACACTCATTTCGGTATGCGTTACAACTTCATTTTGACATGTTTGTTTGTTCGTGTGAAATCCATCACTTGGAACAAACCAAACTTATTATTAATTCGTTATTTGATCCATTTGGTTGTTTCATGTGAATTCCATCACTTTAAACAAACCAAACTCATCAACATTCCTTATTTTGATCCGTTTGGTTGTTTCATGTGAAATCCATTACTTTAAACAAACCAAACTTGATGAGTAATTACCATTATTCAGTCACACACAAATAACACAAAATTTAACAAAAACACAACGAAGCGTAAAGCCACGTACCTTAAAGTTTTCCTTTCAAGCGCGTGTCCGCCCCGGCTTGACCACTCAATACTTCACCCAAATTGCCTATAGAGTTCAATGCGATTTATCATGTAGAACTCATAGTACAATTTATGATTCATAAACTTGAAAGTATTCAATTAGAAGGTTCATGTTATGATTCTTCCACACCTTTCAACAACTCACATTCACTTAGGCATTATATCAAACACCTTATGGACATGGATTTTTACACCAAGTTTATTAAGTTTTCACTTCAACAATTACCCATGTTTTTCACACCTTATTAAGTCAATATGACTAGTATAATTGATATCTAGAGCTCACAATATTAACATCAAATACATTAATTATACTACCACAATTCATGTGTTCAACATATCTACAAAAAACCCACTTACATATACGTAGTATATTACCCTAATACTTAATCATAACATTTTCTCTACCATTATTCATCAAGGAATTGCCTCAAATCATGTGGGCACTACAAATTTTATCACAATTTCAACAATCCCTACTTCAACTGCACATCATATGGTTTATCAAGAAATCACTACTTCAACATATACTAGATTTTTGACATACCTTATGATGAGATGATGTTGTAGACTCTAATTTATCAAGCATGCATCAAAATCACTTTGATTTTTAGTTGAGTTAGATGGATTTTTTAAGTTACATCAAAACAGAAGATAGACGGGCAACAAGCTGCTCTGCCACCCCTTTATTTAAAAAAAAAACAAAAAAGCAGACGAACTGATATGTTCACAGACACTAAGAACTATTTTTTTGCATAAGAACGTAAAGAACGATTTTCATACACTCCGAAACTGGCTCAAACTTGATGACTCATTACAATAGTGTTGGAACTCATTAAAGCTAAACTATAAAATCTAAGATCGTAAGGTTCAACGAGTAAGTTCCAACGCCGCTACGGCGCTGAAATGAGTTGAATCAGAGTTCGTTTGAGTCGGTTTTAGAGTCCTAAAAGTCATTCTTAGGCAAACATTAGTTCTGATGTGATCTCTCTCTCTCTAGCTCACACACACACATACATACATACATACATACATATATATATATATATATATATATATATATATATATATATATATATATATATATATATATATATATATATATAGGGTAGGGTTCATGCGAAAACCACCTTTATTGCGAGAACCAATGTGTACCGATACCGTCCCGATCTCAAATTTTGTGTAAACTTGGTACCGATACCGATACCGAAATATGTCGGTACGGTATGGTATCAGTATTTTGAGGGTAAAATTCGGTATTTTACCGATACCGTACCGTACCGATACCGTTTCCGGTACCGAAAAAATTTGGGATCGGGATTTTCGGATCGGGATGGGATCCGGATGGGATGGGATCGGGATCAGGACGGTATTTTATACCAATTGCTCATCCCTACCCCCCCCCCACCCCAAAAACACCTCGAAAAACCTAACAACCCCATCCCCCACCCCAAGCTAAATGCTAACTGCTAAAAACTAAACCAAAAAGCTAAACTCCCAAAAAACCTAAAAAAATATTTAAAAATTTAAAAAAACACAAAAAAAATGTTTAATAATTTTTAATAAAAATCGCTACTTTTAGTATCCATTTTTTTTAATTTTTAATTAACGAAAAGTAGAGATTTATATAAAAAATATTAAAAAGAAAATTTTGTGTGTTTTTTTAGATTTTTTAGGTATTTTTGGTTGTGTTCACACTGGTTATTGCGGTTCTCGCAATAAAGGGTGGTTCCTAACGGTTCCTTCTCATATATATATATATATATATATATATATATATATATATATATATAACAAAAGAAACCAATGAGGGGACACATATCATTAATTGGAGCCATCTAATTTTTAGTTTTTTTCCACTCTCTCCAACTTAATTATATATAATTAATATTAATTAAAAGATAATTATAAAATTAAATTTAATATAAACTTAAACAATTCGTATTGGAGATAATATAATATTTTGAAATTAGATTTCAAAATTATTTATCTTGAAATTAACAAAAGACGTACAATAAATATAAATTAAGATATATAAATGATTTATTTATTTTATTAAACTAAAGTAGTTAAGAGTAGAAACTATTTCAAAAATGTTTATAAGGAGTAAACAAAAACATTAATCAATGTTATTGGTTCTATACTTTTATTTTCGTGGTCAACTTTCAACTTAAATACAGTATTCACTATGTTTACTTGACATTTATAAGAATCATCACCGCAATCACCCCATCCATCATGTATCACATATCGAGTATATCCGTTAGTTTTTTTAAAGATATAATTTTTTATTAGATTCATTCAACCCATGTAATAAATAATAAATGATGTTTTTTTAAAGATATAATATTTTTATTCTTTACTATACAAAATTACATTATCAAAACTCGTGTAATACACCGGGTTTTTTAAAATATAACTTTTTTATTATACGTTATATAAAATTAGATTTATTCAATCCGTATAATATACAGGGTTTATAAAGATATAACAAGATATAATTTTTTATTAATTGGTATATAAAATTATATGTGCTCAACCCATTGTGATTTTCTTAAAAATGTAACTTTTTTCATTATTTAACATAGGGTTATTGGATTTTAGTAATCCTAAGTTTTACGAGTTGGCCGATAATAATCCCAACTTTAAAAATTCCCTCCAATAATCCCAACTTGTAAAACTTTTGTCGCCATTGATCCTTTTCAAACATATAAGAATTTGGTCTACTCAATAGATTCAATTACATCTAGACACTCCTTATTTGATTTAAGTGCACCTATGTTTGAAAAGGATCAATGGCGGCCAAATTTTTACAAGTTGGGATTATTTGAGGGAATTTTTAAAGTTGAGATTATTATTGGCCAATTGGTAAAACTTAGGATTATTAAAATCCAATAACCCTAAAAATTATATTTATTCAATCCATGTAATAAACGAGATTTTAAAAGATATATTGTTTTATTATTTGGTATATAAAATTACATTTATTCAACTCGTGTATTACACGGGGTTCTAACCTAGTATATTTGTAACTAATAAATGTATATAGGATTTAAGTAATTGTTAACGAAAAGTTTTAAAAGCTATTAGAAAATCGTTGGATTTTATTTTCTCAAAATTAAAAATAGTATTAGAAACATGAGTTTGGGGATAAAAATACTTATCTAACTTTAAACAACCTAAGACGTGAAATGTTTTAATGCCGTACGTACCTCTTCCTCTTCTTAACCGAATCGAATTTGGACTCGGTTGGTGCGAAGTTTTTTCATATCTCGTCCCATATCGTACATTCTCTTCTCTCACCCACCCCGTTGTATCAAAGTCATGAAAACTTGAGTTTCTTCCACCACTGTTTATACTCCACACGTGACAATCTTCTTCATTTAAACGACGCACACAAATGTAACGCAAGCTGATGTTGATAACTTGTTCAACTTCACCAAAACATTCCAAGTCTATGTTGAATATCTCTCGGAGGTTACAACAATCATCTATTCTTACTGTTTCTAGATGCTTCAGTAATCGCATTGGATTGGTTGGAAATAGATTCACAAGCCCATCACACCCTTCCACCTTGTAGGTCCCTTTTCGCGGAGGATTACGAACCTAAACCTTGTTATACAAACCTACTAGCGAGTGCGGAATCCAAGCTAGCAAGCAAACCGAGTTAGTAGCAAGTAGAGAAACAAACACACAAGTTCACCGATTAACACAACTTGTATTAATGCAATGAGGGTTCGGTTACAAGCTCAATGTTTACAGAAATGTTCTATAAACTCTCAAAGTGTGTGTGTAAGTTCCGGACAGAATGCTCTCAAGAAGACTCTCTATCTCTCGGTATCTTTCTGTCTGTGTGTCTCTGTCTAAAACTCAACACTGCATGGGTATATATATACCCATACACAGCAGGTCTGGTCGAAGGATCCGATAGATGGTCCGAAGGATCATCTATCGAGGACAAAGTATTCGAAGGATAAGCAGGGACCTCGAAAGATCATCTTTCGAGGTCTAACCATTCGAAGCATATCTTTCGATCACCTCGAAGGATCAACATTATCCTTCGAGGCTATCCTTCGATTCAGACAAACATATCAAACATATTCCAACTGTTGGCCAAGTCAATCCGGAGGATGGTTGACTTGGTCAACTTACAGACTACCAAGGACATCGTTTACATACAGACCGAATACAGACAAAGTACAGACACAAGTGCACCAACAAACTCCCCCTTGGCTGTAGCTTTGTCTTTATCTTCTATAGTTGTAGACTCGTCTCGAACTTCGACGGTCTTTGGTCTTCGAGTTACCAAAACTCTGATGTCCTTTCAAGTCTTCAATGTCGGAGGATCTTCAAAGTCTTCACGTCTTGAAAGCAGAGAGTGTATCAACAAACTACCCGTATCATGTAGGAAGTGTGTTGACAAACTCCCCCTTAACATAAGCTCCCCCTTGAGTTATGCTCGTGAATGGACTTTATCTTTATGAAGTGAGATCCTTGTGGTGTTGATGATGGCCAGCGGCAACTCGATCATCTTCATCTTTTGAGCGCCTTCTCGTCGTGTCTTCATTCCAAAGCTTGTCATCGACCATGTTCTCCTAGCCTTTAGAATCTGCACATGCAAGAAATCTAAACGCGTAATGAGAACAGCTGCTTGGAACATAGAATAAGCAAATGACACACGAATGACCATGTCACAATCAAACACCGTCCGACAGTTTGAAAGTTTAAAATTTGTCAATTTTAGTTTTTAACTTTCAAACATGCAAATTTTTGACCGTTTATGAAGATTTAGTCAGTTCGGTTTTCGTTCAGGTTTCAGGTAACGAAGACTTGAGCTCCAACATCGTACGATCGAAAATAAAGCAGAAATAAAATCTTTTTGGCTTTTAAAAAGTTTATATTAAAACACACCTAAAATCTTTTTGGTATTTTTGAAAGTAAAAGACAACAATTTAAAATCCTTTGAGTGTTATCAAACGACATCACCGCTAATGTCGTGCTGATATGCACCAAACGATGAAACTGTTTAAAAGAAAGCAAAAACAGTTAAGCAGTAAATAAATATTTACAGACATTCTTTTTGTGAGTTTCGAGGGTAAGAGAATCATATGAGTGTACGGTCATGCCAAAACACTCTTGCTGTTCAGTTAGTTAACATTAAGATAAGCATTCTATAACAATTATCGGTATTGTTGTCCACTTAAGCTCAACTTATCAGATGTAATCATGTTTAGATGATACGTTAATGTATGATTTATACTTACCGACCGGTGTTCATCCACATCACGACACATTCCCGTATCAAGGTATGCACGAGAGTTCATCTTACCGGTGAGTATACCGATTATCATCTGTTTGACCGTATAAATTGTGAGATACTCACTTATTTTGATTTGAAAACCAAGCCCTTTGTGATATAATCACTTATTGATGAGGAACTTGATTTTCGTATGCATGAGGGCACAGGTGCAAGTCCGTGAACAGGTCAGTACTTTCGTACAGCAGAGAGACGAACTTGACACCCGGATAAATGTGATATTTTATCACTTATTTGATTTGGACATGTGATTGTTTATCACTTATTGAGGTCGAATGCAGTATGTAATATATACACGTATGTATAGTATCATGGAAGATCTAGACTTGCGTCCCCGTTATTTTTCGGTAAAAGATACAACCATGATACCCAGATGATAAGCAGCATAAAGACCGAATATCTCAGAACCTCGGCAATCTATCAAACGAAATTTCGGTACTAAGACCATATGCCAATGAATGGTTCCCACCTGGTCTTCAGTCGATTAAGATTTATATCACCCTGCACACTTTAAAATGATTGTGAGCCTACCGATACATCTTATATAGAGCTGCTTATCGTTTTGCAATTAAGGTTTAAAGAGGTTAGGATAGACCACTGATGTACTATCACTTTCTCTTTTGCTCGCCAGGAAACTCATTTTTGTTTTTCTATTGTTTTTGTGTTTTTGAAATTTTTCGATGTTTTTGGATTTTCAGATTTTTGAATTTACCCCCCCTAAAATCAATAAACTAAGATAAATTGAAAAACACAAAGGTATTTACAAAAATGATTTTCCGATGTTGGGTTTACTCTTGCTTGACCTTAATGCCGTTTACCAATAATAAAAAGTCAAATCTTGATTTGTCAAATGCTTTGGTAAATAAGTCGGCACGTTGGTCATCGGTGTGAACCTTAACAACATCGATTAGCCTTTTCTCAAAGCAATCACGTATGAAGTGATATTTGATTTCGATGTGTTTGGTCTTTGAGTGCTGCACAGGATTTCTAGTGATATCTAAAGCAGCAGAATTATCAACGTAAATAGGAGTAGTTAGGAATTCAAAACCGTAGTCCCGCATTTGTTGTTGGATCCAAAGAACTTGGGAGCAGCAACTTGAGGCAGCAATGTATTCAGCTTCGCATGTTGATGTAGCTACACACGTCTGCTTCTTGCACTGCCATGTGACTAGGCGATTTCCTAAAAACTGACATCCAGCCGTTGTGGATTTGCCGTCGATTTTACATCCGCCAAAATCAGAATCACTGAATGCGACCAATTCAAAGTTATTATCCCTAGGGTACCACAGACCGGTGTCGGGGTACGCCTTCAAATAACGAAAAATCCTTTTAACAGCAGCAAGATGTGAGGCCTTCGGGTTAACTTGATATCTGGCAAGCAGGCACGTTGGGTACATTATGTCTGGCCTTGATGCTGTGAGGTACATAAGAGATCCGATCATAGCGCGATAGATTGAAGGGCTAACAGCTTCTCCCTTCAAGTCTGGAGTAATTCCGTGATTAGTTGGCAATGGGGTACCAATGGGCGTTGCATCAGACATCTGGAACCGGCTCAAGATGTCACCAACATATTTAGTCTGATGGATGAATATCCCAGACTCCGTTTGTTGCACTTGTAGACCCAAGAAGAAAGTCATTTCCCCCATAGCACTCATCTCGAATTTATCCTGCATAATGCGCTCGAATTCCCTACACAAGACATCATTAGTAGAACCAAAAATAATATCATCAACGTATACCTGTACCAGAAGAAGATCTCCATCTTGTTCTTTGATGAAAAGAGTACAGTCGATAAGACCTCTTCGAAAACCGTTCTCCAGCAGATAGTGAGATAAGGTTGCATACCAAGCTCGCGGTGCTTGATGAAGACCATAGAGAGGTTTGTTGAGCAACCAAACCCGATCGGGATGGATAGGATCTTCAAAACCTGGAGGCTGTTCGACGTACACCTCTTCTTCAACCACACCATGTAAAAATGCACTTTTCACGTCCATCTGATAAACCTTGAATCCTTTGAAGGACGCATAGGCTAGAAAGATTCGAATTGCTTCGAGACGTGCCACTGGTGCATAGACTTCGTTGTAGTCGATCCCTTCAATCTGACGAAAACCTTGAACGACTAAACGAGCTTTGTTTCGGATAACAACTCCGCGGTCATCCTTTTTGCATTTGAAAACCCAACGGGTACCAATCTTCTTGTATCCAGCAGGTTTCTCTACGAGTTTCCAGACACCCAGCTTCTGGAATTGTTGCAGTTCTTCCTGCATTGCTTCAACCCAAGCATTATCTTTCAAGGCTTCTTTCCATGTTCTTGGTTCTTCTTGTGAGACATAACACGCGAAGGACCAATCATTTTGTTGCCCGGATTCTCGAATAGCTGCATACAAGCCTGCATTGTTGTTGTTTCGCAACATGTTTCTTGTTTGTACTCCACTTTGCACATTTCCAATGATGTTTTGTTGAGGATGGGTATTATGAATCCTTGTTTCTGGATTATCTGGAACTGGAACATTTATACCCAGGTTGTTAAGATTAAGATCAACAACCAATTCAAGACCCGGAATTGACGAAGAGGATGATGCAGTAGTCTCAGCTGTTCTATGTGTATCCACTGGAGGAGTACCCTCTGAAGTACCATGAACTGCTGTTGTAGGAGCTTCTTGATCTGCATCTAGAAATTCATCATCCTCTGAAGATTCGTTCAATTCGTTTGCATCATGAAAATCCTCATTGTTGAGAGTATTATTGTTCACCGAAGAAGATGGTTCTTGATTAACAAGAATTGGACGAACCACCGGTGAAACTGTTGCATTGTCACTCTCGAAAAACATCCTAGCCGCAGCATTTTCTTCAACGGCTTCAACATTGATCGAATTGAAAAAGTCATCGTACTCAAACATCCAAGGTTGACCCGGATTTTTGACTGGCAAGGTGTGCCTTTGTACTCTGACCTCAGACCATTCCTCGACCCTTTTAGTCTCTAGATTCCAGACTCGTAAGTTAGGGGTGGCATACCCAAGAAAGTATCCATCAATTGCTCTTGCCCCAAACTTTCCATTAGGATCGATGATTGTGCATGGAGCTCCAAACGGTTCTAGATAAGACAAATCTGGTTTCCGTTTTTGAAGAAGCTCAAAGCAGGTCTTGTTGTGTCTTTTGACGGTAAGGACTCTGTTCAATGTGTAACATGCAGAGGCCACAGCTTCAGTCCAGAATGGAATGGGCAACTGTGACTCTACCAACATTGTCCTAGCAGTCTCGATCAATGTGCGGTTCTTACGTTCAGCGACACCATTCTGTTGAGGAGTATAAGCTGCACTAAACTCATGAAGAATACCTTTTGAAGTGCAGAACTCCGTCATGGAATGATTTTTAAATTCAGTACCATTGTCGCTACGTATCCGCCTAACCTTCAACTTATACAAATTCTCAATCTGAATGATCAAGTTTTTGATAATGCCAAAGGTTTCACTCTTGTGTGCCATAAACGCAACCCAAGAAAATCTTGAATAATCATCAGTAACCACGAGGCAGTATTGATCACCCCGAATACTCTTGTGCTTGACAGGACCGAACAAATCCATATGCAAGCGTTCAAGAGGAACTGCCACCGTGTTGATCTTCTTTGTAGGGTGCTTCTTCTTTGTTTGCTTTCCCTTCTGGCACGAAACACAGATGTCTTGAAGATGGAAATTTTTGAGGGGAACACCATTCACCAATTCATTTGAAACCAAATGATTCATTTTGCGTAAGTGAATGTGACCCATTCGTCTGTGCCAAGAGATAGTGTCTTTTTCTGTGGCTTTGGAAACGAAACAAGTTGCTTGTGCAGACGTAGTAATAGCCTGGCTCATTTCAAGAACGTACAAATCATTTATCCTTGGAGCCGACAAGAGAATCCATTCTTTTGGAATTTTGAAGCCGGGTTTCAGCACATAACATCCATTAGCATCAAAGTGTACTGAAAATTTCTTGTCACAGATTTGAGAAACACTAAGAAGATTGTGATCAAGTTGTTGCACAAAATTGATCTTGTCAAAGCTGACAATCCCGTTAGATATCATTCCTTCACCCGTTATATATCCACCTTTATCTCCAGCAAAAGCAACATAACCTCCTCTAATAGATTTAACGTCGTAGAGAAGCTTCATGTCGCCTGTCATGTGCCTGGATGCCCCACTATCAACAATCCAATGACTACTGATAGTTCCTCCTGAAGCACCCTGACTTGATGAACCGTCGACATTAGCCATAAAGGCTGAATGGAGAGAAGACGAAGAGTAAGCAGCCTGATCCACCAGAATAGATCTTCTTTGAGTTTCTGCTACAGCTTCCCCCAAGAGTTCATCAATGTCAATATCATCCGAAACATTAGATGTCTCACCCACATGATCATCACCAGAGTTGGATGATTCTTCATCAACACTCCTGCTGTATCCAGAGGAGTCTTCATCTTCAGACGATTCATCACCACTGGCAGAAGATTCTCCACCACTGGTGTGAACTAGCTCCTTCACAATCTGAGCAAAACATGCTGTTCCATCAGGAGCATCACCACCCAACTGGATTGACCAGTCACAACCTTCATCCACCTGAACTGCAAGTGCTCGGTTGGTTTGGTTGTTGACAGGCACCAATGTACGATCATTGTTTCTGTTCTGCTGGTTGCCTTGGTTTCTGAAGGGGTTTTGATTCCCGTGCTGTGCTGGCTTTGTACATTCCCTTTTAAAGTGGCCCCGTTCACCACAGTTGAAGCACTTAACAGCCTGTTTATCGAACCCATACTTGGTGTCTCGCTTACTTTCCAAGCTGGTTCTGCCAGTACTTTCCATCCAATCCTTTGCTCTTCTCACAGCACTTGCAAAGGCCCACTTGATATCCATCAAGTCCATCTCTTCCTTATCAATCTGCCTGTAATCTTCTTGTGTCAGATTAATGTTTCCAATCTGACCTTCTATCAACCCACAGTACGCGCTCACTACAGTGTTAAGTAGCTCCATGTGTTCCTTAGCTACTTCTACACTGATTTTAGAAAAACTTGAAGTGTCAAGCTGTACTGTATTTGGCTTTGATTGTTGACCTGCAGCAGATGATGTTCCTCCATAACACGCATATTGTGGTTGTTGAGCAGGAGGAGGAGGAGGTGGTTGTATTGGATTTCCATACAGATCTGTGGTTGGAGGCGGCTTTACAGGAACTTGCACTGGATTGCCATACATATCCATGCTTGTGACAAACGCCGTTTGAAGTGGAGCATGTGAACCGGCTTTTGCAGATGAAGTAGTGGAGGTGCCATAATACATCTCTGGATTCTGTGGCACTGCAACTCTCTTTGCCTTCAACGTTTCTTCTTGATCCTTGTTCTCCAGAAGCTGCACGAAATCGTTGATATTTGTAGTTTTCAACGTTCCGTTGTACTTCAAGATTTCCAGGAAGTTATTCCATTGAGGAGGCAATGCATCGGCAAACTTCTTTACCACCTCTGTTGGAGTCGTTGTGACTTCAAAGTTGGTCAGCTCAGTAAGTAGGTGATAGAAACGGCTTGTCATATCTCCCAAGGACTCCTTATCCATACATGTGAAGCCATCGAATTCTTTCTTCAGTAGATCTCGTCGTAGTTGACGTGTGGCTTCATTACCTACTCCTCTTGTCTTCAATGCATCCCACAGCTTCTTTGTAGTCTTGAAACTGACGAACTGATGATAAATATCCTTGCTCAGTGCTTGAGTGAGAATAGCGTATGCTTTCTTTTCTAAGTCATACGTCTTCTTTTGATCATCAGGAAGATCGGCAAATGTAGCTGTCGAAGAAGCAGCAACCTCGATAGTTTGATCGAATTCCGTAGTGAACCGCAACCACAACTCTGTATTTTGACCAAGAATGTATGTATGGAAACGATCAACCCATCCCGGATATTCATTAAGATGCATCAACTTTGGAGGCCTGTTCAAACTTCCGGTTTCACTTTCGCTTAGTAGAAGACTTTGAATACTCGGAGTTTGATTTGAAACAAACGCCCATTGACCAGCTGGAGTGGCATTTGTTTGTGAGGATGTAGATACCGGAGATTCGGCCCATGATGGAGATTGACTGGTATTCATGTATTTTCCACTGTCTGGAGCCGGACTTCCCCACCAACTCGGATTCATCTTTGACAAGAAAAATAAATTCTATGTCCAAGTCACGAAAGATGATGAGCACCCGAAAGATCACACACAGTCGAAGGACCCTAGTTCGAAAGATCTCAAAAGAAAACAGAAACTTGTTAGCAATAAACAGACCACACTTCGAAAGATATAACCTTGTTCGAAGGATCAACAGTACTCGAAAGATTACTGTTGACTCTCGAACAATGATTACGAAAGATTCAAGAGCTCGAAGGATTCTCCTTTGAAAGATCCTTATCTTTCGAGCTAAATCCCTATCTTTCGGACACTTGTCTTTCGATTAGATTCCTTTCTCGAAGGATATGATTCAGACTTCGAAGGATGGGTCGAAGGATAACAATCTTTCGAGCCTTCCTTGATCGACAGATGTCGAAGGATAGTCTTTCGATGTCGAAAGATATCTTTCGAGACCTCTGACACAAACTGATCTGATGTGAAAGGTTGGTGAAAAGGTGACAGGTTGGTAAGTCAACTTTCGGCAAGATGGTATGTGCAGGCTGTCCTTTCACCACCAACTTTGAAATGACCAGAAAGTTTACCAAATATGGACAATCTTATCCACACAGTCCGGTGACCGGAATAGTTACCGGAGTATGCCGGAAATCACCAAAACACTCAAAAACAAGTTTTTAAGTTACCCAACCCCACTTTAAACACTCCCGGTTAGTTTAGACACGTTTCTACTCAAAGAAAATGCAAGAAACTAAGTAAAAACAGGTGCAAAACCAAGTGTTTCAACACACCAAAACTTGTAAAAACCCGGTTTTAAACAAGGTAAAGAGCGAGGCTCTGATACCACTTGTAGGTCCCTTTTCGCGGAGGATTACGAACCTAAACCTTGTTATACAAACCTACTAGCGAGTGCGGAATCCAAGCTAGCAAGCAAACCGAGTTAGTAGCAAGTAGAGAAACAAACACACAAGTTCACCGATTAACACAACTTGTATTAATGCAATGAGGGTTCGGTTACAAGCTCAATGTTTACAGAAATGTTCTATAAACTCTCAAAGTGTGTGTGTAAGTTCCGGACAGAATGCTCTCAAGAAGACTCTCTATCTCTCGGTATCTTTCTGTCTGTGTGTCTCTGTCTAAAACTCAACACTGCATGGGTATATATATACCCATACACAGCAGGTCTGGTCGAAGGATCCGATAGATGGTCCGAAGGATCATCTATCGAGGACAAAGTATTCGAAGGATAAGCAGGGACCTCGAAAGATCATCTTTCGAGGTCTAACCATTCGAAGCATATCTTTCGATCACCTCGAAGGATCAACATTATCCTTCGAGGCTATCCTTCGATTCAGACAAACATATCAAACATATTCCAACTGTTGGCCAAGTCAATCCGGAGGATGGTTGACTTGGTCAACTTACAGACTACCAAGGACATCGTTTACATACAGACCGAATACAGACAAAGTACAGACACAAGTGCACCAACACACCTCAACGTCTCTTAACATGGGAATATTATCAAATTCCTCCTCACTACTACTCGGCCATATCCACTTCAGATTCCACATAGATTTAATAACTACCTTTTTCAACTCGGAAGTTCTAACCTGCAAAAATAGCTCCGCCCAAACAATACATCACCGTAAGTATAATATTGGCAAAAAAAAAATAACTAAACCAATTGACATATACAAATCATTTATGTGTAATCAGCTACCTGACTATTAAAGAGTGCTTGTTGCAATGCAGAAGTATTTTTATTGTCAGGATAAATGCTAGTGATTCTGGGAAGTTCATTAACTGCCAGTTCAACCAGTTGCGGTAGCTCAACCACACTGTCAACCGGGAACAAACGTACAAGCTTTGGTAAGCCACGTAAAGATAAATACTTTAGCTCCTCAAAAATGATCATCTCTCCTTTACCATTTATCTCGCCATTGTAATCATGCACCAGTGCTTCCAAAACATCACATGATGAAATTGTGAGGCGCTCAAGTTTCCTCAAACCACGAGTCACATGTGTTGGGAAGAGGTATTTCAACTTATGACAACAATTAACATGAAAGTCTCTTAGATACCAAAAAAAGCTTTGATCAGAAGGATTGACTGGAACAAAATCTTCAAGATGACTCATATGCTTCATTGTTAAACGTAGACTCTCTGATTTCTTGACCAACTCATCAATTTTGTTGTCCACAAGGTCGCTTCTGTGCTCATCGTCCCAAAGGTCTAGTTGTAATGTAGTTTTGAATGGAATTATTGTTTCAAAGTATGGACGACCTATAGATATCTTGAACTTATCAAGTTTCTCAAAGGATAGATCTTTTAGGTGGTTCATATCATAGAATACGACCTCTAATGCACAAAGTTGGCATAAAAGCATCTTTAACTCTTCCAAATTAGCATCCGTAAAGTGGATTCTATTCATATGAGAACCTCTCATATAAAGCTCTTCAAGCTTGACTAAATTTATAAAGACGCCATCATCAATATGAAGGTTGGCACATCCTGTCAGATCTAGTAACTTCAGCTTTCTTAGATTCCCTATCTTAGATGGTAACTTGCAGATGCCACAATAAGCAAGACTGAGCACCTCCAAATTCACAAGATCTCCAATGAAAGACCAATCAGACATCAATTTGCATTTACGGAGACAAAGTGATTTAAGCTTGGTCGAAAATTGAAGAGATGTCGGAAGCGGTGGATATCGCATCCTATAAAATGCAATGACTTTGAGATTTTCCATACTTGCATAAAAATCTTCCGGAAACTTGAGCGACTGATCCCCGTCCATAAGTTGTATAAAAGAGAGGTCTGGGTACTTGAAGTCTCGCGGAAACTCCGACATACCCATGCATGTTAATGAAATTCTTTTGCAAGATTTATTCATTTCGTCTCTACTCCACGTGGATACATCGCCATGGTTTACAATCCAGTTCAAATCACCTTTAGAAACTCTTTCTCAGACAAAAGCAAGCACAAGATCGTGCATTTTAACACATCCAAGCCGTTCACTGTCCATCAACAAATTAGCGTTTACGAGATTGCGCACACATGTGTATGTCCTGTCTCGAGCCTCTCCCAAAGTGGAAACATTTTTAAACAACTTTAGGCCCCATCCATGTCTTACCAGATCCTCTATTTCAATATCAGAGTCCTCAGGGAACAAGCCACAATGTAGAAAAATCGCTTTATCCTCATCTTTTCTTACATACTCGTAGCTTATACTGATAATTTCTTGCACACTATCATCAAGATCATGATTCTTTAGACGGTTAAGTGTATCCCTCCAAGCATAATCATCTTCAGATTTAAGGGTTGTGCCAATGAGCTTGATGGCAAGTGGCAAATTACCACATTTTTTGACAATATCACATCCTATTTGAAACCGATCTTGATCATGTTCTATACAAACTCCAGTATATTTAGAAAGGAAATTTTGTGCTTCCGCGTCTGACAACACATTGACTCTGACTACTTGAAGAAGGGTAAAAGCATCAGCCGCAATTTGTGTGCAAATATTTGAATCTCGTGATGTCAACAACAACTTGACGCCTTTTGGCAAAGGACTTGTTTGTCCAATATCCTTGATTTCAACCTTCCCCCACACATCATCTAATATAACTAGAATCTTTGCTTTATCCTCTTCTAACTTTTTTTCAAATTTTCTACGGAGACTATCTGCCCTTGCTGTTACAGTTTCTTCACGTAAACCTTCGCCTCCAATGCATACGGCTATATCATTCTGAATTGAAAGCATGTTAGGATTTCTCCCAAGGGTAACTTTCACAAAGAAATCAAACATCTTCTTGTCTTCTGCAACTTTTTTAAGTTGTTCCATCATGGTGGTTTTTCCTACACCACCCATTCCACACAAGGCTATCACTTGACTCTTGTTGTCGTCTTGTTGAAGGAGCTTCAATGCATCGTTGAACGGCTCGTCTCTGGACTTGAAGTCATCTCCACCCGGTGACGATGATAACGGTGTAGAAGTGGTGGAGGATGTGGCTCTTCCAGTAGGCAATGGGGCATCGGTCCAAGTAATCTCAGAATATTTTGAAATAAGTTCTTGGATCCTCATAGTAGCCTTAGAAGCGTTTCTTCCCACTCGATACCTATTTTTCATGTGAAAACATCCAATGTCATCATTTGGGATGCTTTGGACTTGATCCTTGACCTTCTCAACGTCTCCCAACCAAGCCTCTACACGAGCAGGTATCTCTTTATCATTTGTTTCGTTTCTGTTCTTGTGCTCTATAACTTCAGTGCTTGTATCCACCAAATCTTTCAATTTATCTTTCATGCTCGTAACATATTTTGTGGAGCAAAACACATATCCTAGGTGTTTCGTGATATGACTTGCCATAAATTTCACAACAGGGGCAACAACAAGGTCACTTACAATCTGCGCCATTTTCCTGATCGAGACAAACAAATCATGCAAACATATCAACAAAAACAAGTTAGTCTAGTTTCAACTTCAAAAGTTAAATTTTGCAAGAACACACAAATAAGAAAGTCAATTATCAAGTGATTAAGGGCCTTCAATAATCGAAAATGAAATCTTACTTGCAAAGTTTATTTAATTAGAATATTGTACATACTAAATAAAATAAATAAGAACGCAATCATACAGTTACGTACATGATCTTAATGTGAATTTAATACAATACTAGTTTTAAGCAATTAACTATGGGTTGGAAGAAAAAACCAAAACCACATCATCTTAATGTGAATTTAATACAATACTAGTTTTAAGCACTGAACTATGGTTGGAAGAAAAAACCAAAACTACCAATGATGTCTAGATCAAGTGGTGGAAGGCTTGCATTTCTACTGGGAGAGCAAGTTCAACTCCTACTTGGAGCAAAGTGAGGCATTGGAGGGCAAAGATAGGAGACTCGGGGAAAACTGGGTTCGATCCTTGGGCCAAACGGGTTTTACCCGGTAAATTTCACCATCATGCCTATGGGCAGGCGGGTTACCGGGTTTTCCCGGAATTTTTAATTTAGATAAAAATTTCACTTTGGCCCTTCGACTTTTCATTTTAGTAGTTTAGAGTTTTGGGTTTTAGAAGAAAACCAAAGATACATACGTGAAGCTTACTGGGAAAGAAACAATGTGAGATTCAGGTGGAGGAAGCAATAGAAAGATTATACATAAAAGAAGTTGGTTCGTTTTTCCAATTTCAGTGTCTTATTTCAAAGAGCAAATTGCATTTTTCGTCCTTTATGTTTCAATGTTTTATCAGACATTATCCTTAATTGAACTTCAAAAATTACACCGGCTCTCTTTTACGTTTGCACATGATAACAAACGGTGTCCTTATAGCTTAAACCAGTTAAGGTTTTTTTTGTTAACTCCATCCATGTGCCACTCATGTGAGGGCATAATAGTCTTTTCCCCTCTTTTAATGAATTAAAAGAGAACAAGAAGCTAGAAAGGAAAGTACATAAAAACATTCTCTCTCTACCCACTCTCTCAACTTTCTCTAACTACAAACACACCCTGTTTTTTATACCCTTAATCAAGATCAAAGCTTTTTGATCGTTCACATCTTTTTCAGCAAACACAGCCATCAAATTCACATGTAAAAACTACAATCACATAATAACCTAGCATGGAATTGAATCAAGTTGCAAGCAGAAGAGCAGAATCAGAAATAAATTCATACATAATTAAAGCTAATTGATGAAGAAAATACCTCTCTTTTGCTTGCGATCTTCTTTCTTCAAAATATTTGGTTGAGAATGTACTGGTAAGTAAGTGTAAACGGAAACCAAATGATTGATTAGTAGGGATTTATAAATGAAAAGAAACAAAAGGAGGATTAGTGGGGAGTTTTATAATTGAAAAGAAACAAAAGGAGGATTAGTGGGGGTTTTGTAATAGTAAGTTTCAAAGCTGGTCCCCCAGATTTGAGCCAAAGTTCAGTTTTCGTCCATCTTTTTTAATTTTCTATGTTCGTGTCAATAGTATCACTAGTGAGATCAAATCTTTAGGCTTTTTTTGTACTCTCATAGAGCGAAGAATAGGGGCATTACATAGGATAGTTGGTGTAAATTTGTATAATGTAGAGTTGTTGTAGTTTGTTGTCGGCCTGGTTTTTAGTCGGCGTTTTTGTAATGAAGTTTTCCTTTAAAAAAAAAGTATCTATTTCTAATTGTATTACTAGTCACCAATTGAGTTGGTTTTTTCTTTTAGTTTAGGAGCAATTTAGTTTTAATATACCAGCACCCTAAACTAACAAATTTGTTCATGTTAGAACCTCCATCTCCATCTATATAATTTAACTAAACAATATATTTATCTATAAATTTTGTTTATTTTTCAAAACCCTCTCACATCCAACTCTATATATTTATCTCTATCTTATTCACAAATACTTATTTTACTTTTTTTATTTCCTACACACTCTATATATTTATCTCTATCTTACTCACAGACACTTATTTTACTTTTTTTTTTTTTTATTTCCTACACACTTACAGTAAGAATATAAAGAGTTATGTGCAAACTTCTAAAAACTTTATATAGTGATGTACTTTGGTTTCTATAGTTTTTTTTCTTTATTATAAAGATTCCAAATATAGGTAGTGACGTTTTTGTTGTTTTCTCTATATCTATATCTGTAATAATATATTATTGAGATTGGACGGCTACCTTCGTAATTTCATTTTTTAAGCTTCAGGTTTAAAATAAAAGCATTTGCAGCTTGCCGGAATCAAACCCGTGACAAACCGCTTAGAAACAAACATATTAACCTGTGAGCCAAATCTCTTTTTGTTAAACTATCGACTTGTTTTTCTTTTGACATGTCTTAAACCACCATTCAACCACCACCTCCATGACCATCTCCACCACCACCAAATTCTTTATTAAATGACCATATTATCCCTAATATAGCTAAGTTTTTTTAATTGTGGTTATTATTTTGGACTGAAATGACACGTTTCAAGAACGTCGAGGAGGAAAATGATGCAATTTTAAAATTTAGCCTGAAATGATAAAATATAAACAAACTAGAGGGACGGGACGGGACGTAAATGATATTTAATTCTTATTATATTTTGTTTTTCTGTATAGCTCGTAGGAAAAAAGAAATTGATTGAAAGTTTCAATTTTTCTTTCTAAATATACAGAAGAAACTGTGGAAGGTGGGGTCTACTAGTCCACAAAAAATTGCAATGTTTGACTTGATAGCTGAAACAAAAAAGATGGGAGATTAAAAAAAAAATTGTTATATGAAATGCCTTGTATAAAAAATAATAATAATAATATAAAGGAGACTAGCAGACCCAAATTAATAGTATTGATCTTTTGTAACAGTGATGGTGGAAAAATGTGTAATTTTAACCGGTAAACGTCGAAAAAAGAAATGTTTTCAGGCTTAAAGAAAAAAGTAGCAATTTTTATGAGATAAGAGGGGTTTGATAAAAATTCTATGCATTATCGGTGGGTTATCTATTATTGTCTAGGTGGAAATAGCATCTTAGGCCCTTATGCATACATTTCATTTTGGTTTTTCTTTTTCGAACATAAAAGGGAGTAGGGCTGTAAACGAACCAAACGAACACGAATAAGGCCTTGTTTGTTTTCATTTGTTAAGAAATATATGTGTTCACGAACCGTTCACGAACACTTATCAAACGAGATTTTATGTTCATGTTCGTTTGTTAAGGAAATAAACTTGTTCGTGTTCGTTTGTGTTTGTTTGTTAATTTTAGGCAACGAACATTGACGAACACAAGTCAGCACAAACTAATGTTCATGAACACAAATGGAAACAAACGAACACAAACAATCGTCCATGAACAGAATATATAATACCCCGACACTTATTAGATATTTAATTTGTCAGAATTTTAAAGTATTTGATTAAATATAAAAACTAAAAACACTAATGAAGTATCAAACACAAATGAACACGTTACCAAACATCCACGAACATAAACGAACGAACACGACCTATGTTCATGTTTGCTCATTTAACTAAACGAACGAAATTTTTTGTTCGTGTTCGTTTGTTTAGTAAACGAACGAAGACAAACGAACTTCCCGCCGAACGGTCCACGAACTGTTCGCCAAACGTTTGGTTCGTTTACAACCCTAAAAGGGAGCATTTATTCATAACATTTCTGGTGTTAGGTGAGGGTGCTTATCTTTTTTTTTTTTTTTGAAAGGTAATTATATAAACAAACAGCTTGACCGGCAAAAAACCAACCGGAACCTTCCCAAGATTATAACATATACAACGGGAAACTACACCAATCACTCCAAACTAACTTACAATGCTTCAATCTACTTTTTGGCCATAGGAATACTTTCTATTATCCACTTATCAAGGCAGTTTTATTATCCACTTAGGAATCCTAGAACGTATTCCACAACATTGATTTTGTTGTTAAGCATCAATTTTGATGGGTGTTTTAGATTGTTTTTCAATCGTTGAACATCTAACTAAACTATGTTGTGTGATATTGCATCTACTTTTATATGGTTTATTTTGTTGTTTTTATGTCAATTCCTTTGGTTATACTTATTGCTCTTTGTAAATTAGCTGTCTTGATAAAATTAGTATTAAAAATAAATTACGTGAAACCTGTCACGCAACATGCGCCATAAAACATTACAGCCCGCGGCAATGTGCGAGCATTCTTACTAGTTTCACGATGCTATCTCCACTTCCTTTGCCCCTAAACGGACTCTTACTCCGTCGACTATCATTAACACTCCCAAGTTGGCCTGGGAGTTCGTGTTCAATGCCTTGCCCGCTGCTCAAAGGTATGTTGATTCCTCTCTGGATCAGAGGATCATGGATGATCAATATTGTCTTTATGTGAGAACTTTGGGAGGAGTGTTGAGATATATCCTGCGTCACTCACTCTCTTTTCCCTCTTGTTTCATATGATTTTTCTATGGTTAGTCCTTCCATGGATTCTGTTTATGCTTATTGTAGGGTGAGCTCCGGGAGACCCTGGGTCATCTAGAAACGGTTCTCCAGGAGAAAGAATCTGGATAGGAGGATGAGAGAGGCCGCATGGTGAGAGCTCGAGGAGGAAGATCTGAAATATTTCATGTAAACTTAAACAAAAAGCGGAAGTTATCAAACTTTTGGTAATTGTTCGGTTCTTGACGTGGCTTGATTTTCATCCGATGCTCAAACTTAGTTGTTACCTACAATTAGATTTCATTCAAACAATTAGTATTCAAGTTATTTGACCAGAAAACAAAAACATTTTTTCTGATTCATTCAGGGTGGGCCCTGCCACGCGAAAGTGTAAGCCAAGGGGCGAAACTAATTAAGAATGAACCGTACCACGGGCTACGGCTCAACCCCGTATTCATATTCGCAGTGTATTTTTTTTTATTTTATACATAGCCTACCCAAAAACATATACGAGGATACCCCTAATAGAAAACTAAGAAACTTGATATTATTCATTAAGATCAAAACATGTTCAGTAACAAAATCTAAATAATTAGTTTTATGATAATTAAGCCCAAATTGTAATAACTAATAAAGCTCATATAATAGAATAAGTGATCTTGTGCATCTTATGGTTGAAATGAGAACACATAGTTCTTGTCATTTGGTTTATTGGGTAGTGAAACTAGCTTTGGTTTTACCGGTTACAACCGCAACCGTTGAAAGATGTTTTTTTGAAAATTGAAGATTAACAAGATGGATTAACGCAATTGAATAGGCCCGTAATTTTTGAACAATGCCATGTTTGTTCAGTCGAAAAGGATTTTTTTCATAAAGTAAAATACAACGATGTGATGGAACGATTTCAATCTATGAAAAAAAGAATCACCAGGGCAAAAATACGATAGATACAAGATGTAAAAGAGGAGTGAATGGCTTTTTTGATATCGAAGTACGTTTTTTTGGAACTGCCATTTAAAAGTTACTCATTGTTATAGTTGGATGACTATAAAGTTTTATAATCTCACTTACACAAAAACATCACCTAACAATTATGACAATGACACATGTGTCAATTATTGAAGGATGCGGGGACACGTGAGCCCAATATGCACATAGTTAGTGTAGTATGTGGGGACACATGAGCCCAATATGCACATAATTGATAATGGCACCCACTATACACACACTCCTCTAATCTTATTTTCGTATTTGTAGTGCATATAGACCGTATAGCCTTATACGGCCTGTATAGAATGCTATTGTATATAAATAAATGCAGTGGAATTTTTTTTTGTTTTACATGTATATGAGCCGTATAACATCATACGAGCCGTATACAATTGTATACGAGCAGTATAATGTTATACAACCAAATGTGTTTATTTTTGTGAGGTTTTGGGTTTTTAAGATCTGTATAAGAGCCGTATAATGTTATACAGCTCGTATATAAGTTTTTTTTGTATGTAAAACCGAAGATGGGTTGTGAGAGTACTGAGAGTATGATTGCTGAAGGTTTTCAGTATTCGGAGTTTGTTGGTCACATATCTGTGTGTTGCAGTTTGGAAAGATGACCGAATAGAGATCATAGCCAACCTAAATCCATGAATTCCCGTGTCTTGTATTTACCAACGATGTTCTGATATCGTAAAAGTTTTCCCGCTCGCTACCGATGTATGTCGTGTGGGTTTTTGCCAGAACCCTGCCGATGTTCGTCTGTTAACTACCAGATGGAGTACTTTCGTGAACCGAAAAAAGCTTGTTGCCGATGATTCCATCGTGTTTATGCGAGCAGATAAAGGTGAACTTTACGTAGGAATTAGACATGCTAAAAGCGTCGGAATCGGTGGGAATAAGTTGATTAACAGAGGATTCATCGCATATAAGTTGGTTTATGGGAACCGTTTCTAGCTAGGGTTTGTTGGGTTGTTTGTAGCTAGGGTTCAGAATGCTTGAAGTTTTATTATAAACACCTTGGTGAAAGTTATCATCTTTTGGGTAAACTGAAGCAATGAATGGAGGAATATATTTTACTTATTTTATTTTGGGTTATTGGATTTTATCACCCCTAATTATTGGTTGTTGGCCGCGGCTACCCTCAACTATCACTTTGACGCCCATCACCCCCAACTTAACACTTAGTATGTTTTGTCACCATGTTGTTAACTGATCACTAACTTTTGATCTTGGTACTATACTTTGAGGGGTGTTATAAGGATCTTATGAAGGTTTTAGTGATCTTAGGACACCCTAAAAGTATAATAACAAGATCAAAAGTTAGTGATCAGTTAACGACGTGGTGACAGAACACACTAAGTGTTAAGTTGGGGGTGACGGGCGACAAAGTGATAGTTGGGAGTGGCAACGGCCAATAACCAATAGTTGGGGGTGATAAAATCCAATAACCCTTTTATGTTTAATATATGAAGCGTATAATATAAGTTTTTAGATGGTGTTTGTAAGGTTTAATTGCCTTGTGTAACTTTGATTAACATCTATCATTGACATTTATATACGGAATGAGATTCTTCGAGAACTAGAAAATGAGAGAATACTGAACGAGATTTTTCGAGAACTAGAAAAGGAGAAAATACGGAACGAGATTCTTTGAAAACTAGGTATGAAATCGGGTAGCAAGAAGATGAAGAAGAAAGGGCGTAAGAAAGGAAAGAAACATTAGAAACTATGTTAATTAGACCAATGGGTATGGGACTCGGCACCAAGTCGTCCCCCCTTTTTGGGTCGTTGCACACCGCCCCCCAAGGGGCCGTCTCGTCACTTCCGGCGGAAAAGAGACGTTGGAGACGGGGCTATATTTTGAATGGGGTGGGCCCCCCTAACGGTAACTTGCATCATTTATAAAAAAAAAAAATTCACCCCACCACTATAAATTAAACCACTATTCACCCCACTTTTTTTACCAAATACTTCCACTTTTCTCCCAATTTTATAAAAATTCCTCTCCCAACCTTAAAAAATTATGGATCCCTACAACCCAAATAATCCGAACTCAAGTTCACACCCGTTTTCGTCACCCGACTACACACCCGTAATGGACAACTCTTTTGCGGGTTACCAACAAATGCCCAACGCTTTCAACCAACGAAACCAATACACGTTCAACCCAATGCAAATGCAACAACCCAACATGCCGTTCAACCCATATCAAATGCAATAACTAATGCAAAACCCGCTAAATATGCTATATCAACCACCGCCACAAGCACATCCAACACAAATCGAGGAACAAGATGATGACGTAGAGGTTGTGCCAGAAACGCAACCTGAACCTTCAAAAAAGAAAAATACAAAGAGAAAGGGAAAGGAAAAAAAAGAAGATGCAGCCGCCAAAAACAACAAAATTGGACAAAAATTGAGGAAGAGGCGTTGGCGAAGGCATATATTAACTCTTCAATGTCTCCTATAATCGGTAAAATATTATTATTGTTATAAAATTATTTTTTGTACATTATATTATTATTGTTATTCCATTTTTATTTGTACAGTATATTTTTCTAACAAAATATTATTATTATTGTTACTGAGTTGTAGGTAACAATCAACAAAGCGATGAGTTTTGGCAAGAAGCCCTTGATATATTCCACGGGCTTATGGAACAAGGCGAGTACAGAACCATTGATTCTATCAGCTCCAAGTGGCGCAAGATGAATACGTTGATCCAACGCTTTTGTGGGTTTTATAACACAACGCTCGCCAACAAACCGAGTGGGTGGAACCACGAAAATGTTTTCAATGAAGCGTTGCGTTTATACGAAAATGAGAACAAAACTTCTTTCCCACATGTCCATGCTTGGCAAATTGTAAAGGATCAACCAAAATGGAAGTGAACTCGAAATGAGGTTGCAAGCGCGAAACGAGCAACGAAACGGTCTAAAACTTCCGAGTCTGAAAGTTATAGCGTTGGAGGCTCAACCGGTCGTTGCCAAATAAATATCAATGACGAGCCCGACTATGAGGAGGAGCCGATTGAAGATGGAGAACGTCCCCAGGAAGGGACAAAAGTAAAAAGATAGCGGCTGAAAAAAAGAAACAAGCCGCATCAGGAAGTGGTGGTGGTTTGAAGTCGGAAGGTATTATGGCCGAGTTGAAAGCATTCAACCAAACCTTTAACGAGACGCAAACCGAGAAGGTAAAGATGAACAAAAAACTAGTAGAGGAGAAGCAAAAGAAGCAACAAGAAGTGCAGGAGTTGGAGGAATGGAAAATAATGACCACCGACCTTAGCGAATATCCACCGGAAGACCGTCCCATTTTACAAATGATGAAGGAAAAAATTAGGAAAAATGGAGTGGAGGAGTGTAGTTTTTTTTTAAATGTAAGTTTAGGTTTTTCTTAAGTGTGTTTGTTTCTTTTTAATTTAATTGTAACTTTAGGTTGTTGTTTTTTGAGGTTTTATTTAAATGTAACTTTTTTATTTTTATTTACTTTATTTTCATTAATTAATTAAATCAAATAAATAATAATAAAAAATGGAGGATGAGCATCCACCACACCCTTGGGTAGTCTCCAAGAGGGTGCTCCTCCACCAATGCTTATGTGGCGCCTATTTGGCGGATAGTCTCGTTGGAGACTATCCTCCCCATACCTTATGGTCTTAACAAGTTTTTGGTTGAAATTTGAGTAAATGTAATTGGTGATTAGGACTTTGTTATGGTTTGGTAGGTTTTATTTTGAAACGTTGTGTTTAAGGTTTCTTGTTATGAAAAGTCCTTGTTTTGAAGTCCAATCTTGGATGGAAAAGATTTCAACATTAATTAATGTCCATGAACCATCAAAAAAACTCATCCGCTTTTGTTAGACATATATACCCACCCATCCACACACACTATTTCACCCACACTCTTCCCCTTCTTCCACTGGAAAATCAACAATCTTCTGTAGGAAAACAGACCGTCATGGCTTAAGCTGTTAGTATTTATATAATATCCATTATCCCCTTGGTGGTTTATGTACCCATCCCCACGCGGCATAGCATCTAAACCCTTGAATCCCAACGCTTCTCCATACATTACTCATCATTTCCTAAATTCGAGTTCATTAAGAAGTAATGACTGTTGACTAATTGCAAGACTGTTTGTCGGGCTTCCAATGCTCACACGGGGTGATAAACAACATTGATCTGGAATTGGAGAATCGTTGTGGGTTGTAGTTACCCTGTCTTCTCCCGCCTTGCAGTTGTTACCATATCCATTATTCCCTTGGTAGTTGTTACTATATCCATTATCCCCTTGATAGTTATTACCATATCATGCCGCCTTGGTAGTTGTTGCGATATCCATTATTTCATTACGTTAAGCTTGATCTTATTTCATGTTCTGACAATTTGTAATGATGTTAGGTAATTAAATGCGTGTATGGACATATTCGCTCTGAATACACACTGGCTGTGTTTTCGTAATTCTTTAAATAGCGTTTGCCATTTTTAGAAAGCATATAACATATTATAAGATCATTTTTTGATTATATACAACACATATAAAGTTATACTAGTCCTGTACAACGTTTATTAATTTTTTATTCGCTCGTACACTCAATATACGAGCACTGTTTTATGTCTTGTATACGGGTCGTATAACGTTATACGACCCGTATACGATTAATCAACTTCTTTTTAATTAATATATGTGGAATTGATGAAAATGCAGTCGGAACATCGAACGTAATTTGCTTTTGCTTCATTTTTATCAACGCTCATCTTAACTCAAACTTTTCATCATTACAAATTGTAGTCGAAACATCAAATAAGATCATAACCAACAACTATAGAAACCGAACAACTAGATATTGAAACATATTGAATTGATGAATAAAATATAAAGAAATATAAATTCTCTTTTCATCATTACAAATTCTTTTTTCTCACCTTGAAGTGGTCACGTTTGGTTCTCGGTTGTTTAGAAGTTAAAGTAAGTTTCTGTTGGTGCACTTGTGTCTGTACTTTGTCTGTATTCGGTCTGTATGTAAACGATGTCCTTGGTAGTCTGTAAGTTGACCAAGTCAACCATCCTCCGGATTGACTTGGCCAACAGTTGGAATATGTTTGATATGTTTGTCTGAATCGAAGGATAACCTCGAAGGATAATGTTGATCCTTCGAGGTGCTCGAAAGATATGCTTCGAATGATTAGACCTCGAAAGATGATCTTTCGAGGTCCCTGCTTATCCTTCGAAAGCATTGTATCCGAAAGATGATCCTTCGGACCATCTATCGAATCCTTCGAGAAGACCTGCTGTATATGGGTATATATACCCATGCAGTGTTGAGGACAGAAGATAGATGCACACAGATAGTCACACCGAGAGATAGAGAATTGAGAGCATCCTGTCCGAAACACTCACACACTTAGAGAGTTTATAGAACATTTCTGTAAACATTGAGCTTGTAACCGAACCCTCATTGCATTAATACAAGTTGTGTTAATCGGTGAACTTGTGTGTTTGTTTCTCTACTTGCTACTAACTCGGTTTGCTTGCTAGCTTGGATTCCGCACTCGCTAGTAGGTTTGTATAACAAGGTTTAGGTTCGTTATCCTCCGCGAAACAGGGACCTACAAGTGGTATCAGAGCCTCGCTCTTTACCTTGTTTAAAACCGGGTTTTTACAAGTTGTGGTGTGTTGAAACACTTGGTTTTGCACCTGTTTTTACTTAGTTTCTTGCATTTTCTTTGAGTAAAAACGTGTCTAAACTAACCGGGAGTGTTTAAAGTTGGGTTGGGTAACTTGGAAATTGTTTTTTAAGAAACTTTGTGTTTTCCGGCCAATTTCCGGTGTGTTTCCGGTCACTGGACTTGGTGGATAAGTTTTGCCATTTTTGGGCATTGTTTTTGAAAGTCAAAAAGTTGGTAAAGATCTGTGTGCAGAACATACCTTTCTGCCGAAAGTACTTCACCAACCCGTCACCTTTTTCACCAACCTTTCACATCAGATCAGTGTGTGTCAGAACCTCTCGAAAGATATCTTTCGACATCGAAAGACTATCCTTCGACATCTGTCGATCAAGGAAGGCTCGAAAGATTGTTATCCTTCGACCCATCCTTCGAAGTCTGAATCATATCCTTCGAGAAAGGAATCTAATCGAAAGACAGTGTCCGAAAGATAAGGATTTAGCTCGAAAGATAAGGATCTTTCAAAGGAGAATCCTTCGAGCTCTTGAATCTTTCGAAATCATTGTTCGAGACTCAACAGTAATCTTTCGAGTACTGTTGATCCTTCGAACAATAGTTAATCTTTCGATTGTGATCAGTTTGTTGTTAACAAGTTTCTGTGATTTCAGATCCTTCGACCAGGATCCTTCGGCTGTGTATCTTTCGGATCATTCTTACTTAGCATTTATTTTGCTCATCTATCATGAATCCGAGTTGGTGGGGAAGTCCGGCTCCAGACAGTGGAAAATACATGAATACCAGTCAATCTCCATCATGGGCCGAATCTCCGGTATCTACATCCTCACAAACAAATGCCACTCCAGCTGGTCAATGGGCGTTTGTTTCAAATCAAACTCCGAGTATCCAAAGTCTTCTACTAAGTGATAGTGAAACCGGCAGTTTAAACAGGCCTCCAAAGTTGATGCATCTTAATGAATATCCGGGATGGGTTGATCGTTTCCATACATACATTCTTGGTCAAAATACAGAGTTGTGGTTGCGGTTCACTACGGAATTCGATCAATCTATCGAGGTTGCTGCTTCTTCGACAGCCACATTTGCCGATCTTCCTGATGATCAAAAGAAGACGTATGACTTAGAAAAGAAAGCATACGCTATTCTCACTCAAGCACTGAGCAAGGATATTTATCATCAGTTCGTCAGTTTCAAGACTACGAAGAAGCTGTGGGATGCATTGAAAACAAGAGGAGTAGGTAATGAAGCCACACGTCAACTACGACGAGATCTACTGAAGAAAGAATTCGATGGCTTCACATGTATGGATAAGGAGTCATTGGGAGATATGACAAGTCGTTTCTATCACCTACTTACTGAGCTGACCAACTTTGAAGTCACAACGACTCCAACAGAGGTGGTAAAGAAGTTTGCCGATGCATTGCCTCCTCAATGGAATAACTTCCTGGAAATCTTGAAGTACAACGGAACGTTGAAAACCACAAATATCAACGATTTCGTGCAGCTTCTGGAGAACAAGGATCAGGAAGAAACATTGAAGGCAAAGAGAGTTGCAGTGCCACAGAATCCAGAGATGTATTATGGCACCTCCACTTCTTCATCTGCAAAAGCCGGTTCACATGCTCCACTTCAAACGGCGTTTGTCACAAGCACGGATATGTATGGCAATCCAGTGCAAGTTCCTGTAAAGCCGCCTCCAACCACAGATCTGTATGGAAATCCAATACAACCACCTCCTCCTCCTCCTGCTCAACAACCACAATATGCGTGTTATGGAGGAACATCATCTGCTGCAGGTCAACAATCAAAGTCAAGTACAGTACAGCTCGACACGTCAAGCTTCTCTAAAATCAGTGTAGAAGTAGCTAAGGAACACATGGAGCTGCTTAACACTGTAGTGAGCGCGTACTGTGGGTTGATAGAAGGTCAGATTGGAAACATTAATCTGACACAAGAAGATTACAGGCAGATTGATAAGGAAGAGATGGACTTGATGGACATCAAGTGGGCCTTTGCGAGTGCTGTGAGAAGAGCAAAGGATTGGATGGAAAGTACTGGCAGAACCAGCTTGGAAAGTAAGCGAGACACCAAGTATGGGTTCGATAAGCAAGCTGTAAAGTGCTTCAACTGTGGTGAACGGGGTCACTTCAAAAGGGAGTGCACAAAGCCAGCCCAGCACGGGAATCAAAACCCCTTCAGAAACCAAGGCAACCAGCAGAACAGAAACAATGATCGTACATTGGTGCCTGTCAACAACCAAACCAACCGAGCACTTGCAGTTCAGGTGGATGAAGGTTGTGACTGGTCAATCCAGTTGGGTGGTGATGCTCCTGATGGAACAGCATGTTTTGCTCAGATTGTGAAGGAGCTAGTTCACACCAGTGGTGGAGAATCTTCTGCCAGTGGTGATGAATCGTCTGAAGATGAAGACTCCTCTGGATACAGCAGGAGTGTTGATGAAGAATCATCCAACTCTGGTGATGATCATGTGGGTGAGACATCTAATGTTTCGGATGATATTGACATTGATGAACTCTTGAGGGAAGCTGTAGCAGAAACTCAAAGAAGATCTATTCTGGTGGATCAGGCTGCTTACTCTTCGTCTTCTCTCCATTCAGCCTTTATGGCTAATGTCGACGGTTCATCAAGTCAGGTATGTGTCGATGAACCCACTGCTATTAACTGTGATGAATGTGATAGATTGCATGCTAGGTGTGCTGATTTGGAAGGAAACATGTCTGAGTTGCAAGCCAAACATGATGCTTTACAAGCTAGTTTGTTTGACTTGCAAGACAAACATAGTTCCTTGAGTGCTGATTGGTGTGACTTGCAAAGCAAGCATGAGGCTTTGCAAGAGAAATATGATGTGACATTCATCCACAATCAGAAGTTGACTGTGGACCTCTCTAAATGCACAGAAGCCAACATGTTTTATGAAAACCATGAAAAAGAATTTAAGTCAGTAATTGAAACATTAAAGAAGGATAAAACTGAACTGACTAAAATGGTTTCAAGAAAACAAACTGATATTAATTTGTATATATCTCGCCTTGAGAGTATGCAAAAAGAGATGGCTTGTGTGAAAACTGAAAGTGATGCGATCCAACTCAAGCTAGACAGTTATTTGAGTTCTAGCTATGTGTTAGATCACATCATTGACGTTCAGAAGGAAAAGAGAGATGTCACATGCATAGGCTACAAGAAGTGTCCACCACCAGTGAGACATAATTATGACGCCATGCCTGATGAAGAGGACAGAGTTTTCTTTGAACCTTCTGTGCCTCTAGATGTTAAGGAGTTTGCTGCAGGACTCGGATACCAAAAGGAAGTATCCTCAGATTCAGATGTGTCAGCAGATACATTTGTGAGTGCTGAACAGAATCAAGATCCTCCAGTTGTGATTGAGGATGCTGATTCGTCTGATGATGAATCTGACGATACTGTCTCAGCAAAGTCTGATGCGGTAGCCAAAAATGAGGACATACCTCTTGAGAATCACATTCTATGTGATCCCCCTGTTCAACCCGCTAAGACTATTGCAACTGAGTCCTCATCTGCAGAAGAGCCGGAGAGTGTGAATTTGCTGTACACTCTAGTTGGTGATGATAAAATTTACTCAGACAAAGATTTTCCCATTAAGAATGTTAATCAATCCTTAATCTGTAAAGTCTTTGAGAATTCGACGAGTAAGTTCTTGGGAAAGGCAGGACCTAAAGTTACAGTTACACAGTGTCCTCCTATTCCAAAGGCTGAAATTCGAAAACAATTTGGTAACAAGAAATTACCAACAGTGCCAACACAGCAAAATCACATCAAACCCAAAGGTAAAACACCGGCTCAAGGTGACAAGAAGCCGAACCAAAAGAAGAAGAAAAAGGTTAACTTTGTGAAATCGACGGGAACGGACAAAATTGAAAAGTTTGAAAATCAATCTAACTTAGATTTTGTCAAGAAAGCTATTGTCGAGAAAAGAAATGAACCAAGTAGTTCAAAACCTAGTACCTCGGGTTCACAAAGTTCAACATCATCGGCTAGACGATCACATGATTCTTCGGGGTTTGTAGAACGAAGATCATGTTTTGAGTGTGGAACCATTGGGCACATTATTAGAAACTGCCCATATCTTCATAAGCAGAAAGGAAAGGTTGATGATCCCCGTGGCAAAACTGACCGTAAGCCAACTGTTTCCATAAAACAAGATCCCCGCCTTGTAAAAGAAAGGGAAAAGAAACAGAAACGGCAACAGGTCAAAAAGATGGAAAAAGCGATTAAAACCGATGTGGTTCAAAAACAATCTGTTGTTGTAAAACCAGAAAATTCTAAAACTTCAAATCATCAAGAAGTTAAAATTTTAAAGAAAAACACTGGTGAAACCAAACAGACTTGGAAACCAAAAACGGTTGTTGAATCAGGGGGACCATCACAATTCACCAACCATCAAAGACAAGAAGTGATTGTCATTGATGAAAATGGAAGACCCAAGACCACAATGGCTTGGGTCCCCATCTCCAACTAATTCATTTGAGTTCATGTGCAGGGTGCTTCAGGAGGAACTATCAGTAGTCACTGGATTGTTGATAGTGGGGCATCCAGGCACATGACAGGCGACATGAAGCTTCTCTACGACGTTAAATCTATTAGAGGAGGTTATGTTGCTTTTGCTGGAGATAAAGGTGGATATATAACGGGTGAAGGAATGATATCTAACGGGATTGTCAGCTTTGACAAGATCAATTTTGTGCAACAACTTGATCACAATCTTCTTAGTGTTTCTCAAATCTGTGACAAGAAATTTTCAGTACACTTTGATGCTAATGGATGTTATGTGCTGAAACCCGGCTTCAAAATTCCAAAAGAATGGATTCTCTTGTCGGCTCCAAGGATAAATGATTTGTACGTCCTTGACATGAGCCAGGCTATTACTACGTCTGCACAAGCAACTTGTTTCGTTTCTAAAGCCACAGAAAAAGACACTATCTCTTGGCACAGACGAATGGGTCACATTCACTTACGCAAAATGAATCATTTGGTTTCAAATGAATTGGTGAATGGTGTTCCCCTCAAAAATTTCCATCTTCAAGACGTCTGTGTTTCGTGCCAGAAAGGAAAGCAAACAAAGAAGAAGCACCCTACAAAGAAGATCAACACAGTGGCAGTTCCTCTTGAACGTTTGCACATGGATTTGTTCGGTCTTGTCAAACACAAGAGTATTCGGGGTGATCAATACTGCCTCGTAGTTACTGATGACTATTCAAGATTTTCTTGGGTTGCGTTCATGGCACACAAGAGTGAAACCTTTGGCATTATCAAAAACTTGATCATTCAGATTGAGAATTTGTATAAGTTGAAGGTTAGGCGGATACGTAGCGACAATGGTACTGAATTTAAGAATCATTCCATGGCGGAGTTCTGCACTTCAAAGGGTATTCTTCATGAGTTTAGTGCAGCTTATACTCCTCAACAGAATGGTGTCGCTGAACGTAAGAACCGCACATTGATCGAGACTGCTAGGACAATGTTGGTAGAGTCACAGTTGCCCATTCCATTCTGGACTGAAGCTGTGGCCTCTGCATGTTACACATTGAACAGAGTCCTTACAGTCAAAAGACACAACAAGACCTGCTTTGAGCTTCTTCAAAAACGGAAACCAGATTTGTCTTATCTAGAACCGTTTGGAGCTCCATGCACAATCATCGATCCTAATGGAAAGTTTGGGGCAAGAGCAATTGATGGATACTTTCTTGGGTATGCCACCCCTAACTTACGAGTCTGGAATCTAGAGACTAAAAGGGTCGAGGAATGGTCTGAGGTCAGAGTACAAAGGCACACCTTGCCAGTCAAAAATCCGGGTCAACCTTGGATGTTTGAGTATGATGACTTCTTCAATTCGATCAATGTTGAAGCCGCTGAAGAAAATGCTGCGGCTAGGATGTTTTTCGAGAGTGACAATGCAACAGTTTCACCGGTGGTTCGTCCAATTCTTGTTAATCAAGAACCATCTTCTTCGGTGAACAACAATACTCTCAACAATGAGGATTTTCATGATGCAAACGAATTGAACGAATCTTCAGAGGATGATGAATTTCTAGATGCAGATCAAGAAGCTCCTACAACAGCAGTTCATGGTACTTCAGAGGGTACTCCTCCAGTGGATACACATAGAACAACTGAGACTACTGCATCATCCTCTTCGTCAATTCCGGGTCTTGAATTGGTTGTTGATCTTAATCTTAACAACCTGGGTATAAATGTTCCAGTTCCAGATAATCCAGAAACAAGGATTCATAATACCCATCCTCAACAAAACATCATTGGAAATGTGCAAAGTGGCGTACAAACAAGAAACATGTTGCGAAACAACAACAATGCAGGCTTGTATGCAGCTATTCGAGAATCCGGGCAACAAAACGACTGGTCCTTCGCGTGTTATGTCTCACAAGAAGAACCAAGAACATGGAAAGAAGCCTTGAAAGATAGCGCTTGGGTTGAAGCAATGCAGGAAGAACTGCAACAATTCCAGAAGCTGGGTGTCTGGAAACTAGTAGAGAAACCTGCTGGATACAAGAAGATTGGTACCCGTTGGGTTTTCAAATGCAAAAAGGATGACCGCGGAGTTGTTATCCGAAACAAAGCTCGTTTAGTCGTTCAAGGTTTTCGTCAGATTGAAGGGATCGACTACAACGAAGTCTATGCACCAGTGGCACGTCTCGAAGCAATTCGAATCTTTCTAGCCTATGCGTCCTTCAAAGGATTCAAGGTTTACCAGATGGACGTGAAAAGTGCATTTTTACACGGTGTGGTTGAAGAAGAGGTGTACGTCGAACAGCCTCCAGGTTTTGAAGATCCTATCCATCCCGATCGGGTTTGGTTGCTCAACAAAGCTCTTTATGGTCTTCATCAAGCACCACGAGCTTGGTATGCAACCTTATCACACTATCTGCTGGAGAACGGTTTTCGTAGAGGTCTTATCGACTGTACTCTTTTCATCAAAGAACAAGATGGAGATCTTCTTCTGGTACAGGTATACGTTGATGATATTATTTTTGGTTCTACTAACGATGTCTTGTGTAGGGAATTCGAGCGCATTATGCAGGATAAATTCGAGATGAGTGCTATGGGGGAAATGACTTTCTTCTTGGGCATACAAGTGCAACAAACGGAGTCTGGGATATTCATCCATCAGACTAAATATGTTGGTGACATCTTGAGCCGGTTCCAGATGTCTGATGCAACGCCCATTGGTACCCCATTGCCAACTAATCACGGAATTACTCCAGACTTGAAGGGAGAAGCTGTTAGCCCTTCAATCTATCGCGCTATGATCGGATCTCTTATGTACCTCACAGCATCAAGGCCAGACATAATGTACCCAACGTGCCTGCTTGCCAGATATCAAGTTAACCCGAAGGCCTCACATCTTGCAGCTGTAAAAAGGATTTTTCGTTATTTGAAGGCGTACCCTGACACCGGTCTGTGGTACCCTAGGGATAATAACTTTGAATTGGTAGCTTTCAGTGATTCTGATTTTGGCGGATGCAAAATCGACGGTAAATCCACAACGGCTGGATGTCAGTTTTTAGGAAATCGCCTAGTCACATGGCAGTGCAAGAAGCAGACGTGTGTAGCTACATCAACATGCGAAGCTGAATACATTGCTGCCTCAAGTTGTTGCTCCCAAGTTCTTTGGATCCAACAACAAATGCGGGACTACGGTTTTGAATTCCTAACTACTCCTATTTACGTTGATAATTCTGCTGCTTTAGATATCACTAGAAATCCTGTGCAGCATTCAAAGACCAAACACATCGAAATCAAATATCACTTCATACGTGATTGCTTTGAGAAAAGGCTAATCGATGTTGTTAAGGTCCACACCGATGACCAACGTGCCGACTTATTTACCAAAGCTTTTGACAAATCAAGATTTGACTTTTTATTATTGGTAAACGGCATTAAGGTCAAGCAAGAGTAAACCCAACATCGGAAAATCATTTTTGTAAATATCTTTGTGTGTTTTAAATTTATCTTCGTTTATTGATTTTAGGGGGAGTAAATCCAAAAATCTGAAAATCCAAAAACATCGAAAAATTTCAAAAACACAAAAACAATAGAAAAACAAAAATGAGTTTCCTGGAGAGCAAAAGAGAAAATGATAGTACATCAGTGGTCTATCCTAACCTCTTTAAACCTTAAATGCAAAACGATAAGCAGCTCTATATAAGATGTATCGGTAGGCTCACAATCATTTTAAAGTGTGCAGGGTGATATAAATCTTAATCGACTGAAGATCAGGTGGGAACCATTCATTGGCATATGGTCTTAGTACCGAAATTTCGTTTGATAGATTGCCGAGGTTCTGAGATATTCGGTCTTTATGCTGCTTATCATCTGGGTATCATGGTTGTATCTTTTACCGAAAAATAACGGGGACGCAAGTCTAGATCTTCCATGATACTATACATACGTGTACATATTGCATACTGCATTCGACCTCAATAAGTGATAAACAATCACATGTCCCTACAAATAAGTGATAAAATATCACATTTATCCGGGTGTCAAGTTCGTCTCTCTGCTGTACGGAAGTACTGACCTGTTCACGGACTTGCACCTGTGCCCTCATGCATACGAAAATCAAGTTCCTCATCAATAAGTGATTATATCACATAGGGCTTGTTTTCAAATCAAAATAAGTGAGTATCTAACAATTTATACGGTCAAACAGATGATAATCGGTATACTCACCGGTAAGATGAACTCTCGTGCATACCTTGATACGGGAATGTGTCGTGATGTGGATGAACACCGGTCGGTAAGTATAAATCATACCTTAACGTATCCTCTAAACATGATTACATCTGATAAGTTGAGCTTAAGTGGACAACAATACCGATAATTGTTATAGGATGCTTATCTTAATGTTAACTAACTGAACAACAAGAGTGTTTTGGCATGACCGTACACTGATATGATTCTCTTACCCTCGAAACTCGCAAAAAGAATGTGTGTATATATTTATTTATTTACTGCTTAACTTTTATTATTTTTCTTTTAAAACAGTTTCGTCGTTTGGTGCATATCAGCACGACATTAGCGGTGATGTCGTTTGATAACACTCAAAGGATTTTAAATTGTTGTCTTTTACTTTCAAAAATACCAAAAAGATTTTAGGAGTGTTTTAATATAAACTTTATAAAAGCCAAAAAGATTTTATTTCTGCCTTATTTTCGATCGTACGATCTTGGAGCTCAAGTCTTCGTTACCTAAAACCTGACTGAAAACCGAACTGACTAAATCTTCATAAACGGTCAAAATTTACAGATTTTGAAAGTTAGAATCTAAAATTTGAAAAATTTATTAAACTTTCAAACTGTCGGACGGTGTTTGATTATGACATGGTCATTCGTGTGTCATGTGTGTATGTTAACTATATTCCAAGCAGTTGTTCTCATTATGCGTTTAGATTTCTTGCATGTGCAGATCCTAAAGGCTAGGAGAACATGGTCGATGACAAGCGTTGGAATGAAGACACGACGAGAAGGCGCTCAAAAGATGAAGATGATCGAGTTGCCGCTGGCCATCATCAACACCACAAGGATCTCACTTCATAAAGATCAAGTCATTCACGAGCATAACTCAAGGGGGAGCTTATGTTAAGGGGGAGTTTGTCAACACACTTCCTACATGATACGGGTAGTTTGTTGATACACTCTCTGCTTGCAAGACGTGAAGACTTTGAAGATCCTCCGACATTGAAGACTTGAAAGGACATCAGAGTTTTGATAACTCGAAGACCAAAGACCGTCGAAGTTCAAGACGAGTCTACAACTATGGAAGATAAAGACAAAGCTACAGCCAAGGGGGAGTTTGTTGGTGCACTTGTGTCTGTACTTTGTCTGTATTCGGTCTGTATGTAAACGATGTCCTTGGTAGTCTGTAAGTTGACCAAGTCAACCATCCTCCGGATTGACTTGGCCAACAGTTGGAATATGTTTGATATGTTTGTCTGAATCGAAGGATAACCTCGAAGGATAATGTTGATCCTTCGAGGTGCTCGAAAGATATGCTTCGAATGATTAGACCTCGAAAGATGATCTTTCGAGGTCCCTGCTTATCCTTCGAAAGCATTGTATCCGAAAGATGATCCTTCGGACCATCTATCGAATCCTTCGAGAAGACCTGCTGTATATGGGTATATATACCCATGCAGTGTTGAGGACAGAAGATAGATGCACACAGATAGTCACACCGAGAGATAGAGAATTGAGAGCATCCTGTCCGAAACACTCACACACTTAGAGAGTTTATAGAACATTTCTGTAAACATTGAGCTTGTAACCGAACCCTCATTGCATTAATACAAGTTGTGTTAATCGGTGAACTTGTGTGTTTGTTTCTCTACTTGCTACTAACTCGGTTTGCTTGCTAGCTTGGATTCCGCACTCGCTAGTAGGTTTGTATAACAAGGTTTAGGTTCGTTATCCTCCGCGAAACAGGGACCTACAGTTTCCTCCATAGATTTAGGTTGCTTAGTTAATCTCACTTTATGATGATTAACTTTTTGATATTGAAGGATTCTGTATATTTATTGAGTTAAATCTTGATGTGGAAACCCAAAGACATAAGGGTTAATTAGTAAGAACTGAAATGATTTGTACGGATTGATCATCTTTATTAAAACTAGCCTTATTTTAGGTTTGGTTACGTTCTTCAGAAGTTCTGTTGGAAGTTTTGAATGGGTTTAGATAAATCAATCGATTAGTGTCTCGCTGGTTCTATTGCTGTCATTTCACGTTTTCCAACTTGTGTCATTCGTTTTCGGTCTTTGCTCTAAATGTTTTAGAGTATTATCATGTGTCATTTGGTCAGTTACGTCCTCAAGGTCTTGTTGGGACTTTACACTTTGAGGTTTTGTGATAGGGTATGGCCCATCGTTGATGTTTCTTCTGGTTGACCAAGGCACTCTGATGATGTGTTAAACGATCTTGAGCCATTTGAGTCTGAAATGAATAATTGGTTGTTAAAAGTCATTAGGAAGTGTCCTTCGAGGCTTCATCCCTTTCCTGAACACTTTTTAGTGTTTGATAGGTGTGAGCACTTAGTGGGATAAGCCGGATCATGGCCCTGTGCTCATGAGGGATGATCAGGGTATGATGTTTTGCCTTATTCTTTATCAAGAGTGATGATACCTCTGATGTTGTGTTTGAGGATGCTGAGGCTACCCCCTGGTGAAGATGTTGTTGCCAGAGGTGCTGAACACAGGCTTGAGGGTTCGGGTTATGTGAACGTTCCAAATGTCAAAGGCTTTACTAGGTTCGGTGCTTCCAAAGCTTTTATTCATTGTTTAACCCGACGTACGTTAAAGGTAGCTGACCATCCATCGGCCTGTGAGCCAGTGCAACTGCGTGATGTTATAGAGGCTTCAAACGTTTGGACGTTGGGGTTGAGGAAAAAACACGAGGATTTGTCCTTGGTGATTAGTAAGGAGAGTAAAGCAGCGGGTAAGAAGCTTGTAAGCTTGAAGGGTTTCGGGAAAGGTGGTGAAGGTTCCACCAATGTTAATCCCGAAGAGGTTTATGTGCCGGATTGGAAGGTCACAGTTGGTGACAGCTTCAAGTATTCATCCATTTGTTAGGATGTTCTTACCCATTTTGCTCCTCCTATTGTACGAGGTTTTTGCTCATCTATGGACGACGACCTAATGATCTCGAAGGTGATGATGGCTGCTTGCAACCTTGTTGCCTTGCTTCTAGAGGGTGTATCCCGATTTGGCAAAAAGATGCAAGAATATGAAGTCTTTTCGAAAAAGAGGGATGAGATGAAATCTTCAATGGTTGTTTTGAAAGAAGCCGAGGGTTATGCTGAGAAGGAAAGCATTGTTGTTTGAAGATTTGAGTAATTTTGTTCCCGCACAAGACTGATATGTTTGAGTTGGAAAAATGCTTGGAGGCTGACAAGGTTTAAGTCAGGATCGATAAGGTTGCGTTGGAGGTTCAGAAAAAAGAGCCTTCTTAGAGGAGAAAGAAGGGTTAAAGGCTTCATTTGCCCAGGAAACTGGTGATAATAAATGGCTCATTGAGGATGGATTCCAGCAAGTGGTTACTTATCTTCTCCATTCATCAGAGTTCAAAAAAGTCTTGGGTGATGTGTACATCGAGCTTCTTGCTCATGGGAGACACCAAGGTTTGTTTGCTGGTTACAAATATTTGTGAACCTAGGTAGCCTTAGAAAAAATCTTCTCTTTTTCAACACAAAGCCTTCAAAGTATTATGGGAACAGTTTTTAAGATAGAGCATTTGATTTACTCTTATGTGGGTGAAGTCTCCGAGTGTTTTGGTAAACCTTTGCCTGTTTTGCAGGAGCTAAAACCCCAGGGCCTTAATGAGGCTGTTTGTAACGAATTGTTGAAATCCCTTTCGAAGAAACGTTCTTGCTCCGGAGATAGCGAAGAAACATGTTTTGAAAGTGGTAAGGGCTCAAAGGGTTCAAGCCTTGAAGCCCTCCGAGACAACGGGTGTCATAGGGAGGAAAAAGAGGAAGGCTAAAAACTCCCAAGATGATGGGGTTTCGAATAAAGATGATGCAGCAAAGTCTATCATTTCTGATGCTGCCATACGAAGAAGAAACTTTAATTCGTAGCTTTCTTAGCATGTCGAACAATGTTATGGGTTGTTTGCTTAAACATCTTTTTGTTTTAAAGGAACCGTCTAGATCCCTTGGTGGTTAAAGCCTTGAAGGCTTGTGGACAATGTTTTATGTTTGATGGCAAGTATGGCACTTGCTATCTTTAACTTATCTTGCTATGTTGTTCTATTTATTCCCTTGCGTTTTCGTTGGTTTTGCATGTTGTCTTTGTTTTGGGTGGTGCATCTTATGTTATTTATACCTTAAAGGGTTCAGTGCTGCAGTCACTTAGCCTTAAGATATTTTTAACAAGAAGATACAACCTCTATCCTATGTATGACATTTACTTAGAGTCTTTTTGGTTCGTAAGCCAATGTTGGGGCTTAAGGAACATTTGGTGTAGGCTGTTCAAACCCGTCTATGAGACATGTTTTTCAAGATTTATATGAGTCTCATGGAGTTGTATTGATTTAGGAACTCACCCCTTATATAGGTCCATTCAACCCTTGAACCTATTGAGCGATGTGGCCTGGGAGCTCATCCCCTTACATAGCCCTTGCCATGGAGTTTCTTGCTAGGTTCTCAACCTGATTATAGGATAGAAAGACAAATTTTGATTCATTGTTCATTCATTTCAAAGTACTTTGATTACTAGGGGAATAGAACAACTTTTTGGAACTATTTGTAACACGTTTTGGTTAAACATGGAACCTTTTAAGGTTTTTGGCATCCCAATGGTGGGGAAGCTTTTTGCCTTGCGGGCCTACCAGCTTGTATGATCCCCCTTTGTCCGCTTTAAGGATAGTGTATGGCCCTTCCTACTTAGGGCCAAGCTTTCCTTGGCTTTCTTTCTTGCAGGCATCATTATTTCGAAGCACAAGGTCCTCAGGCTTGAATGGATGGTATTTTTAATACCTCAACTAGTATGTTCTTGGTGAGATTTGCAAACGTAAGAGATGCAGGCTTGCTTACTGCATCAACTCTCTTGTTTTGAGATCTTGGAATTTATTTGATGGCACATGTTTGAAATGTGTTAATCGATTCCTTTGATTTATTTTGGTACTTATTCATGTTGGGTTCGTTTTCTATGTAGATGTTATTGTCTAAGCTTGAGAGAGTTTGAGGACTTGAAGCTTTTGAACCTACTTTTCTATGGCTGTGTAGTTGTCACTTATTTGGTTTGTGTGACAACTCGAACCTCAGACTTGCTTTGATGTAACGTTACGTGCTTATGAGAACTGAATTATATGATTTTAAATGAATGTTTGTTTATGTGCATTATGTGTGTATGTATGTTATGTGTTGCACGAGCCCAAACTACACAAACCGGTCACACAAGCCCGTTTGGGCCACACCTTGAAATCGGATCCCTTAGGCAACCGAGTGGGCTCGGCCCACTCCCCCACTCGCAAACACTAAACCCTTGGGTAAGGATTTGATCCTCATTGTTGTTACAAAACATAACACACACACAACCCTAGAAGCTCTTGCTCTCTCTCTCTCGTTTTACTTGGAACCCGACGGCACAAGATCCACACTACTCGGATCATCCTTACTACTCGTAATCCGGTTAGTGTTTGTTACTAAATTGCTTGTTAAATGATGCTATGGTTGTGAATCATCGGATTACTTGTATGACGTTAGTATGTTGATTATGCTAGTGTAATGATAAATTGTTAATGATAAAGTGTTTGAAGTCGGCTCATGTATGTTTATAAGATGATGATTTATTTGATGATAATTGTTTGGGTTCTGTTAATCGGCCACCATGTTTTATACTCGGATTATTGCATGATATTGGTAGTTGGATGTTGCAAATTGATAATGTTTGAGTGTGCATGTAACCGGTTGATTTATGTTAAACCCGAATAATTTACGTAGATCCGTATGAATGTTAGGATGGTTATTCATGAACATGATATGAACAAGTTGAATATGTCTTGAAACTGATTAAATTATGAGTTTGATCTGATTCCCGAAACTGCCAAACTTGTTTGCTGAAATTACGGAAGTGATTGAAGATTGAATTTAGGGAAATCAGGAAATCAGTTGCACACTGGGTTGCGACTCAGATTGCGAGTCGAAACCTCACAATCACGACTCGAGACCACAACAGCACAAGCCGAGACCATGGTTGCGAGTCCCGTTACGACTCGTAACCGGACCATGATAAGCCGAAATCACCATTGCGACTCGCAACCTCCTGTTGCGACTCGTAATCAGCTGTTGTGACTCGTAATCCCGGTTGCGACTCGAGATCGCCGGTTGCGACTCGAGACTAGCTGCACGTACACTGTTTTGGGCCTACACTGTCACGGGTCCAATCTTATGACTGTTATGTTGTTGGACTGCTTATCTGTTTGGGCTGACATATTATTTGGGCCGGATTATATTGGGCCGGGGTTAGAACGCACAAGTATGCTCTTGACTGCTAAGTGTTATCATGTTTTATGCGTGCTCGATACATGTTATCTTGTATGTTCTATACGCGTATTACCTTAGTCAAAACCTGACTTGCATAATAACCATGATAGGACGTGGTTGACCATTTACTTGCTACCTGTACTCTTTGTGTATCTGCCGAGCAAACCAAGGTGAGTTCACACAGCCAAGGCATGGGATTCCCGGGTTGGGAATTGGGTTGGATATGTTGATATTGAAAGAGTTACTCGTACTTACGCATTCTCTAGACTATAGACCATCGTCCTCAGGTTAGTCAGGACACGTTACGTAAAGCCTACGTAACCCAGTATTTGCCATTTGTCTCCCGGGTCGGGAGGACACGTTACGTAAAGCCTACGTAACCCAATACCTTCTACTGTCTTCCGGGTCGGAAGGACACGCTGCGTAAAGCCTACGTAGCCCCCCCCACGCGTACCACTGTCCTCGGGAAAGGGCACGTCACGTAAAGCCTACGTGACCCAGTACGTATTCCTGTTCTCGGTAAAGAAGAACACATGGTCGGAAGTTAGTCTAGTAAGTACCGCTAATGAGAAGCCCTCATTAGCAAGGATAAATGTGGGAAACCCCCACCAGTTATAAGAACACAAGGTTTGGGAAGCCCCCACCTTTAGTACGCACTAGTATGGGAAGCCCCCACTAGCTATACTTATGCACTATGTTATGAACTTACTTTCTGTGAACTCGCTCAACTAGTTTGTTGATTATTTGCTGCATGCCTTGCAGGACCTTAGGTACATTATGGAGCTTGCACAGGGAGGAGCAGGTCGTTGTGGGAATTTGGATCATGAACTTTATCTGAACTTATAACTATTTTGAGATTACATACTATGCTTCCGCTATTTAAACGATGTTTGGTTTTGAAACTTCAATCATGTCATGATGATTTACATTAATTACTTTTATTATTAAATGCTATGTTTGATATGATTGATGGCTTGATCCTGGTCATGTCACGCCTCCAAGCGGTGGTACTCCGCGTGGTGGATTTTGGGGGTGTGACAGATTGGTATCAGAGCCATTGGTTATAGAGAACTTGGTTTTAATATGGGAAAACGTTTTTATTAAAACCGGACTATAACCAGAACAGTGCTCTCAACGATCCACAACGACGCTTCGCTCCACGTGCAAGACTCGACATCCTAGGTAATAAGGTTTATGTTTATTGCCTGTTTGCTAGAACTGTTTAGAACTTGCTCGCATTACACTTAGATACACATGCTTTGGTTACATGAGAACACCTATATGCCTACACTTTTCTGTCATCGCCCTACTCGCGAACCACTCTCATTTACGTTACTTTTACTATGAAGATCATGTCTGGACGAATCAACATGACACAAGCCCAGCTAGAGGCTCTCGTTCAAGCTCAAGTTGCTGCGGCAGTTGCAGCAGCTCAAGCAGGTAGTATATCCTGCAGTATAGGCACACACTAGGATCTTTGGATCCTACATTAACTCTCGTATTTAACTTCGTCCTATTCGTACACAATAGGTCAACACGCGCAGCAGCCTGTCTGCACATTCAAGAACTTCATGGACTGTCGTCCAAATTCCTTCAGCGGCACAGAGGGGGCAGTGGGACTCCTCCATTGGTTTGAAAAGCTAGAATCAGTATTCGAAATGTGCGAGTGCCCTGAGGCTCGCAAGGTCAAGTTTGCCACCGGCACTTTGGAAGGAATAGCGTTAACTTGGTGGAATGCCCAAGTTCAGATCTTAGGGTTGGCAACTGCTAACGCCACCCCATGGAACGATTTCAAGGAACTCATCAAGCGTGAGTATTGTACACGTGAAGATATTCACAAGCTGGAAGACGAGCTGTATAATCTGAAAATGGTTGGGTCAGAGATCGAAGCGTATACTAAACGGTCGAATGAGCTGGCCGTTCTGTGTCCAACTATGGTGGACCCTCCGTACAAGCGCATTGAGATGTATCTCAAGGGATTGGCACCAGAGATCCAGAGCCATGTTACCTCGGCTAATCTCGACAACATCCAGGAAATTCAGCGTCTCGCTCATCGTATCACCGACCAGGCAGTGGATCAGAATAAACTGCCTAAGCGTGTCAACGCTACTGCTACAGGCACTCCTTCGGCTACTCCTGCTACTACTAGCGAAAGCAAAAGAAAGTGGGAAGGAGATTCTAGTAAAGGTTCAGCATCTGTTCAGCCACAAGCTCAGCAGCAGAAGGTTGACCACTATCAGAGTCCCAGTCAGCAATCCTCTGGTGGTCACAGACAGAGGAGATATCAGGGAAGTCAACCTAAGTGTTACAATTGCCACAGACATCACAATGGCCCGTGTAGCAAGGGTCGCTGTCAAAGGTGTCTTAAGATGGGTCACGAAGCCAAAGACTGTAGGAGCCCACGGCCTGCGAATCAGCATCAGCAGCCTCAACAACCAGCTCCACAAAACCAGCAGCAGCAGCAGCAGCCACAGCGTGGAAACCGGGGATGTTTCCAGTGTGGGGCTGAAGGTCACTTCAAACGCGATTGCCCCCAGTTGAACCAGAATCGCAACAACAATAACCAGGGCAACGGGAACAACAACGGTGGGAACAGCAACAATAATGGCAACGAGGCAAGAGGTCGAGCTTTCGTTTTGGGAAGAGGAGACGCAGTGAACGATCCCAACGTTGTTATGGGTAAGTTTCTCCTCGACAACATTTATGTTACTGTTTTATTTGATTCGGGTGCGGATACAAGCTATATGTCTGTGAAAATGTGTCAACTGCTAAAACGTGCACCAACACTTTTACCCACCAAACATGTAGTAGAGTTAGCTAACGGTAAAAGTCTAGAAGCCACGCACGTAGTTCAGGGTTGTAATCTTATCCTAGCTGGCCAAGTTTTCTCTATTGATCTCATTCCCATAGTTTTGGGTAGCTTCGACGTCGTGATTGGGATGGATTGGTTATCCCAACACCAGGCAGAAATCTTATGCAGCGAGAAGATAATTCGCATTCCACGTTCTAGTCAGGAACCTCTCGAAGTTCAAGGCGACAATAGTGGTGCAGTGGTTGGCATCATCTCATTCTTGAAGGCTCAGAAATGCTTACGTAAGGGTCACACAGCCATTTTGGCTCTTGTTTCAGATGCATCGGCGAAAGAAAAGAAATTGGAGGATATTCCAATTGTACGTGACTTTCCTCAGGTGTTTCCTGAAGACTTACCTGGCTTACCGCCTCATCGTCAGGTCGAATTTCAGATCGAGCTCGCTCCAGGAGCAGCACCCATAGCTCGCGCACCATATCGCCTAGCTCCATCAGAATTGGAGGAACTGTCAAAGCAGCTACAAGAACTCTTGGAAAAGGGCTTCATTCGTCCAAGCTCTTCGCCTTGGGGAGCTCCAGTACTCTTCGTGAAAAAGAAAGACGGTACGTTCAGGATGTGTATAGACTACCGTGAACTCAACAAGGTGACGGTGAAGAACCGTTATCCCCTTCCGCGCATCGACGACTTATTTGACCAGTTGCAAGGGTCGTGTTACTATTCGAAGATAGACTTGAGGTCTGGTTACCATCAACTGAGAGTCCGGGATGAGGACGTCTCCAAGACAGCCTTCATAACTCGTTATGGTCACTACGAGTTTCTCGTCGTGCCATTTGGGTTAACGAACGCGCCTGCTGTATTTATGGATCTTATGAACAGGGTGTGCAAACCCTATCTCGACAAGTTCGTCATAGTATTCATCGACGACATTCTGATTTACTCCAAGAGTCAGGAGGAACACGAGCAGCATCTTCGTCTTATTTTGGAACTCCTTCGGAAGGAACAGCTGTACGCTAAACTCTCTAAATGCGACTTCTGGCTTCGTGAAGTCCACTTCTTGGGCCATGTAGTAAACAGGGATGGGATCCATGTCGATCCATCCAAGGTAGATTCGATCAGAAACTGGCCTGCACCGCGTACACCGACAGAAATACGCCAATTCTTGGGTCTGGCAGGTTACTACAGACGGTTTATTAGAGATTTTTCGAAGATTGCTCAGCCGCTTACGTTACTGACACAGAAGGGTGTTACCTATCGCTGGGGAGAACCCCAGGAGACTGCTTTTCAGCACTTAATGGATAGGCTTTGCAGTGCACCTATTCTCTCCTTGCCAGAGGGCACAGATGACTTCGTGGTTTATTGTGATGCATCCATTCGGGGACTTGGATGTGTGTTAATGCAGCGCGACAAGGTTATTGCTTACGCCTCTCGTCAACTCAAGATTCACGAACGAAACTACACGACGCACGATCTAGAGCTGGGAGCTGTTGTTTTCGCGCTTAAGATATGGCGACACTACCTGTACGGTACCAGGTGCACGATTTACACCGATCACAGGAGTCTCGAGCATATCCTTAAGCAGAAGGATTTGAACATGCGTCAACGACGATGGGTCGAGTTACTTAACGATTACGAATGCGCTATCAAGTACCATCCAGGCAAGGCCAATGTTGTGGCTGATGCCCTCAGTCGGAAAGACACTTTACCACGGCGCGTGCGAGCGTTACAGCTTACGATTCAGTCTAGCCTCCCAGTACAGATACGAAATGCTCAGGCAGAAGCATTGAAACCCGAAAACGTCAAAGCTGAAGCCTTACGCGGCTCACGAAAACAGATGGAACAGAAGGCAGACGGCGCCTACTATGTAACGGGGCGTATTTGGGTCCCACTTTATGGCGGTCTACGCGAACTTGTGATGGACGAAGCTCACAAGTCTCGTTACTCGGTACATCCAGGGTCGGACAAAATGTACCACGACATCAGCACTACTTATTGGTGGCCTAGCATGAAGGCCCACATCGCTACGTACGTTGGAAAATGCTTGACCTGTGCAAGAGTCAAGGTTGAATACCAGAAACCAGCTGGCCTACTTCAACAGCCAAAGATACCTCAGTGGAAATGGGAAGAAATTTCCATGGATTTCGTTACAGGCCTACCTAGATCCCAGCGTGGGAACGATACGATATGGGTGATCGTGGATCGACTCACTAAGTCTGCCCACTTCTTACCTATAAAGGAAACAGATAAGTTCTCCACTCTTGCAGACGTATATCTTAAAGAAGTTGTTTCGAGGCACGGGGTGCCCACATCTATCATTTCGGATCGCGATGCACGATTTACGTCAGAGCTTTGGCAAGCGATGCACAAATCTTTCGGCTCACGGTTAGACATGAGCACAGCATACCACCCTCAGACGGATGGGCAGTCTGAGCGAACGATCCAAACTCTAGAAGACATGCTTAGAGCATGCGTTATCGATTTCGGCAACGGCTGGGAAAAGCACCTCCCTTTGGTGGAGTTTTCGTATAATAATAGTTATCACACAAGCATTCAAGCCGCTCCATTCGAGGCATTGTACGGGCGTAAATGCCGGTCACCCCTCTGCTGGGCAGAGGTGGGGGATAGTCAGATTACGGGTCCAGAGATTGTAGTGGACGCCACAGAAAAGATTGCCCAAATAAGACAACGCATGGCGGCAGCACGCGACCGTCAGAAAGCCTACGCGGACAAGCGTAGAAAGCCTTTGGAATTTCAGGTCGGGGACCGGGTTTTACTAAAAGTTTCACCCTGGAAGGGTGTGGTACGTTTTGGCAAACGGGGCAAACTGAATCCGCGATACGTCGGACCGTTCGAAATAATAGAAAAGATTGGCAAGGTAGCCTACAAGTTGAACCTACCAGCTGAACTCGGGGCAGTTCACAATGTCTTTCATGTGTCGAACTTAAAGAAGTGCCTATCAGATGAAAACCTCATCATTCCTTTTAAGGAACTCACTATCGACGAGCGGTTGCAGTTCGTCGAGGAACCAGTTGAAATCACGGACCGGGATGTGAAGGTCCTCAAACACAAGAGAATCCCTCTTGTTCGAGTTCTTTGGAACTCCAAACGTGGCCCAGAGTACACCTGGGAACGTGAAGACAGGATGACGGAAAAGTACCCCCAGTTATTCGAAACCAATGCTACCACTACTGAGGCTGAAGCTACTACTTCGGAATTTCGGGACGAAATTCCAGATCAACGGGGGGAGGATGTGACACCCCAGGAAAACCAGTGAACAATACAGTTTACCTAGCTTCCTCAGTGAGTGCATACCAAATTTCGGGACGAAATTTCCAATTAGTTGGGGATAATGTGACAACTCGAACCTCAGACTTGCTTTGATGTAACGTTACGTGCTTATGACAACTGAATTATATGATTTTAAATGAATGTTTGTTTATGTGCATTATGTGTGTATGTATGTTATGTGTTGCACGAGCCCAAACTACACAAACCGGTCACACAAGCCCGTTTGGGCCACACCTTGAAATCGGATCCCTTAGGCAACCGAGTGGGCTCGGCCCACTCCCCCACTCGCAAACACTAAACCCTTGGGTAAGGATTTGATCCTCATTGTTGTTACAAAACATAACACACACACAACCCTAGAAGCTCTTGCTCTCTCTCTCTCGTTTTACTTGGAACCCGACGGCACAAGATCCACACTACTCGGATCATCCTTACTACTCGTAATCCGGTTAGTGTTTGTTACTAAATTGCTTGTTAAATGATGCTATGGTTGTGGATCATCGGATTGCTTGTATGACGTTAGTATGTTGATTATGCTAGTGTAATGATAAATTGTTAATGATAAAGTGTTTGAAGTCGGCTCATGTATGTTTATAAGATGATGATTTATTTGATGATAATTGTTTGGGTTCTGTTAATCGGCCACCATGTTTTATACTCGGATTATTGCATGATATTGGTAGTTGGATGTTGCAAATTGATAATGTTTGAGTGTGCATGTAACCGGTTGATTTATGTTAAACCCGAATAATTTACGTAGATCCGTATGAATGTTAGGATGGTTATTCTTGAACATGATATGAACAAGTTGAATATGTCTTGAAACTGATTAAATTATGAGTTTGATCTGATTCCCGAAACTGCCAAACTTGTTTGCTGAAATTACGGAAGTGATTGAAGATTGAATTTAGGGAAATCAGGAAATCAGTTGCACACTGGGTTGCGACTCAGATTGCGAGTCGAAACCTCACAATCACGACTCGAGACCACAACAGCACAAGCCGAGACCATGGTTGCGAGTCCCGTTACGACTCGTAACCGGACCATGATAAGCCGAAATCACCATTGCGACTCGCAACCTCCTGTTGCGACTCGTAATCAGCTGTTGTGACTCGTAATCCCGGTTGCGACTCGAGATCGCCGGTTGCAACTCGAGACTAGCTGCACGTACACTGTTTTGGGCCTACACTGTCACGGGTCCAATCTTATGACTGTTATGTTGTTGGACTGCTTATCTGTTTGGGCTGACATATTATTTGGGCCGGATTATATTGGGCCGGGGTAAGAACGCACAAGTATGCTCTTGACTGCTAAGTGTTATCATGTTTTATGCGTGCTCGATACATGTTATCTTGTATGTTCTATACGCGTATTACCTTAGTCAAAACCTGACTTGCATAATAACCATGATAGGACGTGGTTGACCATTTACTTGCTACCTGTACTCTTTGTGTATCTGCCGAGCAAACCAAGGTGAGTTCACACAGCCAAGGCATGGGATTCCCGGGTTGGGAATTGGGTTGGATATGTTGATATTGAAAGAGTTACTCGTACTTACGCATTCTCTAGACTATAGACCATCGTCCTCAGGTTAGTCAGGACACGTTACGTAAAGCCTACGTAACCCAGTATTTGCCATTTGTCTCCCGGGTCGGGAGGACACGTTACGTAAAGCCTACGTAACCCAATACCTTCTACTGTCTTCCGGGTCGGAAGGACACGCTGCGTAAAGCCTACGTAGCCCCCCCCCCCCCCCACGCGTACCACTGTCCTCGGGAAAGGGCACGTCACGTAAAGCCTACGTGACCCAGTACGTATTCCTGTTCTCGGTAAAGAAGAACACATGGTCGGAAGTTAGTCTAGTAAGTACCGCTAATGAGAAGCCCTCATTAGCAAGGATAAATGTGGGAAACCCCCACCAGTTATAAGAACACAAGGTTTGGGAAGTCCCCACCTTTAGTACGCACTAGTATGGGAAGCCCCCACTAGCTATACTTATGCACTATGTTATGAACTTACTTTCTGTGAACTCGCTCAACTAGTTTGTTGATTATTTGCTGCATGCCTTGCAGGACCTTAGGTACATTATGGAGCTTGCACAGGGAGGAGCAGGTCGTTGTGGGAATTTGGATCATGAACTTTATCTGAACTTATAACTATTTTGAGATTACATACTATGCTTCCGCTATTTAAACGATGTTTGGTTTTGAAACTTCAATCATGTCATGATGATTTACATTAATTACTTTTATTATTAAATGCTATGTTTGATATGATTGATGGCTTGATCCTGGTCATGTCACGCCTCCAAGCGGTGGTACTCCGCGTGGTGGATTTTGGGGGTGTGACAGTTTGAAACAAGCAACGAGTCTTTGAAGACTTGAAGCCTTTTGACACCCATATTTTTGCAAGCTTGAGCCCAGCAATCAATGCTTCATACTCAGCTTTGTTGTTTGTAGTCTGAAATTCAATACGAAGGGCATACGTGAATTCCCATTCATTAGGGTCAATTAGAACTAGCCCTACTCCTGACCCTTCAATGGTTGAAGCTTCGTCGGTAAAGAGCTTCCAGGTATGGAGGTCAGAGGGTTCAGTGGAGGTTGTATTGACTTCCGTTGTGACTTTTTTAGGGACTTCTATGATGAAGTTAGCTGAGACTTGGGCTTTGACAACTTTTTTTTTCGGGACATAGGTGATTTTTTAAGCACATTCTTAATAGGTTAGTCAGTGACCACTTGTATCGGGTGTGACTGAAAGTACCTTCGAAACCTTCTAGCCGTTTGGAATAGGGCTAGAGCAAGTTTTTTCGAAGAAGAATATTTAATTTCTGCTAATTTTGAAGTTTTGCAAAAGTCAATGGGTATCTGAACTTAATTTCGTTCAATGATTAGAGTCGTACTTATGGTTTTTTCAGCAATTGAAAGGTGGACAGAGACCGTTCCTCCTGTTTCCGGAGCTGAAATGGTTGGGAGTGAAGCCAAGTGTTGCTTCATTTGGTTGAAGGCTTCCTTTTGAGGTAAAACGCTTCAAAGCTGTAAGCTTTCCATCGAAAGCCTTTCTTGTTAGCATATCCCTTGGGGGTTAGCTTTTATGCTTTGTTTCCCAATGATATGCCCTACAAATGAGCACTTGATTGGATTAAACCTCATATTGATCTTTCTCGAGTTTTGGAAGGTTTCTTGTATGTTATCGAGCATTTGGTATTCCGTTTTGCTCTTGATCAACAAATCGTCAAAATAAGCTTTGATGTTTTTGCCGATTTGTCTGGCAAACGCTTTGTCAACCAGACGTTGATAAGTGGCACATGTATTTATTAAACCAAAAGGCGTTTTTTGATAGCAAGATATACCTTTATCAGTGTGAAATGCGGATTTATTCATCTTTTTTTTATATTATTAGGATCTGATGGTAACCCTTTTAGGCGTCAAGAAAACACTTGAATGGTAAGCCTGTGAGCGAGTTACCCTTGAGGTCTATTTCGGGTAGCGGGTAGCAATCCTTTGGGCGTGCTTTGTTCAAGTCTTTAAAATCGATACACATTCTCCCAGACTTGTCGGGTTTTTGAACCATTACTGGATTGGCTACCCATGATTGATACTTGACTTCTCGAAGGATTCCGGCTAGAACAAGCTTTTCCATCTCTTGGCGTTATACAAGGCTTCTGTTAGGGGTTTGACTCCGTTTCTTTTGTATAATGGGCTTAACATCAGGTGGGATCCATAAGTCATGTTTCAACATTGCTACGAGGGATGCCGGTCATATCTTCGGGGCATCAAGCAAATACATAGTGCAAGAGCAGCTTTTCATGGTATGAGAGGGTTTCATTGGAAAGGTTAGTGTTTACCCTTATCCGCTGTTGAGGATATATTGGGTTTATGTCCAACCCTTATATATCGTTTTCGTCCTTTCTTGAGCTTTCCCCTTCAACCACAAAAGCTTCTTGGGTAGGTTGAAGGGTTGTTATCCCTTTTTCAATGAGAAACTTCACAGCGCCTTGGCCAACTGAAACTGTCATTCCGAACACACTTTGCCATGGCCTTCCTATGACGATATTATAGTTGGAAGGGATATTGATCACCGCAAAAGTGAGTTGTTCGGTTCGTCCCTTTTTTCTTTCGCTGAACAAACGTAAGGGGTTATTTGGCCTAAAGGCTTGGTAGGTATGTCTGCGATACCTTCGATAGAGGATTCAGGCTGTTGAAGCTTTGAACGCTCATCGTCGTTGAGAGGGTTAAAGCGTTTCAAGCTTTTCATCAGCTGAGAGGGTTAAAGCATTTCTCAAGCATGATTTTGGAGGATTCAGACTGTTGAAGCTTTGGACGCTCATCGTCGCTGAGAGGGTTAAAGCGTTTCAAGCTTTTCATCAGCTGAGAGGGTTAAAGCTTTGTTTTCAAGGTCGACCATGTTCACTTCCTACTTTTATTCTTCAACCATTTTGTCCTTGACCCCTTTAACCAAGTGAGCCAGTTCGGAGTTGACGGCTTTTTTGATCCTCTTTTTGGGTTGGAAGTAATTATTGGTATGGTGACCTTTCTATTCGTGAAACTCACAATACTGGTTTGATTATTCCAATCTTTTGTTTTTTGGCAAAGGTTGAGGAGGGCGGAAGCTGTGTTTTACCTCTTCGGTTGCCAAGATCTCTTATGTAGCCTTGGTCAAGGCTGTAAAGTTTATGGTTTTTTCTTGGCTTGGAGGGTTCCGGCCTTCAGGCCTTCTGGAATCTGAACCTTTGAACCGTTTGTCATAAGAGCCATACTGGAAGCTCCAGTTAAGGGTTTATTTTTTTTATTTTTTTTTGTTCTTTGATGTCTACAGCTTATTCTCCTCGAATGTGGGCCTCAGCCCTTTTGAGTGTTTCTTCAAGGGTTTTGGACAGGCATTTATTAAAGTCTCTTGTGAGACATTTGAAATTTATAGCATTCATGAACCCTGTAACCCTAATCTTTTCATTGGCGTAAGTTAAACCTTCCTTCTGGTACCGTTCAAGTCTCCGAGACTTTCATCGTCATGTTGTTATGGGAAACCTTTGCTAAAATCGTCAAAGGTCTGAATGCTTTGTTCAGGAAGGTCATTAAACCATATGCGTGGAGACCCTTCAAGGGTTCGTATGAACATGAGACAACATCCGAGGTTGGGCCATTTTTCAATTCTTGTTGCCCCGACGAAGGTTTGGAGGTGGTTTTTTGCACCATAATAGTATCTTTATCTGGGTTTGAAACTCGTACTCAACAATTTGTTTGGGAGAAGCAAGGCAAGTTGTTGGGCTTGTAAGGTTTTGAGAGGTACTTTACTACCCTTGAAGATGGGTTACCGCTTGAGGTACCCCGGTGAGTGGTTGGCACTTGGTTGATGAAATTAAGGTTAAAGCCTTGAAGGCTTTCTGTGTCATCATCCACTTTTTACGTGCTGTGATGTGTGTAAAATGCAACATATAAAACACATCAATAAAGGCATAAAACTAACCCTTTTTTAGTACTAATGTTGGAAAAAGAGTGTTTTTGTCTTCCTTTTGTATTTTCAGGATGAAATGAGCTCAAAATCACAAAAGAAGCAAAAAGACCACTAATTCTACCATAAATACAAGAAAAGGAACAAAAGTAGACTGCCCGGACCCTCAACGGCACCTCCCAAAGCAAAAAGAAAGAAACAGAGTCTGAACACGCCCCGTGTCCAGCGAACACGGGGGCGTGCCCAGGAAGCAGCAGAAAAGACAAACCAGTAGAAGCTTCCATTGCCCACCACGGGGCCGTGTCCAGCGAGCACGGGGGCGTGGTGAAAGTACAGCAGGCGCATTAATTGTAATTCGAAATTACAATTAATGAAGAGAGAGAGTGTCAGGCGGGCACGGGGCCGTGTCCAGCGGACACGGGGCCGTGTCCAGCCTTCTGTTCAACCTATAAATAGAGGAGCTTGGCTTCATTCTCTCTCATCCCTTGGCACACCACCTCTCTCACACTTCATCCACCACCCACCACCACCATAACACCATCATCCACCACCATCATCCATTGTCCATCGTAGAGTGTGTGAGTCGTCTCGGGATCCAAGATTGATCGTAAGAGTTCTTGACAATTAAGGCCATGTTTGCCTAAGTCTCTTACATCACTTGGTGAAGACAAGTGTTTAGTATAATACTTTTTATTTTTAATCTTTTGCACTTTTTATTTGGTTTTGTATTAATGACTTTAATAACTAGTTACTTATGTTGAAGGTGATCTTTCCTTATCGTTTGTCCGTGGTGTCTTGGCGTTATTTTACTGTCTATATAAAATAAAAGATTTTCACCATTTATATCTCCACGGTCTATATGGAGGTATGTTGGCTACCTGGTCGGGGGTTAAGGGAACGGTTTGGTAAGGGTCTTGCCCTTGTTCAGCGTTTAGAGGTCCTGCTTGGGACCTGGGTCAAATTTAGTAGGATCTCCTTCAATGCCCATAGGTATTGGATGGCGGGGATCCAAACTCTTTGACCCCCTCATAAGTTAACTACTATTAATACTATAACCCGGCTATTTAGGACTGTATCCCTGCTGACTCAGACTACTTAGCCGAGGGTAACGTCGCCGCCAAAAGCGGGGCCTACCATAATTTGCATTAATAACTTAATTCATTATCTTTCAATAATCCGACCCTTTAGGATTGTATCCTTGCTGACTCAAACTACTGGGTTGAGGGTAACGTCGCCTTCAAAAGAGGGCCTACTACAATAACTAAGATAATCTCTTAAACAAGTGCAAAAGTGCGAAAATAATCAAAGGTTATACTAATACACGTGTCGGAACCAAGTGATTCATCTTGTCTATCTGTTTTATTTTATTTTTATTTTCAGCAATTTAGTTAGTTTTTATTTTTCTCAGTTTAAAACATTTTTTCTAACCTTTTTGATTTGATTAGACGTTGAGGATAAACCGGTATTAAAAGCTCTTATGTCCTTGGACGACCTCGGTATCTTACCAACACTATACTACGTCCACGATGGGTGCACTTGCCCATATGTGTGTTTAGTGTTAGTAAATATCGTGTTTTATAATTTTAAAACTTGGCTAAAAGTGTAAAAAGGGCTTAAATATATATCTAAAAAAATAACACACTTCACGCACATCAAGTTTTTGGCGCCGCTGCCGGGGACACAAGGATTTTAAGAAAGTTAGGAATCAACGGCCTAATCATATTTTTATTTTTCTTTAATTTTTTAGGATTTTTTCTTAGATTTTTAGCTTCTGCAGAGCTCAACACGGGGCCGTGCTTGCTGAACACGCCCCGTGCTCAATCATTGGAACTGGCAATCCTGTTTTAAGTCAGACAGTAGGCTGAACACGGGGCCGTGTCCAGAGTGCCAGTAACATAAATATTTGCTTTCTAACATACTTTTATACATTCTAATCAACCAAAAATATTATTTTTGGACACATTGAGGACAATGTGTAATTTAAGTGTGGGGGGATGCTAAAACCTTGAAATTTTGCAAAATCCTAAACACAAGCCTTACACAAAACTCTATTGGAACCGCTAAACACCCCAAATTTTTTTCAAAAACTTTTTCATTTTTTATTTACTTGTCTTAGTTTAAGTTGGGAAGAACAAGTTCTAAAAAAGGTTATATTTTTACAAGTTTACAACCGATAGCGTCGTGATAAAAAAGGAACCAACATAAGAAAATTATGAAACGGCATAACAAGTCTAGTTTAAAATTCGATTATATATGCTTGGTCACATTAAAAACCCATTCCCACAAAAGTGAGTTTTGAGCCTTTATTGAGCATAAAAATACACATATTTAGATTAAATGCTTATTTTTCGTTTCTTGTGTGAATAGCCGCTCGGTCCTTACAAATCTAGAACTTGCCACGACGATACATTCCCGGTCCTTACCAACTTAAACCCAAGTAAGTAAATGATGGAGGCATTAGGACTAACTATTTTTCTTTCAAAACCATTATTTTTCATTTTTTTTAACCTACCCAAAATCCCCCTAGATAGCCCCTTTGAGCCTAAACCTTTCATTTCATTACCCCAAAAAAACCATTTTTACCCACCAAAAACCTTTTTCATTTTTTTTTCACCCTTTATTTTAGTAACAAGCTCGGTTTTTCGTCAACTTGCCCTTTCATGTGACATCAAAAAAAAAAAAAAAATGATGAAGTCAAAAACAAACAAAAGCTACAAAAAGCTTGTTTGGAGAAATACTTCAAAAATAATAAGTCACTAAAAACAAGGTATTTTACGAAAACCGACACTTGTTACGATTTTCGCCCTTTTTACTAACCACTAACCAACCACCCACCTTTAAACCCAAGCCTTCACCCAAAAAGTCCTCTTGATATTTACAAAGGTAAAAAGTTAAAAAGGAGGAGGATTGATTGCTTGGCAAGCCTATGGAAGACGTAAGTTCCGTGCCGCTCTCGAGTGATTCACTAAAATATACACCTTCGGCCGAGTGTTGAGTGATCTCCCGTGAGGTATGTGAACTTGTATATAAATGGAATTTTAATAAAACATGTTATGTCCGAATAAGTAATTTATCTTGTGAAAAGTTCAAAATAAATCATAACGAATAAGATTGTAAATAACTAAAAAAAAAACCTATAAAAACCTTGGATTCCCGACACTCTAGGACAAGCTAAAAAAAAAAAAAAAAAAAAAATTCTCTTCTACCTATTCCATTTGGGAGTGTAAGCCACATTTAAAGAGTTTTGCTTGAGGACAAGCAAAAGTTCAAGTGTGGGGGTATTTGATGTGTGTAAAATGCAACATATAAAACACATCAATAAAGGCATAAAACTAACCCTTTTTTAGTACTAATGTTGGAAAAAGAGTGTTTTTGTCTTCCTTTTGTATTTTCAGGATGAAATGAGCTCAAAATCACAAAAGAAGCAAAAAGACCACTAATTCTACCATAAATACAAGAAAAGGAACAAAAGTAGACTGCCCGGACCCTCAACGGCACCTCCCAAAGCAAAAAGAAAGAAACAGAGTCTGAACACGCCCCGTGTCCAGCGAACACGGGGGCGTGCCCAGGAAGCAGCAGAAAAGACAAACCAGTAGAAGCTTCCATTGCCCACCACGGGGCCGTGTCCAGCGAGCACGGGGGCGTGGTGAAAGTACAGCAGGCGCATTAATTGTAATTCGCAATTACAATTAATGAAGAGAGAGAGTGTCAGGCGGGCACGGGGCCGTGTCCAGCGGACACAGGGCCGTGTCCAGCCTTCTGTTCAGCCTATAAATAGAGGAGCTTGGCTTCATTCTCTCTCATCCCTTGGCACACCACCTCTCTCACACTTCATCCACCACCCACCACCACCATAACACCATCATCCACCACCATCATCCATTGTCCATCGTAGAGTGTGTGAGTCGTCTCGGGATCCAAGATTGATCGTAAGAGTTCTTGACAATCAAGGCCATGTTTGCCTAAGTCTCTTACATCACTTGGTGAAGACAAGTGTTTAGTATAATACTTTTTATTTTTAATCTTTTGCACTTTTTATTTGGTTTTGTATTAATGACTTTAATAACTAGTTACTTATGTTGAAGGTGATCTTTCCTTATCGTTTGTCCGTGGTGTCTTGGCGTTATTTTACTGTCTATATAAAATAAAAGATTTTCATCATTCATATCTCCACGGTCTATATGGAGGTATGTTGGCTACCTGGTCGGGGGTTAAGGGAACGGTTTGGTAAGGGTCTTGCCCTTGTTTAGCGTTTAGAGGTCCTGCTTGGGACCTGGGTCAAATTTAGTAGGATCTCCTTCAATGCCCATAGGTATTGGATGGCGGGGATCCAAACTCTTTGACCCCCTCATAAGTTAACTACTATTAATACTATAACCCGGCTATTTAGGACTGTATCCCTGCTGACTCAGACTACTTAGCCGAGGGTAACGTCGCCGCCAAAAGCGGGGCCTACCATAATTTGCATTAATAACTTAATTCATTATCTTTCAATAATCCGACCCTTTAGGATTGTATCCTTGCTGACTCAAACTACTGGGTTGAGGGTAACGTCGCCTTCAAAAGAGGGGCCTACTACAATAACTAAGATAATCTCTTAAACAAGTGCAAAAGTGCGAAAATAATCAAAGGTTATACTAATACACGTGTCGGAACCAAGTGATTCATCTTGTCTATCTGTTTTTATTTTATTTTTATTTTCAGCAATTTAGTTAGTTTTTATTTTTCTCAGTTTAAAACATTTTTTCTAACCTTTTTGATTTGATTAGACGTTGAGGATAAACCGGTATTAAAAGCTCTTGTGTCCTTGGACGACCTCGGTATCTTACCAACACTATACTACGTCCACGATGGGTGCACTTGCCCATATGTGTGTTTAGTGTTAGTAAATATCGTGTTTTATAAATTTAAAACTTGGCTAAAAGTGTAAAAAGGGCTTAAATATATATCTAAAAAAATAATACACTTCACGCACATCATGCTGCAAAGGAAATTTTTTCCATCATTCGTGTTATCAGCTAGGGCATAAGGTTAAACCCTTAAAGGCTTTCTGATGGTACTCATATAAGATGTCATCATCTGTGTCATAAGGTTAAAGCCTTAAAGGCTTACTGTATAAGGCATTCCCATGGATGTGTTCATGACCATACCACGAGCCGAAGGCAGGGTGGCCATGACTTGTTTTCACGAAGTAGCAAAGGGAGGGGGAACACTTGAAGTTGGTGACTTACCATAATTGATCAAGAGTGGTTTTATGCCCCATAGGTGCACCGGTTGTAACGGGTTGGTAGGTAAATAAGGGAAAAACGGTTGGACTTGGCCTCCCAAAAGCTTAAAGGCTTGAGTGGTTGGTCTGTCACACTAGGACCAACTTCAAGGTAAGATGTGGCTGAACGTGAGCTGCTAAAAAGAAGAGATGGAGGGCCAGGTGATAATGAGGGTTTAGACTCCTCATAATTTAGTCTTATTTTCACCTTTTTTCCCTTTCTAAGCTCACATGCTAGTTGAGAAAAAATCTCTCATGTAAGAAATTTCTAGCTACTCCCTCAAGTGTTAGATCTATACATTCCGGTGTATGCATTGCATCGATTTGAGTAAGTGCAACCCCTGACCGAGATGGGGTTGGTGTTTGAAAAGAAGTGAACTTCCGGGAACATATCCCGGTGGAGTACTTCCGGGAGTAGAAAGAGGTGTAGATAGGACCGGTGAGATCCGACCCGAATTTGGTGTTAAATCGGTGTTGTTAGGCACCTGATTTACCTGACCGAGAGACTCGCTTTCAGACATGATGTAAAGAGAAAATGGAGCTACACAACTGGTCTTTAAGATAAAGTAAGCGGCGTAGCCCCACGGTGGGCGCCAACTTGTTGATACAACAAATACAAGACCAAGGCCTGTAGCGATATCTTTGGGGTAAAAGGGTTCAGGGGTTCGATTAGCCTAACACAGGTCGTGGGGTCCCCCCACGTTTGCAAGACGTGGAGAGAGATTCACTAGTATTGTTTTTATCTTCCTTAGATCTTGAGCTGATTAGAAATCAGCCCAGAAAGCGATCGTTGGAGAAGATGAATTATTTAGTGTGAAGAAGAGAAGCAAGAATGAAGCTAGTTCTCAAGAGGGAGAAGGAGAATCAGAGAGTTAGAGTGACATCTGCTGATCCTGGAGTGAATGGCATGGTGGAATGGCCTACATTTTATAGGGGAAGGTGTTTCTCAAAGGAGAAACCCGTGACTAGTGAATCTGTGCTTGCAGTGAGGGGTTTGCCCATTTTGGGGGTTGAAGGGTTTGGACCTGCGGACAAAAGGGTGTGCTCTCCCACATGTTCTGGTTGCAGCTGGGCAGAAGGTTTCACACGTTAAGTGTTGATGTGACAGGACACTGTGCTTGTCCTTTTTACTGTTCATGACCGTTGGACCATTTCCGAACCTTTTAACCTTTTAAGTTGTTGTGCCTCTAATCAGTTTATTAAGGTTTGAGCTACCCCCGTCATCAGGTACAACACTTTGTCCCACATTGGTATGGGAACAAAGTGAATGGTTGGTTATAAGGTGAAATCTTTACCAAACCATTGTAGTTTTATGACATATTTTACCACAAGTCCTACCCACGCGCGTAGGGGTGCAAAAATTAAGTTTCGAAACTAGAATTTGGTTGAACTCGTGTGTGCCTGCACGTCATGCGGACACGAATGCAACTTTATACAACTCATTCTCTCAGTCTCTTCAACATCTCTACTGTTTCATTTCAGGCAAGTGTTCAAGTCCGGTAGTGCGCTGTTGCTACTTCGAACCGTCGTACCCTGGGAACAGACCACAAATCTGTTTAAGGGAATTGTGTCAAACACAAGCCCGGTTCACTATTACCGTCTCTAACAATGTCTCCATTCTTTCCGGATTCCAAACTGGTGATGAGACAAATTGAAAAACTCCTGGTTCACTGTTACCATCTCTAATAGTGCCTCCATTCTTTCCGGATTCCAAACTGGTGATGAGACAAATTGAAAAACTCTTTAAACTGTTAGAAAGGCGATAAAGTGTAATTATATAAACCAAGTGACGCTGCATTGTAATTTGCAAGTTAAGGAGTGAAGCATGCCCTCCTTAACTTGTTTGAGTGAAAAGTCTTCAACACAACGAGTCTTCCACACCTACCTTTCATCATCCTCGTTGACTTGTAACTGGCCTATAAGCTCTTGGAATTCCTCCTGTTCGCCTGATGAATGTGGGAGCCTTTTCCACACCCAATCCCAAATGATCATTCCATTTACTTTTCGATAACAATCCTTTATAGCAACCTGTTTTTTGCAAGATTTGTTAGAAGAGAAATTAGCAGCGGATGTCTGAATGAACTCGAATAAAAGATTTGAGAACAAAGATTACTAAGTTTGATTTGTATCAAACTTAATCAAAGAAATTTGCAAAGTGAGAATGTAATGAATTGATTAATTGAATTCAATCTTGGTGCCAACAAAACAAAGATTGCCGGACACTTCGATTTATACAAAGGATGGAACGACAGTTGTTGGTTATTACGTTCCCGCCGTTTTCAACTGCCAAACAGTTGTTGATTGCCAAAAACATAACCACCATACCAACCGTCATTATTCAGATACTATTACATAATTACAAGCTATAAACTAATTATCTAAACAATGCATAGTAATTATTCTAAAGTTTAGTTTATTATAATTCTAACTAGTGATATTCCCCGTGCTTCGCGACGGGATTAAGTCGGTATCAATTTGGTTTGTTATGGTGCCTACACTCGCTATAGCATTTGAAAGAGAACATTACATCGATCAAAAAAGAGCACATATCGATATGGTACCTATGTTGTTTAGTTGATATCGGTTCGGAATTTGCATTTCATGTTTATTTTATTTCAAAATTACGTTGTTTTCTTTTTTTTTTTTTAAATGGACATTGTGCTGCTATCATACCAAACCCAATCAAAACTGATTGAACAACATCTGTATCGGTACTAATAGTTATTTTTATTGTTTTTGCTTTCGATAACCTAATACTGTATCACCACCGTACCGTATCAAACAACATTAGTACCAGTATTTATGGTTTTCTGTTTGATAATTGGTACTTTGACCGTATCTTACAAGTTATATCGAAAAGAAATACATTTAAATCAGTTAAAGTAATAAAATAATATACTAAAAACTTATAAGAAAAACAATTTTTAAAAAATAAAAAACATTATTCATCGTGTGTTTCTATTGATAATAATAATAATAATAATAATAATAATAATAATAATAATAATAATAATAATAATATGTTTGAATAATAACTGGAACCTACTCTTAAGAGTTTCCCCTTAAATCCAAGGGGTATTGGATTTTAATAATTCCAAGTTTTACTAATTGGCCGGTAATAATCCCAACTTAAAAAATTGCCTACAACAGTCCCAACTTGTAAGATTTTGGCCACCAATGATCATTGTCTAACTGGGTTATAACCCAGTTAGTTTTTTTGAAGTTTTGAGCGGCGGAGAAGGTCACTAGAGGTTGGAAATGACAAGTGGTGGTCTCCTTTGGTGGTTTCAGGGGTAAAGAAGGTCGTCGGAATAAGTTGCAGGTCACCGGAGTTGCGTAGATGGTCCATTCAGAAAGCCTTTTTATCGCCTTTCTCAACTTTAAGCGAAAGATACTATTGAACCCACATGTTAACTTTGAGTAGGCCTTTATCGATCCCCCCTATTTCTCTTCAAACCCCTGTAGGAAACTTTTTAACCGGCATTAAGTTTAACCCCTTGCCTCCATCGTGAATAGCCTTGACCAAGGCGCCACCACCACTTCAACTTATACTCCCATGCAACCCTCCTTGTTTTTTGCCTAGGGCTGGATGACACCAACAAGGGCTTTATATAAAAATAAATAATACGAGGGAGATTCCATAGAATTGATTTGACCAAAGTGGCCCTCCCTACAACGATTTGGCTTTCCATACAGACAACTTGGAATTAAATTTGTCAATGAGATGTTTCCAATTTGAGATCCGGTTCATATTAGGCTATGCAGTATGATGATGGTCCTCCCTTGGAGGATGATCCACCACGTAAGATCCACGTAGAATGGGTGTGTGGATGGGGCAAAGAGGATGAAGGTATGGAAATGGGGGGATGGACCTAAAATGTATATGTGCATATTGTATATATAGGTGTGTGAGAGAGGGGGAGGGCTGGTTTTTGTCTTCTTGTGGAGCGGCTCCATCGTCTCAAAAGTAACGGAGAGGACGAAGACGGTAGGGGGCGGGACGGTGTTTGGACCGGCGCCAGGTAGGGGGACGACCCCCATGTCGTCTAGTCTTAATGCTCCCCCTTCAACCGACATATGTGTAATGTTTGCTAATCAAAATAACTATAATTGATGTCATCAAACAAAGTTTTTTTTTAACAACAAAACTAAATTTAAGTAGACATTGAGAATTGTAATGGAAAAATAGTCCACTAAAAGATATGAACGCATGCTTATAATACAAGTGGCATCAACTGTTTAAGATTCATTGTTTCACACAAGAAGAGAAATGGCCACCCATGGTGCTGGTGGCAATTTACTGATACTACAAGTGATTCATGACATTATAATATTTTCTCTCTCTTAACACAAATATATAAGAACGAGAACAATTAGATGACAGCACAAAAAGTAGGAAACTCAAAATATTATGAAGAAACATGAAATGTAGACTAAAATACTATGATATATGCGTAGCGCGTTATCATTTTGCAATTCACATCAACAGCTTTACACATACCCAGTCCTTTGAGATATCAAGAAAGCGAAAAAAAGCTTTCCTCCCACACGGATTGACAAGTAGAGCACCACATGCAATCCAAAATCCAGTTGCAAAGCCAGTACCCCCACCAATATAAAACCATATCCGAATATCATCTTCACCTTCGCCTTCACTTCCATAAACAAGGGGTGCCACCTCCAACTCTTTATCTCCGGGGCAATATTTAGTTAGGGGAGGTCCACAAAGTCCTGTATTTCCGGTGCACCTTGTAGGTTCAAAGGTCTGGAGTTGAGTTCTAGATGGAATTCTACCCGACAAATTGTTATATGACACATCCATGTAATCTAATGAAGTCATATGAGACATGCTTGGTGGAATTCCTCCTGAAAACTTATTTCTCGATAAATCCAAAATTTGAAGGTTTCTCATTTAACCGAGTCATGGAACCAATGAACAAGGGAATGGATCCATTAAAGAAATTTGCGGAAAGGTCAAGATATCTTAACCTAGACATGGAACCAATGAACATGGGAATGACTCCACTAAATGAATTTATGGAGAGGTCAAGATACCTTAATTTAGTCATATATAGAGCCATTTAACATGGGAGTGGTTCCATTAAACGAATTCCCCTGAAGGTCTAAATGACTCAGGTAGCTTAAGTTAAACAATGAAGGGCTAATTTTACCTTCAAGATCTCTAGAGCTCAAGTCAAGGCTTGTGACCGACCACTTTCATTATCTATATCAGGATCAGCAGATTATTTTTTGTCATAATAAAGGGGAAAATGGGCTTTTTCTTTTTATTTTTTTTTTCTTGATTACCTGATTTAGGGACACTTCTAGGCACAGCAATGCTTTTATGCTTCTTTCTTCCATGCATTTTAACAGAACTTGCTCTCAAAACATCTTCTTCTTTTGTTCTTCTTATTGGTATGGTGTCTTCAGGGCACATGCCATTCACCTGCCACAGTTGGTGGATGCTGTTTTCTCTTTGTTTTGACTCTGTGTTCATCTTGGTCTCATCATACAGCCCCTCAGGGTGATAGTTAGGCCTCATCTAAATTCCAAAAAAATATATATTTTTAAAATAAAATAAAAACCTGTTAAGAAAATCTTGAAAATGTTTTAAGAAAATCAAGAAACCTGTATTTTATGATCTTTGAGAAATGGATGATCAAAAGCTGGCTGGTGAGAGATGTGTACACAATCAATAATATCCCCATCTGGGCTCTGTTCAAATCATGAAAATAATCATTAAATAATTTAAATTTCAATGCTTTTAGCCCTAAATGCACATTATTATACTCTAAAATCACCAAGCTTGCATCAAGAAATTAAATTTTTTTACAACATATGCAGAAAAGAAAGCTAAATCAGTAACAAAGACATGAAAATTTTTTAAAAAGTTAACATTTTTACAAAATTTTGCAAGCAAAATTAAATATTTCAAAAATCACAAACTAATAATAATACTAAAATCACCAAACTTGCATCAAGAAATTAAATATTTTTACAACATATGCAGAAAAGAAAGCTAAATCAGTAACAAAGACATAATCTTTCTTTAAAAAGCTAACATTTTTACAACATTTTGCAACCAAAATTAAATATTTAAAAAATCATAAACTAATAATAACTGAATAATAATACTAAAATTACCAAACTTGCATCAAGAAACACATCATTTGTAGCCAAAGAAAGCTAAATCAGTAACAAAGACATAACCTTTCTTAAAAAAGTTAACATTTTTACAACATTTTGCAAGCAAAATTAAATATTTCAAAAATCACAAACTAATAATAACTGGATAATAGTTCAAAAAATAAATAAATAAAAACCAATCATTTGAAATACCTCAATGGATTTAACTGGTTTTTTGTTGAGGCGTTTCAAGTGTTTATGAACTTGAAGCTTCTGTCTTGAAGCTGGTTGTTGCCTGGCGCAAGATAGCAAGGCCAGATCCAGAAACAAGACAAAGAAGAGTAGAATAAACCCTATTTTGAACATGCTTCTGCTAACGTGCGCAGCTGCCATTGTTGAAAAAGATGAACACCCAAAAGCTAAAAAAGAAAGGGTTTTTCCTTTACCCAATTACACTCTCAGACTTGTGTTAACCTGCACCATGTGTAATAGAGTTGAGTAGAATACAGAAACAGAGTTACAGACCCCACATACACAGTCACTCTGCTTATCCTACGCACCCCCCAAGCTCCTAGACATTTGTCTTGGAAGTGTACACTCTTTTCTCTCTCTCTTTTCTCTCACTTTCTAGATTTTGTGTAAGATTGAATTTCTGGGTTTATTTCTGCATTATAGGGGCATGTGTGAAGGGTATGACCAGAAAAACTGAAGGTGGGATGGGGGTATATTTGTAATTGGAATTGCATATGGGATTGGGCCATCAGCAGCACTCAATGATTTTTGGTTTAAATTAGTGGGTTCCCTCATGTGATTATTTCGGTACAAGGGTGGAGAAAAATTGAAGGTTGGAGAAATGGTTAGTCGGCCGTTAAGATGAGGAATACTGACTACTCGAGATTAATTGGATCGAATTTTTGATATATAATTTTGAGTTTTATGTATACATATACACATTTTTGTAGGTAAATATTTTAAATAGATATGTTTTAACGTTTCATCAACTCATTTTCTTTTAAGTATACAAGATTAATTGTTGGAATTTACGTCGTTTTGCTGGAAACTGGCAAATTTACGGGTTTTGGCCAGAATATATAGGTTTTTTTGCCGGAATCTGGCCGGAATAGCCGATTTTTTGGCCGGCCAACAAGGTCCGACTAGGCCTGACCAGGTCTGACCAGGTCCGACTAGCGATTAATCGCCGACTAGTTGCGATTTTTATAACACTGGAAATATCTAAGTATCTAACCATAAGAAGAAGACATTTGCAGTCCGAATTCATCTTCTAATATTGCAACATATGGTGCTGGCTAGACGCCTACTTATCACCTTGCCCACGCGCGTCCCCCCTCACATGAGTCTATTGTGGTAACTTCACCAATGACGCCCCAAAACACCTCCATTTTTGCCCAATAGCGCTAGGCACCACCCTGACGGTCAAAGACGACAAATAAAAACGCCAACTTTTTATAACTTTCATACCATAATTTCATATTTACCAAAATACCTTTACGATTGGTCGAACCAAACACAACCATCAAGTGTTTAACAACGTTCTTAACCACCGTATCATATAACAACCCTCCTAAAATATTTAGAACACCCCTATACGCCTTAAAATACACCCTGTATACGAGAAATGGCCCTAAATACCTTTATTTTTACAAAAATTAAATAAAAATCAATTTTTATGGTCACTTGCGGGACAAGAAGACTCAGTCTTCATCTTACGCGGGCCGCAAGCGAGAGAACAAGCGGCAAGCCCCGGAGCCGCAACGTGTCATGCCATCCGTCAAACCTACACTTGTGATTCGACATAGCTAGGCCCTACACACCCTAAGTCGCGGGGCGCAAAGGCCCCTTATGTATCCTTCGCGGGCCGCGAGGAAGTCCTAATCAGACCCTATAAATAGGATCGATCGGTTTCAATCGCAGATCGTTCACAATTCGAAAATCTCTCTAAATTTATGTAGTGTAGACATAATATTCGGGCATAATACCCCCTAATTAGCGAAGTTCTGCCTCATTGTAAGTATTATAACCCCTAGGTCCGACTAGGCTTGACCAGGTCTGACTAGAGCCGACCAGCGATTAATCGCCGGCTAGTTGCGATTTTTACAACACTGGAAAAATCTAAGTATCTAACCATAAGAAGAATATATTTACAGCCCGAATTCATCTTCTAATATTGCAACATATGGTGCTGGCTAGACGCCTACTTATCATCTTGCCCACTCGAGTCCCCCCTCACTTGAGTCTATTGTGGTAACTTCACCAATAGCGCCCCAAAACACCTCCATTTTTGCCCAATAGCGCTAGGCACCACCCTCACTGTCAAAGACGACAAATAAAAACGCCAACTTTTTAAAACTTTCATACCATAATTTCATATTTACCAAAATACCCTTATGGTTGGTCGAACCAAACACAACCATCAATTGTTTAACAACGTTAACTGAACCACCGTATCACAAGTACAACCATAACCTAGTTACTTACAAAACCATAAGTATTAAAAAGACATTCACAACCCAAAAAGTGTTTTTGACCCATTAATGATAAACTTAATCGAAAGCGCATACCGGCTGAGATGTGTATTCATTCCAAGCTCGTCTTTATCAAGATTTTAATTACCTATCATACACAACACCAAAACATTCATTAGTATATTTTACTTAACACAAACTACAACTTTCATTTCAACCTTTATTTGACCCGTTAACAAGGACAAAATTTAATAACATAATTTTTATTTAATCATTCATTCCATACTTACATCAAATCCGTTTACACGGATTTATTGTTAACATTCCTTTAACGTCCAAGCATAGAAACCATCTGACCCGTCCGTAACGAGCCAAGGCTTAACCATCATCATAATTCATCATACAAGTCTTATTTGACTTATCCGTAGCGGGTCAATGCATAACATACCATTTTTAACGCAACTTCATCATTTTGACCCGTTTATAACGAGTCACTACTTTACTATTACAACTTTCCAACTTTCTCATTTTGGTCCCTCATCTTTTAAGTTTTACTAGTTCTTTATAAAAATTTAACCATCATGTAAGTTCTTACATATTTATATACATATAAAAAAAGTTTATTAAATTTTTGGGGTGTTACAAGTTTTGTTTTTTTTCCGGCTTTAAGAATTCAGCGATACCGTTTTTAATTAAGTCGTTTATTTTAATTAAGTAACTATTTAAGTATTGTTTTTAACTTGTGTTTTTTTAATGTTTATTAATTTAAAATAAATCTAAATTAAAAAATAATTGAGTAATGATGAGAGGAGCTCTATGACCTTTTATCCCACTCCATGGTAGTTGACGATAAGACCCCTTGTTTACGTGTCATCTACAAGACGCTTATGTGGGATGATAAAGTCCCTAGGGGCTTTATCCCACATTATATAGCTTAACTGAAAACCAAACCATTAATCAAAATTAACCATAATTGATAAAACTGATGGTTATGGTTAAATGACTCAAATTAACCGACCATTCGATTATAATTATGGTTATGGTTAATGTGTTCATTAATCAATTGTAATTGAACCAAACCTTGTATGCTTTTGCTTTTCTAGCTTTTAAAATGTAAATTAGATCTATTTGGAGTGGTTGCTAATTTGGAAAAAAAAATAAGTGTAAAGTTGGTGTTTATTTTGTCTTAGTTTTCGCATTTTTTATGTACAGTATATCTTTTAAATTTTCGAAAATAATATCTTCATCAATTGATTCATGGTTAGAATCGGACCCCATGATGCGTAACTCCAAATTAATTAAAAAAAGTTGCGGCTTGGAACACCATAACTAAACTATTTTTAGCTATAACAAAACAAAAAAAAAGATAATTAAAAGATACAATGGATACTTAACCTAAATCAATCCGCAACCAACGGTTAACCAAACAACAGTTAACCGATCATCGGTTATAGTTACGCGTAACACTTTTTGATTAAATGAACCCTCGGTTAACCGAACCAACTGTTAACCGACTTTGCACACCCCTACTTCGGTATGTCTACAATATATTAAAAGATATTTAAATAGTATCAACCTAATAGAAAAAAGTTAAAAACATGAAGTTATGAGCTATATAAAGCTAGTTGTGGTACCACTTTTGTATGGGTAATAAAAAAATATCAAAAACAACTTGTATCGAAAGCAACAACATATATATGAACACCGGTATCGACACCTATGTAACTCCAAATTAATTAAAAAAAGTTGTGGCTTGGAACACCATAACTAAACTATTTTTAGCTATAACAAAACAAAGAAAGATAATTAAAAGATACAATGGATACTTAACCCAAATCAATCCACAACCAACGGTTAACCAAACAACAGTTAACCGATCATCGATTATAGTTACACTTAACACTTTTCGATTAACTGAACCCTCGGTTAACTGAACCCACTGTTAACTGACTTTGCACACCCCTACTCCGGTATGTCTACAATATTTAAATAATATTTAAATAGTATCAACCTAATAGAAAAAAAAGTAAAAAACATGAAGTTATGAGCTACTTAAAGCTAGTTGTGGTACCACTTTTGTATGGGTAATAAAAAATATCAAAAACAACTTGTATCGAAAGCAACAACATATATATGAACACTGGTATTGACACCTATGTTTTTCGGGCGATATTGGTTTGGTTTGATAAAAAGTCATTTATAAAAAGGTTAATTACATTGATTTAATTACACAAAACTTGTCTCATATGACCTACAAAAGATGTTGTGTTATGCCCAAACAAATATCGATATGTGTTTTATGACGGTCGAAAACAATAGAAACATATAATGATACATGTTTCCATAATTGAGGTATTGGTGTTGTTTGATCGGTTTCGGTTCAGTTCGTTACATTACCTATACTTGGTATACTTTCCGATATACAAAAATATTTACAGTGGTTCAATTTATATAGTAGTTATATTATATAACTAAAAAAGTCATGTTTTACTTCAATCAAAAACCTTAAAAATGAATACTAATGTCAGTTTTATTGATATCCATACCAGTACCGATGTTACTCGATCAGTATCAGTTAAATTTGCTTTATCACGGTACCGATACTCCATATAGCTTACGATACAAAAAAATACTCAATTTTTAATACAACTCATTTTCAACAAAATTTATAACAAAATGTTGATAAAAGAAAAGGTAATTAAACACAACGGAGTATTCCATTTTTTAAGTTAACAAACGAAAAGGTAATCAAACACGTAAAATAATGTGTATATTATATACGGTATAAGAGGTGAAATTGAAACTTAAAATAAATCATACTTCAAAAGGATCTTTACTTTGCTGCTTCTCAATAAGACTACTAATTCTTACTGTTCATATAGTATATAGTATGATATCAATATACTACATCAATTCGTTATGTATGAATGATGAGATTTCATTGATACAAAGCTAATTTCATCGGAGGGTCTTATTGGCGTGCATCCAGCAGGAATTGAACCTACGTGAAGGGGTAAGGACCCAAAACCCCATCCATACCGCAACTTTGTCTTTCACCACCTTTGTGACCTTGCGCGGCCGCGCACTGGTCCTACAAAGAAGGATTAAGGGACAGGCAACAGACAACGCTTGCACGGCAAAAAGAAATCATAAATCCTTGCGCTTTCCCCATAAACAAAAAGATGGAAATCCTAAGTTAAACACTTCCGCCTAATGATATCCAGACTTGGATATTATTTACCCAACTGGTGCCACACGGTAAAAGAGTCACACAGGATTATGGCAATAACCTTCTAGAAAGACTCAATCGTGCACCACTAAACGGTTACAACCGTCTGGACACGTGTCATCACCTCAGACACCCCTGAAATCACGATGATGGCATGAAGTTGGAGGGAAACCTATACTTGATCACTTTCCACGTGGCAAACCCCCAACCATAGATCTAAACAGCGATCCGTGTGCACTCACATCGGATCGAGAAGCTTAACGGAAGGAAATGTAACCGCTTATGGGGTTAGCATCTTCCGTCAACATTTTCACCAACGGGTTTTCCCGTCCAAAACTCTCGGCTATAAATATGAGAACAATTCAGGTATGAAATTCAAGTTACACACACTTCGTCAATACCCCTTCTTCTTCAAAAACACATACTTATTCTCACGCCGGAGTCGGGTCAAGGAGAGAACCCCTTTTCTCCCCTTGATGAGGCTAACAGTGCTTTGTTTTGCAGAGTTTACCGAAGAAGAAGACCAGTTACAATCGAATTAAACGAGAGAGAACAACCTTTTTATGCAGATCCAAACCCCCTAGATAATTTGATTCCGGTCATTTATCTACTGTTTCTTCATTCCAGTAGAAACATGAGAAGCAGCCTCCTCAAGGTAAGCATGATAAGTTTGATCATGAAGACGATTTTCTTGAAACTTGATCTCTCCAGGCGGAAATATCCCGTGGAACCAGTCCTGACACACACGCCAATCCGAGAAAGTATCACCTTTCTTCAAATTCCAAACAAGGGCATGAAGTTCAGAAGCATTTTTCTCCGAATAAGTTCTGTAATAGTAGTCTCCCAGAGTTTCCTCCGGGCGGATAGGAGAATCCTTACCAGTTCCAGAAAAAGAGCCTTGCTCCTCAACAGTAACCTTCTCAACGCGCTCAGGCATAACATTAGAAGGCTTAGGAGAAAAAGTTGAAGCAGGAATTTCCTCAGCAGTTTTCTCTTCCTCATAAGCAACAGTTTCGTGAGTGCATGGATCACCAGCGCCATCCACAACCCATTAGCAACCTTTTCAACTTCTGCAGTAACATCAACAGGCTTGTCAGCCTCAATAGTTTTCTCCACACCACCTTCAGGAACCTCAGAAGTTTTTAACTGATCAACAATGAAAGCACGCGGAGGAGAGGGTGGGAGTTCTTCGTTAACCACAGGCGGCGGATCAGTGAGAACAGGGAAACAGTAACTTCTACAAAAACAAAATCCGTAAATATCTAATGCGTGAAAGAGAAAAAAGCAAAGGAAAACACTTACTAGGAGCAGATTCCGAAATGAAAGCATCCAGGTTGCCTTTCCTGGTAATTTTCTTTCTCTGGACCTTCTTTGAGGGCTGACCTTCAGCTTCAGCATCAATGTGTTTACTTTTACCCATTTTCCTTAGCACCAAGTGCTCAGGACTGGATTCTAAGTCAATAGGATCATCTGGGTTGGATGGAGGGATATCAGCAGTATCCCTCGGCTCAGGTTTCAGCCTCCTAACAGTAACTGCAGACGCAAGACCCTCCAAAGAGTCAGAAACCACCACATAATCACACCAGGAGTCAGAGGAACGACGCATACCTTTCTTCTCTCCTCCAACATTTTTAACTTTGGAGGGTTGAGTTTTTTCAGCATCGCTCTTTTTAGGCGCAACATTACTGATCGTCGCGCGCTTCTTCTTCTCAGGGCCTATGCCCAAATTTGACAATTCACCTACAAAAGCGCAAAAAACAATACTCAAATGCGCGACAGAAAAAAGAAAAAAAATAACATACGCAAACTTACCAGCACCAGCAGCAGGTTGTGCGGACAGATCTGCATCATGCGGAAGAACAAAGTACTTCACAAACCGAAGATACCAAAGTTCTTCATCAGGATTTTCTCTTAATGGTACCCATTTTTCCGCCCTCTCTCTTAAAAGCAACAACATACAGCGAAACGACTGCAGATGAAGAAGAGCAGAGTAAAAAAAAAAGAAGAAAAGAGGAAAAACGAAGGGAGAAGGAAAAAAGGCCCACTTTTACCTTTATCATCCTTCGTATACACTGGTTTGTCTTCCCGGTCCATCCTCCAATTCAAACTCATGCTAGCACCGACAAGGGCTTTTTCCGGTAAGGTGATGTTGGGAACATCCTTTAGATCTTGATACCAGTTCTCGTCAACAGGGGTCTGAATGGTCTCAATCGGAACATCTTCCTTTCCCCTTAAAACCATCCTCACTGGAATCACTCCGGCCTTGATAAAGAAAAAGTTTTGCTTCCAATCATGGAAGGATTTTGGAGGATGCTGCAAAATTTTCTTTGCAGACGCTCTCTGAACAAACGACTAAAACCCTTGGGTACAGTGCATTTGGTGAAAAACCCTAAATCGAGGAACTGTCGGTTCAATGTGCATAGTCTGACATACAAACTCGAAATGACGAACCCTAACCATGCCAATAGGGTGCAATTGAGAAATATGAAGTTCATAATACCCAAGAATTTCAAGGAAAAATTTTGTGACAGGCAAACGAAAGTTGCCTTCACAAAAGAAATCCCAAAAAGGGTGATATACCTAGCCGGAGCATCTGCCGCTGTCTGACCTTCTTCAGAATACAGAGCACCCCAGCTCTCTGGAAATCTAAGATTTTGAGTCAAACCATTAAAAGTTGCCCTAGGCCACTTTAACGGTGGAAATTCAGCAGACATCTCTTCAGACAATTCTTCGTGATGTACTCCGGTTGACATAAGAAGAAGAAGAATTGGCAAATTCTTTCTTAACAGATAACGAAGACAGGAAGAGGAAAAGGTTTCAACAGCAAAATGATTAAAAACGGGCAACTCAAGCAAACTTATATACCCATTGCCATAAATAGAATTGGCAACTGTCATATCACCTTTTCCGTATATCACAGTTAACCAAGCAACAGGGGAGAGTGGAAAACAACACAAACGCGAGCTCACGCGCGCGTGGAGAGCACGGTTGGTACAGTAAAACTGACAAATGACAGCCTGTCATACAGGCCTTACTGTACCACCCTCACCTAAAGTCAAAGATTTTCAAATTTCTATAATAAGCAAAGTAAATCTTCTCATACAAAATTCCCTACACTCGTGACAAAAAAACATTTCCCTTTCACAAGTCCAGTGCTCCACTTATTTGCATAAGAGCAACACTTGACTGGGGGGACTTGAAGGGGTAAGGTCCCAAAAACCCCAAAATAAGAACTTGGGACCATACCGCAACTTTGTCTTTCAGCCCATTTGTGACCTTGCGCAGCCGCGCACTGGTCCTACAAAGAAGGCTTAAGGGACAGGCAACAGACAACGCTTGCACGACAAAAGGAAATCATAAATCCTTGCGCTTTCCCCATAAACAAAAGATGGAAATCCTAAGTTAAACACTTCCGCCTAATGATATCCAGACTTGGATATTATTTACCCAACTGGCGCCACACGGTAAAAGAGTCACAAAGGATTATGGCAATAACCTTCTAGAAAAACTCAATCGTGCACCACTAAACGGTTACAACCGTCTGGACACGTGTCATTACCTCAGGTACCCCTGAAATCACGATGATGGCGTGAAGTTGGAGGGAAACCTCCACTTGATCACTTTCCATGTGGCAAACCCCCAGCCATAGATCTAAACAGCGATCCGTGTGCACTCACATCGGATCGAGAAGCTTAACGGAAGGAAATGTAACCGCTAACGGGGTTAACATCTTCCGTCAACATTTTCACCAACGGGTTTTCCCGCCCAAAACTCTCGGCTATAAATATGAGAACAATTCAGGTATGAAATTGAAGTTACACACACTTCGTCAATACCCCTTCTTCTTCATAAACACATACTTATTCTCACGCTGGAGTCGGGTCAAGGAGAGGACCCCTTTTCTCCCCTTGACGAGGCTAACATTGCTTTGTTTTGCAGAGTTTACCGAAGAAGAAGTCCAGTTACAATCGAATCAAACGAGAGAGAACAACATTTTTATGCAGATCCAAACCCCGTAGATAATTTGATTCCGGTCATTTATCTAGTGTTTCTTCACTACGAATTCGCCAATTATGAGTTGAGTGCTTTAACCATTCAGCCATGGATGTTTAGCGGGTCATAGTGAATGACCAGGTTTCAATTCAAATGGAATCTTTCAACTAAAACAATGAGATGCTTATATGGAATTCTTTTAGTTCTAATAAATTAGGAGGAATTTGATGACAGAACATAAATTCAAGTCCTGGATTTTAGAATTGAGAGATATCAAGAATTCTCACTATTTCTTAGATTCCTGGACCTAATTCAATTCAGTGTTCTCCGAGACCCTAGGTCAAGAGTTCGAGCCCAAGCCACCCCGGGTTTTAGTCTACCGTGCGTTATGCCAGAGAGATTCTCTCTTGTGGAGGCGCAAGGCCCTGCCTCTGATAGTGTGTGGTATGGTTTCCCAGGGAACATCGTTAGCCAAACTCTGACATCAGCGTGGGCCCGGTTAAGACGACATAGTCTGGCCAGAGTGGGGTTAGGGACCTCTGTTTATGAGGGTGTAAGATCTCTCTCACAACAAGTTAAAAATTTTCACCGTTCAAAAAAAGCACTTATTAATTACTATTCATAAAGTTTGAAAAAGGACTTTTAAATTATTATTCATAAAGTTTGGAATTGTAATTAAATTAGTAGAATTCCTTGCGTTCCGCTATGATCTTTCAGACGGTGTTGGTTTGTGTTGTTACATTATCGATATGAGCTTCGTACTTAGTATAGCAACCGAAAGAAATATACCTAAGAGGATATTTATACGTATTTTACATCGATCAAGAACCACAAAACAAATACCAACATCGGTACTAATGTGATATGTCGAAGAAACCATAAAAACGAATATTGTACCAGTACGGATGTTGTTCGAACAGTATTGGTTTAGTTCGGCACAGTAAAGAACAAAAAATGAAATACATTTGACTCGGTTAGATTAAACTTTCATGGAATCATATGTCAATAATAAGCGCATCGCAACCACATAATCGGAATTTTATAAAATGTTATATTATATTACTAAAATAACGAAAAAGGTAAACATCACTTTACACAATATATACACACACACACGCTAAAAGGCAACTTTGATAACATGCATGTTTCTGCATCAATCATTTATACATTACTACTCACAACTCGGTTTTAAGTAAACCTTATATCCAGAGGTAAATAAAAATAAATACGCTGCAATGATATATATATGTGTGTGTGTGCGCGCGCGCATGTGTGTGTCTGTGTGAAATTTAATAAAAATCGTATCTTAAAATTTCTATACAAAAAATAAAATTTACTTAAAAGTAGTAATAATAATGATAGGAAATTCAGGAAGCACTATTCATGTGGTTGCATTTTGTAAAGTATGTATATATATATATATACATATATATATATATGGGATGGATCATGAGAAAACTAGTTTAAATGAGAAAACCAAAAAACTAACTAAAAAAAGCCTAAAAAACGTATCAATTTTTTTTTTAAATTTTTTTATAAAAAATTGCTAGTTTTTATACATGGAAAAAAAAATTTAAAAATAACTTTTTTTTGTTGTATTACACATGTGCACTATTACACATGTGTAGTACATGTGTAGTACACATATAATGCACATGTGCAGTATAACAATTTTTTTTTTCTTTTTTGAAATTTTTTTATATATAAAAAGTAGCGATTTTTTATAAAAAATTGTAATAAAAAAAAATTTGGTATGTTTTTTGGCTTTTTTTTAGGTTTTTTTAGTTAGTTTTCTAGTTTTCTCATTTAGATTTAGTTTTCTCAAGATCCTCTCCCTATATATATATATATATATATATATATATATATATATATATATATATATATATATATATATATATATATATATATATATATATATATATATATATATATATATATATAGGATTAGGGTCAAGACTGAACACTAATGTAGCTTGCGAACTGAGTGAATTAATCCTGGCCATACACATGTGTAGATCAATGGCCAAGATTTAATGTTGAAATACACTAGTGTATTTTACGATTTGATGATGAGATCCTGGCCATACACGTGTGTAGATCACTGGCCAGGATTTGTTCACTCAGTTCGCAAATACACTAGTGTTCACTCTACAACCCCACCCTATATATATATATATATATATATATATATATATATATATAGAATTGCACTAAAATAAGAACCACCTCGAGTTGTAAGAACCGCGAGAACTTTTTGATCCGTGCCTTGGTGGACCAAATTTTTTTTTCCAGAAACGTAGATGCATGTATAAAAACAACATTTGTAAAAAAAATTCAAAAAAAAATGTCGTGGGTGTAGTTTTGAGCAACACAAGTTTGTGTTTACAGGACCCGTAAATTTTCCGACCAGATTTACGGGTCCCGTAAACACAAACTTGTGGCGCTCAAAACTACACACACGACATTTTTTTTGAATTTTTTTTTACAAATGGTGTTTATATACATGCATCTACGTCCATGAAAAAAAATTTGGTACACCGCGCCCCCTACGGTGTAGTTCTCACGGTTCTTACAACTCGAGGTGGTTCTTATTTTAGCATTCCCCTATATATATATATATATATATATATATGATAACATAAAATATAATATTATATAATTATGAGTTCATGGAGATCGGTTTAAAACTAAAAAGGGTAAATGATATTTACTTGATCTTGATTCGCTTAAAGTTCAAACTGAGTTGTAACCGTATTAGCGCAAGCGAGTCTAAGTTAAAAGTATATTTGTTGAACTAGCTCAAGACCGAGTTTCACGTATCGTGCTTGGTTGACCTCTCAAGCCTAAAGATGTATATTAGTTATATAAATGTGGTAATATCTATATTATAGTACTAATATTATGGTAAAAACAATGTGCATCTTGTTAGGGTGTATACAGTTATAATTATATATGTAGTAATAACTATACACACAAAAATAAAAATAAATAAACAAATAACAAGACGAGTTCAGGCTAAAAAAGTATTTATGAGTTGCGCTTAAAACTAGCATCTATCTCGACTTGGCTCGTTTATAACCGTATATAGCATTTTTCACCATTTTAACTATCATACTCGCTTCTTTCAAATTTAATATTTTTTATCTTGCAAAACACAAATGCTTACCGGCTAATCTTAAATAGTAAAATATCACATCTATTAAACATTGCACTAATGACTAAGGGTGCTGGGAGCTCCTTCGGTGCAGGAAGGGAGGGTTGACGTTGCTAAGCGATGCCATTAAGGAACACCACCACAGTTGTATGCGGCATGGTGAACCAGTGAGGGATGGATGTTTGCGGGAATTGTTCACCGATAGGTGAGAGAAGAGTGAATGAGAGAGAGATAGCGTGTGACGTACTTTCAAACGAGCTCAATGTACAATCTAAAAAGTTGCAAGATGGTTCAGGATGCAAAACCGGAACATTTCTATATTTTAGAAAAGGTTATGAATTAAATAGAAAAATCTGATATAATATTGATATGAATAAGAGATAATATTAAGAACGAGAGAGATTGAGAAATGTGACTCCCTCACCTTGAACCTTTATCTGTTTGGTATTTGGTATGGGGTAATGGAATGTACGAAGGAATGGAATGGACGAGGTAATGGAATGGACGAGGGAATGCAATGGATCATTACCATTCCATGTCTTGTTTGGTTACCATGTGTGAATGTAATGAATTATTATTGTGTATTTTTCGGTAGGCAAGAAAAACGGAGTAATAAAATAAGCGGTGAGTGGCGGTGGTGGTCGGTGGTAGTAATTGTGGGTGGTTATAGGTGGCGGTGGTAGGTGTCGGCGGCGGCGATGGGTGGTGGTGGTGGCGGCGAGTGGCGGTGCGGCGGTGACTACGAGTGGTGGTGGTGGCAAAGTGGCCGTTGGTGGTGGGTGGCAGCAGAGGTGGCGGTGGGTGGCGGCGGCAACGGCGGTTGGTGGTTACGGTAGTGGTGACGTCGACGATGGTGGTGGGCGGCGGCGGTAAGTGGCGTTGGGGGTTGGTCGCGGTTGTGGGTGATATCGGTGGCAAGTGGACGGCGGCGGCGACGGTGGCTGGCGGGGTGATGGTGGTGGGTGGTGGGTGGGTGGTGGTGGGTTTTGGCGAAAGTGGTGGATTGTGGTGTTGTTGATGAATGGTGTAAAAGGGGATGGAATGGAAAAAAAACATGGGGGGTTGGAAAGAATGATTTTGAGGGAATGGAATGCCTTTTGGAATGGGTGATTCCATTCCATTGACCAACCAAACACCATTTTGTTCATTCCCTCGTAATCATCCATTCCATTCCACCTCTTATTCCTTCATACCAAACACTACCTTATATAAAATCAAAGGATAAATTAATTTCTATTTAGACAATATATTACTTTTTTTTAGAAATAAAAGCATAGTATTAACTTTAAGGCAAAAGATCAAATACAAATAATCTTAACATACTAAACATACAAATTGAAGGAAAACCCAAAAAGACAAGGTGGCATTTTTGTAATTACCACCAACTATCAAAGTTACAACCAAAAATACCTAAAAAAACACAATTTTTTTTAATATTTTTTATTAAAAAATCGCTACATTTCGTTAGCAAAAAAAAAAAAAAAAAAAAAAAAAATTTTTTTGGCTGCTACTAAAAGTAGCGATTTTTTAATAAAAAATGTTAAAAAAATAAAATAAAATAATTTGTGTGTTTTTTTTTATTTTTTTAGATTTTTTTAGGTTTTTTGGGGGTTTAGTTTTTAGCATTTTAGCTTGGTTGGGGAGGGGGGGTTAGGTTTTTTTAGGTTTTTGGGGGTGGGGGGGGGGGGGGGGTTAGGTTTTTTTAGGTTTTTGAGGGGTGTGGGGGGGTAGGTTTTTTTAGGTTTTTGGGGGGTGGGGGGGTGGGGGGTTTAGGTTTTTTTGGGGGTGGGGGGAGTGGTTAGGTTTTTTTAGGTATATTTGTAGAGTAACTTTGATAGTTATTGATAATTACAAAAATAACACCTTGTCTTTTTGAGTTTTCCTTCAATTTGTATGTTTAGTATGTTAAGATTATTTGTACAAGAACTTTACCCTTAACTTTAATTATTAAAAAAAAGGGTCTGTAACTGCTATGATACGGTTGGCGGGAATGGTTGTTGCATACTTGCATTGGCATGTGAATTACCGAAAAAGCCCTTCAAAATGAAAGTTTCACATATGATTTGACTCAATGATTTTTTGGTCAAAGAAAAAGTCAAAATTGTGCATGAATTGGAATCCTATGAAATAAACATAAAAAAATAAACTGACATAGCAGATAAACAGAACGTGGAGTCTCATCCACGATAATGTTTTTATCATCTTATTCGTATGACAAAGATTCTGTCACTCTGGCCCTCCAACTTTTACATTTTTTAAATATTGCCCCCTGTACTTTTTAATAGTAGTATATATTTGGCAGAATTTTACCATATAAAATTCACAAAAAAAATTATAAAACAATATTACTCCACATAAGTGGTTAGTCAACATCGACAAGCACACGCCTCTCAAAAAAAAAAAAAAAATTCATAATATTTTATCTGGTTTCACATTGATGCACTTAAAATATAAGTGTGAAATTTTTGGAGTAGAAGTTGCTTACAGAAAAAAATGATATTATTAAATTTGATATTAAGTATTAGTTTGGTTCTCATAATGTTTTTAAATTAATCGAAAATGTAATAAAAAAAGGCTCTTACAATTTTCATATTCATATCTATATTTTTTTTAATAATATTTGACTTTGATTATACTTTCTTTAAAGTTTAATAACCTTTATAAAGCCATTTTTTTTCTTTTACAACGAGCATATTGTGTCTAAATCCTATTTGTTTAGTAAACATTTAGTTGTGCTAAAATGCATTAGGTAATTGTAGCGAGTCTTATTAAGGTGAACGTATGCATATGATGTGAATGGGGACGGAGGTAGTAGAGATGAGATGAGGATGTTCAGAGTGGATATGTGGATATATAAAGTTGGACCGGATACAAAATGAGGATTTCAGGGAAAATTAGGATAGCTATACACAACTAAAATAAGAAAGGGAACATTGAGATGGTTTTGATATGTGAATAGAAAACATACAAAGACACTGGTTAGATCATTGGAAACCCTCATTGTCAAGATGAGAAGATGTAAAGGTAGACCCAAATTAACTTGAGATGTGCAGGTTAAAATAGATTTACCAGACTTGCATCTCACTAAGGTTATGTCCGAAGATAGATAGTATGATTTAATTACCTCTCATCCCTCTCAGACCCTACTAATATTTATGATATTGATTGGATTTTATATTTTTACTAGATATGATTATTGTTGTTATATGCATATGACGTGGGCTATTAGATCAATTATCAACAACACTCTATGATCTATTTGAGAAGACCACATTCAATAGATGCTACATCATGTCTTTTTTGACTCCTTTTTTTATTATCTAGAAACGATGTAATCAACTCGTAAAAAATAAAAAAGGCAGTGATTTCAATTTATTCGTTTATTGATATTTTTATAAAGCATTTTACACGTTGAATGATAAATTAGGCACATCAACACTAGACTATGCATTGTGTAATACGTTAAAGGGGGTTACACCTTTCACACTTATATCTACATGTGTTAGGAAGAGGTGAAATGTGATGGTTAATTGAGGTGACTCTAAGGGGGTGTTTGTTTTTTTATTTTTATTTTTATTTTATTTTATGAAAAGCACTTCATGATTTCTTATGTCTGTCCCACGCAGATCACGCGTAGACGTTTGAGTTTCTAGTGTGTTTGTTTTTTGGAAGTGATTTCATTAAAAAAGGTCTTCTCGACCTCTTCCTCGCGCAGATCTGGACTCACATCTTCAAGGCTCTGCTATTTCAAAACACAATCTCAAAACCTTAGTGTAGGTCCCTGTTTCGCGGAGGATTACGAACCTAAACCTTGTTATACAAACCTACTAGCGAGTGCGGAATCCAAGCTAGCAAGCAAACCGAGTTAGTAGCAAGTAGAGAAACAAACACACAAGTTCACCGATTAACACAACTTGTATTAATGCAATGAGGGTTCGGTTACAAGCTCAATGTTTACAGAAATGCTCTATAAACTCTCTAAGTGTGTGAGTGTGAGTTCTGGACAGAATGCTCTCAAGGCTCTCTATCTCTCGGATGTGCAAATGGCAGAACTTCAGAACAGACTCACACATACACTGCATGGGTATATATACCCATACACAGCAGGTCTGCTCGAAGGATCCGAAAGATGGTCCGAAGGATCATCTTTCGGATACAATGCTTTCGAAGGATTACCAAGGACCTCGAAGGATAGTCTTTCGAGGTTTATCATTCGAAGCATATCTTTCGATGAGATCGAAGGATCCAAATCATCCTTCGATCTCTACATCATCCTTCGATCAGAACATCTTTCAATATACAAACTGTTGTCCAAGTCAAACCGGAGGATGGTTGACTTGGTCAACTTACAACACAAATCAGGACACCGTTACATACAGGCCGAATACAGACAAAGTACAGACACAAGTGCACCAACAAACTCCCCCTTGGCTGTAGCTTTGTCTTTATCTTCTATGGTTGTAGACTCGTCTTGAACTTCGACGGTCTTTGGTCTTCGAGTTATCAAAAACTCTGATGTCCTTTCAAGTCTTCAATGTCGGAGGATCTTCAAAGTCTTCACGTCTTGAAAGCAGAGAGTGTATCAACAAACTACCCGTATCATGTAGGAAGTGTGTTGACAAACTCCCCCTTAACATAAGCTCCCCCTTGAGTTATGCTCGTGAAAAGACTTTATCTTTATGAAGTGAGATCCTTGTGGTGTTGATGATGGCCAGCGGCAACTCGATCATCTTCATCTTTTGAGCGCCTTCTCGTCGTGTCTTCATTCCAGAGCTTGTCATCGACCATGTTCTCCTAGCCTTTAGAATCTGCACATGCAAGAAATCTAAACGCGTAATGAGAACAACTGCTTGGAATAGTATAAACAAATGACACACGGATGACCATGTCACAATCAAACACCGTCCGACAGTTTGAAAGTTTTTCAAATTTATCAATTTTAAATTTTAACTTTCAAAACATGCAAATTTTGACCATTTATGAAGATTTAGTCAATCCGGTTTTCGTTCAGGTTTCAGGTAACGAAGACTCGAGCTCCAACATCGTACGATCGAAAATAAAGCAGAAATAAAATCTTTTTGGCTTTTATAAAGTTTATATTAAAACACACCTAAAATCTTTTTGGTATTTTTGAAAGTAAAAGACAACAATTTAAAATCCTTTGAGTGTTATCAAACGACATCACCGCTAATGTCGTGCTGATATGCACCAAACGACGAAACTGTTTAAAAGAAAAAACAATAAAAGTTAAGCAGTAAATAAATATATACAGACATTCTTTTTGCGAGTTTCGAGGGTAAGAGAATCATATCAGTGTACGGTCATGCCAAAACACTCTTGTTGTTCAGTTAGTTAACATTAAGATAAGCATCCTATAACAATTATCGGTATTGTTGTCCACTTAAGCTCAACTTATCAGATGTAATCATGTTTAGAGGATACGTTAATGTATGATTTATACTTACCGACCGGTGTTCATCCACATCACGACACATTCCCGTATCAAGGTATGCACGAGGGTTCATCTTACCGGTGAGTATACCGATTATCATCTGTTTGACCGTATAAATTGTGAGATACTCACTTATTTTGATTTGAAAACAAGTCCTATGTGATGTAATCACTTATTGATGAGGAACTTGATTTTCGTATGCATGAGGGCACAGGTGCAAGTCCGTGAACAGGTCAGTACTTCCGTACAGCAGAGAGACGAACTTGACTCCCGGATAAATGTGATATTTTATCACTTATTTGATATGGACATGTGATTGTTGATCACTTATTGAGGTCGAATGCAGTATGTACACGTATGTATAGTATCATGGAAGATCTAGACTTGCGTCCCCGTTATTTTTCGGTATAAGATACAACCATGATACCCAGATGATAAGCAGCATAAAGACCGAATATCTCAGAACCTCGGCAATCTATCAAACGAAATTTCGGTACTAAGACCATATGCCAATGAATGGTTCCCACCTGGTCTTCAGTCGATTAAGATTTATATCACCCTGCACACTTTAAAATGATTGTGAGCCTACCGATACATCTTATATAGAGCTGCTTATCGTTTTTCATTTAAAGTTTAAAGAGGTTTGGATAGACCACTGATGTACTATCATTTTCTCTTTTGCTCGCCAGGAAACTCATTTTTGATTTTCTATGTTTTTGTGTTTTTGAATTTTTCGATGTTTTTGGATTTTCTGATTTTTGGATTTACTCCCCCTAAAATCAATAAACTAAGACAAATTTAAAAACACAAAGGTATTTACAAAAATGATTTTCCGATGTTGGTTTACTCTTGTGCTTGACCTTAATGCCGTTTACCAAAATTAAGTTTTATCAGAAAAGATTTAACAAATTTTGGAAAAATGAGTTGGCATGTCGGTAAGCGGTGCGGACCATGACAACATTGATGAGTTTCACATTGAAACAATCACGTGTGAGGTGATATCCGAGATCAACGTGTCAGGTCAAAGAGTGCTGTTCGAGATAATAATAATTCACAAAGTAGCTCAAATATCGACAAGTATAGGAGAGATTAAGGATTTAGAAGCGTATCCTGCAACTGTTCCGTGCATTGCAAGGAATCTAAGCACTCTCCCAACTGGATATCCACCCGGTGTGGACTTCAAAGTCGAATTTGCAACTACTGAAAAGTCTCTTGACAGCAATAAAATCATAAACCTCCGGGTCCGGCTGGTCTTCCACATTGTACCAGCGAAGGTCTTTGACTTTCTCTTTCAGAAGTGGTGTGCGGATGTTCAATCCACGCCAAGGCATCGACACACATTTCACTTCATTCGTTCCTGAGGACCCAATCAAAAACCAGAATGACCAAATTTTTTTTTTGACACGTTCTTCATTTGGTCGAATTTTGCAACTTCATTCATCCAAATTTTCTTTTTCTTTCCTCTCTCTCCATCAAAGGCAACAATTTCTTCTGTCGCCTATCTTGTGCAAGGACATTCCACCATCAACAATCCTAAGACTATCAATAGTTCCTCCTGGAACTTCCTGCACACTCACTCAGAGATTAGTTGGAGAGAGGGACCCAAGCCATTGTAGTCTTGGGTCTTCCATTTTCATCAATGACAATAACTTCTTGTCTTTGATGATTTGTAAATTGTGATGGTCCCCCTGATTCAGTAACCGATTTAGGTTTCCATGTCTGTTTTGTTTTATCAGTGTCATTCTTTAAAATTTTAACTTCATTACAGTTTGAAGTTTTTGAATTTGTTGATTTTACAGAAACAGATTGTTTTTGAACCACATCGGTTTTAATTGCTTTTTCAATCCTTTTGACCTGTTGGCGTTTCTGCTTCTTCTCCCTTTCTTTTACAAGTCGGGGATCTTGTTTTGTGGAAACAGATGGCTTACGGTCAGTCTTGCCACGGGGATCATCAACCTTTCCTTTTTGCTTATGAAGATAAGGGCAATTTCGAATTATATGCCCAATGGTTCCACACTCAAAACATGATCTTCGTTCAACATACCTCGAAGAATCATGTGTTCTCTTAGCCGATGATGTTGAACTTTGTGAACCCGAGGTACTAGGCTGTGAACTGTTTTGTTCATTTCTTTTCAAAACAGTAGCTTTCTTGACAAAATCTAAGTTAGATTTATTTTCAAACGTTTCAATTTTGTCCGTTCCCGTCGATTTCACAAAGTTAACATTTTTCTTCTTCTTTTGAATCGGCTTCTTCTGGACTTGAGCCGGTGCCTTTCCTTTGGGCTTGGTGTGATTTTTCTGTTTTGGCATTGCTGGTAATTTCTTGTTGCCAAATTGTTTTCGAACTTCAGCCTTTGGGATTGGAGGACACTGTGTAACTGTAACATGTGGTCCTTTCTTCCCCAAAAACTTACTTGTCGAATTTTCAAAGACTTTATCGATTAAGGATTGATTAACGTTCTTAATCGGAAAATCTTTGTCTGAGTAAATTTTATCATCACCAACCAAGGTGTACAGCAAGGTCACACTCTCCGACTCCTTCTCAGACGAGGACTCAGTTGCAACAGTCTTAGCGGGTGTGACAGGGGGATCACATAGAATGTGATTCTCAAGAGGTATGTCCTCATTTTTGACTACCGCATCAGACTTTGCTGGAGCAGCATCATCAGATTCATCATCTGAAGAATCAGCATCCTCAACCTCAACTGGAGGATCCTGTTTCTGTTCAGCAGTTACAGATGTATCTGCTGACACATCCGAATCTGAGGATACTTCTTTCTGGTATCCGAGTCCTGCTGCAAACTCCTTCACATCAAGAGGAACAGATGGTTCGAAGAACACTCTATCCTCCTCATCAGGCATGGCATCATAATTGTGTCTGACTGGTGGTGGACATTTTTTGTATCCTATGCATGTGACATCCCGTTTTTCTTTCTGAACGTCAATGATGTGATCCAACACATAGCTAGAGCTCAAATAACTGTCTAGCTTAAGCTGGATCGCATCACTTTCAGTTTTGACACAAGCCATTTCCTTTTGCATCATCTCAAGGCGAGATATATACAAATTAATGTCCGTTTGTTTTCTGGAAACCATTTTAGTCAATTCAGTTTTATCTTTCTTTAAAGTCTCAATCATTGACTTAAATTCTTTTTCATGGTTTTCATAAAACATATTGGCTTCTGTGCATTTTGAAAGATCCACAGTCAACTTCTGATTGTGGATGAATGTCACATCATATTTTTCTTGCAAAGCCTCGTGTTTGCTTTGCAATGCACACCACTCAGCATTCAAGGAACCATGTTTGTCTTGCAAGTCAAACAAACTAGCTTGTATAGCATCATGTTTGGCTTGCAACTCAGACATGTTTGCCTCTAACTCAGCACATTTAGCCTGCAAGCTATCACAGTTATCACAGTTTACAGCAATGGGTTCATCGACACATACCTGACTTGAAGAACTGTCGACATTAGCCATAAAGGCTGAATGGAGAGAAGACGAAGTACAAGCAGCTTGATCCATCAGAACAGATCTTCTTTGAGTTTCTGCTGCAGCTTCCTCCAACAGTTCATCAAAGTCAACATCATTCGAGACACCAGATGTCTCACCCACATTCTCATCGCCTGACCCAGATGAATCTTCATCAACACTCCTGCTGTACCCAGAAGAGTCTTCATCCTCAGAAGATTCCCCACTACTGGCGGAAGATTCTCCACCACTGGTGTTAACTACATCCTTCACAACTCTAGCAAAGCAAGCTGTACCATTAGGAGCATCACCACCAAACTGGATTGACCAGTCACAACCTTCATCCATCTGAACTACAAGTGCCCTGTTGGCTTGATTGTTGACAGGCACTAATGTACGTTCATTATTTCTGTTCTGGTTCTGCTGGTTGCCCTGGTTTCTGAAGGGGTTCTGGTTTCCATGCTGTGCTGGCTTTGCACATTCCCTCTTGAAGTGACCCCGTTCACCACAGTTGAAGCACCTTACTGCTTGTTTATCGAACCCATACTTGGTGTCTCTCTTACTTTCCAAGCTGGTTCTGCCAGTACTTTCCATCCAATCCTTTGCTCTTCTCACAGCACTAGCAAAGGCCCACTTGATATCCATCAAGTCCATCTCTTCTTTATCTATCTGCCGATAGTCTTCCTGTGTCAGATTAATGTTACCAATCTGACCTTCTATCAACCCACAGTACGCGCTCACTATTGTGTTAAGTAGCTCCATGTGTTCCTTGGCTACTTCTACACTGACTTTGGAAAAGCTTGAAGTGTCGAGCTGTACTGTATTTGGCTTTGATTGTTGACCAGCAGATGATGTTCCTCCATAACATGCACGTTGTTGTTGAGCAGGAGGAGGTGGAGGTGGTTGGATTGGATTTCCAAATATGTCTGTGGTGGGAGGCGGCTTAACAGGAACTTGTATTGGATTGCCAAAACAATCTGTACTTGTGACAAACGCCGTTTGAATTGGAGCATGTGAACCAGTTCTTGCAGACGAAGAGCTGGAAGTTCCATAATACACTTCTGGATTCTGTGGCAATGGAACTCTCTTCGCCTTCAAGGTTTCCTCCTGATCCTTGTTTTCCAAAAGCTGCACGAAGTCGTTAAAACTTGTAGTTCTCAACGCTCCGTTATACTTAAGGATTTCCAAGAAACTACTCCATTGAGGAGGTAAGGCATCAGCAAACTTCTTTACCACCTCTGCTTGAGTTGTTGTAACTCCAAAATTGTTCAACTCAGTAAGCAGATGATAGAAACGACTTGTCATGTCTCCCAGAGACTCCTTATCCATGCAAGCGAAGCTGTCAAATTCTTTCTTGAGTAGATCATGACGCAGCTGACGTGTTGCTTCATTCCCTACTCCTCTTGTTTTCAACCCGTCCCACAACTTCTTAGTTGTCTTGAAGCCGACAAACTGGTGATAAATATCCTTGCTCAAAGCCTGGGTGAGAATGGCGTATGCTTTCTTTTCCAGATCATACGTTTTCTTTTTATCTTCGGGAAGATCAGCAAATGACGCAGTCTCTGAAGCAGCAACCTCTATGGCTTGATCGAAATCTGTGGTGAAACGTATCCACAGTTCCGTATTTTGACCAAGAACATATGTTTTAAACCTCTCAGCCCATCCTGGATATTCATTCAAACTCATCAGTTTTGGGGGTCGATTCAAACTTCCTGTTTCGCTTTCGCTTAATAAGATACTTTGTACACTCGGAGTTTGACCCGTTACTAATGCCCATTGATTTGATGGTAAAGCATTTGCTTGTGAAGATGTAGATACTGGAGATTCGGCCCATGATGGTGATAGACTTGTACACGTGTATTTTCCACTATCAGGAGCCGGTGTACCCCACCATGAAGGAGTAACTCCTGAACTTGTATATTTACCACTATCTGGAGCAGGATTCCACCAATTCGGATTCATGATTGATAAGCAAAATAAATGCTAAGTAAATAATCCGAGAGATCACACAGCCGAACGATCCTGTTCGAAAGATCTGAAATCACAGAAACTTGTTAACAATAAACAGACCACAATCGAAAGATCAACTACTGTTCGAAGGATCAACAGTACTCGAAAGATTACTGTTGAGTCTTGAACAATAATTTCGAAAGATTCAAGAACTCGAAGGATTCCCTTTTGAAAGATCCTTATCTTTCGAGTCAAATCCCTATCTTTCGGACACTTATCTTTCGAATAGCTAACTTCCGAAGGATCACACTTGTTCGAATGATCAACAGTGTTCGAAGGATCACTGTTGACTTTCGAGCACTGGCTTCGAAAGACTCAAAATCTCGAAAGATTCACACTTGAAAGATCCTTATCTTTCGAGACAAAACTACTATCTTTCGAAAAGATTCCCTGATCGAATGATGTGTTTCGAACTTCGAAGGACTACTCGAAAGATGTTTATCTATCGAGCTGTCACTGATCGAAGGATGGTCTTTCGATGTCGAAGGATATCTTTCGAAGTCGAAGGATATCGTTCGAATATGCACTGACACACTGACACAGATGTGACGGGTTGGTGAAAAGGTGATTGGTAGGTAAGGTCAACTTTCGGCAAAGGGTATGGCAGGCTGACAACTTTCCCACCAACCAAGATTTTCAAACAAGAACTTACCCAAAATGGTAAACTTAACCCAGAAACCGGTGACCGGAACCTTAACCGGAATATTGCCGGAATTCACCAAATCACTCAAAACAATTTTTCAAATTACCCAACCCCACTTCAAACACTCCCGGTTAGTATAGACACGTTTTTACTCAAAGAAAAATGCAAGAAACCAAGTAAAAACAGGTGCAAAACCAAGTGTTTCAACACACCAAAACTTGTAAAAACCCGGTTTTAAACAAGGTAAAGAGCGAGGCTCTGATACCACTTGTAGGTCCCTGTTTCGCGGAGGATTACGAACCTAAACCTTGTTATACAAACCTACTAGCGAGTGCGGAATCCAAGCTAGCAAGCAAACCGAGTTAGTAGCAAGTAGAGAAACAAACACACAAGTTCACCGATTAACACAACTTGTATTAATGCAATGAGGGTTCGGTTACAAGCTCAATGTTTACAGAAATGCTCTATAAACTCTCTAAGTGTGTGAGTGTGAGTTCTGGACAGAATGCTCTCAAGGCTCTCTATCTCTCGGATGTGCAAATGGCAGAACTTCAGAACAGACTCACACATACACTGCATGGGTATATATACCCATACACAGCAGGTCTGCTCGAAGGATCCGAAAGATGGTCCGAAGGATCATCTTTCGGATACAATGCTTTCGAAGGATTACCAAGGACCTCGAAGGATAGTCTTTCGAGGTTTATCATTCGAAGCATATCTTTCGATGAGATCGAAGGATCCAAATCATCCTTCGATCTCTACATCATCCTTCGATCAGAACATCTTTCAATATACAAACTGTTGTCCAAGTCAAACCGGAGGATGGTTGACTTGGTCAACTTACAACACAAATCAGGACACCGTTACATACAGGCCGAATACAGACAAAGTACAGACACAAGTGCACCAACACTTAGCATCCTTCTCCCAGCTAACACCTCCACCTCCTCCGCCACCACCTCCACCTCCTCCGCTATCACCACATCTCTGTCACCTCCACCTCCTCTGCCACCAGCTACCATCGTCGTCAACCCCTGCTGCCATCGCCGTCGACCCCTGCTTCCATCATTGACCCCTGTTCATCGTCGACCCTTGTTCATCGTCGATCGCTGCTGCTTATCGTCAGCCGCGGCTGTCATCTTCGGCCCCTACTTCCTCCAAGTCGCAGGTATGTTCATTCTTCAATTCTGATTTTTGTTGAAAATATGGATTCACATGTCTGCGATTGTGAATAATGAGATTGATTTGAGATTAGATAATGTTGTTCTCTGACCCTAAAACTTCTATATGATGATTGAAATAAGACGAATCTGGAGCATTTGATTTCATTGATCGGTAAAGTAACCGTGTTAGATTGTTTCTAGATGGTGTTTAGGTTATTTATGATTAGGTGAATTATTACTGAAATTACCAAAGTTTATGAGATATTAGGGCTTGTGATAGATTGTGTTTAGGTTATTTATGATGTTTGATTACAATTGTTGTTCATGTTGATAGCGGTTTGCAGAAGTAAAAAAAAAAAAACAGTCTTCTTCAGCGGCGAAGCTTAACCTGAATGACCGGGGGGGGGGGGGTCGAAAACGTATATATCCAAAAATTTATATATGAAAACTACATAAATAACACTACTGAGCGAAAAGTTCGGGGGGTCGGGCGCCCCCACCCCCGGCCCCTTCTATACTTCTCCCATGGTCTTCTTCTTGCAGACTGCAGAGGTTTGGGCTTGCTCTTCTGCTACAAATGTCTGCAGATGGGGTTCGCTGACTGCAGACGTTTTACCTCTGAAAAACAAACAACACCTAAATGATTGTGCTATGTATTATTAAATATTTTTAAAAAGAGACATTGGATTTAAATAACTCCAAGTTTCACAAATTAGCTAATAGCACTCGTACTTTCGATTTGTACCACACTACTACCAACTTTTAACTTATTGGCTGATAGCACACCCAAAATAACTGAACCCTATCCTGGTTAGTTTTTTGTTGATGTGGCACTTTTGTGTTGACATGGCAGCTGACGTGGATTTTTTTATGATATGACAGCTGACGAGGCACATGTTTGGTGACGTGGCGGCTTATGTCAACAAACTGGATTAGTGTTGAGTTAGTTTGAAAGTGCTATCAGCCAATAAATTGAAAGTTGAAAGTGATGTGATACAAATCAAAAATTGAAAATATTATTAGATAATTGGTGAAAATTAAGATTATTTAAATCCAATATAGTGTCATCACACCACGACCATTTGTTACGCTGTTTTATATCCCGTTACCACCGTAACATCTTCCACAAGTGAATAAACATTTATATATTTTAAACAAGCAAAGTTTAAAAGCTATTGAAGTGTGATTGGGAAAGAAGCTGTTTTTTGAAACAAAAGTAACTTTTGTGAATTTCCATGCGTATTCAATGGTCGTTTATAGATGTAGATCATGGGTATGGTGGGGCAGGGGTTTGGGCATGAGTTGACACGTGAAGTTCGAGTCCCCCCGCTCCGCGGTGGTGAGTGACGTGTCCGTGGGGTATGGCGGGGCGTGACTAGCCCGGCGTGGCTTGGCATGCGTATTAAAATAAAAAAAATCTAAAATTAAAAAATATGCCCTTGCCCACAAGCCAATAAGAGCCGGCCACATAGGATTGCTAGCATGCCCCACGCCCGGCCTTAAATTCCCGCCCAAGGGGCCACGCCCACACGGGGCGGTGACTGGGGCGTTTCTCTCCAACCCACGCCCCATACCCCATAGTGTTAGAGCATTTACATCCATTACATCATATTTTCACCCCAAATAAACAAAACATCACTACATTTTCTCTCTCCTTTTGAATTAAATAATATTTTTTATATCTTTATTATTACCTTTTCTATCTTCTTACTCACAACCACTTTCTAAATATATTAAAAAATTATAGGGGGTTAACAATATCCCCCAAATATAGATGAACAATAACGTTTTCTCTCTCCTCTACTCACAACCACTTTTTATACTCTTTATATTATAAAAACCATACACACATAATTTGATGGCATGAATGTGAATGCTATGGTGCTTTAAAAGTGATTTTATTTTTGGCAAATCACAATTTTGTTACCTGAAACGCGTTTGAAAACATTTTATCAGCAAGAAATACTGGCGAGTATCCTAGTTTAATCAAAACAAATTTTTATCATTTTACAACATTATTGAGGGCAATCCAGCAATTACATTTGTTTACGTCTACTTTAATTACCACCCACGGCACTGTCAATCCTGACTTGTGGTCATGCTACTACTCACAGTGTAGTAACAAATTTAGTATACAAAACCCAACATACTGACGATAATTGTAGATTTACAAATACTCAATCACTGTTATATAATTTAAAACAATTGATGTTTTGTAAAAACAGTTTACAAAAAGAGGAATACTCACAAAAAAAGTTTACAAAAAGAGGATAAACTCACAAAAAGGGTTTACAAACAGAGGACATTGCTAATTTAGGTATTTCCTTGTGATTTCCTGGTTATAATCTATTAAATTAAACAATGTACATGCGTTAGTATAATAACCCAATTTACATTAGCTATATCCCTCTCCCGAGACAGAACTCCAACGACTGAGTCAGGCAGAGGCTCGACATGCGTTACGAAGCTCTAGATCAATCGGGCAGAGTAACTAATATGTAACCGGGGTTATAATACTTACAACGAGGCAGAGATTCGCTAATTTAGTGGGTATTATGCCCGGAAATTATAAATGCTATTCAGAATTGAGAGAGAAAGTTGTGTGATGAATGATTTGCAACTGAAGCCGTAATCCCCTATTTATAGTGTCTGGTCGACACTTTCTCACGCCCCGCGAGAACTGAAGGCAAGGCCTTCGCGGCCGCGATCAAGTCTAGGGTAGGCCCTAGCTTGGCTGACTCAAGGGGTAGCCTTGACACGCATCTCGACACGTGGCGGCAGGGGGTGCGGGCGGGTGGCCAGCTGTCGCGGCCCGCGACAGACTTCTATGTCTGTGTCGCGCCCTGCGAGGGAGTAGGAAATTTTGTTTTTATTTAATTTTTGTAAAAATTAAGGTATTTTGGGCCTATTTTTCGTATACGGGGTGTATTTTAAGACGTATAGGGATACTTTAAAGGTTTTTAGGAGAGTTGTTATACAAATCCCCATCCAATATGAAGGATGTTCAAAGATTAACTGGAAGTGTAGTAGTATTAAACAGATTCATATCAAGATCCTCGGAAAAGTGTAAGGAATTTTATGATATCCTAAAAAAGAACAAAAAATTCGAATGGTGAGAAAGACATGAAGCTGCTCTGCAAGCATTAAAGCAATATCTCTCAAGTGCACCTCTACTTATGAAGCTAGAAGATGGTGAACCCCTATCCCTATATCATGTAGTATCAGGAAATGCAGTAAGTGAAGTCTTGGTAAAAGACCATGAAGGTCAGCAGTATCATGTCTATTATGTTAGTAAAAGTTTGTTAGATGCCGAGACTAGATATTCTCATTTAGAAAAACTAATATTAGCTTTAGTTATGGCATCAACTAAGCTTAGGCATGACTTTGAAACACATAGGATTCATATAAAATCTAATTATCCTATTAAAAATATGCTTAGAAAACCTGAAATGTCTGGTAGGATGGCCAAGTGGTCTGTGAAATTAAGTGCTTATGATTTAGTATACGAACCTAGGAATGCTATAAAGTCTTAGGCCTTAGCAGACTTTGAGGCTGATTTTAGTAGTGATATACAAGAAGAAGTTGATTTAGAAGTGCAACAACTAGATGAAAGCTCAGAATTTTGGATACTACATACTGATGGTGCATCCAACGTAAGAGGTGTAGGATTAGGAATTCTACTAAAACCGCCACAGGGGGACATATTACCCCAGGCTATTAGATGTGAATTTACTACTACGAATAATGAGGCTGAGTATGAAGCTCTAATAGCAGGATAGAACTAGCAAAGGATATGAATATTAGATGTTTACAAGTATATGTTGTCCCAAAGTTACGTTAAACTGCGATTGTGTTTATACACATTTCTTTGTTAATGGAAGATTGCAAAGTTTAATCACTAAGCAAAGGATTACTTAAGTAGGATATATGCTGATGAAATGCCTTGTACGAATAAGGGACATCTATGTTGGGGACATAGCAAATGGTCCTAAGGTTAATTATGAAGTGCTACCTAAGTGTTTATGGTATGGATTCCTATTTCTCCTAAGTTCAAAGGCCTTATCTGAATAAACGGGATATTTTTTAAGAAAATTTATATTTTACTAAATTTCAAAAAAGAAAGTTTTGGAACTATAATGATAAAACAATCAAGATTATACTAATATCCTGATCAGGATACCGAGACTAAATTTTTCAAAACAACATGTAACACAGAGATAAGGTCGAAAGGTTAGTTTAATATTAATGATTCAAAATATTACATTCTTGGCTTCATCTCAAACCGAGACCCATCCACCAAGAATGTAAATTGTTCGAAAGCATATTAACATAAACAGTTGAAGGCTTCATCCTGAACATAGCAGGATCCCTCCACCTTCAACTGTTATACTGTTCTAAGTGCAGGAAAATAAAATTGTTCTAAGTGCAGGAAATGTAAATTGTTTAATGATTATAAACCATTCAAATTAAAAAGTGGGCTCCGGCCTAGGCATCATTATCCATCATCGCCACATCACTGCCATGGGGGAGCACCATCACCAGCATCCTTAACTCCACCTTCACCAGCATCCGCCCCAGCCTTCGTCTTGTCACCCGCTTCTGTTGGTGCACTTGTGTCTGTACTTTGTCTGTATTCGGTCTGTATGAAAACGATGTCCTAAGTCAGTCTGTAAGTTGACCAAGTCAACTATCCTCCTAGTTTGACTTGGACAACATGATGTTGTCTGGATCGAAGGATAGCCTCGAAGGATACAACTGATCCTTCGAAGTGCTCGAAAGATATGGTTCGACCATGGTTCGACCATTAGACCTCGAAGGATGATCCTTCGAGGTCCATGCTGATCATTCGAGCTTGTTGTCATCGAAAGATGATCCTTCGGACCATCTATCGAATCCTTCGATCAGACCTGCTGAGCTGGGTATATATACCCATGCATGTGTTGAGTGTGATAGAGTTCTGCCATATGCACACATAGAGAGTTAGAGAAACTCTGCTGGAAAACACACACACACACACTTTAGAGAGTTTGCAAACAGATTGTAAACCTTGTGCTTGTAACCGTAAACCTTCATACGTATTAATACAGTGGTGTTAATCGGTGAACTTTGTGTGTTCTTGTGTTTGTTCTTGCTTCATCCCGGTTTGCCTACTAGCTTGGATTCCGCACTCGCTAGTGGGTTAGTATAACAAGGTTTAGGTTTGTTCTCGATCCTCCGAGAAAAGGGACCTACAAGTGGTATCAGAGCCTCGCTCTTTACCTTGTTTAAAACCGGTTTGTTCGAGTTCTTTGGTGTGATTGAACACTTGGTTTAACACTCGTTTTTGGTAGTTTCCTTGCATTTTGAAACTGAAAAACGGATACTAAACCTATCGGGAGTGTTCGGGGTCGGTTTGGGTAACATAAAAATCGTTCTTGTGAAACTTTGATTTTTCCGGCCGTGTTCCGATCATCTTTCCGGTGACTGGACTTGGGGATAAGGTTGCTTGTTTTGGCAAACTTTTTGAAAGTCAAAAAGTTGGTGAAGATTTGTGTGCAGAACATACTTTCTGCCGAAAGCAACTTCACCTACCTGTCACCTTTCTCACCAACCTGTCCTTTCGTGTCAGTGTGTCAGTAAGCTTTCGAAGGATATCTTTCGATTTCGAAAGATCATCTTTCGATTGGAGACAGCTCGAAAGATTAGCATCCTTCGAGTAGTCTTTCGAAGTCTAAGGGTTATCCTTCGTAGTTGGAATCTTTTCGAAAGTTGGTTGTCCGAAAGATAAGGATTCATCTCGAAAGATAAAGGATCTTTCATTGTGAATCTTTCGAGATCAGTATTCGAAAGATATAGATCTTTCGAACTGTGAATCTTTCGTGATAATCAGTCGAAAGATAAGGATCTTTCATTGAGAATCTTTCGAAGACTTTGCTCGAAACTCAACAGTAATCTTTCGATCACTGTTGATCCTTCGAACAAGTCTTGATCTTTCGATCAGATTGTATCTTTCAATTGTTGTCTGTTTGTTGTTAACAGTTTGTGGTGTGTAGGTTATTTGTTAATCTTTGATCAAAATGAGTTGCACAAGTCCTTGGGATTGGAGTACGGATCCACAACCAGATCTGAAACAGATGTCGATGGCTGAATATATGACGAGTGCCATTCCTAAACAACAACAATCAATAAGTTCATGCCAATGGGCTTTGGTATCCAATCAAAGTCAAAGTCTTCAGAATCTTCTGATTAGTGAGAGTGAAACAGGCAGTAACAATCGTCCACCAAAGCTGAACCACATGAACGATTTTCCGTCATGGAAAGGCCGCTTTCACACATATGTTCAAGGACAAAGCACCGACCTTTGGATGTGTTTTGTCAATGCATTCAATGAAAGTCTTGAAAGTAGAGCATCCACTTCAGAAGGTTACGCCAACATGCTTGAAAATGACAAGAAGGCTTATGAATTGGAGAAAAAGGCCTATGCAATACTTACTCAAGCACTCAACAAAGACATCTACCATCAGTTTTCATATTGCAAGACCACGAAAGCATTGTGGGATGCCTTAGTTGCTAGAGGAGAAGGCAATGCAGCTGCTCGAAAATCTCGGCATGATTTGTTGAAGAAAGAGTTTGAATCCTTTCAGTTTTTGGAAAACGAGACTTTGAATGATATGACCACACGTTTCTATCATTTGATTAGTGAAATGTGTGCTTATGGGGTGGCAGCTACTCAACAAGACATGGTGAATAGGTTTGCTGACGCCCTACCCCCAAAATGGAGTTCGTTTATTGAGTTGTTGAAGCATACTAAAGCTCTAGATGAGATTAACATCTATGAGTTCATTCAGAAGCTGGAACATAAAAACGATGAAGAAATTAGGAAAGCAAGGCGTGCTCCAGCTCCTCAGAATACAGAAATGTATTTGCCTGGTTTTGGTCCTTCAGCTAGTTCTAGTTCTGTTCAGCAACCGAAGCTTCAAACTGCTTTTGTGTCCAATACGAGTTCCTTTCCATTTCCTCAATCAACAGCTGCTCCACCACAACCTCAATTCGATCCGAGGTCTTACATTCCTGTTCCAACACAGCCACAACCACAACCTCAACAACAACAACAGCAAGCTCACTATACAAGCAATCCTCAACCTCAGCCCCAAAGTCATCACACAATCCGGGTCGACAACTCAAATCTTTCACACCTTAGTATTGAAGTTGCTAAGGAACATATGGAGATTATCAACACCATGGTCAGTGCATACTGTGGTTTGGTAGCTGGTCAGCTTGGAAACATCAATATGACCAATGAAGATTATGATCAGATCGACAAGGAAGAAATGGAGTTGATGGATATTAAATGGGCTTTTGCTAGTGCGGTTAGAAGGGCAAAAGATTTTATGGCTCGAACTGGAAGAACTTCGTTGGAAGGAAAGAAAAACACGAAGTATGGGTTTGATATTAATGCCGTCACGTGCTTTAATTGTGGCGAGAAAGGGCACTTTAAACGTGAGTGCACTCGACCAACAAAACACGGCAATCATAACCCTTTCAGAAACCAGACAAATGTGAATGCCCAACAAGAAAACCGTGAGAGGAGGATGGTGGCAGTGAACAACAATCAGGGACAGCCTGGAGCTACCAATCACAATCGGGCTTTGGCTGTTCAAGCTGATGAAGGATGTGACTGGTCAGTTCAGTTTGGTGATGGTGATCAGGGAAGTGGAACTGCATTGTATGCTAAGGTCATCGAGCAGGTTCAAAAAGAAGAATCTTCTGGGAGCGATGACAGTTCTGGTTATTCGGGCAGTTCGGATGAAGAAGGCTCTGTTTCTGGGGATAATCACTCAGAGCCTGATGTGAATGAAGAAGGAGATGATGATATACAGGAGCTACTGAATGAAGCTGATGAGCTTAAATGTCAGAAATCAATTCTGATTAGAAAGGCTGCTGCTACATCAACGGAAATGGAAAAGCTATTCTCTGAAGATGGAGCTTTTTCTTTTCAAACTGCCTTTATGGCAAATGGTTCAGCCTCTACTAGTCAGGTAACTTCTGAACCTCCTGCTGCTAGTATTTGTAAATCATGTGCAGATATGAAGCTTGAATCAGAAAAGCTTCATAGTCATAATCAGAATTTGGTTATTGAACTGTCAAAATGCCAAGAGGCAAACATGGCTTTAACCCGGAATGAAAAAGAATTTAAATCTGTAATAGAAACATTAAAGAAAAATGTGTCCGAGGTTAACAAAGTAGTTTACCACAAACAAGTAAGTATAAATGAATACATTAACCTTGTGGAAGAAACTAAGAAGCAATTAGCCATTGCCCAATGCAAGCATGATGCGATCAAACAGAAATTGGATAGTTATTCTAACTACCGATTTGTGCTTGATCACATCATAGACGTTCAACAACTGAAAGGTAACGTGAAAGGTGTAGGGTATAAGGCATGTCCACCTCCTGTGATGGACAACTATACCAAGATGCCCGATGAAGAGGAAATGCCTCGGTATGAACCCAGTGTGCCTTTGAACTTTGAGGAATTTTCTACTGGCCTAGGGTTCAAATCGGACAGTTCTTCAAACACAGCCCCTAAGGAACAAGAAACTTCACCATCCATGAAACAAAGTCCTCCAATTATCGAGGACTATGAGACATCGGATGATGAATCAGATGTGGCTGTAAGTGATCAGGATAAATCACTTAGCAAGATGAAAGGAGTAGATATTCCACGAGAGAATCACATCCTTTGTGATCCTGATACTCCTGAGGTTCCATCTGTTAAAGAGCAAGTGATTGATCCTGTCAAGGTTGAAAAGAAGGCGGTGTCTACTGTTAAAAGCAGTAATGTGTTGTATACCTTGGTTGGAGATAGTAAAATCTATTCAGATCACGTTTTTCCAATTAAAAATGTAAATAAATCTTTGATTGATAAAGTCTTTGAAGACAATACAAACAAATTTTTGGGAAAAACTCTACCAGGAATTGTGGTAACACAATGTGATCCAATTCCTAAATCTGAAATTAGAAAACAGTTTAGGAATCAGAAATCTCCAACCACTCAACAACCGACTGCTTCTAAGGGTAAACAACAACAACGAGCTCCAAAGCCAAAGGCTAAGGTTGAATCAAAAGGAGCTCGTTACACGAAGAAAGGAAAAGATGTAAAATTTGTAGCATCAAGAGGTACAGATAAAATTGAGACTTTTGAAAACAAATCAAACACTGATTTTGTACAACAAGTCAAGATTTTGAAACGTAACAGTGATAACAATTACACCCAACACACAAACGGGTGTGATGAAAGAGCTAGTACCTCAGGTTCTACAGATTCAACATCTGGTAGTCAATCAAGTTCTCCTAAGTCTGTTGAAAGGAGAACTTGTTTCAAATGTGGAGAAATTGGGCACATTATCAGAAATTGCCCAAATGCTCCAAAGAAGAAATTTGTTGAGAAAACTCCACCTGAAACAGTTCACCCTCAACGTCGGTCAGTTTCACCTAAACAAGATAAACGAACTGTAAAAGAACAAGAAACTAAACAACGACGTAAGAACATTAAAACTGTTGAAAAAGCCTTAAAATCTGAAGTCAAAACAGTACAAAAGGAACCAAGTTTGTCACAACCTGTAAAACCAGAATCTTCAAAAACTGGTAGGCACAGACAAACCTGGTTACCTAAGTCGGGTGACAATTCAGGGGGAGCAGTTGTTCTTGAAAACCATCAAGAGATAGAGCTTACGTATCGTGATGCCAAGGGACGACCCAAGACCACTAAGGCTTGGGTCCCCATTCTCAACTGATGTGTTTATTTGACATGTGCAGGATGTTCTAGGAGGAACTATTAATAGTCATTGGATTGTTGATAGTGGAGCATCCAGGCACATGACTGGCGACTTACGGCTCCTATATGACGTGAGAAATATTAGAGGAGGGTATGTTGCTTTTGCGGGTGATAAAGGCGGGTACATCACTGGAGAAGGAAGTATCTCCAATGGCATCGTGTGCTTTGATAAGATCAATTATGTGAAGCAGATTGATCACAATCTTCTCAGTGTGTCGCAAATCTGCGATAAAAAGTTCTCAGTGATTTTTGATGATGCTGGCTGTTATGTGCTGAAGCCTGGATTCAAAATTCCACAAGAATGGATTCTCTTATCGGCTCCGAGAGTTAATGATCTTTATATTCTCGACATGAGCCAGGCGATTACTACATCTGCACAAGTTACTTGTTTTGTCTCAAAAGCCACAGAAAAGGAGTCTATATCTTGGCACAGAAGAATGGGACACATTCACTTGAGAAAAATGAACCATTTGGTGAAAAATAATCTTGTGAATGGTGTGCCTGTAAGAAGTTTTCATCTACAAGATATCTGTGTCTCGTGCCAAAAGGGGAAGCAAACGAAGAAGTCTCACCCTTTGAAGAAAATCAACACTGTCAGCATGCCTCTCGAACGTCTTCATATGGACCTTTTTGGACCTATGAAGCACAAGACAACATTTGGTGATGCCTATTGTTTAGTAGTTACTGATGACTACTCTAGATTTTCTTGGGTATCCTTTATGGCACACAAGAGTGAAACTCCTGGCATCCTCAAGGATCTTCTTACAATGTTGGAGAATCTCTATACGTTGAAAGTGAAAAGGATCCGAAGCGACAATGGAACTGAATTCAAGAATCAAGTTATGGATGAGTTTTGTACTTCTAAAGGCATTCTTCATGAGTACAGCTCTCGTTATACTCCACAACAAAATGGTGTCGCTGAGAGGAAGAATCGGACTATTATTGAAACTGCAAGAACAATGTTAGTAGAGTCGGAACTCCCTATTCAATTCTGGGGAGAGGCTGTATCGGCTGCTTGCTACACGTTGAACAGAGTTCTTACAGTTAAGAGACATGGCAAGACTTGCTTCGAACTCCTTCAGAAAAGGAAACCGGATCTTTCTTATCTTGAACCGTTTGGTGCTCCTTGTACTATGATTGAACCGGATGGAAAGTTTGGTGCAAGAGCTATCGAGGGTTTCTTCCTTGGATATGCAACTCCGAATTTTCGTGTTTGGAATCTAGCTACCAAGAAGATTGAGCTATGGAGCGAAGTTAGGGTTCAAAGGTACACGAGTCCTGTTAGGGCTCCGGGTGATCCGTGGATGTTCGATTATGATGGGCTATTTGACTCCTTTAATCTGCCAACCTTTGACGAAGAATCAGCAGCGGCTCGAATGTTGTTGGAAAGTGACAACGTTGCTGTCTCGCCATTGGTTAGACCTATTGTTGTTGACCCTCAAGCTTCTTCGTCAGTCAACAATATGGTTCAAAATGAGGTTTATGAAGATGCTGCTGATTATAATGACTCTTCTGAAGATGATGAATATCATGATGCAGCCGAAGGATCTTCAGCTCCAGCTGCTCCTGTTCAAGGTGCTTCTGTTGATACACCTCATACGCAGAATATAGATACTGCTGAAGGGAATGCATCCACTTCTACCCACATTCCAGGTGTAGAGCTGGTTGTTGATCTTAATCTGAATAATTTGGGTATCAATGCTCGTGTGCCAGATAATCCTGAAATGAGGATTCACGATACCCATCCCCAGCAGAATATCATAGGAGATGTCCATCGCGGTGTGCAGACGCGTAATCAGCTGAGAAACAACCGGAATGCTGGTTTGTATTCAGCTATAAGAGAATCTGGTCAACAGAATGACTGGTCCTTCGCGTGCTACGTGTCACAAGAAGAACCAAAGTCGTGGAAAGACGCTTTGAAAGATAGTGCCTGGGTTGAAGCCATGCAGGAAGAATTACAGCAATTTCACAAGCTTGGTGTTTGGAAGCTTGTTGAAAAACCGGAGAACTACAAGAAGATTGGCACTCGATGGGTCTTCAAATGCAAGAAAGACGACCGTGGAGTGGTTATTCGGAACAAAGCTCGTTTAGTCGTTCAAGGTTTTCGTCAGATTGAAGGGATCGACTACAACGAAGTCTATGCACCTGTTGCACGTCTGGAAGCTATTCGGATCTTTCTGGCTTATGCCTCACTCAAAGGATTCAAGGTTTACCAGATGGACGTCAAAAGTGCATTTCTACATGGTGTGGTTGAAGAAGAGGTATATGTCGAACAGCCTCCAGGTTTTGAAGATCCTGTTCATCCTGATAGGGTTTGGTTGCTCAACAAAGCTCTCTATGGTCTTCATCAAGCGCCACGAGCTTGGTATGCAACCTTATCTACATATTTGCTGGAGAACGGTTTTCGAAGAGGTCTTATCGATTGTACTCTCTTCATCAAAGAACAAGATGGAGATCTTCTTCTGGTTCAGGTATATGTTGATGATATTATTTTTGGTTCTACTAATGATGTTTTGTGTAGGAATTTCGAGCGCATCATGCAGGATAAGTTCGAGATGAGTGCTATGGGGGAAATGAATTTCTTTTTGGGTTTACAAGTGCAACAAACGGAGTCTGGGATATTCATCCATCAGACTAAATATGTTGGAGACATCTTGAGCCGGTTCCAGATGTCCGATGCAACGCCCATTGGTACCCCATTGCCAACTAATCACGGAATAACTCCTGACTTGAAGGGTGAACCTGTTAGCCCTTCATACTATCGCGCGATGATCGGATCCCTTATGTACCTCACAGCATCAAGGCCAGATATAATGTACCCAACGTGCCTGCTTGCCAGATACCAAGTTAATCCGAAGGCCTCACATCTTGCAGCTGTAAAAAGGATTTTTCGTTATTTGAAGGCTTACCCCGACACCGGTCTGTGGTATCCTAGGGATAATAACTTTGACTTGGTCGCATTCAGTGATTCTGATTTTGGCGGATGTAAAATCGACGGCAAATCCACAACGGCTGGATGTCAGTTTTTAGGAAATCGCCTAGTCACATGGCAGTGCAAGAAGCAGACGTGTGTCGCTACGTCAACATGCGAAGCTGAATACATTGCTGCCTCAAGTTGTTGCTCACAAGTGCTTTGGATCCAACAACAATTGCGGGACTACGGTTTTGAATTCCTAACTACTCCTATATACGTTGATAATTCTGCTGCTTTAGATATCACTAAAAATCCTGTGCAGCATTCAAAGACCAAACACATCGAAATCAAATATCACTTCATACGTGATTGCTTTGAGAAAAGGCTAATCGATGTTGTTAAGGTCCACACCGATGACCAACGTGCCGACTTATTTACCAAAGCTTTTGACAAATCTAGATTTGACTTTTTATTATTGGTAAACGGCATTAAGGTCAAGCAAGAGTAAAACCAACATCGGAAAATAATTTTTGTAAATATCTTTGTGTTTTTTAAATTTATCTTAGTTTGTTGATTTTAGGGGGAGTAAATTCAAAAATCAGAAAATCCAAAAACATCGAAAAATTTCTAAAACACAAAAACAATAGAAAATCAAAAATGAGTTTCCTGGCGAGCAAAAGAGAAAATGATAGTACGTCAGTGGTCTATCCTAACCTCTTTAAACCTTAAATGAAAAACGATAAGCAGCTCTATATAAGATGTATCGGTAGGCTCACAATCATTTTAAAGTGTGCAGGGTGATATAAATCTTAATCGACTGAAGATCAGGTGGGAACCATTCATTGGCATATGGTCTCAGTACCGAAATTTCGTTTGATAGATTGCCGAGGTTCTGAGATATTCGGTCTTTATGCTGCTTATCATCTGGGTATCATGGTTGTATCTTTTACCGAAAAATAACGGGGACGCAAGTCTAGATCTTCCATGATACTATACATACGTGTACATATTGCATATTGCATTCGACCTCAATAAGTGATAAACAATCACATGTCCAAATCAAATAAGTGATAAAATATCACACTTATCCGGGTGTCAAGTTCGTCTCTCTGCTGTACGGAAGTACTGACCTGTTCACGGACTTGCACTTGTGCCCTCATGCATACGAAAATCAAGTTCCTCATCAATAAGTGATTATATCACAAAGGACTTGTTTTCAAATCAAAATAAGTGAGTATCTCACAGCTTATACGGTCAAACAGATGATAATCGGTATACTCACCGGTAAGATGAACTCTCGTGCATACCTTGATACGGGAATGTGTCGTGATGTGGATGAACACCGGTCGGTAAGTATAAATCATACCTTAACGTATCCCCTCGCCATGATTACATCTGATAAGTTGAGCTTAAGTGGACAACAATACCGATAATTGTTATAGGATGCTTATCTTAATATTAACTAACTGAACAACAAGAGTGTTTTGGCATGACCGTACACTGATATGATTCTCTTACCCTCGAAACTCGCAAAAAGAATGTTTGTATATATATTTACTGCTTAACTTTTATTGTTTTTTTTAAACAGTTTCGTCGTTTGGTGCATATCAGCACGACATTAGCGGTGATGTCGTTTGATAACACTCAAAGGATCTTAAATTGTTGTCTTTTACTTTCAAAAAATACCAAAAAGATTTTAGGTGTGTTTTAATATAAACTTTATAAAAGCCAAAAAGATTTTATTTCTGCTTTATTTTCGATCGTACGATGTTGGAGCTCGAGTCTTCGTTACCTGAAACCTGAACGAAAACCGAATTGACTAAATCTTCATAAACGGTCGAAATTTGCAAGTTTTGAAAGTTAAAGGCTAAAATTGACAAATTTATTAAACTTTCAAACTGTCGGACGGTGTTTGATTGTGACATGGTCATTCGTGTGTCATTTGTTTATTCTATATTCCAAGCAGTTGTTCTCATTACGCGTTTAGATTTCTTGCATGTGCAGATCCTAAAGGCAAGAAGAACATGGTCGATGACGAGCTTTGGAATAAAGACACAACGAGAAGGTGCTCAAGAGATGAAGATGATCGAGTAGCCGCTGGCCATCATCAACACCACAAGGATCTCACTTCATAAAGTTAAAGTATTTCACGAGCATAACTCAAGGGGGAGCTTATGTTAAGGGGGAGTTTGTCAACACACTTCCTACATTATACGGGTAGTTTGTTGATACACTCTCTGCTTTCAAGACGTGAAGACTTTGAAGATCCTCCGACATTGAAGACTTGAAAGGACATCAGAGTTTTGGTAACTCGAAGACCAAAGACCGTCGAAGTTCAAGACGAGTCTACAACCATAGAAGATAAAGACAAAGCTACAGCCAAGGGGGAGTTTGTTGGTGCACTTGTGTCTGTACTTTGTCTGTATTCGGTCTGTATGAAAACGATGTCCTAAGTCAGTCTGTAAGTTGACCAAGTCAACTATCCTCCTAGTTTGACTTGGACAACATGATGTTGTCTGGATCGAAGGATAGCCTCGAAGGATACAACTGATCCTTCGAAGTGCTCGAAAGATATGGTTCGACCATGGTTCGACCATTAGACCTCGAAGGATGATCCTTCGAGGTCCATGCTGATCATTCGAGCTTGTTGTCATCGAAAGATGATCCTTCGGACCATCTATCGAATCCTTCGATCAGACCTGCTGAGCTGGGTATATATACCCATGCATGTGTTGAGTGTGATAGAGTTCTGCCATATGCACACATAGAGAGTTAGAGAAACTCTGCTGGAAAACACACACACACACACACTTTAGAGAGTTTGCAAACAGATTGTAAACCTTGTGCTTGTAACCGTAAACCTTCATACGTATTAATACAGTGGTGTTAATCGGTGAACTTTGTGTGTTCTTGTGTTTGTTCTTGCTTCATCCCGGTTTGCCTACTAGCTTGGATTCCGCACTCGCTAGTGGGTTAGTATAACAAGGTTTAGGTTTGTTCTCGATCCTCCGAGAAAAGGGACCTACAGCTTCAACCGCTGTCTTTGCCTCCTTCAAAGGCTCACCGGTCCCATATTTGGCAGGATATGGCACATGGCTCCCTCCCAGGTCACTCAACTTAGCCACCCAAGAATCAACCGACCAGATCGGGCATTCGAAGCCTGCATCTTTAGCCTCATATGCCATTTTTATCCTGACCTGAAGAAGGGAGACAACAACCGAGTTTTTAAGACCGTCCCTGAAGGAGGACATCGCCTTCTCATGTTCGACCTGGGCAGCAGCTAGTTCGACTTCGGCGTCCAGGGTGACCTTTTTCAGCTTGTCCTCATAATGCTGAGTCTTGGCCTCGGCAATCTTCCCCTGGTCAGCTATAGTGACCTTGACTTTTTTCAGTTTAGCCTCCAGGGTTTTCACTGCCTCGCAAGCCTCGGTGTACAGGGCCAACAGATGTTGCAGACCTTACGAAGCAAAACACATGTATCATTAATACAGACTATCCAGGATACAGACTCAGTATATGTATAGAGGAAACAGGGTCAGGATATTTACCTTGTTGAGGAAGGAAGTCATAGGCTCAAAGGAGTCAACAAAGCTGAGGTTATCGTAGGAGAACCCTTCAGGAGCAGCAGCAGCAGTATCAGAGCCCTTTCTCTTTTTGGACCCGGAAGCACGGGCCCTAGTCTGTGTAGGTCTGGGAGGAGGAACAGACGGCTTGGAGCTGGTAGTGGCCGGTGTCTCCGTCTTCACTTGGACAGGCCCCGAGTAGTTGTCCAGTTCTTTGAGATCAAAGACGATGGGATCTTTGGCAGAGGCTACACAAAAAATGGAGTAATTTCAAACTTAATCATAAAATATCTTGACTAACAAAACTTATACAGGAATGTTGAGATCAGAAACCCTTACTAGACATATTGGAGCTGGAATGTTTGCTTGAACTTTCTTGGTTTGGGAAAAAGCTTCTTTCGATCTCAGGCAGTTTATAAATGGCTTCAATCCTTGCCACTGATTCGGGAGTCGGAGGAGCTAGCTTCCTGAAATCCGCTGCACAAAAGAAAATGAGGATATCAATTCAGGATATTGAAGCAGGATAATTTTGGGGATATTCCTAAAACCCTAAATCATACCCTTAGTTAACCATTTCACCAGAAAACTGTCACCATCAGGGATGGAGTTCCTTTTTACAAATAAAACTTGGTTTTCCACTCTTCCTAGTTCCTGGCGGCCCGAAAGATAAGAGGGTTGTCAGAGGTAGAGTAAAGCAAGAATCGAATGGACCCGTGGGATCTTAAATGGTAAACTATGGGAAGATCATTGATGCTAAGACCAGGGAGGCGATTCTTCTTAATACGGTCAAGCACGATTAAAATACTCCAAACCATGGGCATGGTTTGGCTGAAGCTCAGATTGGTGGTCCGGAAAAACTCCATGATAAAATCGGAAAAAGGGAAATCTCAAACCCAAGGTGAAAGGGAAAGCTAAGAAACAAAGTCACTCACTGAATGACACATATGATTGGAGATCCCGATCAAATGGCCGGAAGATTGCACCGTCTAGGAAGGCACCTGAAGAATGGAGAGCTGCTATGTCAACATTGTCGAAGGAGCAGATCTCTCGCTCCGGATTTTGGAGCAAATCTTGGGGTGTGAATGTCGGAGCTGAATCACCAGAGGCGGAGCGAGTTCTTTTGGCCATAAGTGACTAAGGACACGGAGAAGACGGAGATGAAAAGGGTTAGAGATAGGGAGAGAAGATTACCTTTTTAATCTCCGCAATGGCAATTAAAAAGAAAGGAAATTAGGAGAAGATATATGCATGCAATGAGTGAAAATTTCATGGAGAGTTATTCCATGTCACATCATATCTTCAATCCATTAAAGGCCTTGAAAAACTAAAAATATAACTTTTAGATTGGGTATATCCAACGAAATTTTTGGGGACAATTGTTATCGGTGGAATTTGAACCCATATCCTGACAATATATCTTGATTTTATGTTAGCTATCTGTGATCAGGATACCGAACCAGGATATTGGTAACATCGTGCGAGAGTATCTTGATTATCCCTAACGATTTGCTTGTAGGTTGTGGCTGCAGGTGGTTAACGTTCACAAAGACTAAGTCCCCTGAAGACTCGCTCAAATTAGTTGGAAGAAAGATGTTGAAGCTGAAAGAAGTGGTCTGCAACGGTCGTTAAAGAATATTCAGAGTATCCCGGAATAATAGGATAAATTGTTTATTCATGTAACTATATATACGGGGTGCCAGATCATAGGAACACACACTCTCGAGCTCTCATACTTGTACACTCTCTCATTCTAGCTGCAATCACACTCAAACACTCATAATTCACAATTGTTGTACACTTAGACCTGATCTGAGCATTATCCTGACATTGTATCCTAGTTATTCAAGCAATAAGAAGAACATGGCAGTTGAAGATTGTCAGCTCCCCAGGTTTTGTGCTGACGATCTAAATTGATCAAGGGCTTTCCTCGTACATCACGTGTCCACATTTACTTTTCTTGTATGTTATCTATTAACTATTAGAGTTTGATATCCTCGAACTGTATCCTGAAACTGCTATTATTTTCAATCAAGTTGACACATTTTTTCAAACATCAATAACACACTACCTCACAGACTAAATTTGATCACTTAATTGTTTCGGTAATTTTTAACCAAAACAGTATCCTTCTCTTTCATCTTGGTCAAGTATATAACTTGCCTTTACCATTTATTCTTAGTGTACTTCCCGGGTTCGAGTGTATTAAAATACCCTTCACATAAAAGTATTGCATTTATATATAAGTAATGCAAATAAACATCCATACAAAATTTCAGGTTTGATAAAAAACTTCATAAGTATTTAAAACACTTCAACACGTTAACGTTGTTCGGTTCATAAAATAACTAAACAAAAAGCGGAAGCTTGATCTTCGGTTGTGTTCGATTCTTCGTTATTCTTGATCTTCATCCGTAACATCATAGCTATCACCTATATATCAAATATCATCTCACACGTCAGTTATATGATGCTTAAACGTAGTTTGATAACCCAAGTTTACCAAAACAAACAAACAAAAAGATGGTGAGAAGACCCGCCGTAAGCTACGACATGTATGCCGTAACTTACGGCACCCCTTTTCTGTTGTTTCTAGCCATCCCCAGAGCCGTAGCCTACGGCGCAGCCCAGCTGCAACATTTCCATTCTTGTCCCTTTTTTTTACAAACATGTCCATAACTTTCCGATTACTTATCCGTTTCGCACGAAAATTGTTTCTACTTGACCGAAAAACATTTGCCAACATTCTTATCTTATAAACCCATAACTCGGGTTTATAACTTTATGTTTTACGCTATCAGTTCTAAATTTATATGTTTATTTATTTGACCCATTTGCATGTTTAACCAATCGAGACTATGAAATTTACATCTTTTTTTGCAAAAAAACATCATTTTTACGACTTTACCCGATTACCCGGGTTATTAAATTTGCTTTTCACGCATCCGTTACCCGGTTTGCGTTTACGCTTATTCGACCCGTTCAACCTTTTAATGGTCCAACTTAATTAGTCCGAATTATTTTCAGGAATTCACATTCTTCCGATTATGACCCATTATCTGGGTCCATTGATTTATTGTTCACGTTCCCGTTACCCGATTTATGCATGCCTTTGTAAATTTAACCCTTCAATCGGGTTTATGCCGAAGTCCCTACTCTCGCACCCATTTCGGTATGCGTTACAACTTCGTTTTGACCCATTTGTTTGTTCGTGTGAAATCCATGACTTGGAACAAACCAAGCTTATTATTAATTCGTTATTTGACCCATTTGGTTGTTTCATGTGAAATCCATTACTTTAAACAAGCCAAACTCATCAACATTCCTTATTTTGACCCGTTTGGTTGTTTCATGTGAAATCCATCACTTTAAACAAACCTAACTTTATGAGTAATTACCATTATTCAGTTATACACAAATAACACACAATTTAACAAAAACACAACGAAGCGTAAAGCCATGTACCTTAAAGCTTTCCTTTCATGCGCGTGTCTGCCCCGGCTTGACCACTCGATGCTTCACCCAAATTGCCTATAGAGTTCAATCCGATTTATCATTTAGAACCCATAGTACAATTTATGATTCATAAACTTGTAAGTATTCAATTACAAGGTTCATGTTATGATTCTTCCACACCTTTCAACAACTCACATTCACTTAGGCATTATATTAAACACATTATGGGCATGGATTTTTACACCAAGTTTATTAAGTTTTCACTTCAACAATTACCCATGTTTTCCCACCTTATAAAGTCAATATGACTAGTATAATCGATTAACATCTAGAGCTCACTATATTAACATCAAATACATCAAATTTACTACCACAATTCATGTGTTTAACATATCTACAAAAACCCACTTACATATACATAGTATATTACCCTAATACTTAATCATAACATTTTTCTACCATTATTCATCAAGGGGCCTCAAATCATATGGGCACTACAAATTTTCACAAGTTCAACAATCCCTACTTCAACTACACATCATAAGGTTCATAAAGAAATCACTACTTCAACATATACTAGATTTTTGACGTACCTTATGATGAGATGATGTTGTAAACTCTAATTTATCAAGCATGCATCAAAATCACTTTGATTTTCAGTTGAATTAGATGGATTTTGTTAAGTTACATCAAAACAGAAGGTAGATGGGCAACAAGCTGCCCCGCCACCCCTTTATTTAAAAAAACAAACGAACTGACATGTTAACATACACTAAGAACTATTTTTTTGCTTAAGAACGCAAAGAATGATTTTCATACACTCCGAAAATGGCTCAAACGAATTTTGATAACTCATTACAACAGTGTTGGAACTCATTAAAGCTAAACTATAAAATTTAAGATCGTAAGATTCAACAAGTCAGTTTCAACGCCGCTACGCCACTGAAATGAGTTGAATCAGAGTTCGTTTGAGTCGGTTTTAGAGTCCTAAAAGTCATTCTTAGGCAAAAATTAGTTCTGATGTGATCGTTCACACACACACACACACATATATATAAAGTATATCGTACATTACGGCTTATCATACTTCAGGTACGGCGACGCGCGTGATTTGTTCTATAACATGCGTGATTAATGTTTTCAATATGCGTGATGTTGGATTTTTGAGTTATAACGTGCGTGATTTTAAAATGAACGTGCGTAATTACCTGTCGTACGTGATGTACGTTAAGCCGTAATGTACGTTAACCTTCCTATATATATATATAGAGAGAGGAAGGTTCAATTAAAAACCACTAGTTATTGTGAAAACTTAAAAACTAACTAAAAAACATACCAATTTTTTTTACCAAATTTTCGCTACTTTTTATATATAAAAAAAAACTTGTACTACACATGTGCATTATATGTGTGTTGCACATGTGCACTAAAATTTTTTTTTGAAAAAAAAATTATATATAAAAAGTAGCGAATTTTTATAAAAAAATGTAAAAAAAAATTGGTACGTTTTTAGGCTTTTTTAATTAGTTTTCGATTTTTCACAATAAAATGAGTTTTCAGTTGAACCCTAAAACATTAAAAAAGTGGGGAACAGAGAACACTCTAAAAAATTATACTTAACGTGTTAAAAATTATTTTTTTCTAATTTTTTTCGGTAGTTTTTCTTATAAATAAATGTAGAAACATTTTTAATAAAAAAATCAAAAACTAAAAATATAAAAAAAATGTTTAAAAAACAGTTAAAAATATATGTATCATATAAAATTAATTTAACATGTTAAAAATCATTTTTAAAAAAAAAATCAACGTTTTTCCTTATAAAAATAAGTAGAAACTATTGAAAATAAAAAAAATTTGAAAAAAATAATTTTTACCCTTTTTTAACTGTTTTTTTTTTTATTTTAGTTTTTGATTTTTTTTATTAAGAATGCTTCTACAAATATTTATAAGAAAAAGTACAGAAAAAAAATAGAAAAAATTGATTCTTAACATGTTAAGTTAAATTTTTAAGAGTATTCCATGGTTCCCCAATTTTTTAGTGTTCCCCAATGAATCTTCTCCCTATATATATATATATATATCACATATATTTGTAATTCAAAAGTGTATATAGGATTTAAGTAAGTGTTACGGAAAAGTTTTAAAAGCTATTAGAAAATCGTTGGATTTTATTTTCTCAAAATTAAAAATAGTATTAGAAACATGAGTTTGGGGATAAAAATACTTATCTAACTTTAAACAACCTAAGACGTGAAATGTTTTAATGCCGTACGTACCTCTTTCTCTTCTTAACCGAATCAAATTTGGACTCGGTTGGTGCGAAGTTTTTTCATATATCATATCTGAAACATATGGTTTTCTCACCCATCCCGTTGTATCAAAGTCATGAAAACTTGAGTTTCTTTCACCACCTTTTACACTCCACACGTGACAATCTTCTTCATTTAAACGACCCACACAAATGTAACGCAAACTGATGTTGATAACTTGTTCAACTTCACCAAAACATTCCAAGTCTATGTTGAATATCTCTCGAAGGGAAGAACACCATGAAATTGTTATTTCTTCTAGATCTTTCAATAATCGCATTGGATTGGTTGGAAATAGATTCACAAGCTTATCACACACTTCCACACGGATGTTTTTTAACATGGGAATATTATCAAATTCCTCCTCACTACTACTCGGCCATATCTGCTCCAGATTCTCCATACCTCCAATAACTACCTTTTTCAACTCGGAAGTTCTAACCTGCAAAAATAGGTCCGCCCACCCAAACAATACATTACATTAAGTATAATATTGGGAAAAGAAATAGCTAAACCAATTGACATATACAAATCAATTATGTGTAATCAGCTACCTGACTATTAAACAGTGCTTGTTGCAATGCAGAAGTATTTTTATTGTCAGGATAAATGCTAGTGATGCTGGGAAGTCTATAAACTTCCAGTTCAACCAGTTGTGGTAGCTCAACCACACTGTCAACCGGGAACAAACGTACAAGCTTTGGTAAGGTACCTAACCATAAATACTTTAGCTCCTCAAAAATGATCATCTCGCCTTTACCATTTATCTCGCCATTGTAATCATGCACCACTGCTTCCAAAACAGAGCAAAATGAAATTGTGAGGCGCTCAAGTTTCCTCAAACCACGTGTCACATGTGTTGGGAAGAGGTATTTCAAGTTACCACAATATTCAACATGAAAGTCTCTTAGATACAAAAAAAAGCTTTGATCATAAGGATTGACTGGAACAAAATCTTCAAGATGACTCATATGCTTCATACTTAAACTTAGACTCTCTGATTTCTTGACCAACTCATGAATTTTGTAGTCCACAAGGCCGCTTCTGTGGTCGGCCATAAGGTTTAGTACTAATCTAGTTTTGAATGAAGTTGTTTCAAATTCAAAGTATGAACGACCTATAGATATCTTGAACTTATCAAGTTTCTCAAAGGATAGATCTTTTAGCTTGTTCATTTGAAAGAATTCGACCTCTAATGCACAAAGTTGGCATGAAAGCATCTTTAACTCTTTCAAATTAGCACCCGTGAAGTGGATTCCTTTATTATAAGGACCTCTCATATAAAGCTCTTCAAGTTTGACCAAATTTATAAAGACGCCATTATCAATATGAAGGTCGGCGGCACATCCTGTCAGATCTAGTAACTTCAGCTTTCTTAGATTCCCTATCGTAGATGGTAACTTGTTGATGTCACAATAGACAAGACTGAGCACCTCCAAATTCACAAGATCTCCAATGTAAGACCAATCAGCCATCAATTCGCATCTATGGAGACAAAGTGATTTAAGGTTGGTCAAAAATTGAAGAGATGTCGGAAGCGGTGGATATCGCATGTTATAAAATGCAATGACTTTGAGATTTTCCATACTTGCATAAAAATCATCCGGAAACTTGAGCGACTGATCCCCGTCCATAAGTTGTATAAAAGAGAGGTCTGGGTACTTGAAGTCTCTAGGAAACTCCGGCATACCCATGCATGTTAATGAAATCCTTTTGCAAGACTCATTCATTTCGTCTCTACCCCACGAGGACACATCGCCATGGTTTACAATCCAAGCAAAATCACCTTCGGAAACTCTTGCTAACACAAAAGCAAGCACAAGATCGTGCAATTTAACACATCCAAGGTGTTCACTGTGCATCAACAAATTGGCGTCTGCAAGATTTTCCACACATGTCTTTATCCTGTCTCGTGCCACTCTCAAAGTAGAAACATTTTTAAACAACTTTAGGCCCCATGCATGTCTAACAAGATCCTCTATTTGAATATCAGAGTCCTCCGGAAACAAGCCACAATGCAGAAAAATCGCTTTATCGTCATCGTTTTTTACAAACTCGTAGCTTATTCTGATAATTTCTTGCACGTTATCATCGAGATCATGATTCTTTAGACGGACAAGTGTATCCCTCCACACATGAATTTTTTTATGTTTAAGGGTTGTGCCAATGAGCTTGATGGCAAGTGGCAAATTACCACATTTTTTGACAATATCACATCCTATTTGAAACCGATCTTGATCATGTTCTTTAGAAATTCCAGTATATTTAGAAAGGAAATTTTGTGCTTCCGCATCTGACAACACATTGACTTGGACTACTTGAAGAAGGGAAGCATCCGCAATTTGTGTACAAATATTTGAGTCTCGTGATGTCAACAACAACTTGACGCCTTTTGGCAAAGGACTTGTTAGTCCAATATCTTTGATTTCAACCTTCTCCCACACATCATCTAATATAACTAGAATCTTTTTTTTATCCTTTTCTAACTTTTTCTCAAATTTTCTTTGGAGAGTTTCTCCCCTTGCTGTTACAGTCGCTTCATGTAAACTTTCGCCTCCTATGCATATGGCTATATCATTCTGAATAGAAAGCATGTTAGGATTTCTCCCAAGGGTAACTTTCACAAAGAAATCAAACATCTTCTTGTCTTCTGCAACTTTTTTAAGTTGTTCCATCATGGTGGTTTTTCCTACACCACCCATTCCACACAAGGCTATCACTTGACTCTTGTTGTCGTCTTGTTGAAGGAGCTTCAATGCATCGTTGAACGGCACGTTTCTGGACTTGAAGTCATCTCCACCCGGCGACGATGATAACAGTGTAGAAGTGGTGGAGGATGTGGCTCTTCCAGTAGGCAATGGGGCATCGGTCCAAGTAATCTCAGAATATTTTGAAATAAGTTCTTGGATCCTCATAGTAGCCTTAGAAGCGTTTCTTCCCACTCGATACCTATTTTTCATGTGAAAACATCCAATGTCATCATTTGGGATGCTTTGGACTTGATCCTTGACCTTCTCAACGTCTCCCAACCAAGCCTCTACACGAGCAGGTATCTCTTTATCATTTGTTTCGTTTCTGTTCTTGTGCTCTATAACTTCAGTGCTTGTATCCACCAAATCTTTCAATTTATCTTTCATGCTCGTAACATGTTTTGTGGAGCAAAACACATATCCTAGGTGTTTCGTGATATGACTTGCCATAAATTTCACAACAGGGGCAACGACAAGGTCACTTACAATCTGCGCCATTTTCCTGATCGAGACCAACAAATCATGCAAACATATCAACAAAAACAAGTTAGTCTAGTTTCAACATCAAAAGTTAAATATTGCAAGAACACACAAATAAAAAAGTCAATTATCAAGTGATTTAGGGTCTTCAATAATCGAAAATGAAATCTTACTTGCAAAGTTTATTTAATTAGAATATTGTCATACTAAATAAAATAAATAAGAACGCAATCATACAGTTATGTACATGATCTTAACGTGAATTCAATACAATATACTAGTTTTAACTATGGGTTGGAAGAAAAAACCAAAACCACATCATCTTAATGTGAATTTAAGTTTTAAGCACTGATTTAAGAAAAAAAAAACCAATCATACTAAGACTTTAACTCTAAGGGGGCGTTTGGTTTGCGGAATGATTTGGAAGATTGGAATTGGAAATTGCTGGTATTGTAATCTCAATTACATTTTTGTTGTGTTTGGTTGTCAAATGAATTGGAATCCATCACCCCGGCACCCACAACCACCGGTTCGGGTCGAAACGGTATCGGTTAAAATGGTTCGCGTCGAAACGGTACGGGTCGAAACGGTTTCAAAATTGTACTGGTCGAAACGGTTCGCGTCGAAACTGTTCGTGTCGAAACGGTTCGGGTCGAAGCGGTTCGCGTCTAAACGGTTCGGGTGGAACGGTTCGCGTCGTAAAGGTTTGCGTCGAAACGGTTTGATTCGAAACGGTACGGGGTCGAAACGGTTTCAAAATGGTACAGGTCGAAACGGTTTGCATCGAAACGGTACGTGTCGAAAAGGTACAAGTCGAAACGGTACATGTCGAAACAGTACGGGTCGAAAATGTTCGGGTCGAAACTGGTCGCGTCGAAACGGCATGAGTCGAAACTGTTCGTGTCGAAACGGTTCGGATCGAAACGGTGCGGGTCGAAACGGTCGAAGATTCCAATAAATTTACTTTAATCACTTCACATGTAGGAAGGATTTTAAATTTCTTTAGTTAAAGGAATTTAAAGGAATTCATGCCTAATTCCAATTCCAATTACACCAAATTCTACGAACCAAACATCTTAAAAGATAGAATTCAAATTCCAATTCCAATTCCCTTAAACTCTATTGAATTCCTTCAAACCAAACGCCCCCCTAAACTCTATATTATGAAACACTTTAAAATCTAATCTAAACTTACCAGGTAACTCAAACCATTATATAAATTTAATTTAGATAAAAATTTTCACTTTTGCCGTTAAGACTTTTCATTTTAGTAGTTTAGGTAGCGTTCGTTTCATGAAATGGAATGGAATGGAATGGAATTAGGAAGTTTTTCTTTGTAAAATTGATCTTGTTTGGGGGAGGGAGGAATTTGAAATCCCATGAATTTCTTTAATCAATGAAGTTTGTGACTATTTCAACATTCCATTCCTTCATTAGAGTGAAGGATTTCTAAGGAATGTTGAAATAGTCACAAATTTCATTGATTAAAGAAATTAATGGGATTTCAAATTCCTCCCTCCCCCAACCAAGATCAATTTTACAAAGAAAAACTTCCTAATTCCATTCCATTCCATGAAACAAACGCTACCTTAGAGTTTTGGGTTTTAGAAGAAAACCAAAGAAACAATGTCAGATTCAGGAGGAGGAAGCAAGATTATACATAAAAGAAGTTGGTTCGTTTTTCTAATTTGAATGTCTTATTTTAAAGAGCAAATTGCATTTTTCCTCCTTTATGTTTTAATGTTTTATCAGATATTGTCCTTGAACTTCTAAAATTACACCGGCTCTCTTTTACGTTTGCACATGATAACAAACAGTGTCCTTATAGCTTAACACATGTAAGTTTTTTTTTAACTCCATGCATGTGCCAACTCATGTGAGGGCATAATAGTTTTTCCCCTCTTTTAATAAATTAAAGAGTTAATTACTGTTTTCGTCCCTGAGTTTTGTCAAAAATAACGGTTTCAGTCCATTAGTTTAAAAATTGCGATTTCAGTCCATTAGTGTCATTTTCGTAACCATTTCAGTCCACTAACTTAACTCTATCCATTTATTTTGTTAACTTTGAGTTAACTAACTAATTCAGGGACGGTTTGCGTCAGTTTTAGAAACACAGGGACTTAAGTGTAAACTCTAAAACATTAAAACAAAAAAAATAGTAAATTCCAAAAAATCAAAAAAAATCCAAAAAACCAAACAATTCCAAAAAATTCTAAAAAATAATAAAAATTCTAAAAAATCATAAAAATTCTAAAAAATTCTAAAAAATCCAAAAAATCCGTTTCGGCGCAAATTGTTTCGAACCCGAACCGTTTCGAGCTGAACCGTCCGTACCGTTTCGGCCCGAACCGTTTCGAGCTGAACCGTTTCGACGCGAACCGTTTCGACCCGTACCGTTTCGAGCCGAACCGTTTCGACCCGTACCGTTTCGAAGCCGAACCGTTTCGAGCTGAACCGTTTCGAACCGAACCGTTTCGACCCGTACCGTTTCGAAGCCGAACCGTTTCAAGCCGTACCGTTTCGAACCGAACCGTGCCGTTTCGAACCGAACCGTTTCGAGCTGAACCGTTTCGAACCGAACCGTTTCGAGCTGAACCGTATAGAACCGTACCGTTTCGACCCGAACCGTTTCGAAGCCGTACCGTTTCGAAGCCGAACCGTTTCGGTTCGATACGCCACGGTTCTCGTCGAAACGGTACAGCTTGAAACGGTCCGGTTCGAAACAGTCGGTTCGATACGTCACGGTTCGGTTCGAAACGGTTCAGCTCAAAACGGTTCAGTTCGAAACGGCACGGTTCGGTTCGAAACGGTACGGCTTGAAACGGTTCGGCTTCGAAACGGTACGGGTCGAAACGGTTCGGTTCGAAACGGTTCAGCTCGAAACGGTTCGGCTTCGAAACGGTACGGGTCGAAACGGTTCGGCTCGAAACGGTACGGGTCGAAACGGTTCGCGTCGAAACGGTTCAGCTCGAAACGGTTCCGTTCGAAACGGTACGGACGGTTCAGCTAGAAACGGTTCGGGTCGAAACGGTACGGTTCGAAACGGTTCGCGTCGAAACGGTTCGGGTTCGAAACAGTTCGCGCCGAAACGGAATTTTTGTATTTTTTAGAATTTTTATGATTTTTTAGAATTTTTATTATTTTTTAGAATTTTTTGGAATTTGTTTGGTTTTTTTGGAATTTTTTTGATTTTTTGGAATTTACTATTTTTTTGTTTTAATGTTTTAGAGTTTACACTTAAGTTCTTGTGTTTCTAAAACTGACGCAAACCGTCCCTGAATTAGTTAGTTAACTCAAAGTTAACAAAATAAATGGATGGAGTTAAGTTAGTGGACTGAAATGGTTACAAAAATGAAACTAATGGACTGAAATCGCAATTTTTAAACTAATGGACTGAAACCGTTATTTTTAACAAACCTCAGGGACGAAAACAGTAATTAACTCTAAATTAAAGGAAAACAAGAAAATAGAAGTAAAGTACATGAAAATATTCTCTCTACCCGCGCTCTCAACTTTCTCTCTCTACAAATACACCCTGTTTTTTATACCCTTAATTTCAACCTTGATTTAATCAAGATAAAAGCTTTTTGATCGTTCATATCTTTTTCAACAAACACAATAAACTACAATCACACTAAACATCGAAGAACCATAATCAAAGATCAACAAGCAGATAATAATAATAACAATAACAATAACAATAACAATAACAATAACAATAACAATAACAATAACAATAACAATAACAATAACAATAGTAGTAGTACGACACACGAAGGGGCTTAGTTCCAACCGCACTTATGGTTACAAACCGGTCGCAACAGGGCAATTGCAATCGTTTTGCGATCTTAAATGCGTTCGCAAAAGCCCATTTTTCTATAGTGAAAGGGATACGGGTAATTTAAGTTTGGTTAGGTATATATGAAGCTAGATTTAGAAATATATGTAATTCCCCGATTATTAATAAAATTAAAAAACAGAAAAGAAACACATGATGTAGGAATTGATGAAGAACAGAATCAAGACAAGAAAGAAATAAATTCATACATAATTAAAGCTAATTGATGAAGAAAATACCTCTCTTTTGCTTGCGATCTTCTTTCTTCAAAATCTTTAAAATCTTTGGTTGAGAATGTACTGGTAAGTAAGTGTAAACGGAAACCAAATGATTGATTAGTATTGAAAAGAAACAATTATAATTGAAAAGAAACAAAAGGAGGATTAGTGGGGTTTTATATAATTGAAAAGAAACAAAATGATTGATAAGTGGGGTTTTATAATAGTAAGTTTCATAGTTGGTCCCCGAGATTTGAGCCAAAGTTCGGTTTTCGTCCATCTTTTTTAATTTTCTACGTTGGAATGCCAATCATCTATTTCTTGTACTCCTAGTCACTAATTGAGTTGTTTTTTCTTTTAGTTTAGGAGCAATTTAGTTTTAATTAGAAGGGGCAATCTTGACCCAAAGCCTTTCAAGTGGGTCAGTTTGGGTTGCTTTTAAAATTATATAGGTTGGTTTGGGTAAGATATTTTAACTAAATGAGTCACAATGGGTCACTTGAAATTCCATCTTGTTATTTTCGGGGCAAAGCGGGTTGACAACATTAAAAAAATGGCTCGATGTGGGTAGTCTTAAAGAAACGGGGCAGGTTTCAGATTAAAATGGGTTTCGAGCCGGCACAAGTATCCGCACGAGACGGGTTATGGCACGGAACGGGTTTTGGGTCGGAACGGCTTCAGTTCGACGCGATCCGTTTCGACCCGATCCGTTTCAACCCGTACCGTTTCGACGCGAGCCGCTTCGACGCGAGCCGTTTCGACGAGTGCCGTTTCGACGAGAGCCGTTTCGACGCGTGCCGTTTCGACCCGTACCGTTTCAACCCGTACCGTTTCGACGCGTACCGTTTCGACCCGTACCGTTTCGACCCGTACCGTTTCGACCCGTACCGTTTCGACCCGTACCGTTTCGACCCGTAACATTTCGACGCGAACCGTTTCGACGCGAACCGTTTCGACGAGTACCGTTTCGACCCGTACCGTTTCGACACGAACCGTTTCGACCCGTACCGTTTCGACGCGAACCGTTTTGACAACAAGAATGGGATGCCTTGGTGTTATCCGCGTTTGCATCAAAGCAACAGCAGTAGTGTGCATATTGTATTGTTAAGCAGTTGAGTTACAGTTAGTATATTGGATTATGATCTTACAGTTTATCAATTACATTTGAGATACCTCAGATCTTATATTCTGTTCAATGTTCAAATTTTATGCTGTTTGCAAGCCTTCTTTTTTAGTTATTTCCAACCCGACCCAAAACCCGTTCCGACCCGAAACCCATTCTGACCCGAACCCGTTTCGACCCGAACCAAAACAACCCCTTTTTTAATTGACCCGTTTTTACCCGAACCCGTTTTTACCCGAACCCGTTTTGACCCGAACCCATTTTGTCCCATGACCCGACCCGACCCAACCCGACCCGTTTGCCAGGTCTACTTTTAATACAGCAGCCCCCTAAACTAACAACTTTGTTCATGTTAGTACCTCTATCTAGACCATCTACATCTATATAAGTTAACTAAACAATATATTTATCTATAAATTTTGTTTATTTTTCAAAAACCTCTCACATCCAACTCTATATATTTATCTCTATCTTACTCACAAACACTTATTTTACTTTTTTTATATTTCCTACACACTTAGGGGCCGTTTGTTTTTGCTTAACATGTCTTCAAGGAGCTTATGTCTGCAGGCAGGCAGACATAAGGGCTCAAAGACCGTTTGTTTTTTTTTTAAAGAAGATCTGAAAGGAGCTTTTATTAGCTTAAAAAAGCAAATATCTAACCTCTTCACAAATCATCAGATCTTCTTCACATCTACGCTTCCAGACACGCTCCCCTAGACGACTCCACTTCTCCTCACGCCGCAACAGATCGCCGCCGCCTCCCACCATCACCGATCGAACTTCCATAGGTTCGTCATCTATCTAATCGGTTAGGGGAGGTCCACACAGTCCTGCGTTTTCGGTGTACCTTGAAGGTTCAAAGGACTGAAGTTGAGTGGTGGATGGAATTCTCCCTGATAACTTATTATAAGACATATGAAGTTGGAGTGGTTCAGTTTGTCCTTCTCTAAGATTGACTTGAGAGAGAATTGGGAGGAATTGTTTTCAGTTGATATATACAAAATTCAAAATTAATTTATTAGTATTTTATGTTTTAAATATCCTAATTTTATTTTATGACCCAAAAGCAAAATATTAATTAAGATGAGACCCCGATTTATCAAATCATAATGAATTGGCTTAAGCACTATCCACTGGTATGATTACATGGGTAAACAAGGATTGTTAATTGTGTCTACTACACAACTCTCCATTTGGGGTTATCGGTTAAAAGCAATGTATGTTTAACCCCAACTATTCTAATCCTGTCTGTTACATCGGATCCAATATCCGCAATAAAAATACAAATAAAAAATAAAACCTCAACCATAACAAACACAACCATGACAAGGGTCATAACCTAGGGCTCGATTCATATCACAATCCATAGACAACCAAAAGCTTTTGATCGTTTGTCAAAATAAATATTTTTTTACAAATAAAACATAGATCAAAAGTATAACTTTATCATCTATACACACGTAACCGTGGCTCTGATACCGCTGTTCAGAATCATTGTATAAAATTATAACGGAAGCGGTTTACATATTTTATAAGCGCCGATTATATATATATATATATATATGGGACCACTAAAGTGAGAACCACCTCGAGTTGTAAGAACCGTGAGAACTTCACCGTGCGGGGCGAGGTGTAGTTTTGAGCACCACAAGTTTGTGTTTACGGGTACCGTAAATCTAACCGGAAAATTTACGGGTACCGTAAACACAAACTTGTGGTGCTCAAAACTACACACACGACATTTTTAATTTTTTTTTACAAATGTGTTTATAATACACGCATCTACGTTTATGAAAAAAATTTGGTCCACCACGGCCCGGATCAAAAAGTTCTCACGGTTCTTACAACTCGAGGTGGTTCTTATTTTAGCGCAATTTTATATATATATATATATATATATATATATAGGGTAGGGATCAAGAGTGAACAATGTTAATTTTGTGAACAAAAACGAACAGATCCTGGCCATTGGATGAGGAGATCTTGAGATTTAATAATAGTGGCATTTTTGTAATTCTTATATATTACATGGTTTTTAATTAAATGATATAAGGGATAATTAGTAACTTCCACTAATTTCTATCATTCCATAACTTGAAAATTTGGAATCTCTCGTTCAATTCTAATATCAGTTATTTTAGATCAAATCATTGATTAAAGAAAAAAACCCTCGTCTCGTTCTCTCTCGAAGATCAATAACAACGACCTACTGTTTTTCTTCCGGCGAATCATTCAACATCACCATCTTTCATGCAAATTACATCTTAAGACTACATATCAAGGTACAACCATATAGTTAATTTCAGTTTTTTACAATTCTCTATTTCATCTGATTGTCTATATTTCCAGGTTTTTCTCTGTTATTTGCATGTAAAAAGCTAATGTTTTAGTTAAATTTTCATATAAAAAGCTTTATTTGTTTAGCGAGGTTTCTTTAAGTTGCTTGATTTAACTTTGATTTGTTGTTTTTTGTGGTAGTTTTATTCCGATTTTGACAATTTTGTTCTTTAATTTAGGGTTCATCCAATTGAACAACATGTCTGTGTTTTAAAACCTATGTTGTTGTTTAAGTGTATCTTACGGATACACATGTGTATAAACTGTCATATACTTCAAAATTGTATTTATATAAATGGCGTGTACATAAGTGTACTTTACGGATACACATGTGTATTGACTGTCTTATACTTCAAATTTGTCCTTATATAAATGGCTTGTACATAAGTGTACTTTACGGATAGACATGTGTATTGAATGTCATATACTTCAGAATTGGCGTTATATAGATGTATTGTAATTAAGTGTACTTTACGGATACACATGTGTATTTTACGTCTTGTAAACAAGTGTACTTTACGGATACACATGTGTGTTGACTGTCATATACTTCACAATTGCCGTTATATAGATGTCTTATACATAAGCGCACTTTATCTATAAACGTGTATAATGATACAGCTACTCACTTATACAATATACCGTATTATTTGTGTGTAGAAAGACGTGGTGGTAAAGTACCTGATGCGTGAGAGACATCCTCGTTGCTATGAGATTGAAGCTGTCTAGCATGTACGTTTGGATATTAGTTGGGCGAATGTAGGAAATTATGTTGATTGCGGTGTATATGCGATGCGTCACATGTAAACCTGGATGGGATCATTGAAGGGCGTCGGGACGCCCGATTCCCAACTGATGAGTCCAAAACGAAAACCAAAATAGCACAACTTAGGAAGAAGTTTGTGAACTATTTGGTTTGGTGTTTACAGTTACGATTTGCCTTTTTAATTATTTTGGTGGAATTTTTTTTACGGTAGTTTTGAGATGCTTTATTCGGATATTTAAAGTGGTATGATGGCGACCATTATTTTGGTGGTTAAATTTATAGATTGTGTTATTTTCAGTTGCTGCCTATAATTTGAATACAACTTATCATATTTTATGACGGGTTTGGATGTTTCACTTTTATGAACTTGTGTGGATGATGAAAGCACATTTTATACATATGTGTATTGCAAGAATAATACATAAGTGTGATGTTCAGAACAAAAAAGAAAAAAAAAGGACAATTTAGAATGGGTACATATGTGTAATGTATAATATACTACGAAAGTTACAATTTATCTCATATAATGGCATGTTTGGATGGTCCACTTTTATGAAGTTCTCTTTGTGAAAGCACACATTATACATATGTATTACAAAAAAATAATATACATTGAATGTCCAGAACAATAAATTGGTAAACTTTAAAGCTACGTAACTAGTTAAGCTTTATAAAAATAAAATATCTTTCGACCTTATTATTGTCACAAATTCTGAATTCAAAATTTTGATTATGCGTTCCTTTAATTGAATTGCAAGAAAATAGGAAGCAGTTACATAAAAAATGGAAAACTGATCTTGTTAAATTAAACTCAAATGTAAGTCCCATGAAACGGATCTTTCAATGATATCAAACCTAATCTTGTGAAAGTGCGGAATCCAATCACAAGATTATTCAAGAAAATCGAAAAATATGAAAAACGAAGAACACAACGAATCACCTTTAACCACTTGCACACGATTCTATTACTTGAATAAGCAAAACCGTCTAGTACAAGTGATCACTACCAAATCGCCTTCCTCTAGCTCTCTCTAGGAATTCTGTAACAATGAAGTTCCAACCCTAAAACAAGATGTAAACTTGTTTATATACCTAGGCAAGCCCACTTCCCTACATGGGCTCCCCTTGGGCCTGCTTGGCCCACATGGCCTAAAGCTTGGCCCAAGTGACCTATAAAGGTCCAAAACCTAATACAAACTAACCCGGTAAAGCCCAGTTCGTAACCATAGCCCGTTGGATTAATTTGATGCGTCAGTCTCACACTTTAGGGCCTAACAATCTCCCCCTAGACTGATGCCATCAAATTGTCTTCATAACTTGAATTCAGCAATGTCTTCAACGAAATCTATGGTTGACACTATGCTGTAGATGTTGTGGAAGTTCTTGACTTCTGAACTCTCAGCACTGGGCCTTTTTCTTCAGATTCTGTGGTTAGCTTCATATCAGAATCTCGATCAGCATTTGCTTGAAAATCTTGTTAAAAAGAATGTGAGAGGAGGATTCTCAGCAGCTCTTTTCTTCTTCAGTCTTTGTCTTTCAAGCAGGTTCATGGTACTTCTTCAAATGCACTTTCATTGTCATACGGCGTTTCGTATCCGATTCTTTTGACTCAGGTACATCTTGTTGTTGAGCTGCTTCAGGCTTCTTCAGCAACTAACAACATCTCAATCTTCATCAACCCCTGTTCTTGATTGAAATCAAGTTCTGCACATGCTCACAAACTCATAAGCAAACATTTCTTATGCAACAGGGAGAGTACCACATGAACACTAGGTACATGAAATTTCACAATTTAAATTCTTTCAACTTTTGATGATCAGTCAAATCTTCAAGAACGGTTATATTTTTAATTTTAAGAAAAACAAATAAACACACTTTTTTTGGATTTTTGAATTTTTCTATTTTTTTAATTTTTAATTTTTAAGAACTAAAACAAATAAAAACTCAAAATATGAACAACTACCATAATATACAATTACAATTGCAAATGGGATCAAAATTCGTTCTCAGACAGACTAAGGAACACTTTTCAGTATGAGCCTAATCAAACTGGTCTATGCGATTGCCAATATGTTTGTCCACTTAAACTTTAACGCTCAACTTTCAATTTTTCAACTTCGTGATATGCTTAAGTTAATATTATACTATTATACCCGTGTGTCCCATTCCAAGGCATACCCCCGCGATCAAGGTAAGCACAACGATTCATCGTAGTAGGTGAGTATACTGATGTCATCCTTTAAGATATCCTGACTGTGCAGTCTGCATATAATTTGTTTTATCATGTTTTGATTTCTTAACAATGAACACCCAAATAAATACTAATCAAATCCCGGAAATGTAAACAGCACACTCTATCATGCAAGTATCTTCCCTACCACATATTTCACAAGTCCAATCTAGATTTCTGAAATCTTAACTGGGAGTAGGTTGAGAAGAGAACAGAATAGATCTTTTGCAGAGATGGTATAATATACAGATCAAATGAGTTTTTCTCAATTTGATATAGGTTTATTGGGGTTTCTTTTGGGCACTAGAGGGCCTCTTTCAGGTGTTTAGATCTATAGCGCGACAACGTACAGCTAGGTCAGCATGTATCTGGATGCAGCAGAAGCTGTCGTTGCCTAGCACCTCCAGGTCAGCATGTATCTGGATGCAGCAGAGGAGGTACACGACTTTTTCAGAGAAGATTTCAGAATCAGATCAAAATTGTGTGTATCGGGACAACATACAGACATTCAAATAGAAATGAGCTAATTCCAAGTGACTTTCTTTCCTGGGGTCATGTACAATTTTAGTTCTAAGCAGAAGAACAACGAAGATATCCCCGAATGATTCAACAATATAAAGACCCGAAACCTCAGATGTTGGCTATCTATCAACGCAAGATTTAAGACCACAAAATCATACGCCGTTGGTATGTTACCCACATGGTACATAGTTCGTTATGTTTATATCACTTAATATCTATTATCATTTTGAGCGTCAAGCCTATCGACATAGCGCAGTAGATCCTAGTCTTTTCAGCTATGACACCTTACATGTGTTAGTCAAACCCTTTAACACGAACATTTATTTCACTTCCCCTTTCATGCAATTTATCTTTTTGGCTTTTTCATTTTTCTAATGTTTTTTGTATTTTTCTCATTTTCTCCCCCTAAAACAATACATCTATCTATATGTCCCTCTCCCCCCCTAAATTTGTGCATAAATCTTGTATTTTTGCGCAAATTTACCATTTACAAGAGAAAGGACACTTTATATACAAGGTTATAAACTAAGAAAAAGAGAAAATATTTTTGTTTAACCGTTCTGTCATCAGATTGAAGACTAATCAAATTCAAATCAAAGTACTGAATTTAAACGGTACCTTTTGCTGATCTTATCTTACTTCTCTAATCTCCTCCAAAGGAAACATATCATCTGTAAAAAAAAAAATTGAACTTTTTGCAACAGTGAAATGTTACCCGTTTTATCTCTGGAACAACCGCTATCAACATTCCAGAGATTGTCAACAGCTCCTCCTTAGTTGTTCCTGAAAATTAAGGAGATTAGTAAGACATTGGTACCCAGGCCATCGTGGTCCTGGGTTTACCTGAAGCATCAAAATAAGACACTTCTTTCAAACACAAGTCCCCTTTAACTTCAAGGATTGGAGACATTGCTGCTTTGGATTTGGGTTTCCAAATCTGTTTCGGTTTAACAAACGTATTTGTTGCCTTCGGTTGTGCAACTTTAGCTGTTTCAGTTTTAGAAAGATGTTTTTGCTCTTGAAAAGCTTTGCGTTTGTTTTTGGCAGCGTTCCAATCCCCATCAGAAGGTTTAACCTTGGGATTCACATTCTTCATTGCCTTAGGTGAAGATACCTTCATTGGCTTAGAATGGTAGTTGCCCTTTGGTGTAACCCTCTGATTTTGCATATAGTAGGGTACGTAGGGACGATGTGTGCAATTTCGAGCAATGTGACCAGCAATGCCGCAATTGAAGCATGTTTGTCTCTTTATGTAGAAAGCATTCTGATCAGCTGGATTTGCTCTTGAAGACCCTGAAGGACGAACCGGTCCTTTTTGTGCTTGATTTCCTTGCACATTTCTTGCAAACGAGGATGAATTTGGATGTCTGTACTTGTCGTTTGCAGGGGCCTTCTGTGGTGGAGATTTCTTTTGAGTTTTCTTGTTTTGAGTAGACTGCAGGTCTTGTTCAGAAATCTCACCAGTTTTTTCGAAAGCTTTGTTAGCACAATCAAATGCATACTTTTCACATTTGCCATTACTGACTGGCTTAACAAAGGCATTTTTTACAACACGGGCCTTTTGAGGACTATTGCTGCCCGTTGAGGACTGTGGAGAGCCTGCTTGTCTTTGATGTTTAGGCTTCTTCTTTCCGCGTCCTTTACCTGCTTGCTTCGGCTCTTGTTGCTTGATCTGAACCTTTTCATCACTAGCCGAAGGTTCAGATTGTTCAGCTTGCGCACTTGGAGCCTTGGTCACGTTAATCTTCACTTCTTTCTTCATGTCGTCAGCCTTGACAGAATTGGAGAGTGCTGGTTTATCGGATGAAATACCAGAAACTTTAGCAGAAACTTCAGCTGAAACATTTGACGAATTTTCAGCACAAGACGGTTCTGCACATGACACTCTTGAGCTGAATTCACTAGAATTAACTGATTCCAATTTCTCAGAATCAGCTGCTTCAGGTGATTCGCATTTGGAATCTAATGGTCCAGCTGGCTCATTCACTCTATTTGCTGATTCATTTTCCGTTACGCAAGCATCAACGTTTTCGCCCAAACCATCAGGCCTGACATTCTTCAACATAGATTGTAAAAATGAGCCAAAAATGTCACACACATGAGAACTTGACGTTTGTTCATTTTCAACGACACCTTCAACTTTAACTTCATCTGCAAGGGAAGACAAAACATTAGGATCAAAAGTACCCTTGGACACAAGATTTACCGAAGGAGTCGCTCCTTTATCAACAGGTCTGCTGTTGAATGATAACTTCTCAGTCTTTGGACCGTAAGTCATCTTTCCCTCATTCATTAACTCCTCTTCCGTGTAAGGCATATATGTATAGTTATGATTGTATGGAGGAGGAGTTTTAGTGTATCCCAAACCAGCCCCTTTCTTTTCTTTGTACTCTAGTTGTATGTCACAAATGTTCTTGACCAAATTACTAGAAGTGTCAAATTTTTTAATATTAATTTCATTTACCTGATATTTGACCTTTAAATCTTCTAGTTCTTTGGTCAAGTCACTAATTGTTGCTAGAGCATCTAAAAAATTACAGTTCTTGGCGCTGAGATCTTCTTTTAATTGAACGATATCTTTTCTTTGGGCCTCAATTTTTTCTTTGTAAAGTTTTTCATTTTTGGCCAAAGTAAAGTTTTTATTTTTAATATCTTTGTAATCTTGAATCAACTCAGCGTTGTGTAACTGATATGCCTCATTTCTTTCTCTACACTCAGGAGTGCAAAAGACAGAAAGTATCTCTTCACGTTCTTTAGTAATTTCTCGAGCCAGGGGTTTGTTAAACATAAGTGCTGAATTTTGTGATGAGTCAGCATTGCCATGGGATTTGATTAGTGAGATCAGCTCATCTGACTTCATTTTGTAACAGTTGCCGTCGGTTGTCACTATTATCTGATTAACAATGTGAAACCAACTACAGTTCGCCTGATCTGGAATCCCTTTTATAGCCTCCAGAAGCTTTCCGTTGCTCATGCGAGTAGGCACCACCATTTCTGCCTTTTTCATTTCAGAGAGCAGTTCAGCAAACCGACCTGCAAGTGCTTCTACAGATTCACCGTATGAGTAACTGAATCCCTCGAATTCCTGCTCAAGCATCTCTCTTTTTGAAGACATTTTAAAATTTGATCCCCCAAAAATGTGATCCTTTTTAACAATTTCCTCAACACAAGCTCAAAGCGAGAACCCGTGTACTCGCTATCTCAAACCCGTTGTACGCGAAGGAACGAACCCGCTTTCTAAACCGCACCTCAAAAACCTGTCAAAACCGTTATCACCACGAAACAAACACCCCCTTTTTTATTTTTATTTTTTTTAATTTATTTGTATTTTTTTTTTTTTAATTAGAAAAGTAAACTAATAGATATTATTATTATTATTATTATTATTATTAAAATCAAAAGGAAATCAAATGCTGTTTGTCTTCTTCTTCGTTAAACACACCTGAACTACCAAAACCCTAAAAATGCCGACCGTCTTCGATTAACAGCTAGAACCAAAATCCTATTTCAGATTTAAGACCAGATTGTGAATGGTTGTCGGAATGGTGATGTGTCGGAACGGTGGCCGATGACGGAGAGAAACAGGGAGATGGTGAGATAGAACGATGATGAAAAGAGAACACGAAACAGATGATGAAGATGGTCGAAGTCGGAGACAACCGTGAAGACGGGTTTCACTGTGATGACAACTGATGATAATCTTGACGCGTTTTCAGTGATGATGAGAGGGTGATATCAGATGTACTTTCAAACGAGTCGGAGAAACGGCGGTGGTTGGCGTTAAAGATGAACAGAGATCGGAGAAGACGACTTGAAAACGCGAAATCTGAACCGCGGTTGCGACTCGAGATTGCTGAGGATGATGAGTCGAGACAACCGAAGATGATGAGTCGAGATCTCGGTTGCGACTCGGAACCGTAAAATGATAACTCGAGAATGAGATTGCGACTCGAGACCTATGAAGGATGATGAGTCGAGACCGGCTGCGATATTGATGACTTGATGACTCGAGATCTTGGTTACGATTCGGAACCGTGGTTGCGAGTCGAGGCGGTTGCGATGGAAAGGTTGATTGAAGGTTGCGACTGAAAAGGTTGCGACTCGGAACGGTGAACTCGGAAACGGAGATTGCGACTGAACACCTTGACAACTCGAGACCTGCTGGATGATGAACTGATGAAGATGATGGACGGACTCGAGACCTTGATGTTGTCGGTTGTTGGAAATGACTCGAGACTGTGATGATGATGATTCAGTGATTGTCAACGATGATAGTGATTATCAACGATGAGACGCAGAGGTGATTCAGTGATGGTGAAGACGATGATGAAAGGTGATAATGAAGACGATGATGAAAGGTGGTGATGTTATGTTGTGATGTTGTGATGAACGAAGATCGGAGTTGCAGTGGCGGTCCTCCGGCAAAGAACGATGATATGATGAAGAGTGAAGAACGTGATGAGTCGTAATGGTGGTTGCGGCTCCAGAAAGGTTGCGACTCGTAATAATACCGTGAAGAGCCGAAACAGAGATTGCGACTGAAAACGTGATGAACCGAAATCGGAGGTTGCGAGTGGAGAGGTCGGAACGGTGATTGCGAGTGATGATGATTGAAGCTTTGGTTACGACAAGTGATGATCAGATAATGTGGTTGCTACTTAAACTGATTGCGACTTCGGAATTCACGTATGGATAAGAATAGTAAACAAAAGTCACGTGAACTTTCCAAAAAAAAATCAAATATCAAGTTCGAAAATTGCAAGCTGGATAAAGTTGTTGTAATTTTTAAAGAATATGGAAATTTTCAATCAAATAACAACTTTCCACCTAAACTTTGGGAGTTTTTAAAAAAACAGAATATTTTCAAGAAAAAAAAGATTTCGTTTAATCTTTTAACAGCCCTTTTCAAAAATCAAAGTACCAAAATATGTAGATTTTTCTAAAAATTTGGATGAACACAGTGAAGAACGCGAAGAACACGAAGAACACCAACCAAAAATAAGGAAAATCTTGAATATTTGATATCAAACCGAGCCTAGAAATAGGTTCTAAAAGCTCTGATACCACTTGTAAGTCCCATGAAACGGATCTTTCAATGATATCAAACCTAATCTTGTGAAAGTGCGGAATCCAATCACAAGATTATTCAAGAAAATCGAAAAATATGAAAAACGAAGAACACAACGAATCACCTTTAACCACTTGCACACGATTCTATTACTTGAATAAGCAAAACCGTCTAGTACAAGTGATCACTACCAAATCGCCTTCCTCTAGCTCTCTCTAGGAATTCTGTAACAATGAAGTTCCAACCCTAAAACAAGATGTAAACTTGTTTATATACCTAGGCAAGCCCACTTCCCTACATGGGCTCCCCTTGGGCCTGCTTGGCCCACATGGCCTAAAGCTTGGCCCAAGTGACCTATAAAGGTCCAAAACCTAATACAAACTAACCCGGTAAAGCCCAGTTCGTAACCATAGCCCGTTGGATTAATTTGATGCGTCAGTCTCACACTTTAGGGCCTAACATCAAATTTGAATTATAATTAAATAAAAAAATCAAATTTAAATTACTAATTACAATCATACCCTTATAATCTTAAAACTAAATCAAGGGTCAAGATATGTTCATTAAGTTCACAAATAAGGGGAGGTTCACAAATGAACCTAACCCTATATATATATATATATAATCATGGCCAATTTTTTTCCTTATATACTACTATATGTTTGATTTATTAATCTAATTAATAAATATTCCCAATCAGGATCAAGGTTATACACGTATAAACAAATAAATAAATAAACAACCATAGTGGGTTTTAGTAATCAACCTTTGACGACTACACCGGAATTGTAACACAGGGGTTACTACGAATCCTCGCTAGTAGGAGGTTCACAACCGAGCACAAGGTACCCGAAGGTAGGACCGGCCAAAGGGATGATGCGGCGGAGGTGCTTGGTTGCGTAGGCGGCAGCCCTTTTGATGGGATCGGCCGAACTTGGGGAGGAGGCAAGGGGTGTTGTTTTTGTTAAAAAGTATGATTAGGGTTTGCACCTTCATCTTCCTTTTATAAAACGTAATCATACATTAAGCCCCCTTATGATTATACAATTAACCTTCTTAATAATAATCTAATTAACATTAAGTGCCTCGGGTTTAAATTATTATTATTTCACAAATAATAATCTACCTACTTGTGAACATATACGATTCGTGTACCGACGTGCAACTCTTCGGATCGTACCGAGTTGGTTACATAGACTTTAATTACGATCAGACATATACATATATCCAACACATTCCTCGCCTTGCTAAAACATCCATTTTATGGATCCTATCTTGAGTCAGCTCCATACAATGAGATTTACTTTTGGAGCAACCCAACTATTGCAATGGAACAACTGGGGTTGTGGCGTGTTGCCCTTGTGGTGAAACATGCCCTCCTTAACTTGTTTGACTGAAAAGTCTTCCACATCCACCTTTCATCATCATCGTTGACTTGTAACTGGTCCATAAGCTCTTGGAATACCTTTTGTTCTCCTGATGAATGTGGGAGCCTTTTCCACACCCAATCCCAAATGATCGTTCCATTTACTTTTCGATAACAATCCATTATAGCAACCTTTTTTTGCAAGATTTGTTAGAAGAGAAATTAGCAGCGGATGTCTGAATGAACTCGAATAAAAGATTTGAGAACAAAGATTACTAAGTTTGATTTGTATCAAACTTAATCAAAGAAATTTGCAAAGTGAGAACGTAATGAATTGATTAATTGAATTCAATCTTGGTGCCAACAAAACAAATATTGTCGGACACTTCGATTTATACAAAGGATGGAACGACAGTTGTTGGTTATTACGTTCCCGCCGTTTTCAACTGCCAAACAGTGATAACAATTACACTCAACATACAAATGGGTGTGATAATGAAGCTAGTACCTCAAGGCCTGCAAGTTCAACATTGGGACATTGATAAGAATCTCCTAAATTTGTTAAAAGGAGATCATGTTTTAAGTGTGGGGAATTTGGTCATATAATCAAAAATTTTACAAACCCACCAAAACCAAAGTTTGTTGAAAAAGCCCCTCCTGAAAAGGATTGCCAAAGTCGTCCTGTGTCACCTAAACAAGACAAACGCATTGTTAAGGAACAAGAAGAAAAACAACGACGTAAAAATGTTAAGGTAATCGAGAAAGCATTAAAACCAGATGTTGTTGAAAAGGGACCAAGTTCATCAAATGTGTCAAAACCAGAAGTGTCTAAATCTGTAAATAACAATCAATCTGGTAAACGACAACAATCTTGGAAACCTAAAACCGGTACAGTTTCAGGTGGAGGCACACCATTTCCAAATCATCAAGAAATTGAAATAACATTTCTTGATGATAAGTTGAGCCAGAAAGCGTTCTCACACTTTTGAGCGTTTTCTCCTGATATATATATATATATATATATATATATATATATATATATATATATATATATATATATATATATATATATATATATATATATATATATATATATATATATATATATATATATATATTATATAAAAAACCCTAAAATTCTTAGAAAACTCTGGAAACCCAAATGGGAAGCCATTTTTACCCAACCTCCCGACATTTTTTTTTTTTGAAAAAAATTACACATGTAATATACATGTTTTAGAGTGTTTTGGGCCAAAAAAAACAAAAAAGCGCCGAAGGGATTTTTTTTAAAAAAAAATAAACAAATTTCAGCGCCTAACACGTGTTAAGCAAAAAAGACATAATTTTGCTGAAATTTGCTGAAACTTTTTTTTTTTTAAATATCCCTTCGGCGCTTTTTTGATTTTTTTGGCCCAAAAGTCTTAAAAACATGTATATTACATGTGTTATTTTTTTCAAAAAAAAAATGTCGGGAGCTTGGGTTTTCTAGGGTTTTTTATATATATAGGGTTTTCTATATAGCCCAACCCTATATATATATATATATATGGAGAAGATCGTGCGAGAACCACCTCTTATTGTGAGAATCGCGAGAACCAATGTGAACACACCAAAAATGCCTAAAAATTGCTTCACACAAGAAGAGAAATGGCCACCCATGGTCCTAGTGGCAATTTACTGATATTGAGACTTAGGTGCTGTTTATTTTTTCTGCAGGAAAACCTCTTCTGCTGCAGGCCGCATCTGCAGACATCTGCAGGAGAAGAGGTGGACCAAATGTCTGCAGTTGCAAGGAGAAGAGGGTTTGTTTTTTTTATTGTAGGTCCCTCTTGGAGGATGACGAACCTAAACCTTGTTATACTAACCCACTAGCGAGTGCGGAATCCAAGCTAGCAAGCAAACCGGGATGAAGCAAGTATAAACACAAACACACAAAGGTTCACCGATTAACACCACTTGTATTAATACGAATGAAAGGTTCCGGTTACAAGCACAATGTTCACAAATCAGTTTTGCAAACTCTCTAGTGTGTGTGTGTGTGTTTCGGACAGAATGCTCTCTCAAAGTGTGTCTATCTTTCTGTCTATCGAATCCGTCTAACACATACACTGCATGGGTATATATATACCCAGCTCAGGTTGCCATGTCCGAAGGATCCGATAGATGGTCGAAGGATCATCTATCGATCACAAGGTCATCGAAGGATCTGCATTAACCTCGAAGGATGATCTATCGATTCATCTATCGAAGGTTCATCTTTCGAGCACATCGAAGGATCAACATTATCCTTCGATGAGCTATCCTTCGACACAGACAATACAACCAATATATTCTAACTGTTGGCCAAGTCAAACCAGGAGGACGGTTGACTTGGTCAACTTACAGGACTGACAAGGACATCGTTTACATCGTGACCGATTACAGACAAAGTACAGACACAAGTGCACCAACAAACTCCCCCTTGGCTGTAGCTTTGTCTCGAACTTCGATGGTCTTTGGTCTTCGAGTCTTCAAAACTCTGATGTCCTTTCAAGTCTTCATTGTCGGAGGATCTTCAAAGTCTTCACGTCTTGAAAGCAGAAAGTGTATCAACAAACTACCCGTATCATGTAGGAAGTGTGTTGACAAACTCCCCCTTAACATAAGCTCCCCCTTGAGTTATGCTCGTGAAAGACTTTATCTTTATGAAGTGAGATCCTTGTGGTGTTGATGATGGCCAGCGGCAACTCGATCATCTTCATCACTTGAGTGCCTTCACGTCGTGTCTTCATTCCGAAGTTTTGTCATCGACTATGTTCTCCTTGCGTTTAGAATCTGCACATGCAAGAAATCTAAACGCGTAATGAGAACAACTTCTTGGAATATAGTTAGCATAAACAAACGACACACATATGACCATGTCACAATCAAACACCGTCCGTCAGTTTGAAAGTTTTATAAATTTGTCAATTTTAATTTCGAACTTTCAAAACTTGCAAATTTCGACCGTTTATGAAGATTTAGTCAATTCGGTTTTCGTTCAGGTTTCAGGAAACGAAGACACGAGTTCCAACATCGTACGATCGAAAATAAAGTAGAAATAAAATCTTTTTGGTATTTTTGAATATTTGAATTGTAAAGACTGAAAGCAGTAAATAAATATATACAAACATTCTTTTTGCGAGTTTCGAGGGTAAGAGAATCATATCAGTGTACGGTCTAGTCAAAGTGCCCTTGTTGTTCAGTTAGTTAACATTAAGATAAACATCCTATAACAATTATCGGTATTGTTGTCCACTTAAGCTCAACTTATCAGATGTAATCATGGCGAGGGGATACGTTAAGATATGATTTATACTTACAGACCGGTGTTCATCCACATCACGACACATTCCCGTATCAAGGTATGCACGAGAGTTCATCTTACCGGTGAGTATACCGATTATCATCTGTTTGACCGTATATGATGTGAGATTCTCACTTATTTTGATTTGAAAAACAAGCCCTATGTGATATAATCACTTATTGATGAGGAACTTGATTTTCATATGCATGAGGGCACAGGAGCAAGTCCGTGAACAGGTCAGTACTTCCGTACAGCAGAGAGACGAACTTGACTCCCGGATAAATGTGATATGATATCACTTATTTGATTTGGACATGTGATTGTTGATCACTTATTGAGGTCGAATGCAGTATGTAATATGTACACGTATGTATAGTATCATGGAAGATCTAGACTTGCGTCCCCGTTATTTTTCGGTAAAAGATACAACCATGATACCCAGATGATAAGCAGCATAAAGACCGAATATCTCAGAAAACTCGGCAATCTATCAAACAAAATTTCTGTACTAAGACCATATGCCAATGAATGGTTCCCACCTGGTCTTCAGTCGGTTTAAGATTTATATCACCCTGCATACTTTAAAATGATTGTGAGCCTACCGATACATCTTATATAGAGCTGCTTATCGTTTCTCATTTAAGGTTTATAGAGGCTTGGATAGACCACTGATGTACTATCACTTTCTCTTTTGCTCGCCAGGAAACTCATTTTTGATTTTCTATTGTTTTTGTGTTTTTGAAATTTTTCGATGTTTTTGGATTTTCAGATTTTTGGATTTACTCCCCCTAAAATCAATAAACTAATACAAATTTAAAACACAAAGATATTTACAAAAATGATTTTCCGATGTTGGGTTTACTCTTGCTTGACCTTAATGCCGTTTACCAATAATAAAAAGTCAAATCGTGATTTGTCAAATGCTTTGGTAAATAAGTCGGCACGTTGGTCATCGGTGTGGACCTTAACAACATCGATTAGCCTTTTCTCAAAGCAATCACGTATGAAGTGATACTTGATTTCGATGTGTTTGGTCTTTGAGTGCTGCACAGGATTTCTAGTGATCTGTAATGCAGCAGAATTATCAACGTAAATAGGCGTAGTTAGGAATTCAAAACCGTAGTCCCGCAATTGTTGTTGGATCCACAGAACTTGGGAGCAACAACTTGATACAGCAATGTATTCAGCTTCGCATGTTGATGTAGCGACACACGTCTGCTTCTTGCACTGCCATGTGACTAGACGATTTCCTAAAAACTGACATCCAGCCGTTGTGGATTTACCGTCGATTTTGCATCCGCCAAAATCAGAATCACTGAAAGCTACCAATTCAAAGTTATTATCCCTAGGGTACCATAGACCGGTGTCTGGGTAACCCTTCAAATAACGAAAAATCCTTTTTACAGCTGCAAGATTTGAGGCCTTCGGGTTCACTTGGTATCTGGCAAGTAGGCACGTTGGGTACATTATGTCTGGCCTTGATGCTGTGAGGTACATAAGAGATCCGATCATAGCGCGATAGTATGAAGGGCTAACTGCTTCACCCTTCAAGTCTGGAGTAATTCCGTGATTTGTCGGCAATGGGGTACCAATGGGCATTGCATCAGACATCTGAAACCGATTCAAGATGTCACCAACATATTTAGTCTGATGGATGAAGATCCCAGACTCCGTTTGTTGCACTTGTAGGCCCAAGAAAAAGTTCATTTCCCCCATAGCACTCATCTCGAATTTATCCTGCATAATGCGCTCGAAATTCCTGCACAAGACATCATTAGTAGAACCAAAAATAATATCATCAACGTATACCTGTACCAGAAGAAGATCTCCATCTTGTTCTTTGATGAAGAGAGTACAGTCGATAAGACCCCTTCGAAAACCGTTCTCCAGCAGATAATTAGATAAGGTTGCATACCAAGCTCGTGGTGCTTGATGAAGACCATAGAGAGCTTTGTTGAGCAACCAAACCCGATCGGGATGGACAGGATCTTCAAAACCTGGAGGCTGTTCGACATACACCTCTTCTTCAACCACACCATGTAAGAATGCACTTTTCACGTCCATCTGATAAACCTTGAATCCTTTGAAGGACGCATAGGCTAGAAAGATTCGAATTGCTTCGAGACGTGCCACTGGTGCATACACTTCGTTGTAGTCGATGCCTTCAATCTGACGAAAACCTTGAACGACTAAACGCGCTTTGTTCCGGATAACAACTCCGCGGTCATCCTTTTTGCATTTGAAAACCCAACGGGTACCAATCTTCTTGTATCCAGCAGGTTTCTCTACCAGTTTCCAGACACCCAGCTTCTGGAATTGTTGCAATTCTTCCTGCATTGCTTCCACCCAAGAATTATCTTTCAAGGCTTCTTTCCAAGTTCTTGGCTCTTCCTGTGAGACATAACACGCGAAAGACCAATCGTTTTGTTGCCCGGATTCTCGAATAGCTGCATACAGGCCTGCATTGTTGTTGTTCCGCAACATGTTTCTTGTTTGAATGCCACTTTGCACATTTCCTATGATGTTTTCTTGAGGATGGGTATTATGAATCCTTGTTTCAGGATTATCTCTAACAGGAATATTTATACCCAGGTTGTTGAGATTGAGATCAACAATCAAATCAAGACCCGGAATTGACGAAGAGGATGATGCAGTTGCTTCAACTGTTCTATGGGCATCCACTGGAGGAGTACCCTCTGAAGTACCATGAACTGCTGTTGTAGGGGCTTCTTGATCTGTATCTAAAAATTCATCATCCTCTGAAGATTCGTTCAATTCGTTTGCATCATGAAAATCCTCATTGTTGAGAGTATTATTGTTCACCGAAGAAGATGGTTCTTGATTCACAAGAATTGGACGAACTACCGGTGAAACTGTTGCATTGTCACTCTCGAAAAACATCCTTGCCGCAGCATTTTCTTCAACGGCTTCAACATTGATCGAATTGAAAAAGTCATCGTACTCGAACATCCAAGGCTGACCAGGACATTTGACTGGCAAAGTGTGCCTTTGTACTCTGACTTCAGACCATTCCTCGACCCTTTTTGTCTCTAGATTCCAGACACGTAAGTTAGGGGTGGCATACCCAAGAAAGTATCCCTCAATTGCTTTTGCCCCAAACTTTCCGTTAGGATCGATCATTGTGCAAGGAGCTCCAAACGGTTCAAGATAAGACAAATCTGGTTTCCGTTTGTTAATAAGCTCAAAGCAGGTCTTGTTGTGCCTTTTGACTGTAAGAACTCGGTTCAATGTATAGCATGCAGAGGCCACAGCTTCAGTCCAGAATGGAATGGGTAACTGTGACTCTACCAACATTGTCCTAGCAGTCTCGATCAATGTGCGGTTCTTACGTTCAGCGACGCCATTTTGTTGAGGAGTATAAGCTGCACTAAACTCATGAAGAATACCTTTTTCAGTGCAAAACTCCGTCATGGCATGATTCTTGAATTTAGTACCATTGTCGCTACGTATCCGCCTAACCTTTAACTTATACAAATTCTCAATCTGAACGATCAAGTTTTTGATAATTCCAAAGGTTTCACTCTTGTGTGCCATGAACGCCACCCAAGAAAATCTTGAATAATCATCAGTAATTACGAGACAGTATTGATCACCCCGAATACTTTTGTGCTTGACAGGACCGAATAAATCCATGTGCAAACGTTCAAGGGGAACTGCCACCGTGTTGATCTTCTTTGTAGGGTGCTTCTTCTTTGTTTGTTTTCCCTTTTGGCACGAAACACAGACGTCTTGAAGATGGAAATTTTTGAGAGGGACACCATTCACCAATTCATTTGAAACCAAATGATTCATTTTGCGTAGGTGAATGTGACCCATACGTCTATGCCAAGAGATTGTGTCTTTTTCTGTGGCTTTAGAAACGAAACATGTTGCTTGTGCAGACGTAGTAATAGCCTGGCTCATATCAAGGACGTACAAATCATTTATCCTTGGAGCAGACAAGAGAATCCATTCTTTTGGAATTTTGAAGCCGGGTTTCAGCACATAACATCCATTAGCATCAAAGTGTACTGAGAATTGCTTATCACAAATTTGAGAAACACTAAGAAGATTGTGATCAAGTTGTTGCACGAAATTGATCTTGTCAAAACTGACAATCCCGTTGGATATCATTCCTTCACCCGTTATATATCCACCTTTATCTCCAGCAAAAGCAACATAACCTCCTCTAATAGATTTGACGTCGTAGAGAAGCTTCATGTCGCCTGTCATGTGCCTGGATGCCCCACTATCAACAATCCAGTGACTACTGATAGTTCCTCCTGGAACACCCTGCACATGAACTCAAATGATTAGTTGGAGATGGGGACCCAAGCCATTGTGGTCTTGGGTCTTCCATTTTCATCAATAACAATAACCTCTTGTCTTTGATGATTGGTGAATTGTGATGGTCCCCCTGATTTAACAACCGTTTTTGGTTTCCAAGCCTGTTTTGTTTCACCAGTATTACTTTTTAAAATTTTAACTTTTTTGTTGTTGGAAGTTTTTGGATTGTCTGGTTTTACAGAAACAGCTGTTTTGTTTACCACATCGGTTTTTATCATTTTTTCAATCTTCTTGACCTGTTGGCGTTTCTGTTTCTTTTCCCTTTCTTTTACAAGTCGGGGATCTTGTTTTGCAGAAACAGATTGCCTACGGTCAGTTTTGTCACGGGGAACATCAACTTTTTCTTTTTGCTTATGAAGATATGGGCAATTTCGAATTATATGCCCAATGGTTCCACATTCAAAACATGATCTTCGTTCTACAAACCCCGAAGTATCATGTGTTCGTCTAGCCGATGATGATGATGAACTTTGTGAACCCGAGGTACTAGGTTTTGAACTACTTAGTTCATTTCTTTTCTGGACAGTTGCTTGTTTAACAAAATCTAAGTTAGATTTGTTCTCAAAATTTTCAATCTTGTCCGTTCCCGTCGATTTCACAAAGTTAACATTTTTCTTCTTCTTTTGATTCGGCTTCTTTTGGGCTTGAGTCGGTGTCTTTCCTTTGGGCTTGGTGTGATTTTGCTGTTTTAGCACTGTTGGTAATTTCTTGTTGCCAAATTGTTTTCGGATTTCGGCTTTTGGGATAAGAGGACACTGTGTAACTGTAACTTGTGGTCCTATCTTTCCCAAAAACTTACCAGTCGAATTTTCAAAGACTTTACTGATTAAGGATTGATTAACATTCTTAATAGGAAAATCTTTGTCAGAATAAATTTTCTCATCACCAACCAACGTGTACAGCAAATTCTCACTCACCGACTCTTTCTCAGGCACGGGCTCGAACGCAACAGTCTTAGCGGGTTTTGCAGGAGGATCACATAGAATGTAATTCTCAAGAGGTGTGTCTTCATCCTTTACCACCGCATCAGACTTTGCTGTGACAGCATCATCAGATTCATCATCAGAAGAATCAGCATCCTCAATAATGACAGGAGGATCCTGATTCAGTTCAGCAGAAGATACACATGTATCTGCTGAAGTATCTGAATCTGGTGATATTTCTTTCTTGTATCCGAGCCCTGAGGCAAACTCCTTCACATCTAGAGGAACAGATGGTTCAAAGAACACTCTATTCTCTTCATCAGGCATGGCATCATAATTGTGTCTAACTGGTGGTGGACATTTCTTGTAGCCTATGCATGTGACATCCCTCTTTTCTTTCTGAACGTCAATGATGTGATCTAACACATAGCTAGAGCTCAAATAACTGTCTAGCTTAAGTTGGATCGCATCACTTTCTGTTTTCACACAAGCCATCTCTTTTTGCATAATCTCAAGGCGAGATATATACAAATTAATATCAGTTTGTTTTCTTGAAACCATTTTAGTCAGTTCAGTTTTATCTTTCTTTAATGTTTCAATTACTGACTTAAATTCCTTTTCATTGTTTTCATAAAACATGTTGGCTTCTGTGCATTTGGAGAGATCCACAGTCAATTTCTGATTGTGGATGAATGTCACATCATATTTTTCTTGCAAAGCCTCGTGTTTGCTTTGCAATTCACACCACTTATCATTCAAAGAAACATGTTTGTCTTGCAAGTCAAACAAACTAGCTTGTAAAGCATCATGTTTGTCTTGCAACTCAGACATGTTTGCCTCAAAATCAGCACATTTAACCTGTAGACTATCACAGTTAACACAATTTATAGCAGTGGTTTCATCGACACATACCTGACTTGATGAACTGCCGACATTAGCCATAAAGGCTGAATGGAGAGAAGACGAAGCATAAGCAGCTTGATCCACCAGAATAGATCTTCTTTCAGTTCTTGCTGCAGCTTCCTCCAAAAGCTCATCAATATCAGCATCAACCGGAACATTCGATGTCTCACCCACATTCTCATCCCCTGAACCTGAGGATTCTTCATCCGAACTCCTGCTATACCCTGAGGAGTCTTCATCTTCAGAAGATTCACCACCATTGGCGGAAGATTCTCCACCACTGGTGTGAACAGTATCCTCCATAACCTTAGCAAAACATGTAGTACCATCCGGAGCATCACTGCTTAACTGAATAGACCAGTCACAACCTTCATCAACTTGAACCACAAGTGCCTGGTTGGCATTTGATGGTCCCGCTTGGTTGTTAACCGGTACCAATGTACGCTCATTGTTCCTTGGTTGGTTCTGGTTTGCCCTGTTCCCTTGGCTTCTGAAGGGATTTTGATTCCCATGTTGAGAGGGCCTTGTACATTCTCGTTTGAAATGGCCACGTTCACCGCAGTTAAAGCACTTCACAGCCTGCTTGTCGAACCCATACTTGGTATCCTTCTTGCTTTCCAAGCTGGTTCTGCCTGTTCTCTCCATGAAATCCTTTGCTCTTCTAACAGCACTGGCAAAGGCCCACTTAATATCCATCATCTCCATCTCCTCTTTATCAATCTGCTGATAGTCTTCTTGTGTCAGATTAATGTTACCAATCTGACCTTCAACTAACCCGCAGTACGCACTCACTAACGTGTTAAGCAGCTCCATGTGTTCCTTAGCTACTTCCACACTGACTTTTGAGAAGCTTGAAGTGTTGAGCCGCACTGTATCTGGCTTAGGTTGCTGACCAGCAGATGATGTACCTCCATAACAAGCTTAAGCAGGAGGAGGTGGTTGAATTGGATTTCCATACATGTCTGTGGTAGGAGGAGGCTTAACAGGAACTTGCACTGTATTGCCATACATATCAGTGCTTGTGACAAAAGCTGTCTGCAGAGGAGCATGTGAACCAGGGTTGCTTGGTACAATGGCTCTTGCAGAAGAAGTACTTGTAGTTCCATAATACATTTCTGGATTTTGTGGCACGGGAACTCTCTTTGCCTTCAAGGTCTTTTCATGATCCTTGTTTTCCAGAAGCTGCACGAAGTCGTTGATATTTGTAGTTGCCATAACCCCATTACTTCAAAATCTCCAAGAAACTATTCCATTGGGGTGGCAGTGCATCAACAAACTTCTTCACCACTTCTGTTTGAGTTGTTGCTACACCAAAGTTATTCAACTCAGTAAGCAAATGATAAAACCGGCTTGTCATGTCTCCCAAAGACTCCTTATCCAAGCACGTGAAACCGTCAAATTCCTTCTTAAGGAGATCATGACGCAATTGACGTGTTGCTTCATTCCCTACTCCTCTGGTTTTCAACCCGTCCCACAACTTCTTAGTTGTCTTGAAGCTGACAAACTGGTGATAAATATCTTTGCTTAACGCCTGAGTAAGAATGGCGTAAGCTTTCTTCTCCAGATAATAAGTTTTCTTCTGATCCTCTGGAAGATCTGCAAAAGTAGCAGTCGACGAAGCAGCAACTTCTATGGCTTGATCGAAGTCTGTGGTGAAACGTATCCACAGCTCTGTATTTTGACCAAGAACGTATGTACGGAAACGATCAGCCCAACCCGGATACTCGTTTAAATGCATCAGCTTTGGAGGTCGATTCAAACTTCCTATTTCGCTTTCGCTTAAGAGAATACTTTGAATACTTGGAGTTTGATTCGATACTAATGCCCACTGATTGGCTTGAGAAGATGTCGACACCGGAGACTCGGCCCATGAAGGAGATAAACTGGTAGACGTGTACTTTCCACAGTCTGGAGCCGGTGTACCCCACCATGAGGGAGTGGAACCTGAGCTTGTATATTTTCCACTGTCTGGAGCCGGATTCCACCAATTCGGATTCATGATTAATAAGAAAATTAGATTCTATATGAAGACCCGAAAGATGATACACAGCCGAAAGATCCAAATTCGAAAGATCTGTAAAACAGAAACTTGTTAACAATAAACAGACCACAATCGAAAGATCCAATCTTGTTCGAAGGATCAACAGTGCTCGAAAGATCACTGTTGAATCTCGAACAATGATTTCGAAAGATTCACAAACTCGAAGGATTCACAATTTGAAAGATCCTTATCTTTCGAGTATATATCCTTATCTTTCGAATAACAGTCTTTCGAATAGATTCCTTGGTTCGAAGGATAAAACTCTGACTTCGAAGGATGGGTCGAAAGATGATTATCTGTCGAGCCTTCCTTGATCGAAAGATGATCTTTCGATGTCGAAAGATATCCTTCGAGCACACTGACACAACTGACACGATGTGACAGGTTGGTGAAAAGGTGATGGGTAGGTAAGGTCAACTTTCGGCAAAAGGGATGTGCAGGTTGTACTTTCTACCAACTTTGAAAATATTACCCAAAATTGAAAACCTTATCCAGAAACCGGTCACCGGAGTTATGACCAGAATTTTGGCCAGAATACACCAAATCACTTAAAAACAAGTTTTCAAGTTACCCAACCCAACCTTGAACACTCCCGAAGGTTTAGAACTCGTTTTTCAGTTTAAAGATGCAAGAAAACCACCAAAAACGGGTGCTAAACCAAGTGTCCAAACACACCAAGAACTTGAACAAACCCGGTTTTAAACAAGGTAAAGAGCCAAGCTCTGATACCACTTGTAGGTCCCTCTTGGAGGATGACGAACCTAAACCTTGTTATACTAACCCACTAGCGAGTGCGGAATCCAAGCTAGCAAGCAAACCGGGATGAAGCAAGTATAAACACAAACACACAAAGGTTCACCGATTAACACCACTTGTATTAATACGAATGAAAGGTTCCGGTTACAAGCACAATGTTCACAAATCAGTTTTGCAAACTCTCTAGTGTGTGTGTGTGTGTTTCGGACAGAATGCTCTCTCAAAGTGTGTCTATCTTTCTGTCTATCGAATCCGTCTAACACATACACTGCATGGGTATATATACCCAGCTCAGGTTGCCATGTCCGAAGGATCCGATAGATGGTCGAAGGATCATCTATCGATCACAAGGTCATCGAAGGATCTGCATTAACCTCGAAGGATGATCTATCGATTCATCTATCGAAGGTTCATCTTTCGAGCACATCGAAGGATCAACATTATCCTTCGATGAGCTATCCTTCGACACAGACAATACAACCAATATATTCTAACTGTTGGCCAAGTCAAACCAGGAGGACGGTTGACTTGGTCAACTTACAGGACTGACAACATTTATATAAAACATCTTCACCATTTTAAAACACACACACAACACACTGATCTCTCTCTACTCTCTCTCTACAATCTGCACCACCGCCATCATCATCACCGCCACCACTTCACCACCGCCACCACTTCACCACCGTCATCATCACCACCGCCATCATCACCACCACTTCACCACCGCCATCATCATCACCGCCACACACTGATCTCTCTCTACTCTCTCTCTCTCTATTCTCTCTCTAACAGATCGATGATGATGATGTAACAGATCGATTTGGGGTGTTTTGTTTGCCATCGATTTAGGGTTTCGGAGGTGGAGGTCGATGGGTGTCGGCGGAGGTGGGGGTTTGTTTCCGATCGATTTGGGGGTTTTGTTTCCCATCGATGATGATGATGATGGTGGCGGAGCAGGGGTGGTGATGATGATGATGATGATGGTGGCGGAGCAGGGGTGGTGGTGGAGGAGCAGGGGTGGAGGTGGTGCCAAGAAGAGGTAAAAAGCTTTGGTTTATATCTTCCTCAAGAAGAGGCTGGGGAGAGGTAAAAAGCACTTCTCAAAAAAAAAAAAAACAAACACTCTTCTGAGGCTAAACCTCTTCCCGCGTATGCACGGTGCAGACAGAAGAGGCCAGGAAGCTTTTCTTGAAAAAAACAAACACCACCTTACACTTTATTAGCACAAGTGTACAAGTGATTCATGACATTATAATATTTTCTCTCTCTTAACACAAATGTATAAGAACAAGAACAATTAGATGACAACATAAAAAGTAGGAAACTCAAAATATTATGAAGAAACATGAAATGTAGACTAAAATACTATCTATGCGTAGCGCTTTATCATTTTGCAATTAACATCAGCAGGTTTACACATACCCAGTCCTTTGAGATATCAAGAAAGCGAGAAAAAGCTTTCCTCCCACGTCGATTGACAAGTAGAGCACCACATGCAATCCAAAATCCAGTTTCAAAGCCAGTACCCCCACCAAAATAAAACCATATCCGAATATCATCTTCACCTTCGCCTTCACTTCCATAAACAAAGGGTGCCACCTCCAACTCTTTATCTCTGGGGCAATATTTAGCTAGAGGAGGTCCACAAAGTCCTGTATTTCCGGTGTATCTTGTAGGTTCAAAGGTCTGGAGTTGAGTTCCAGATGGAATTCTACCTGACAAATTGTTATATGACACATCCATGTAATCTAATGAAGTCATATGAGACCAATGAACAAGGGAATGGATCCATTAAAGAAATTTGTGAAAAGGTCAAGATATCTTAACCGAATCATGGAACCAATGAACATGGGAATGACTCCACTAAAAGAATTTATGGAGAGGTCAAGATACCTTAATTTAGTCATATATAGAGCCATTTAACATGGGAATGGTTCCATTACATGAATTCCCCTGAAGGTCTAAATGACTCAAGTAGCTTAAGTTAAACAATGAAGGGCTAATTTTACCTTCAAGATCTCCAGAGCTCAAGTCAAGGCTTGTGACCGACCACTTTCATTATCAATATCAGGATCAGCAGATTTAGGGACACTTCTAGGCACAGCAATGCTTTTATGCTTCTTTCTTCCATGCATTTTAACAGAACTTGCTCTCAAAACATCTTCTTCTTTTGTTCTTCTTATTGGTATGGTGTCTTCAGGGCACATGCCATTCACCTGCCACAGTTGGTGGATGCTGTTTTCTCTTTGTTTTGACTCTGTGTTCATCTTGGTCTCATCATACAGCCCCTCAGGGTGATAGTTAGGCCTCATCTAAATTCCAAAAAAAAAATATTTATAATAAAATTTATTGTCAAGAAAATCTTGAAAATATTGAAAATGTTGAAAGAATTCAAGAAACCTGTATTTTATGATCTTTGAGAAATGGATGATCAAAAGCTGGCTGGTGAGAGATGTGTACACAATCAATAATATCCCCATCTGGGCTCTGTTCAAATCATGTAAATAATCATTAAATAATTTAAATATACTCTAAAATCACCAAACTTGCATCAAGAAATTAAATATTTTTACAACATATGCATAAAAGAAAGCTAAATCAGTAACAAAGACATAATCTTTCTTTAAAAAGCTAACATTTTTACAAAATTTTGCAAGCAAAACTAAATATTTCAAAAATCACAAACTAATAATAATACTAAAATCACCAAACTTGCAACAAGAAATTAAATATTTTTACAACATATGCAGAAAATAAAGCTAAATCAGTAACAAAGACATAACCTTTCTTTAAAAAGCTAACATTTTTACAAAATTTTGCAAGTAAAATTAAATATTTCAAAAATCACAAACTAATAATAACTGAATAATAATACTAAAATTACCAAACTTGCATCAAGAAACACATCATTTGTAGCCAAGAAAGCTAAATCAGTAACAAAGACATAACCTTTCTTAAAAAAGTTAACATTTTTACAACATTTTGCAACCAAAGTTAAATATTTCAAAAATCACAAACTAATAATAATCGAATAATAGTTTAAAAAAAATAAATAAATAAAAACCAATCATTTGAAATACCTCAATGGATTTAACTGGTTTTTTGTTGAGGCGTTTCAAGTGTTTATGAACTTGAAGCTTCTGTCTTGAAGCTGGTTGTTGCCTGGCGCAAGATAGCAAGGCCAGATCCAGAAACAAGACAAAGAAGAGTAGAAACCCTATGTTGAACATGTTTCTGCTAACGTGCGCAGTAACCATTGTTGAAAAAGATGAAGACCCAAAAGCTAAAAAAGAAAGGGTTTTTCCTTTACCCAATTACACTCTCAGACTTGTGTTAACCTGCACCATGTGAAATAGAGTTGAGTAGAATACAGAAACAGAGTTGCAGACCCCACATACACAGTCACTCTGCTTATCCTACGCACCCCCCAAGCTCCTAGACATTTTTCTTGGGAGTGTACACTCTTTTTTTCTCTCTCTCTCTCTCTTTTCTCTCACTTTCTAGATTTTGTGTAAGATTGAATTTCTGGGTTTATTTCTGCATTATAGGGGCATGTGTGAAGGGCATGACCAGAAAAACTAAAGGTGGGATGGGGGTATATTTGTAATTTGAATTGCATACGGGATTGGGCCATCAGCAGCACTCAATGATTTTTGGTTTAAATTAGTGGGTTCCCTCATGTGATTATTTCGGTACAAGGGTGGAGAAAAATTGAAGGTTGGAGAAATGGTTAGTTGGCTAAGGAGGTGAGGACTAGTGACTTCTCGAGATATTAATTGAATTGAATTTTTTATATGTAACATTTTGAGTTTATGTATATATATATACATTTTTGTAGGTAAATATTTTAAATAGATATGTTTTAACTCTTCATCAACTCATTTTCTTTTAAGTATACAAGATCAATTATTGGAATTAACGTGGTTTTGCTGGAAATTGGCAAATTTACTGGTTTTGGCCGGAATATATAGGTTTTTTGCCGGAATATGGCCGGAATAGCTGACTTTTTGGCCGGCCGACAAGGTCCGACTAGGCCTGACCAGGTCCGACTAGCGATTAATCGCCGACTAGTTGCGATTTTTATAACACTGGAAATATCTAAGTATCTAACCATAAGAAGAAGACATTTGTAGTCCGAATTCATCTTCTAATATTGCAACATATGGTGTTGGCTAGACGCCTACTTATCACCTTGCCCACGCGCGTCCCCCCTCACTTGAGTCTATTGTGGTAACTTCACCAATGGCGCCCCAAAACACCTCCATTTTTGCCCAATAGCGCTAGGCACCACCCTCACGGTCAAAGACGACAAATAAATGCCAACTTTTTATAACTTTCATACCATAATTTCATATTTACCAAAATACCGTTACGGTTGGTCAACCAAACGCAACCATCAAGTGTTTAACAACGTTAACTGAACCACCGTATCACAAGTACAACCATAACCTAGTTACTTACAAAACCATAAGTATTAAAAAGACATTCACAACCCAAAAAGTGTTTTTGACCCATTAATGACAAACTTAATCGACAGCGCATACGGGCTGCGATGTGTATTCATTCCAAGCTCGCCTTTATCAAGATTTTGATTACCTATCATACACAACACCAAAACATTCATTAGTATATTTTACTTAACATAAACTACAACTTTCATTTCAACCTTTATTTGACCCGTTAACAAGGACAAAATTTAATAACATAAATTTTAATTAATCATTCATTCAATACTTGCATCAAATCCGTTTACACGGATTTATTGTTAACATTCCTTTAACATCCAAGTATAGAAACCATCCGACCCGTCCGTGACGAGACAGGGCTTAACCATCATCATAATTCATCATACCAGTCTTATTTGACTCATCCGTAGTCTTATTTGACTCATCCGTAGCGGGTCAATGCATAACATACCATCATTAACACAATTTCATCATTTTGACCCGTTTATAACGAGTCACTACTTTACTATTACAACTTTCCAAGTTTCATATTTTGGTCCCTCATCTTTTAAGTTTTACTAGTTCTTTATAAAAATTTAACCGTCATGTAAGTTCTTACATATTTATATACATATAAAAAAAAGTTTATTAAATTTTTGGGGTGTTAAAAGTTTTTGTCTTTTTTCCGGCTTTAAGAATTCTGCGAGACCGTTTTTAAGTAAGTCGTTTATTTTAATTAACTATTTAAGTATTGTTTTTAACTTGTGTTTTTTTAATGTTTATTAATTTAAAATAAATCTAAATTAAAAAATAATTAAGTAATGATGAGAGGGGCTCTATAAGCTTTTATCCAAGTCCATGGTAGTTGACGATAAGACCCCTTGTTTACGTGTCATCTACAAGGCGCTTATGTGGGCTTTATCCCACACTATATAGCTTAACTGAAAACCAAACCATTAATCAAAATTAACCATAATTGATAAAACTGATGGTTATGGTTAAATGACTCAAATTAACAGACCATTCGATTCAATTATAATTATGGTTATGGTTAACTTGTTCATTAATCAATTGTAATTGAACCAAATCTTCTATGCTTATGCTTTTCTATCTTTTAAAATGTAAATTAGATCTATTTGAAGTGGTTGCTAATTTGGAAAAATTAAAAAAACAAAATAAGTGTAAAGTTGGTGTTTGTTTTGTCTTAGTTTTCGCATTTTTTTATGTACAATATATCTTTTAAATTTTCGAGAATATTATCTTCATCAATTGATTCATGGTTACAATCGGACCCCATGATGCGTAACTCCAAATTAATTAAAAAAAAGTTGCGGCTTGGAACACCATAACTAAACTATTTTTAGTTATAACAAAACAAAAAAAAAGACAATTAAAAGATACAATGGATACTTAACCTAAATCAATCCACAACCAACGGTTAACCAAATAACAGTTAACCGATCATCGGTTATAGTTACACTTAACACTTTTTGATTAACTGAACCCTCGGTTAACCGAACCCACTGTTAACCGACTTTGCACACCCCTACTTCGGTATGTCTACAATATATCAAATAATATTTAAATAGTATCAACCTAATAGAAAAAGGTTAAAAACATGAAGTTATGATATATATAAAGCTAGTTGTGGTACCACTTTTGTATGGGTAATAAAAAATATCAAAAACAACTTGTATGGAAAGCAACAACATATATATGAACACCGGTATCGACACCTATGTAACTCCAAATTAATTAAAAAAAGTTGCGGCTTGGAACACCATAACTAAACTATTTTTAGCTATAACAAAACAAAAAAAAGATAATTAAAAGATACAATGGATACTTAATCGAAATCAATCCACAACCAACGGTTAACCAAACAACAGTTAACCGATCATCGGTTATAGTTACACTTAACACTTTTTGATTAACTGAACCCACTATTGACCAACTTTGCACACCCCTACTTCGGTACGTCTACAATATTTAAATAATATTTAAATAGTATCAACCTAATAGAAAAAAGTTAAAAACATGAAGTTATGAGCTATATAAAGCTAGTTGTGGTGCCGCTTTTGTATGGGTAATAAAAAATATCAAAAACAACTTGTATCGAAAGCAACAACATATTTATGAACGCCGATATCGACACCTATGTTTTTCGAGCGATATTGATTTGGTTTGATAAAAAGTCATTTATGAAAAGGTTAATTACATTGATTTAATTACACAAAACTTGTCTTATATGACCTACAAAAGATGTTGTGTTATGACCAAACAAATATCGATATGTGTTTTACGACGGTCGAATACAATAGAAACATATAATGATACATGTTTCGATAATTAAGGTACTGGTGTTGTTTGATCGGTTTCGGTTCAGTTCGTTACATTACCTATACTTGGTATACTTTCCAATATACAAAAATATTTACAGCGGTTCCATTTATATAGTAGTTATATTATATAACTAAAAAAACTCAATTTTAAATACAACTCATTTTCAACAAAATTTATATCAAAATGTTGATAAAAGGAAAGGTAATTAAACACAACGGCGTATTCTATTTTTTAAGTTAACAAACGGAAGTTTTTACGGAAAATCAAACAGGTAAAATGTGTATATTATATACGATATAAGAGGTGAAATTGAAACTTAAAATAAATCATACTTCAAAAGGATCTTTACTTTGCTACTTCTCAATACTAATTCTTACTGTTCATATAGTATGATATGAATATACCACATCAATTCGTTATGTATGGATGATGAGATTTCATTGATACAAAGCTAATTTCATTGGACGGTCTCATTGGCATGCATCCGGTAGGAATTGAACCTACGAATTCGCCAATTGTGAGTTGAGTACTTTAACCATTCAGCCATGGATGTTTAGCGGGTCATATGAATGACCAGATTCTAATTCAAATAGAATCTTTCAACTAAAGCAATGAGATGCTTATATGGAATTCTTTTAGTTCTAATAAATCGGGAGAAATATAATGACAGGACATAAATTCAAGTCCTGGATTTTAGAATTGAGAGAGATCAAGAATTCTCACTATTTCTTAGATTCTTGGACCACTTCAATTCAGTGTTCTCCGAGACCCTAGGTCAAGAGTTCGAGCCCGAGCCACCACGGGTTTTAGTCCACCGTGCGTTATGCCAGAGAGATTCTCTCTTATGGCGGCGCAAGCCCCTGCCTCTGGTAGTGTGTGATATGGTTTCCCAAGGGACGCCGTTAGCCAAAATCTGATGCCAGCGTGGGCCCGGTTAAGATAACATAGCCTGCCAGAGTGGGGTTAGGGACCTCTATTTATGAGGATGTAAGATCCCTCTCACAACAACTTAAAAATTTTCACCGTTAAAAAAAGACTTATAAATTACTATTCCTAAAGTTTGAAAAGGACTTTTAAATTATTATTCATAAAGTTTGGAATTGTAATTAAATTAGTAGAATTCCTTGCGTTCCGCTATGATCTTTCGGACGGTGTTGGTTTGTGTTGTTACATTATTGATACGATCTCGGTACTTAGTATAGCAACCGAAAGAAATATACCCAAGAGAATATCTATATGTATTTTACATCGATCAAGAACCACAAAACAAACCACCAGCATCGGTACTAATGTGATACGTCGAAGAAACCATAAAAATGAATATGGTACCAGTACAGATGTTGTTCGGACGGTGTTGGTTTAGTTCGGAACAGTAAAGAACAAAAAATGAAATACATTTGACTCGTTTAGATTAAACTTTCATCGAATCATATGTCAATAATAAGCGCATCGCAACCATATAATCGGAATTTTATAAAATGTTATATTATATTACTAAAATAACGAAAAAGGTAAACATTACTTTATACAATACACACACACACACTAAAAGGCAACTTTGATAACATGCACGTTTGTGCATCAATCATTTATACCTTACTACTCACAACTCGGTTTTAAGTAAACCTTATATCCAGATGTAAATAAAAATAAACACGCTGCAATGATATATATATATATATATATATGTGTGTGTGTGTGTGTGTATGTATGTGTGCGAAATTTAATAAAAATCATATCTTAAAATTTCTGTACAAAAAATAAAATTTGCTTAAAAGTAGTAATAATAATAATAATAATAATAATAATAATAATAATAATAATAATAATAATAATAATAATAATAGGAAATTCAGGAAGCATTGGTTGCATTTTGTAAAGTATATATATATGATAACATAAAATATAATATTATATATTTATGGGTTCCTGGAGATCGGTTTAAAACTAAAAAAGGTAAATGAGATGAGTCGTTTCTTATTTACCTGATCTTGATTCACTTAAAGTTCAAACTGAGTTGTAACCGAATTAGCGCAAGCGAGTCTAAGTTAAAAGTTTATTTGTTGAACTAGCTCAAGACCGAGTTTCACGTATCGTGCTTGGTTAACCTCTCAAGCCTAAAGATGTATATTAGTTATATAAATGTGGTAATATCTATATTATAGTATTAATATTATGGTAAAAACATGTGCATCTTGTTAGGGTGTATAAAGTTATAATTATATATGTAGTAATAACTATACACACAAAAATAAAAACAAATAAACAAATAACAAAACGAGTTCAGGCTAAAAAAGTATATGAGTTGTGCTTAAAACGAGCACCGGTCTCGACTTGACTCATTATATCCGTATATAGCATTTCACACCATTTCAACTATCAAATTCACGTCTTTCAACTTTAATATTTTTATCTTGTAAAACACAAATGCTTACTATCTAATCTTAAATAATAAAATATCACATCTATTAAACATTTCACTAATGACTAAGGGTGTTGAGAGTGCCTTCGGTGCAGGAAGGGAGGGTTGAGGTTGCTAAGCGACGCCATTAAGGAACACCATCACAGTTGTATGCAGCACGGTGAACCAGTGAGGGATGGATGGTTGTGGGAATTGTCACCGATAGGGGAGAGAAGAGTGGGAGAGAGAGAGAGAGAGAGAGAGAGAGAGAGAGAGAGAGAGAGAGACTTTTAAATGAGCTCAATGTACAATCTAAAATGTTGCAAGATGGTTCAGGATGTAAAACCGAAACATTTCTATATTTTAGAAAAGGTTATGAATGAAATAGAAAAATCTAATATAACGTTGACATGAATAAAGATATAAAGCCCCTTGTGGGGCGTTATGCGACACGTGTCGTGCCACGTCACACGGGGGCTTTATGGGGCGTTATATCACTAGAGTCCGTAGTCATAAAGCCCCTACCCATCATTACCTATTTAATAATTTTCAATATTATTAATTAATTATAAAAACAATAACCTTTTTTTGATTGGTGCAAGGTTTGAAAGCTCCCTCCACAACGCCGCGATATCCATAGCGCTGCCCAATTTTTTTTTACCTCATAACGCCGTCCGTAGTGGTGTTGGAGGCGTTATGGAGACGTTATGAGAGAAAATGGCGCCATATGGAGCCCCACTACGCATACTCTAATACTAACAATGAGAGAGATTGAGAAATGCGACTCCCTCACCTTGACCTTTTATATAAAATCAAAGGATAAATTAATTTCTATTTAGACAATGTGCATGTTTGGGGTTCCTTATTTTGAAGAAAAAAGTCCTTTTACATGCCCAAAAGTCCTTTTTTTGGGTGTTTGCCTTTTCTTTTTTAGCCCAAAAGTCCTTTTCCAAAGGCAAAAGTCATGTTTTCCTGACTTTTTGTTTCCAAAAGGACTTTTCCAAAAGTTGAAAATAAGTTAAGCCAAACATGACCAATATATTACTTTTTATTAGAAATAAAAGCATAGTACTAACTTTACTTATTAAAAGAAATGGTCTGTAACTGCTATGATACGGTTGGCGGGAATGGTTGTTGATTTGGCATGTGAATTACCGAAAAAGCCCTTCAAAATGAAAGTTTCACAATGGTTTGACTCAATGATTTTTTGGTCAAAGAAAAAGTCAAAATTGTGCATGAATTGGAATCCTATGAAATAAACATAAAAAAAATAAACTGACATAGCAGATAAACAGAACGTGGAGTCTCATCCACGATAATGTTTTTATCATCTTATTCGTATGACAAAGATTCTGTCTTTCTGGCCCTCCAACTTTCACATCTTTTAAATATTGCCCCCTATACTTTTTAATAGTAGTATATATTTTGCAGAATTTTACCATATAAAATTCGCAAAGTAAATTAAAAAACAATATTACTCCACATAAGTGGTTAGTCAACATCGATAAGCACACGCCTTTCAAAAAAAAAATAGTAATTTCATAATATTTTATCTGGTTTCACATTGATGCACTTAAAATATAAGTGTGAAAATTTTGGAGCAGAAGTTATTTACAGAAAAAAAATGATATTATTAAAGTTGATATTAAGTATTAGTTTGGTTCTCATAATGTTTTTAAATCAATCGAAAATGTGATAATTAAAAGCTCACTATTTTCATACCTCCACATTTTATTCTCATTTTTTTCACTCTAACTCTCCGTGTATATAGAAAAAGAAAGAGAAAGGAGAAAGGGGTATGTGAATAATAACTTCCTGAAAAAGTCAACAGGACTTGAAAGAATAGAATTCCATTAGACTGGTGGGTGTGGGCGTGGGTTTTTTGGCGTTTTGGCCCTTTAACGTCGGGTGCTCCACCCTGGGTTGGCGTTTTGGTCAGCGTTGCCCGCTTGACGTGGAGATTCTGCTTGGCGTGGGGCGGGAGGGTTGGGTGACATGGTGGGATGTGGTTGGTTGGTTCAATGTAGGTTTTTTTTTCAATGTTCTTTGTAGGTTTTTTAAAAATTCCACATGGCTTGGCCACGCCCAGCTATGCGATGCGCCACCACACCCCTAGTTTTTTAGTATTAGCTTGTGGATCCCACCCTCATCACGTGTCAAGCAATGTCTCCAACCCAAGCCCCTCCACACCCCACAACCTTACTTATGTAAGAGTTAGTGTAATGCCATCTACTTTTTTTATTTTTTTAGCGGTAACATCTAGTATTATTTCATAAACTTATATAAAGTTAAACGACATCAATATTGTATTATGAAAGACTTGAGATAACTCAGTAAAAGAAAAGCCTAACATAGTACTATGAAATGTGTGTGTATTATGTCTTACTATATATATTTTTTAATAATATTTGACTTTGATTATACTTTTTTTAAAGTTTAGTAACCTTTATAAAGCTGTTTTTTTTCTTTTACAACGAGCATATTGTGTCTAAATCCTATTTGTTTAGTAAACATTTAGTTGTGCTAAAATATATGTAGGTAATTGTATCGAGTCTTATTAAGGTGAACCTAAGCATATGATGTGAACGGGGACGCCGACAGTGGTAGTAGAGATGAGATGAGTATGTTCAAAGTAGATATGTGAGTATATAAAGTTGGACCGGATACAAAATGTGGATTTTAGGGAAAAATTAGGGTAGCTAGTACACAACTTGGATAAGAGAGGGAAGATTGAGATGGTTTTGACATGTGAATAGAAAACATACAAAGACACTGGTTAGATCATTGGAAACCCTCATTGTCGAGATGAGAAGGGTAAAGGTAGACCCAAATTGACTTGCGATGAGCAGATTAGAAAAGATTTACCAGACTTGCATCTCTCTAAGGTTATGTTCGAGGATAAGACTTCATGTAGAGGTATAATTAGGGTTAAAAACTATTAATTTAAGGAAAGGGTATAAATTTATCTTAGGGGCTGTTTGTTTACCTTTTAATGAGGCTCTTAATGGTTCAGATCTCTTACTGGTTCAACACTTAATGGTTCAGATTGTTTGTTTCACGAGCAGATGTCTGAATGGTTAAGAAATTTTCCTCTGAATGGTTAAGACCTCTAATCTGAATTGGTCAGACATTTGCTTCTGAACGGTTAAACATTATACAGACTCTTAATGGTTCAGACCTCTTATTGATTCAGCACTTAACCATTCAGATGTTGCCAAACAGTCCTTATCCTTTTCTTGGGAGCTTCCTAGCTTTTCATATTCTTTTAATAGCCTTTGCATGTTATGTTGACCTTGCATGTGTGCTATGATGTTTCCCTCATCTCCAGATATTGGTAGCTCACTACTCTTATATCTTTAGTTTTTACTTATGGTTAGTTCAGTTGTTAGATTCCGGGTGAAAAACTTTATTTTTATAAGAGTAAATTACAAGTTTTGTCCTTTATGTTTGCATCAAATTTCAGGCGCTGTCCTTTAGCGCAAAAGTTGACAGGCGGTGTCCTTTACCTTTCAAAATCTTGCACGTTTTGTCCTTTAGGCCAAACCCAGTTAGATTTTTTGGTTAAATCTAGTCATGTGCAAGGCACATGAGGGTACTATTGTAATTTCAGCATTCAAGGGGTTATTGTGTAAGATAAATTATATCAAGGGGCTATTACGTAAAAATAAAACAAAATAATTTAAGATATTATTTTCATAACCATATATATATATATATATTTATTTATTTCTGAAATTAGGAACCACCTATCACCACCATCCTCCACCTCCACCACCACCACTACCATCCTTCATCGTCTACAACCACCATACAATCAGACCAAATTTGCACTTTTTTATCTCAAAATAAAATATTGATTTGCACAGATCAAAACCCCAAAACAATTACCAAATTCAGCCCAAAAACTTGTGCAGATCAAAACCCCAAAACAAAACAAAATATATTTCAAACATAATTGAAGCTGGTCATAATTGAAGTACCACAAAGAAGCTGGTCATAATTGAAGTACCAGAAAGAAGCTAGAAGCTGGTCATAATTGAAGTGAGCTCAAACATACATCTCAATGGTGTTTTGTGGCCAAAAAAAAAAACCAGGCAAATCACTCACCGCCGTCGATCACAACATCCCACCGTCGCCGCACCTAACCCACCACCACAACCACCCCTTCACCTCCACCCACCACACAACGACGCCGCACCTAACCCACCACCCAACGACGCCGCACCTAACCCACCACCACAACCGCCCCTTCACTTCCACACACCACCCAACGCCGCCGCAACCAAATCACCCATTGCCGCCGCACCTAACCCACCACCACAATCACCCTTACACCTCCACCCAACGCCACCGCAACCAAATCACCCACTGCCGCCGCACCTAACCCACCACCACAACCACCCCCTCACCTTCACCCACCATTAAATCACCCACCACCGCCCCTAACCCACCACCACAACCACCCTTCACTGCCGATTGTGTTAGAGAGAGAGAGAGAGAGAAGAGAGATGGGTACCTGTCGTCCCCCCTTCAGATTGTCTTAGAGAGAGAAAAGAGAGAGAGAGAGATGGACCTTAAGTTTAGAGAGAGAGAGGGACTTTCAGGTTAGGTTTGAGAGAGGGAGAGATATTATATTTTTTTTTATTTTTTATTTTATTGCAAATTAGTCCCTAAACATAATTTGTTTTACACAATAGTCCCTAGAAAATGAAATGACAACAGTACCCTCATGTGCAAGGCACATGACCAGATTTAACAAAAAAATCTAACTGAGTTTGGTCTAAAGGACAAAATGTGCAAGATTTTGAAAGGTAAAGGACACCGCCTGTCAACTTTTGCGCTAAAGGACAGCGCCTGAAATTTGATGTAAACATAAAGGACAAAACTTGTAATTTACTCTTTTTATAACATGCTTTTCATGTGCATATATGATTTTTTGGAACTGGGATCTCCTTGGAAGCATCATTTGATCTGGGATAGAGGTATGATCTAATTACCTCTAATCACTCTCAGACCCTACTAATATCTATGATATTGATTGGATTTTACATTTTTACTAGATATGATTATTGTTGTTATATGCTTATGACGTGGGGTATTATAGATCAATTATCAACAACACTCTATGATCTATTTGAAATGAGCACATTCAATAGATACTACACCATGTTTTTTTACTCCTTTTTTTATTATCTAGAAACGATGTAATCAACTCGTAAAAAATAAAAAATAAAAGACAGTGATTTCAGTTTTTTTCATTTATTAATATTTTTATAAAGCATTTTACATGTTGAATGATAAATTAGACAGCCAACACTAGACTATGCATTGTGTTAAACGTGAAAAAATAGAGGTTTTATCTTTTACACTTATCTACATGGGTTACTGAGAGGTGAAATGTGACAATGTGACCGTTAATTGATATAACTCTAAGGCCGGAGGGTGTGGAGGCGCCACCAGGGCCACCTCAGCCCCTATAGCGTCACCCGGCGCCATCGTCCCACACCCAGCAATTCAACTCGGGGCGCGATAGGCAAGGCTCCACCATGTTAACGAGCTTCAATCGCTAAGAACGAGGAGGGATTGGTTAAAGGAGGGGGTGCTATAGTGTGAAGGGGCTTTATCCCACACCCTACAAGTTAAGAGGATGGGTCTTAAAGCCCCTGTATGACGTGGCGTTGATAAAGCCCCTCGCACATTCTTAAGCATAAATGATTGTGTATGTAATTTAAAAAAATAGAATTAACTTGCGTTGTTTGCTCTCCGTTACCACCGTGACATTTTCCACAAGTGAATAAACATTTATTTATTTGAGTAAACTGCCATTTTGGTCCCTGTGATTTGGCCGGTTTTGCCATTTTAGTCCAAATCTCAAACTTTTTACATCTGTGTCTCTGTGGTTTGCATTTTGTTGCCATTTTGGTCCAAAATTCAAAAACCCAATTTTTTTGACTGTTACAACCTCCTATTTTGTCTTTTAGTTTAGGGGTATTTTGGTCATTTTGCTTTTCATTTTACATTTTCTTTATTAACATCATCCCCAAATAAATAAATCATAATCATCATCATCCCCAAATAACTGACTCTCTCTCTTCTCTCTATAAATCGATCAGATCCAGCTCCACCCACCATCGTCATTGTCATATCCGGCGTCGTCCCTACCGAAACTCAGATCCACCATCGTCATCGTCATCTTTGCGTTCCTCTCTTTCTCATGTTTCTCTCTCGTTCGGCTCTCTCTCTCTCTCTCCTGTTTCTCTCTCTCTCTCTCTCTCTCTCTTTCGAGTGGAATGTTGTTTGGAGGAGATGGTGTTGTGATGTAAGAGAGAGAGATAGGTGTGATGGTTGCAGGGGGTGCGAGAGGGTGGTGGTGTTTGGCGGCGAGAGGGGGGTGGTGGTGGTGGCAGGTGGTGGTGCTTGGCGAGATGGTGATGATGTGTCGTTTGTTGATTTATGCAAGGTTACTTGAATCTGTGTTGGATTGGTTTTTGTTACTTGAATCTGTGCTTTTTAATCATTAACTTGAACCCCCTGCATCTGCTATGATTTATCCTCGACCCGATGAGTTGCAGGTGGTTTTTGTTTTTGTTTTTGTTCCACATGATATGTGCTCCACTCCCGGATTGAGTTGCAGGTGGTTTTTGTTTTTGTTTTTGCTGCATCCGCATCTCCCAACTTTGTTACTTGAATCTGTGCTGCATCTCTGTGAATCTCTGTGATCTCGGTGATCAGAGCCATCGCTTCTATGGCGGTGGTGGTGATGTTGGTGGTTATTGTTGTTGTTGTGGCAGTGGTTATTGTTGTTGTTGTTCTGGCAGTGGCATTATTATTTATTAAGTTTGTTTCAAGCCTATGATGATCAGAGTATCCTCAGCAAAATTAAAGGGACATTGAAGATCCAACCCGCATCTTGGCGGGGCAAAATCCAGATGGCATAGTGAAGAAGAATTTGACATTCTCTCACCAAGCAACTGTGTATTCTGCAGCCATGGCGTAACTCGTTTCTTCTTTATCCCCATCCCCCAATTACAAATCTGAGCCTATCTCCTTGCATTTAATTTATTTTCTCTTGAAAATATGATTTTTTTTTTAAATCTAGGTTGTGGTGGGTTGTGATGGTGGAAATGGTGGTGTTTGGGTTGTGCAAAGGTTGAAGATGATGATGATCAAAATTGCTTTAATGAAAATTAAATGACCAAAATGCCCCTACACTACAGGACAAAATAGGAGGTTGCAACAGTAAAAAAAATAGGGTTTTTGGATTTTAGACTAAAATGACAACAAAATGCAAACCACAGAGATGCAGATGTAAAAAGTTTAAGATTTGCACTAAAATAACAAAAGGAACCAAACCACAGGGACCAAAATAACAGTTTACTCATTTATTTTAAACAAGCAAAGTTTAAAACTACTGAAGTGTGATTGGGAAAGAAGTTGCTCTTTGAAACAAAAGTAACTTTTGGGAAAATCGATGCGTATTCAACGGTCATTTATAGATTTATGGTGCTTTAAATGTCACATTTTTTTTTGGTAAATTATATCTATTAAACTTTTGAGTTTTTTTTTGAACGGCAAAACTCACTTTATATGTATCTAATACTAATAAAAGAATACTTATAACGCCATATGGCATTTTCTCCTTTAACATCCTTCTAATTAATGCCACATGGCATTTTCATCTTTAATTCATTTATAATATATATAATAATTAATATCTAATTCTAATATATGATAATTCATTAATAATATATAATAATTAATATATATTTCTAATTTATGATAAAAATATACATAAGTGATCTATAATATTTAAAATTATGATTTTGGTACTTCTTAAAATAAAATAGCTTTAATTAGAAAAGAAAAACAAAAACAAAAAATGTTATCCATATATGAGACTATCTATAAAATCAATATATGAGTTTTTCCAACATACAAATGAAAGCTAAAAAGAGTAACTAACCAGATGACTACCTCGCAAAAAGACTAAAATTTTATTAAACTCGGTTTTAAAATGGTAGATGGAGAGAACTTAACGTTTTGAAGTTTTATAGATGGGATAATATTAAGATTTGTAGCTACATTGATTTATGATGTTTTTCAATTTAATAGAGCTAAGAAATATATTAATTTCATTTTATACATAGTCAATTAACATTTAATAATGAAAAGATTTATTCATCGTATATAAACCTTTAACTTATATCATAACTTTACAAATACTTTTTATTAACTAAATTTGTATAACAATTATTAGTAAGAATAACAAATATAATTTATGCCATACCAATAAAATTGGCTTTTTACCAATAAAGAGAAAAAAACAACTTAAATAATGAATTTTGTAAACAGAATTGAGGTCTTAGAGATCTATTTTGAATAATAGTTATATTTAAAAGATACACAATAATAAAAATTATTATTATTTATACATTGTTATATGTAACATAATACATAATTCCATTCATATTAATAATATATAAATTTGTTTATTACATGTTTTCAGTATTCAACTTTTGTAATACACGACTATTATGTTATTTTCAACATTACTAATTAAGATCGGTCAGTTTTTGTGATAAATTCAAGTTAGTTGTGTGAACCATTTATTATATGATAATGGAAATTCGTATATTTAAAGTTTCGTTACTAACCATATTTAAGAGTTAGCAAGAAGCTGGAAAACAAAATAAAAGGAAACGAAAGACAAACAAAGCAAAGCACAAATTACAACATATCCAAAATGTCAAAATCCTTCCACTTGTTCCAATCTGGCACTTTTAGCTTGGATCGATTCTTCATCCAAAGAAACACATCCTCTTTGATCATCTCCACCATCTTTATAATCGAAATGAATCGGTTTTCAAAAACCTTCTCGTTCCTAGCGATCCAAATTCTCCAAACCGTTCCCAAGGCTATCGTGTAAACAACCCTTCTCCACACTCTTCCTCCTGGCCTCGTTTTGATGAAATGAATAAGATCTTTGAGATTGTTAATATCCGTTGGGAACGCAATACGAATCCAAACCAGAATATTCCACCAAATACATTGGGCCCAAAGACAATTGACGGATATATGGTCCGAATCTTCATCCGCAATGCCACAACGAGGACATAGATTATCGGTTAAGTGGACTCCCCTTTTTGACAACCCCACCTTAGAAGCAACTTTGTCAATACAAGCCCTCCATAGCAGGACATTCCCTTTTGAAGGGGCCCAACTGCTAAAACATAATCGTCATTGCCATTTGCACAACTTGCCCGCTCAATATCCGCCCTAACCTGCCTGACCGTGAAGGAGCCACTCGAGTCACTTCTCCATTTCCAATTAACCCCCTCCACCACAAGGTTGTCTTTCAGGTTGATCCCCAATTTCTCCAACATCCCTTCGAACTTACCCACATCCTTCCATATCCCCGGTATAGTTTTTTTTAAAGGAATAAGAGGGATGGAATTAATAGCTTCCCTACCTTTATGAATTGCCGCCACCACTTTCACCCACAAATGCTCCGGGCTATCTTTGAACCTCCACCACCACTTGGCGAGCATGGCAAGGTTAAAGTCTTGGATGCCCCCAATGCCCATACCACCGAATTTTTTGGATTTCAATAAGAGCTCCCAACGTATCCATCTTAGCTTATGACCCGTATTGGACTTACCCCATAAAAATTCTCTCCTAATCTTTTCAAGTTTATTAATAACACACTTAGGAGCCGCGAATAAGGAGAGAAAATAAGATGGAAGACTACCAAGAACCGACTTGACAAGAGTCATGCGCCCGGCGAAAGAAAGATGAGAAGCTTTCCATTTTGATAATCTAGCCGAGAATCTGTCCAAAACTGGTTTCCAAAATTTAGCTCTCTTCATATTGACTCCGATCGGGATGCCCAAGTGAACGAAAGGGAGCACACCGACCTCACAATTAACCAAACGGGCTAAACGAGCCACCTCGGAATCAATAACTCCAATACCGAATAACTTACTTTTCTGCCGATTAACTTTAAGACCCGACACAAGATTAAGCCATCTCAATAACTGGTTCAGAGCGACAACATTATATTCCGACCATTCACCTATAAACAGAACATCATCCGCATAGCAAAGGTGAGTTATGTTAGGACCTCCGTTAGGAAGTTGGCAACCATGAAAAAGACCCAAATTACTCGCCCTTTTCATAAACAAGCTAATAACTTCCATAGCGATGATAAAAAGAAAAGGGGAAAGCGGGTCCCCTTGCCGCAAGCCACGCCGATATTTGAATTCCTTCGAAGGCGCCCCATTGACAAGAACCGAACCCATACCCGACTTTAGACATCCCTTAATCCAATCCGTCCATTTATTTAGAATGTTCATTTTCTCCATCGTTCGAAATAGGAATTTCCAATTAATAGAGTCATAAGCCTTCTCGAAATCAACTTTAAAGATCAAAAGTTTTAATTTCTATTTCTTAGCCCATGCCACCAATTCACTCACAATCAGGGGACTGTCCAGAATGTTTCGCCCCCCCACACAAACGCCGATTGATTTGGAGAAACAATCTCATGAATAACAAGCTTGATTCTATTTGCCAAAACTTTTGCAATGATTTTATATAACGAGCCCACAAGAGAGATAGGACGAAAGCTTGCCAAGTCTTGGGGGTCATTAGTTTTCGGGATGAGAGCCACAAAAGAAGAGTTGCACCCTTTGCTAAACGTACCTTTGCAATGGAAATCATATAACATCTCCATAACCAGCGGTTTAAGTATACTCCAATAGGCTTTATAAAACTTCAAAGAAAAGCCATCGGGACCTGGAGCTTTGTCTCCATCACAATTTTTAATGGCTAAGAAGACTTCCTTTTCCGAAAACGGAGCACATAGAGCCAAACCTCATGCCTCCGAAACTGCTAGGAGACCACACTTATCAAAATCTGGCCTACGTCGAATGGGTTCTGAAAATTACTTTTTGAACCAATTTCTAATCTCTTCCTTTAACTCCCCTGGATCCGAAATAAGTTTTCCGTTAAAGTTCAGGCCATTAATCCTATTCCTAGCCAAATTCACCGAAACCGCTTTGTGAAAAAAGGAACTATTTTCGTCACCGAATCTCAACCAATTAACCCTTGCTTTCTGTTGGAGATCCTTTATTTTAGCCGTCTCGATTTTATTAACCTCCACCCGAAGCTCGATTCTACGCTTCTTCTCCTCCTTCGAAACAGCCCCATACTCGCTTTCAGCTCGATGCTCTCAATTTGATTAGGCAGATCTTTTAAAACCTTTTGTTCCTTTAGTTTTTCTTCGAGTCTCCATTGTTTAATTTCTAGCTTAATTCTTTTAAAAAAACCAGCCAGAACCTCATCTTTATTATTATCCCCAAGGTTTAAGTTCATAGCCCTGTTAATAATAACCCCCAATCTACTTTCTCCAATCCAAGAATTAAAGAATTTGAATGGAATCGGGCCGAAATCAGCGGGCAAGCAAGATAATAGAATGGGACAGTGGTCCGAAAACCCCTGTTTTAGAACTTCCACTTTTGTATACGGCCAAGCAGTCAAAAAGATCATTAACTAAAAACCTGTCCAATTTGCTCATTTTAATATCACAATGCCCGGAAATAAACATGAACTTACCTCCAATCATTGAGAACTCCATGAGGCCAGATCTTGCTATGAACCCGTTGAAAGCGTCCGACGATCCCTTATCGAATCTCGAATTAACTCTCTCATCTTCCGAACGGACTTCATTAAATTCACCCAAAAGAACCCACATCTCCCCAGAATTAAAGAAGCCCGCTAATTCGCTCCACAACATTCTCCTTCGATTCGGGTTGTTAGGAGCATGGATGTTTACAACATTCACCTTCTCTTCAGTTCCCGGGATTCGACCCGAGAGAATCAAAAATCTCTGATTCTTTATGACCTCCTCCACCAAGAACCTATCTGGGTTCCAAATCGATGCCAGACCCCCCGAACGACCTACTGACTCGACAAAAGCAACTTTCATTTTAGAGTTATCCCAGAAACGACATACCTCCGACTCTGACATGTTAGCTTGGTGAGTGTAACGCCCGGCTCTTTTGTACTTTCCATTTATAGAAAGCTTTGTTCGTATTTCTATCTTTGGAAACTTTGTAGTCTTGTAATCGTTCCTTCTTTGTAATCATTATTAAACCGAGACTTGGATCTTTAATGAAGCTTGTATTTTGTTACATTTATGTTATACACACTCTATGTATGCTCGTATGTTCGACTTCGTGAATCAATCAATGTCTAATTGTTATTCTTGGAAACTATGTGCGAAACTTATAATTAAACTAAACTTATGCATTGAACGTGTTTTGAACGAGAACGATACTTAATTTCGACATTCATGCACTCAATTATACTTGGTTTATGATAAACATACTTGTCTTGCCCTTAAACAATGCTTATATGACAAGAACATCCCCTAAAAACTCTTAAAAACCCTAAACTATGAACTACAGGGGCCAAATTGTCATTTTTCAAACTTAATCCAGAAAATTGGACCCCGTCGCGTAGCGCGACGGGTATGGGGCTTGATGCTCGCGCTACGCGAGCCCCTGTTTTCGGCAGATTGTGTTTCTTGAGCTGATTATGCACGAAATCCCATTAACCAACCTCACCCAATCACCTTTAATCCACCTCTAATCACCTCCAATCACCTTATAACTCTTCCATTATAAATACCCACCTTCTCCAACCCATTTGACACTTTCACAACTCTCTAATCTTCACAAATTCACTCTCAATCTGCAGTAAATCTGAGTTTTTGGACAGATTCTTGTAACTTCACTAAAGTGAGTGTAACTTGCTTATTTCTTAACCAAATCACTTGGTTCTTCTTCCTATTGCTTTGTTATGTCCTTGGGTTTGAATCCTTGGTTTTTCCTTGGAAGAATCATGCTTGGATTTGCCCTAAAATGGACTAAAACTTTCTGTTTTGTTTACTATTAATCAACAACAAGTTATTTCTTATCCAACTTGTGTCTAACACATCTCACACCAATGTCCTAATGCTTACAACCTCTCTTATGGTTGGTTAAGCTTAAAAACATGGTTGAGACATCTAAATCAGAGGCTAAAACCTCATAAACTTTCTGTTTTTAATTAGGGTTTTACCCACAAGTAATGTTCAAGTGTGAAACTTATTGAATGTGTGATGGTTGGATTAGCTTGGGCTATCCTTCATAAGAATCCACTCATTACTTGATGTTTTGCTATAGATTAGTTGTTGTTAATACCTTGATACTTGTATGTTCATGACCCTCCTTGTTGTTTATAACAACAAGTGTAGTGGTGAACAATAGAGGTGCCTAAATGGAAGCTTGCTCTTCCTACCTCATGTATGTATTCTATGACACAAAGAGGTACCTAAATGGAGACATTAATCTCCTACCTCATGCTTGAATCATAAGACTTGTAAACTATATAATACCTAAGCTATTCTATATGTACACATCTAAGTAACTAAGACTTGATGATGACTTAATAGTTATTTGTTAAGTGGACGTTACATCATCTATGACCATGCCCTTGTTACGACTCTAATGGATCTTAGAATCCATGAAATCATACCAACTCTTTTGAGTTTCAATAGTGTCAAGAACAAGAGTTATGTGTACAAGATGATTATTTTCACCTATGTTACTTTCTATATATTTTAAAAACTCCGAATCTATAATCTTCCGTTATACGCCAAACTCACACACCTACGTTTCCTTGTGTAGAAGGACAAGGTGCTCCGAACTAATTCATCTACAAACTTGCTCTCGGAATTTCAAGTCACCACTTGCAAACCGTGAGTATACTCGTATTTCCCCCTTTTATTTTTACCACTTTTGGGGTGTAACATGTTTACCTATTGAAACTTACACATGAACTTTTGTCTAAACACATGAACATTCCTATAACATGCTTGTATATGTGATGACTTGATACTTTAAATTTGGGTGATTCTTATGTGTTGAACTTATCATTAACTTCGTACGAGCCAAACCTTGACATATGTAGCGCTATAGGATTAACGACCCGCCTCTACTGAAACTTTGGTTATGTCATGAGCAAGTTGCGTTTTCTTGGTTTGATATGTTATACACATGCCATATTTAATGTTTATCTTGAATCGCATGCTTGCTATGAGGAATTGTTCACACTTTTATCTTATGCTATGTATGTACCAAACTTGTATACTCGCCTTTGCTTTTGCATTGAATTGTATTTTAAACATGTTACAGGTTGATGATGATGAAATGAAAGAGGTAGCACGATGCCTAGATACACACTTTAGACGTTAGGTTTAATATGTTGTATCGAATTTTGGTTATGTTGATTTGTTACTTTGATTAAACTTGTTGTTATTTGGATCTTGTACTAATGACTACTTGGAGTTTGGAAATGAAATTTAGATTATTAAATTATTGTCACAAATAGCGTTATGATGTCTCGAGCAATCTTCACACTTCGTCTCATCCCGATGTTTCCGCCATTGGTTGGGGTGTGATAGATTGGTATCAGAGCCATAACTATAGGGAATTAGGAAAATTGCCATGCTTTTGCCCTAATCTATAGTTTTAGGAACTTTGTCTCTTATTTGTTGTTTAAAACTTTTGTACTCTACCATGCATGCTTCCTAGCTAGACTTCTTGTTATTAAACTTATGCGCCTTTCCTAAGGCTAACACACATACACTTATGTTATTTCATACTCTTGTAACATCAACGAGACAACTTTACCAAAATAGGCGTGAAACCCACAATTTGGTAAACGACTCTCACACTACCTTTAATCTATTTTTGCACGAAATTTCACCATTAAGCTAGGAGTGACATCCACAACTTAATGGTAATTTCCATTTCAACTCTAGTGGACCCTTGTCAAAGTGTCAAAATTTTATTTTGGCCGACAAGTACCAACCACATTTAGGGTACGAAACCGTCAAGTTAGGGGTGAAACCCGCATCTTGTCGATTAAGTCCCATTCCTTGATTTTTGTTCTCGCCAAAGTCCCGAATGTTCCAATCATTTAGAGATGTGTAGTAACCGGAAGGGTAAGATACCGTTAATCGCTTCTCGACGAGAGTATCTTACTTATAGGCCAAAGCACAATATCTATAAATCGAAAGGACTTTCGACCCACTTTGGAATTGTCGACGTTTCTCTACCCGAAACAATCCTATGTTTTATTGAGCCTCTCTTTTATGTATCTCAATTTATATGTGATTTTATACTTGAACGTTCATTCGTTTCGAAATGTCGCTTTAATCCTTTCGCACGTTATCGCAATCACAAACAATAATAATCCCTTGTGAACAAACTAAATTTACAATGCTTTCGTTCATTCATGTTATGCTATGTGGAATTCATGATTATGCTATGTGAGGCGTTTAAACTTTTATACTATGCAAATCAGCTTGAATCTTTACGCGATGTGACCCTTTATGCTATGTGATCATTTTCATTTTCTTAAACAAACATTATGACCAAGTCTCATCTACTCCCTCTTTTCGAATTCGAATTATTTTTTTTTTGAAATTTCATTTTCTACGCATATATCGTACAAATACTTTATCATACATTTATACATTATTCACATACATGATTTCACATAATTTTATTTATACCCCTTGTAACAATAAATGGAGACATATCATCAAGGTGGGAGTGATTTCCTTCCCTTGACGACTAACTCCGTTTCTTCTCTCATCTTACAATGGCCTCGCCAACGTATTAGGAATGAATCCCTTACTTAGGTGATCGTTACCAATATTTTCCTTAATAAACTATATTACGTAAACATGATCACGTTTACATCTAAATCGTTTATCATTAGGCAAATCTCTATTTATTCAGCATGCATTGTTTATATGAACGAATTCCTTATCCTACAATATATATATATTTTTTTATATAGCTCACACACACGAAATTCTTAACCTTTACCATAAACGCTTATTTCTCGATTTTCAAAATTTACAACCTAGTTGGTTTAATAAACCATTGCCCACGAAATTTTGTATTCAACGTAACTATTGAAAAAGGCTCATCTTATATCCTTAGACTAGAGATCTTCTATTTTCAATTAGGAATCAAACCAACTTTTTCCCGCACACCTATAAAATACTACCAATGTTATTCAATCATTTACTAAAATTCCTTTCAAAATCGGTAAAATGTCTTATAAAAAAAAAAACGTTTTTTTTCAACGATCACTAAGATCGTATACCAAAATCCTTTTCATAAGAACCAACCATCTTCAACGAATGTAAATCCTTTTTAAAACAAGAGTAGCATTTCCTTTCTTTCACAAGGTATAACACACATAACCAATAGATATTTTATGCTCTCTTTACATTTATGAACTAGATTCTATATGTCATGTCAACTCAATCCATTTTTGATTTTAATTAAACGTCACGCTTTGCTCAAAACAACTATATATGTATATCATTTTATGTGCTTAGGTTTATATCTCGTGACAATTACACTTATACCCTCATTTTACCTTCATACTCAAAACTTCTTGGCTTTTTTTTTATGTTTAAATTCGTATATTACGATTCATACCATAAACAAAATCATTACGTATTACACTCATATCCATATTCGCATTTCTACATCTTATGTCTACACTTATATTTATATTTACACCTTTATGTTAATTTTCATAATCATATCTATATCCATACGTTTTATATTATATTCGTGTTCCCAAATTATACATTTACACTACACTTATATCCAAGTTTATGTTCATACTAATACAATTATACTTACACTCATTACGTCTACACTAATATTCATATTCATACTTATACTCATACATCCTACTTATACCTATATCTGTACAACTATGTTTAAACTTATATTCACATCCATATATTTTCCTCATACCAATACAATTATGTTTATATTTAAATTCATAGTTATACCCGCATTTATACCATTTACGTTAGACTTGTACTTATATATATACTCTCATTTATACGATTTACGTATACGCTCTTTTTTTTATATACACGCCATGCTTATACTTTACTCATACTCTTGTCATACGTTTTGGTGTTTATGCTCACATCCGTATTCATATTTAAACTTATACTATGCTCGTGATTTATTCATACTTAAAATTTATACTTTCGCACCTATACGCGAGCGAAACCCTAGGGATTCGCTTACTTTGTTATACTATTTGGGGCACAAACGTACTTATATGCTACATTTCTATACACTCGCAATCTTATTTTCAGAATTTATTTATACCTTAATTCGTACGCAACTAGTACAAGTTATGCGGATCATGTGACGATCAATGTAATCGCGGGTGCACACGGGATTATAGTGATAGTCGTATGAGAACCATAGAGTGTACTATTGTGTATGGTAAGACACGGAACGTAACATGACACCGGATACGAAACGGACGTCACATGGCCAAAACATGGTGGACACGCCGCTGGTACTTCCTATATATAAGTGTTTTCACCATGTTACCAAACTCTCGTAAAACGTGCCATGAGAAATTCAGTGTTTTGAAGACCTTTTGGACCTTATACAAACTTTAAGCAACTCATAAACGCATTATATCCGATTATCCATGACGAGACCTCATCTTTTCCCTACGTCTTCCTAAATTTCGGGACGAAATTTCCTAAAGGAGGGGAGACTGTAACGCCCGGCTCTTTTGTACTTTCCATTTATAGAAAGCTTTGTTCGTATTTCTATCTTTGGAAACTTTGTAGTCTTGTAATCGTTCCTTCTTTGTAATCATTATCAAACCGAGACTTGGATCATTAATGAAGCTTGTATTTTGTTACATTTATGTTATACACACTCTATGTATGCTCGTATGTTCGACTTCGTGAATCAATCAATGTCTAATTGTTATTCTTGGAAACTATGTGCGAAACTTATAATTAAACTAAACTTATGCATTGAACGTGTTTTGAACGAGAACGATACTTAATTTCGACATTCATGCACTCAATTATACTTGGTTTATGATAAACATACTTGTCTTGCCCTTAAACAATGCTTATATGACAAGAACATCCCCTAAAAACTCTTAAAAACCCTAAACTATGAACTACAGGGGCCAAATTGTCATTTTTCAAACTTAATCCAGAAAATTGGACCCCGTCGCGTAGCGCGACGGGTATGGGGCTTGATGCTCGCGCTAGCGAGCCCCTGTTTTCGGCAGATTGTGTTTCTTGAGCTGATTATGCACGAAATCCCATTAACCAACCTCACCCAATCACCTTTAATCCACCTCTAATCACCTCCAATCACCTTATAACTCTTCCATTATAAATACCCACCTTCTCCAACCCATTTGACACTTTCACAACTCTCTAATCTTCACAAATTCACTCTCAATCTGCAGTAAATCTGAGTTTTTGGACAGATTCTTGTAACTTCACTAAAGTGAGTGTAACTTGCTTATTTCTTAACCAAATCACTTGGTTCTTCTTCCTATTGCTTTGTTATGTCCTTGGGTTTGAATCCTTGGTTTTTCCTTGGAAGAATCATGCTTGGATTTGCCCTAAAATGGACTAAAACTTTCTGTTTTGTTTACTATTAATCAACAACAAGTTATTTCTTATCCAACTTGTGTCTAACACATCTCACACCAATGTCCTAATGCTTACAACCTCTCTTATGGTTGGTTAAGCTTAAAAACATGGTTGAGACATCTAAATCAGAGGCTAAAACCTCATAAACTTTCTGTTTTTAATTAGGGTTTTACCCACAAGTAATGTTCAAGTGTGAAACTTATTGAATGTGTGATGGTTGGATTAGCTTGGGCTATCCTTCATAAGAATCCACTCATTACTTGATGTTTTGCTATAGATTAGTTGTTGTTAATACCTTGATACTTGTATGTTCATGACCCTCCTTGTTGTTTATAACAACAAGTGTAGTGGTGAACAATAGAGGTGCCTAAATGGAAGCTTGCTCTTCCTACCTCATGTATGTATTCTATGACACAAAGAGGTACCTAAATGGAGACATTAATCTCCTACCTCATGCTTGAATCATAAGACTTGTAAACTATATAATACCTAAGCTATTCTATATGTACACATCTAAGTAACTAAGACTTGATGATGACTTAATAGTTATTTGTTAAGTGGACGTTACATCATCTATGACCATGCCCTTGTTACGACTCTAATGGATCTTAGAATCCATGAAATCATACCAACTCTTTTGAGTTTCAATAGTGTCAAGAACAAGAGTTATGTGTACAAGATGATTATTTTCACCTATGTTACTTTCTATATATTTTAAAAACTCCGAATCTATAATCTTCCGTTATACGCCAAACTCACACACCTACGTTTCCTTGTGTAGAAGGACAAGGTGCTCCGAACTAATTCATCTACAAACTTGCTCTCGGAATTTCAAGTCACCACTTGCAAACCGTGAGTATACTCGTATTTCCCCCTTTTATTTTTACCACTTTTGGGGTGTAACATGTTTACCTATTGAAACTTACACATGAACTTTTGTCTAAACACATGAACATTCCTATAACATGCTTGTATATGTGATGACTTGATACTTTAAATTTGGGTGATTCTTATGTGTTGAACTTATCATTAACTTCGTACGAGCCAAACCTTGACATATGTAGCGCTATAGGATTAACGACCCGCCTCTACTGAAACTTTGGTTATGTCATGAGCAAGTTGCGTTTTCTTGGTTTGATATGTTATACACATGCCATATTTAATGTTTATCTTGAATCGCATGCTTGCTATGAGGAATTGTTCACACTTTTATCTTATGCTATGTATGTACCAAACTTGTATACTCGCCTTTGCTTTTGCATTGAATTGTATTTTAAACATGTTACAGGTTGATGATGATGAAATGAAAGAGGTAGCACGATGCCTAGATACACACTTTAGACGTTAGGTTTAATATGTTGTATCGAATTTTGGTTATGTTGATTTGTTACTTTGATTAAACTTGTTGTTATTTGGATCTTGTACTAATGACTACTTGGAGTTTGGAAATGAAATTTAGATTATTAAATTATTGTCACAAATAGCGTTATGATGTCTCGAGCAATCTTCACACTTCGTCTCATCCCGATGTTTCCGCCATTGGTTGGGGTGTGATAGTGAGTCTCCTGAATGCCAATAAAATCTGCTTTAAACTTGCATTTTAAACTACACACCCACAAACCTTTCCTAGAGTCGGACACCCCATTAATGTTAACCGAAATAAAATTCATTGACGACACACTGACTCCATTTCCCCACTTACAATTTTTTTAACATGATTTTCGAATCCCTCCACCTCTATACCCAGACATTCACCAAATTCCATGGTTCTGTTCACTTCCGACATAAACAACCGGTTCTGGTCATTCTCACTGTTATCTCCCAAAGACTCACCGTTACCCCTTCGACTTGTGTCCTGATCCAAAACCCCAGGTGCCTCCTTTTCAAGCCTCAATATTTCTTCGATATTAAAAGGATCAGAATCTCTCGAAATATCTCCACCCTGAATATCTCTCGAACCTTCTACACTTTGATTTAAATCAGGGATCACATTTTCCCGGGCCTTCATGGACTTCTTTCCACACCGATTGGGCCTAAGTGTGACATAACTGGGCCTTGGGGACTCCAATATGTTTCCATTGTAATGTTCTGACTCACAACACAAGTCATCAGGGCCCACACAAGCACTTTTCTTGTTTAGAGAGTTGATTTGATCAACCGGGCCCACTTCCACTGTTTCCTCATTTAAAAAATCACTTTGGTCAACCGGGCCCACTTCATCCATCTCCTTATTAAAAAAGTCTTTTTGCACACCGGGTTCCTCATGCGCCGCCTCTGACTGTCGAATCTCCTTGGGACTAGGGGACGTGCAATCTTGATGATTCTCCATGCAGGGAATCGAGGAGTCCCTTGTGCAACTATCCGAACCAATATCGCCGGAGGAAATAGACTCTTCGTATTCCGATGACTCAGCCGGAGACTCCATAGCCGGTGACTCAATGTTCAAAAACTCCGGGCTCCATTTACCAGATATTTCCTCCACCCACACTGTAATAGTCTGATCCTTCCAAACCAAACTAAACTCCGATGCAATCCTTTTCCCAGTATTCACCAAAATAGCAAGACGATCTTCCGCCATGTTACCATCAGACAGATCCACCTCCGACTTAACTAAAAGACGTCCGCATCTTTCTCCAATTTTGTTTATCACATGATGATCCCAAAGGGAGACCGAGACACCCAAAACTTTAATCCAAGCTATACGCTTGAAAATGGGTGGAATACCCTCCCACAGATATAATCTGGCGAACCATTTCTCCAAAACATCCATTTTCATATAACGAAACTCTTCTGCTTCCTCAGGGCTGTTAAAACACAATAAAACCTTCAAACCTCCCAGGTATTTTAGTTTTAGGCCTTCTTCTGTGACTCCCATAAATTTTCTTTCAAGTTATTCAGGATGTCGATATCTTTAGTTTCGCCGATAAGAGACTTAAACTCCATAGATTTCTTCGTAACCGTGTTCATAGGAGGAAGTTCAATAGCCACCTTATTCACTTCTCCTCCTTTTTTGAAAATAGAACTGTAAGTGTTAGTCCCTTGATGAAAGGAACCAGAACCATAGGAGGCCCCCACTGGTCTTGTCGGAACTTCCAAACCATGCAGCCTATCAAAAACAGATACACGATTACCACTATTATTCAACTCCACCTTTGATCCATCTCTATTAAATCTTGCAAGATTGACACCAATAATCGCCCCCTCAATGCGAACTTTTTTTAGGCTTTCAATCCACCATTCCGGATCCTTGACATTGGATACTTTTATGAAACCAAACTTGTTTCCAGCTCTATCTTTTTTAACCGGGACAAAGGCGTCTTCTAAATTACCCAGGTGTTCTTCCACACTCTCCGGCCCATAACTTTTGTGTATAGAACTAACCGGAGAGCATCCCGTAGTTCTCTCGAATCAGACAACTTTTTTTGTTTTGCAAATCTACGATTTAACTTTTGAGTTAAATCACATTTTAGTCCATTTGGTTTGGATCATTTTGCCAGTTTTGTGTACAAAGGTTTCATTTTTCGTATATTGGTCCAAAAAAGTTTCATCATTTCCATTTTAATCCACTGGGTTAACTTTATCCATTTTTCTGTTGACGAGAAGGGCAATTCGATCATTTTATATGACCGAATTGTCCCTCTAGTTAACAGAATTACATATAAAATGAGTGAATTACCCTTCTCGTTAACAGAAAAAATGGATGAAGTTAACCCAGTGTACTGAAATGGCAACGGTGAAACCTTTTTGGATCCACAAGCGAAAAATAAAACCTTTGAACTAAACTGTCAAAATGGTCCAAACCACACTTAACTTTTTTTTACAGCATATCTATTAGTTTTGACACCACTATTATCATATATTTATATTGAGTAAACTGCTAAAATCGTCTATGAGGTTTGGTCATTTTAATTCAAAATCTGGTTATATTTTTCGGTTAGCATTTTTTTTTGTCTTTTCCTCCCTTTTAATGAATGGCAAAATGGTCTTTTAACGTTTTATTATAACAAATTAAAAAATCTAACCATTTTGTCCTTCATTAAAAGGGGATGAAAAAGAAAAAAAAAACTAGATTTTAACTGAAAATCTGAACATATTTTACTTTTGGATGAAAATGACAAAAAAAATTGAAACAACAAGGACCCGGATTCAAAATGTTCAAGTTTTGAACTAAACTGTCAAAAGTGACTAAACAAACCTCATACACCATTTTGGCAGTTTACTCTATATTTTAATATAAGTAGTTGATTTTCCATCCGCCCGCGCGTTGCGGCGGGGATCCAATGTCTGCAAAACGCGTGTCAGTAACGGCAAGCAGATACCGCATATCAAAACATAAATAAAAATGTCGTGAAAAGTATAGTCACTCTGTCCTAAAAAAACGATTTTAAATAACTTAATATATAATAATAGGACCCACACGTCCTACATTACGGCGGGGACACAATGACTGCAAAACGCATGTCAGTAATGGCAAGCAGATACCGAATATCAAAACATAAATGAAAATGTCGTGAAAAGGATAGTCACTCCATCCTAAAAAAGCGATTTTAAATAACCTAATATATAATAATAGGACCCACACCTCCTACACGTTTGAAATTCGGTTGTTTTCAGTTCAGTTATTACGGTGTTAACACGTTAAAATATGGATGAGCTCGGTACCGGTAACGGTACCGAAAGTACCGATTCGGAAAATCATCGAAATTAGGTACCGGCACCGAAAATGCTTGGTACACTGCGGTATGGTATTTGAAGATAAAAATCAATAAATACAGGTATGGTGCTAAACCGGTGTCGAACCGAAAGTAACGATTCTGAAAACGCCAAAAGGTGGGTACCAAATTGGTACCGAAAATGATTTGGTACAGTAAATTTGGTATCGGTACGATACCGGTTTGATTACAGGATTTGATACCATTTGCTTATCAATAATCTAAATATCCAAGTTAATTTTACATGCTATAATTCATTCATTACAGAAAAAGACAAAAAATAAAGCAAAATAAGTTGTTGTGTATATAAAACCCCATTCAAACGAAATACAATTTACTTACTGTGTGTATGAAAAGTAATCTAAACGGTGCAATTACTTGCATTGCTACGTTGCTACATGATTTGATAAGCTCGGTAACAATCGGTACGGAAAATACCGTTACTCAAATCTCCCAAAGCGGGTACCGGTACCGAATATATCTGGTATGGCACGGCTCGGTACCGGTACTGGTACGGAACCGACATTTGAGGGTAAAAACCGATGAATACCGGTACCAAACTGGTACCTAAAATACATCTGGTTTGATAAATTTGATACCGATACCCAACACCAGCTCATTCCTTAGTGATATTACTATTCATTTAATTCTATTTTTATTACAATACTATATATATTCATTGAAAATTTTGTTTACTATTCATTTACTTAAATTACATCTGATTTGATAAATTTGATACCGATTCCCAACACGAGCTCATTCCTTAGTGATATTACTATTCATTTAATTCTTTTTTTATTACTATACTATATATATTCTTTGAAAATTTTGTTTACTGTTCATTTAGTTTTGTTTTTAATATATAGGTTTCTATTTTTATTACTATACTATACATATTCATTGAAAATTTTGTTTACTATTCATTTACTTAAAATACATCTGGTTTGATATAGTTGATACCGGTTCTCAACATCAGCTCATTCTTTGGTGATATTACTATTTATTTAATTCTATTTTTATTACTATACTATATATACTATACTATATATATTCATTGAAAATTTTGTTTACTGTTCATTTACTTTGGAAATTTTGTTTACTGTTCATTTACTTTTGTTTTTAATCTGATTTGATAAATTTGATACCGATTCCCAACACCAGCTCATTCCTTAGTGATATTACTATTCATTTAATTCTTTTTTTATTACTATACTATATATATTCTTTGAAAATTTTGTTTACTGTTCATTTAGTTTTGTTTTTAATATATAGGTTTCTATTTTTATTACTATACTATACATATTCATTGAAAATTTTGTTTACTATTCATTTACTTAAAATACATCTGGTTTGATATAGTTGATACCGGTTCTCAACATCAGCTCATTCTTTGGTGATATTACTATTTATTTAATTCTATTTTTATTACTATACTATATATACTATACTATATATATTCATTGAAAATTTTGTTTACTGTTCATTTACTTTGGAAATTTTGTTTACTGTTCATTTACTTTTGTTTTTAATATATAGGTTAATAATTACCTTTTAAACTTATTTTGTGCAGTACATAAGCTTAAAGAGCTTTTATATTAAAATATAAATATTAAATCTCAGTACATGTATATTTAAATAACTTGCAAGTTAGATATATTTTTTCAATGCATTTAAGCTTTGTTAATGATTTCTAGATCAAGTAGTGAAAGACTTACATTTTTTTTGAGAGGTGCAGGTTTAACTTTTACTTTTACTTAGTGCTGAGTGAGACACTGGTGGACAATGATAGAAGATTCAGGAAAACCTGGGTTGGATTGGATCCTTGAGCCAAACGGGTTTTACTGATAATTTCACGGTCGTGCCTACGGGCGGATGGGTTACTGGGTTTTCCCCGGAATTGGTGGTGGACTCGGGTTATCTCGGAGTATTTCGTTTGTCCAGTAAGTGTTCCAAAAGTGCTCAGGATTGATTCTGTTGCCGTTAAAAAATGCATTTTAGCTTTAACTTTTTGAAAATCATAAATTGCAGGCATGTGTTAACTTGGGTATGCATTTTACTCTTATTCAAGACTGAGTTTCAAAAATTGTCCTTTATATTTATACCAATTTTCAGGTGCTGTCCTTTATGTTCAAATTTGACGAGTTTTGTCTTTTATGTTTTCGTATCATACACGTTTTGTGCTTTAGACCTAACCCAGTTAGTTTTTTCAGTTAAATTTGGTCATATGCTTTGCACATGAGGGCATTTCTGTCAATTCAAAGGTTGCAGAAGCTTTAAGCTGTAAATCTGCCGTTGAACTTACCTTTGAATTGACAAAAATGCTCTCATGTGCAAAGCATATGACCAAATTTAACTGAAAACACTAACCGGGTTAAGCCTAAAGGACAAAACGTGTATGATATGAAAACATAAAAGACAAAACTCGTCAATTTTGAAAATAAAGGACAACGTCTGAAAATAAATATAAAGACAAAGGATAATCTTTGAAATTTACTCTTTATTCAATAAAGATTGCTAACTTTTCAAAATACAATGTAATTCAAAGAGGAAACAGTTAACCAAGATGTTTGTTCTCCCTTGCATGCAATGTTGTAAAAGTAGCTTTCAGATAATCAGATTTAGTCAGTCAATTTGGGGGCGAATTAACTTAATAAAACTAAAAAACATAATTTCTATGTCCTGAAAATTAATTTCTTTAAAATATATCATGTCCAAGTACTCTCGAGATACTCTCCACCTAAGTTGACTACTCGCTTCTCAAGAATTAAACGACATGAAAGTGCCTAACAACTTCTACAACCATCATATATAATATATTTTTAACTTTTAAGGTTGCACATTTTAATATTTAGTAAAAAAGTTATATTTATGTTCTAAAATTAGTGATGTGTTTTCAACTAACTATATATGGTCCAAAAAAAAAAAAAACAAAATAAACACAAAGTTTTACAAAATTTAATACACGATACATCACAATCCAAATGCCTTTTCCAACATGGCCTTCTTATAAATTTTTGTCTTCTTTCAGATCTTAAGGCCTCACCTTCACATATTGGAAATGTGTGATGTCCCCTTCAAACATTACAGGCTTTAAATATACATATTTATAGTTCTTTCAATACCATGAAATGGTTTATTCCAGAAAATCCTAATCGATTTATACTAGACCGACATACCTACCAATGGGGAGGTGATCCATTGGTAAATACAAAGCTTTTAAACACTTTGAGAGAAGGAGGTCTTACGTTCAAGTATTATAAACACAGGAATAAAAAGAAAATTTTCCGTTCAAAAAAAAAAAAAAAAAAAACTAGACCGACATAACTTCTTAGTTTTATCACATAAGAGGTAAATTAAGTATATTATTAAATGGTTCATTTAGATCAACTCTTAGGTTGGCATGAACCTAATACATAATTGCATTTTGGTACAAGTGGTTTCAAGGGCTCTTACCATCTCTTTCTGTGTGAATCTTATTTCAAGGGCTCTTTTGGTGTAAACCATTCTATATTCTCCTACTACAAACTATAGTATGCCATAAAAGTAAAACCAGGGGTACAAACGAACTGAGTTACTCGATTTCGGCTTGAAAAAAAGCTCGAAACAAGCTGAGCTTAAATGAAATCGAGCCCGAGCCGGTTGGCGAGCCTAAACGAGCCCACTGTTTATATAACTTTTAATTATTATATTAAATATACATTTAAACAATAATAATTACTATTTATAAAAATATAAACATAACTAAATTATATATATAATAATAATTATAATTAATAAATAATAAACGAGACGAGCCCAAGCTTAGCTCGAGCTCAAGCTTTAGAAAGAAAACTCGAATCAAGCGGAGCTTAAGCTCGAGTTTTCATAAGTTAAACGAGCTCGTGCTCGCTCATGCTCGCTCGACTTGACTCGTTTGCACTCCTACGTATAACCATGTCTAATGAAACATTTCTGGTACATTACAACTCATTAATACCTAATATAACTAGTTATAATCTAATACATGATTTCTTAAATTTATAAACAAAAAAAAATCAAAAATAGAATTAAATACATATGATTTATAACATTTTGTAACACACACACACACACACACATATATATATATAGGGTAAGGATACTGTAAAAAAGGTCTAAAGTGTGAGAAGTGTATTATAACACTCTATATAATAGTATATAACACCATATAAACACCGTATAACAATACGTAACACCATATAATACCATATAACACTATGTAACACTATATAACATTATATAACAAATATAACACTATACTTCTATCATAGACATGCTATCAGACAAACTATAGTGTTATATTTGTTATATAATGTTATATAGTGTTACATAGTGTTATATGGTATTATATGGTGTTACATATTGTTATACGGTGTTTATATGGTGTTATATAGTATTATATATAGTATTATAATACACTTCTCACACTTTTTACAGGATCCTCTACCTATATATATATATATATATATATAACAATGAATTTATTTTATTTTTAGTTGATGTAATAGTATCGAAATAAAACTCTTTATTCTAATATGTCCACTTTAATGAATTTAGTAGTCTGATGTAAAGGATTAAAGAACTAAATCACAACTTAACTATTTTAGCAAAGGACTTTAATATTAAACCGCGTTTGTCCCAATATGTCTATATCCACCAAGACACGCATGGTGCGTTATAACTCAGTATGACTTAACACGACTTGTCACAATCCAATCTACACATCAAGACCTAATATGACCCTAGTTATTCTCCATCTTGTCTCATTAAGGCTATCATGATAACTTATTACAACGTAATATGAGTCGTTATAATCCAATCTAACCTGTTAAAAGTTAACGTGACCCTTAATATCCATGGTGCCTCATAACATCCATTACAACACTTTTTTTAACGGCAAAGCTTGCTCCTACCTTACATTACACAAATTAATTAAATAACTCACCTTGCCCAAGTTTGAACCTGGGACCACTTTACTAAGTGGGTTAACCCCATATTAACATTAATAAAACATTATATGTTAATATGACCGCTTACAACTTATCATCCTATTATGACATGTTGCAATTCCCATCTTGAAGTGATCTTTTTTGTCACTAATTTAGTTAATTCTTCTTAATTTGTGCTTATAAATTGGTCTTTTTTCTCATTTTTAAGAGGTCTTTTTTAGTTCTGAATTGTTTAGAAGTTAAAGTAAGTTATCTCCATAGATTTAGGTGATTAACCATTGTCATTCCATTGTATTCATTCACTTAATTCTTGAATTGTTTAGGTTTGCGTCTTTCTGTGTATGCCTGCGCACTTTTTAAATATGTAAAAACTGAAATGATATATATACACGGTTTAATCATTGTTCATATTTAAACGAGTCTTATTTTAGCTTTTCAATACGTTATTCAGAACTGTCTCCATTGATATGCTTTTCAGTAGTTCGATTTGTCTTGTCACCTGTTGGTATTTGGAAACAACAACAACTAGGACAAATTAGTTGAATCATAATTTAAAGATAAGTTAAGAGTAGTTATATCTATCTGTTTTATTGTACATATATCTACAATCTACATTAGTTTATTAGTTTCATGATTATTTAATTTTGACCTCTATTTGGAAAGAGATATCCATAGACCATAAATAATTAAGGGGCTGTTTGTTTACCTCTTAATGAGGCTCTTAATGGTTCAGACCTCTTACTGGTTCAGCACTTAATGGTTCAGACTGTTTGTTTCACGAGCAGATGTCTGAATGATTCAGACATTTGCATCTGAATGGTTAAGATTTATACAGAGTCTGAATGGTTAAGACCTCTAATCTGAATTGGTCAAACATTTGCCTCTGAATGGTTAAGCATTATACATGTTCTTAATGGTTCAGACCTCTTACTGGTTCAACACTTAATGGTTCAGACCTCTTACTGATTCAGCACTTAACCATTCAGATGTTGCCAAACAGCCCCTAAGTGAATACATAAAAAAATCAACGTCAATATTGTATATTATTTTTTCTTTATAATTCTTTATTTCTTTTGCTTATGATGTATCAAGTAATTAATTTATTTGTTTCTTTTTAAAAGTTGTTGGAAGGTGAGAAAGACACTCAGAAAAATGTAGCCATAAAAACCAACTGCTTTTGCATTGTGAATTTGCAAGTTCTGCAAATGAGGATGAATATGCATCAACTGTTGTTCTCAGCAACTTCAACAAAATTTTAGTCCTAGCATGTATGCCAGGTTATATTATAGGACCAAGTTTCAGTGTGTTTGCTGCTAGATTGCATTGAATGATATTGTTAAAGGCGCTTTAGTTTAACTGAATCATGTTTTTTTTTAACGGCAAGCGAGGAGTTCCAACAGAAAAACGCAAACCAAACTCAGCAAAGAGCTAAGATGGCCAAAACAGTAGGAATACAAGCAAAGAGCTAAGATGGCCAAAACAACAAGAATACGAGAGAAAGAATATCGCCTCTATCGCTTTTTTCCTGGTTTTGATAACTTGCAGCCTAGAAACATGCTCCAACATATCTTTGACAGATTCAAAAAAAGTCTGAATGAGAATTTTGAGCCACACACACTTGCGACAAAACTGATCTAGCCACAATGCATGCATCCAAGAGATGATATGTTGTTTCCTTATCAATGTCACAAAGCGGCATGGTTCATTATCCTCTCCTTGCTAAAGCATCCTTTGTAGGGATCCTATCTCCCATACAAAGAGATTTACTTTTGGAACATCCCAACTTTTCCAATGGAAAGTCTGGGGTTGTGTTGCCCTCGGAGTGAAGCATGTCCTCCTTGACTTGTTTGACCAGGAAGTCTTTACCACAATAAGTCTTCCACACCCTCCTGTCATCAACCTCGTTGACTTGTTGAAGTTGTAACTGGCCCATAAGCTCCTGGAATTCCTCTTGTACGCCTGATGAATGTGGGAGCCTTTTGTTGGTATCATTGTCACAGGACTCCCTCTTGTACGCCTGATGAATGTGGGAGCCTTTTGTTGGTATCATTGTCATAGGACTCCCAGGTCCAAGATTTAGGACTTGAGGGATGATAAAAATTATCCACGTAATCACAACATTCATCTCACCAATACATGATCGACTGATCGTAAAACTTGATAAAGAAACTAAAACGAACTTGTAAAACCAACCATAATACACAATCTGAACTTGATAACTTAAAGACTTGATGAAGAGGTGTGTGTGAAGGGAGACGTCGATCAAAGAAAGGATGTGTCGATCCCTTGATAACCATTTGTACGATTATTCCCCTACACACGCACCCTTTCATAATCAAGCCCAAACTAAACAAACTTATCCCTAATGGACCCTAACTCAATGACCCAATGTTTAATGGCCTTAGGCCCAATTCAAAAATCATCATCAATCCCACCAATAGCAAAGCTAAGGTAGGGTCTGATGAGGGTAGATGTAGACAACCTTACCTCTACCCCGTAGGAATAGAGAGGCTGCTTCCAGTTAGACCCCCCAACTCGATTGTAGTTTTGTATCAAGCTTTGTACCTAAGACACATAAAACTCAAACAATCGGGACAGAGACTGATTGGTGCATGCACCTCTGTGTCTTTCAGCTATCAACGTCACCACATGATGCATGATTAACCATCTTCCGCATCACTTTATCCCCTATTTGAAACTCTATGGGTCTTCGTCTTTTATCCGCATAAGATTTTTTCCGATCCTGAGCTGCTTTTAAGTGGGCCCGGACCGCGTCGACCTTTTCATTGGTGGCTCTAATCACATCTTTGTGGGCAAGTTCTCGAGGACCCACTTCACCCCAACATACCAGAGTTCGGCATTTCCTACCATAGACCATTTCATACGGGGCCATACCAATCCTTGAATGGTAACTATTGTTGTATGAACATCCGACCAACAGTAGGTAAGCATCCTCACTACCGTCGAAATCGATAATACATAGGGTTGAGCAAGTCACGGTTCCGAACCGCGAGAACCAAGGAACCAAAACCGAACCGCTAGATCCGAACCGTATTCTTGTATTTAGGGTATGGATCCGGTTCCGGTTCTTAAATTTGGGTGAAAACGGTTCATAGTTCGGTTCGGTTCAGAACCGCCAAGTCCTTTTAAAGAACCTCCAGAACCAGGTTGGGTTTAAACTTTAAATATTATATATAAAATTACTAGTGCATGATTTAGTAGTTAAATATTTATGTAAACCTGGCACTATGATACAAGGATGAATTGGGATTTATTGTTATATTCCAATCCACAACTTGATTGCAGCTTATAATCAAAGAGCTTTTCATTTCTTTATTTCTTTTGGATGGAGTTATGTGTACCGTCATTTATGTTTGTTTTACAAATCTATATATTTAGAAGTTTATGTTTTCTAAAGCTTGTTAATCGGTGCAAAAATTGTTAATTTACACATACTGTAAGTTGCGAATTGCTAATTGATGCTAAATATGAAAAATGTATTTTGGTCTTTATAGCTATCAGTCTCATCATCAAGTAACAGAAAGTATCATTTAGTAAGTCCGTCACCTTCATGTTCCATATCCATTAGAGTTCATTATAAGTTTTAAATGAGTTTGATTGTTTTTTTAGTTTAATTGTTAGTTTTGAGATATATTTGTCAACCGGTTCTGGCAAGAACCGTACACGAGAACCGTTAAACTCGGTTCCGAACCGAACTGAATTGGTTTTTAAACGGTCCAGTTCCGGTTCTTATATTCAGCATTAAACGGTTCCTAGTTCGGTTCGGTTCAGTCCGGTCTGGTTCTGAACCGTTTCAAAGCCCTAATAATACATGCCCGAAGCATATCTTCTAATGTTTGAATTGTTCGTTCGCTTTGCCCGCCAGTTCGAGGGTAATACGCCGTACTGATCAACAGTTTTGTACCCAATTGTTCTTGAAAATCGCGCAAGAAATTTGAAGTGAACTGGGTATCTCTATCGGACACGATGGATACCGGCACTCCATGCCAAGCTACAATCTCGTTCATATACACCTCTTACATCTTTTCAGAAGTATAGGTCTCACGAATAGGAATAAAGTGAGCATTTTTGGTTAGTCTATCCACGATCACCCAAATGGCATCGAATCCCCGAGCCGTTTCCGACAATTTGGTTAAAAAGTCCATAGTAACATGTTCCCATTTCCAAACCGGCATGTCTAGCGGTTGGAGCTTGCCATAAGGCTTTTGATGCTCTGCTTTTACTTGTAAACAAGTTAGACATTTTTCGACTTACTTTATCACATCTTTTTTCATCCAGGGCCACCAATAATTTTGTTTCAAGTCCCGATACATCTTGGTTGACCCCGGGTGAATCGAATAACACGACTTATGGGCTTCGCTAAGTAGGAGGTCCTTAACACCACATGTGTTTGGAACACATATTCTACCAAACCGGGTTTTCAACCCGTTATATCTATTATATCATTCACTCAGCCTTTCACTCGTTCCTTGCTCCAATTTTCTTCCCTTACCGCTTCGATTTGCACTTCTCGGATTCATTCAAGTAGACTCGAGGTTACCACAGGTTGCATCGACCGTACTCAAATTGGAGTGTATCCTTCCTTTCGGCTTAGCACATCTGCTACTACATTGGCTTTTCCCGGATGATAGTGTATTTCGCAATCATAATCTTTCACTGTTTCTAGCCAACGTCTTTGTCTCATATTCAGCTCCTTTTGATCAAAGAAATATTTCAAACTCTTATGGTAGGTGAAAATAATGCATTTCACCCATACAAGTAGTGCCTCTAAATCTTTAAGGCAAATACCACTGCGGCCAACTCGAGGTCATGAGTCGGATATTTCTTTTCGTGGACTTTCAATTGTCTCGAGGCATAGGCAATCACCTTGCCCCGTTGCATAAGTACACACCCGAGGCCTAGGTGTGATGCGTCGGACTACCATATCATCGATGCCATCTGGTAAAGTCAATACCGGAGCACGGGTCAAATTTTCTTTGAGCGCTTGGCACACCCTTTCTTGTTTGTCACTCCAGGCAAACTTTTCATCTTTACGGGTTAGCTTAGTTAACGGTGAAACAATCTTGGAGAAATCTTGAATGAATCTCCTATAATATCCCCCAAGCCCCAAAAAGCTTCTAATCTCAGACGGATTCTTCAGAGGGCTCCATTTTGACACTGCTTCTATTTTAGACGGATCTACTAATATTCCATTGGCACTGATGATGTGCCCGAGGAATTGCACCTCTTAAAGCCAAAAAGCGAACTTCAAGAATTTAGCGTAAAGTTTTTCTCGCCTAATTTTTTCTATTACTTCTTGCAAATGACGAATGTGATCCGCCTCATTCTTCGAGTATACGATAATATCATCGATGAACACTATTACCGACTTTTCTAACATTGGCTTGTAGACCCAGTTCATGAGATCCATGAATGTCGCAGGTGCATTTGTTAACCTGAAGGACATTACGAGGAACTCGTTCCTCGTAGTGTCCGTACCGCGTACGGAAGGCCATCTTTGTTACGTATTCCTCTTTCACTCTCAACTGATGATAGCCTGACCTTAAGTCGATTTTCGAAAACCAACTCGCACCTTGTAGTTGGTCGAATAGGTCGTCTATTCTCGGAAGTAGGTATCGATTCTTTACCGTAAGTTTGTTTAACTCTCAGTAATCTATACACATGCGCATACTTTCGTCCTTTTTCTTCACGAATAATGCCGGTGCTCCCCAAGGGGAGACACTTGGCCGAATAAATCCCTTGTCTAATAAGTCTTGCAACTGAGACATTAATTCTTAAAGTTCCGATGGTGCTAATCTATACAACGCCTTAGCCACTGGTTTCACATCCGGGACTAATTCAATCCCGAACTCCTCCTCCCGCTCAGGTGGTATCTCCGGTATATCTTTCGGGAATATGTCTTCAAAATCTCGTACGACGGGTACGTCTTCAACCTTGGGCGACTCTTTTTCCGCATCACACATGTAGGTTAAATAAGCCTTACACCCATGATGAATGAGTTTGCGGGCTTCCATCATCGAGCATATTATGGGGTTACAGCTCTTTTTCCCATAAATAATAACATGCATTCCACTCGGAGATGTTAGTTGTATCTCCGCACGGAAGCATATCACTTTGACGTGGTGTCGAGACAACCAATCCATTCCAATCACCACTTGGAATTTCCCCATCGACATGGGTATCAAATCAACTAAGTAATCTTCTCCATCAACATTTAATTTGCAATACCGACACATATCACAAACAATAAAACTTTTATTATTACCTACTTCTATTTACATAGGCATAGATAATTTCGTTAATGTAAATGAAGGATGTTGAATAAATCTAGGAAAAATTACAAGTTTTGTCCTTTATCTTTATACCACTTTTCAGGCGGTGTCCTTTTTAACGAATGTTGACAGGTGATGTCCTTTACTAGGTATTTTGTTGCAAGTTTAGTCCTTTACACCCAACCCAGTTAAAAAACCCTGTTAATTGTTGACATGCGGTGTCCTGTACTAGGTATTTTGTTGCAAGTTTAGTCCTTTACCTAGGTATTTTGTTCCAAGTTTAGTCCTTTACACCCAACAATTAACATGGTTTTTTAACTGGGTTGGGTGTAAAGGACTAAATTTGCAACAACATACCTAGTAAAGGACACCTCCTGAAAAGTGGTATAAAGATAAAGGACAAAACTTGTAATTTTTCCATAAATCTATATGAAACAAAAGATTTATTTGCACCCATATCAAATAAAATGTGTGCGTAAATATTATTATTTATGGTAAATGTCCCTGAAACCACATTGGGTTCAATATTGGCCTCAGCCGCAGTTATGTGGAAGGATCTTGTCGTTGATCTTGGAACTTCCGTCTTTGTGTCGGGCATCTCTTTCTTTCCTACCAACTCTGGGCACTCAGATTTATTGTGACCCGGTTGGTAACACTTGTAGCATACCGGCACCTTGTCGGGGCAATTCGAAGCCCCATGTCCCATTTTTTCGCATGTAACACTCAGCTTGTTCTTAAGAAAACATTCGTCCCGGTGGGCACGTTCACATATCTTGCAGCTAGGTGACCCCCCTTTCACGTTCCCCTTCTTTTGGAACTCTTCACCTTTTGTTTCTTCGTGGGGATTGGATTTGTACCCAACGCCCTCCTTTCGCCCCTCTCTATTTGTTTCTTAACTCTATCTCTCGCTCCCGTATGGCATTTACAATCTCCGTGAGATTTTCATATTTTGAGGGAGTCATAAACTCCCGATATTCCGCACTCGACATATTATAGTAATAATAGATCTTTTGCTCTTCTGTTTGCACCAACTCATCACAAAACCTCAACTTGTCGAGGAACATTCCCGTGATCTTGTCAATTGTTTCATCCTTTTGCCTAAACAGGATAAACTCTTCTTTAATTTTGTTAATCACGACTTTAGGGCTATAATGTTTAAGGAAAGACACCTTAAACTCTTCCTATGTCATGGCTCTTGTAGCCTCAATCCCTTATTCCTTCTTAATATTGTCCCACCAATCCTTTGCTTGACCCCTCAATTGACTGGTCCCATAAGCTACAAATCTGTTCTGTCAAAATGAGTCTGCTCAAAGATTCCTTTCACGTCATTTATCCACTGTTGGCAGGCAATAGGATCTACTTCCCCATTATAGATTAGAGGTTTATATGCCACGATTTTATCAGATGGACACGCTTTCTTCTCTTTAGAGGGTGTTTGGGGTTGAGTTTTGAAGGAGATTTTTAGATTAGTTTTGAGTTTTGAAATCGTAAATAATCAGTTTTGAGTGTTTGGGTAAAATAATTAAAAAAATTGATTATTTGCGTTTAGAAAGTTACAAAACGCAGTTTTCCAAAAGCAGCTCCTCCCCCCTCTTGCAACAAAACGCAGTTTTCCAAAAATTGATTATTTGCGTTTAGAAAAGGATTTTCACTTGTTTATTTTTTAAATATATATTTGCCAAACACTCAAATAGTTGATTATCTGATTCTTGTGATATCAAGCAACATAATCAAATCCAAACACTATCTTTCAACATCACGTTTTGTTACAGTTAATTATCTGATTCTGATTATTCAAAACGCATAATCTATTTTCAAAACTCAACCCCAAACTCCCTCTTAGTCTTGTACAAGTCTTTCTTTTAGCTCGTTCATTCTTTCCTCTACAACCGATAGGATTGTAGTTTGTATCTATCCATAAATTGGGGTAGACTAGCCTCTAGAGCTTTTCCGACTTTCTCGGAAATCTTCTCTCGTATCTCCTCCGTCAGGAGGGATACCATATCATCACCCATTTCTTCTAATGTCCATAACAATTTGATAAACAACTTGTTTAATCATTTCCATATATTATTATATGGAAATTTATTCTCATCGCTTTATATTACACGTGATGTATCCTTCTCTTTCAATTTGGTCAAGTATATATCCTTGCCTTAACCATTTATGCATAGTGTATTTCCCGGGTTCGAGTGTATTAATACACCCCTCCCATACACTTTAAATCATTTTCTTTTCTAGCATTTTCAATTGAAACTCATTTCATAGTTAATTCTTATAGGATGTCTTGATCAAGCCTTGAACCAAACACAGTTAATGTTTAACCTTGAGCTCTGATTACCAACTTGTAAGACCTGAACTTACATAACTAAAAATTTATATAAAAGTGTTGCATTTATATACAAGTAATGCAAATAAATGTCCATACAAAATTTCAGGTTTGATAAAAACTTCATAAGTATTTAAAATACTTCAACACGTTAACATTGTTCGGTTCGTGAAATAACTTAACAAAAAGCGGAAGCTTGATCTTCGGTTGTGTTCGATTCTTCGTTATGCTTGATCTCCATCCGTAACATCATAGGGATCACCTAAATATCAAATATCATCTCACACGTTAGTTATATGATGCTTAAACGTAGTTTGATAACCCAAGTTTACCAAAACAAACAAATAAAAAGATGGTGAGAAGACCCGCCATAAGCTACGGCATGTATGTCGTAACTTAACTTACGGCCCCCTTTTATGGTGTTTCCAGCCATCCCCGGCCGTAGGTTACGGCTGGGAGTCGTAACCTATGGCGCAGCCCAGCTGCAGCATTTCCATTCTTGTCCCTTTTTATACAAACATGTCTATAACTTCCCGATTACTTATCCGCCTCGCACGAAAATTGTTTCTACGTGACCAAAAACATTTTCCAACATTCTTAACTTATAAACCCATAACTCGGGTTTATAACTTTATGTTTTACGCTATCAGTTCTAAATTTATATGTTTATTTATTTGACCCGTTTTCATGTTTGAGCAATCGAGCTTATGAAATTTGCATCTTTTTCGCAAGAACATCATTTTTACGACTTTACCCCATTACCCGGGTTATTAAATTTGCGTTTCACGCATCCGCTACCCGGTTTGCGTTTACGCGTATTCGACCCGTTCAACCTTTTAATGGTGGAACTTAATTAGTCCGAATTATTTCAAGAATTCACAATCTTCTGATTATGACCCATTATTCGGGTCCATTGATTTATTGTTCCCATTCCTGTTACCCGGTTTACGCATGCCTTCGTAAATTTAACCCTTCAATCGGGTTTATGCCGAAGTCATTACTCTCGCACTCATTTCGGTATGCGTTACAACTTCCTTTTGACCCGTTTGTTTGTTCATGTGAAATCCATCACTTGGAACAAACCAAACTTATTATTAATTCGTTATTTGACCCATTTGGTTGTTTCATGTGAAATCCTCACTTTAAACAAACCAAACTCATCAACATTACTTATTTTAACCCGTTTGGTTGTTTCATGTGAAATCCATCACTTTAAACAAACCAAACTTTATGAGTAATTACCATTATTCAGTCATACACAAATAACACATGACTTAACAACAACATAACGGAGCGTAAAGCCACGTACCTTAAAGCTTTCCTTTCAAGCGCGTGTCCGCCCCTGCTTGACCACTCGATACTTCACCCAAATTGCCTATAGAGTTTAATCCGATTTATCATTTAGAAACCATAGTACAATTTATGATTCATAAAATTGTATGTATTCGATTACAAGGTTCATGTTATGATTCTTCCACACCTTTCAACAACTCACATTCACTTAGGCATTATACCAAACACCTTATGGGCATGGATTTTTACACCAAGTTTATTAAGTTTTCACTTCAACAATTACTGATGTTTTTCACACCTTATTAAGTCAATATGACTAGTATAATCAATTAACATCTAGAGCTCACTATATTAACATCAAATACATCAATTTTACTACCACAATTCATGTGTTCAACACATCTGCAAAAAGCCACTTACATATAGGTAGTATATTACCCTTATACTTAATCATAACATTTTCTCTACCATTATTCATCAAGGATTTGCCTTAAATCATGTGGGCACTACAAATTTTATCACAATTTCAACAATCCCTACTTCAACTGCACATCATAAGGTTCATCAAGAAATCACTACTTCAACATATACTAGATTTTTGACATACGTTATTTATGATGAGATGAGGTTGTAGACTCTAATTTATCAAGCATGCATCAAAATCATTTTGATTTTTAGTTGAATTAGATGGATTTTTTTAAGTTACATCAAAACAGAAGGTAGACAGGCAACAAGCTGCTCCGCCACCTCTTTATTAAAAAAAAAAACAAAAAACAGATGAACTGATATGTTCACATACACTAAGAACTATTTTTTTTTGCATAAGAACGCAAAGAACGATTTTCATACACTCCGAAACAGGCTCAAACGAATTTTGATAACTCATTACAATAGTGTTGGAACTCATTAAAGCTAAACTATAAGATCTAATATCGTAAGGTTCAATGAGTCAGTTCCAACGCCGCTACGACGCTGAAATGAGTTGAATCGAAGTTCGTTTGAGTCGATTTTAGAGTCCTAAAAGTCATTCTTAGGCAAATAGTAGTTCTGATGTGATCTTTCACACACACACACATATATATACTGACATATATATATATATATACATATATATATATATATATATATATATACATATATATATATATAGGGGATCGCTAGAATGAGAACTACCACGAGTTGTAAGAACCACGAGAACCGCGACCCGCGGGTGGCCGTTGACCGCGAAATTTTTTTTACACCTAGATCCGTATATTTTAAGATCGGGTGTAAATTTTGGGTTCAAACGGCGCGCCCGAGGGGGTAGTTTTTTACGCCCAAAGTTTGGGTTTTTTTAATTTTTTTAATTTTTCTTTTTTTTTTTAACCAAACTTTGGGCGTAAAAAACTACCCCCTCGGGCGCGCCGTATGAACCCAAAATTTACACCCGGTCTTAAAATATACGGATCTAGGTGTAAAAAAAATTTCATGGTCAACGGCCACCCGCGGGTCGCGGTTCTCGTGGTTCTTACAACTCGTGGTGGTTCTCATTCTAGCGGCTCCCTATATATATATATATATATATATATATATATATATATATATATATATATATATATATATATATATATAGGGTTGAGTTCATTTCAGAACTCTAAATAACTACAGAACTTTCAGAACTCCTAATAAACAATCATTTTATATATAAGTTTTTGTATTTAGAATCTTTTTATCATCTATTATATGCATTTCTTTGATTACATACATGTTAAAAGTAGTTTATATATGTTTAATTGCCAAAATTATATATATGTGTCATAACTAATTACATATATGTAAAAAAAACTAGTTTACATATGTGTAATTATAAAATTACATATAAAAATGATAAAATTACTCTTAACATGTATGTAATTATAAAAATGCACATAATAAATGATAAAATTATCCTAAACACAAAAATATATAAATCAAAAAACTGTTTATTAGGAGTTCTGCGAGTTCTGTAAATATTTATGGTTCTAAAATGATTCTGGCGCTATATATATGGTAGTGTTTATGCGAGAACCGAGAGAACCAACGTGAACACAACAAAATAAACCCACTACACCATAAAAAAACCTAACCCCCCTCCCCCCCCCCCCAAAAAAAAAAAAAAAAAAAAAAAAAAAAAAAAAAAAAAACCTAAAGAAAACCTAACCCCCCCCCCCCCAAAGCCAAATGCTAAAGACTAAACCATAAAGCTAAACCCCTAAAAAAACCTTAAAAAAATCTAAAAACCACACAAAAAAATTAATATTTTTTTTTAAATCGCTACTTTTAGAATAAAAAATTTATTTTTTTTATTAAAGAAAAGTAGCAATTTTTATAAAAAAAATTGTGTATTTTTTAGATTTTTTAGGTATTTTTGGTTGGTTATCGTGGTTCTCGCAATAAAGGGTGGTTCGTAACGGGTCCTTCTCCTATATATATATATAACTTTAAACAACCTAAGACGTGAAATGTTTTGATGCCGTACGTACCTTTTCCTATTCTTAACCGAATCGAATTTGGCCTTGGTTGGTGCGAAGTTTGTTCATATGACGTACCTAAAGGATATGTTTTTTCCACCCATCCCGTTGTATCAAAGTCATAGTCATGAAAACTTGAGTTTCTTTCACCACCTTTTATACTCCACACATTACACTCTTTAGTAGTACCCCACACATAAATGTAACGCAAGCTGATGTTGATAACTTGTTCAACTTCACCAAAACATTCCAAGTCTATGTTGAATATCTCTCGAAGGGAAGAACACCATGAAATTGTTATTTGTTCTAGATGTTTCAATAATCGCATTGGATTGGTTGGAAATAGATTCACAAGCTTATCACACGATGCCACCTTAATGTATCTTAACATGGGAATATTATCAAATTCCTCCTCACTACTACTCGGCCATATCTGCTCCAGATTCTCCATACTATATATTCTTAGGCCTTTCAACTTTAAAGTTCTAACCTGCACAAATAGGTCCGTCCAAACAATATACATTACATTAATTATAATATTGGCAAAAGAAATAACTAAACCAATTGACATATACAAATCAGTTATGTGTAATCAGCTACCTGACTATTAAAGAGTGCTTGTTGCAATGCAGAAGTATTTTTATTGTCAGGATAAATGCTAGTGATTCTGGGAAGGTCATCAACTTTCAGTTCAACCAGTTGCGGTAGCTCAACCACACTGTCAACCGGGAACAAACGTACAAGCTCTGGTAACCGATGTAAAGATAAATACTTTAGCTCCTCAAAAATGATCATCTCGCCTTTACCATTTATCTCGCCATTGTAATCATGCACCACTGCTTCCAAAACAGAGCATGACGAAATTATGAGGCGCTCAAGTTTCCTCAAACCACGTGTCACATGTGTTGGGAAGAGGTATTTCAACTTACCACAACATTCAACATGAAAGTCTCTTAGATACAAAAAAAAGCTTTGATCAGAAGGATTGACTGGAACAAAATCTTCAAGACGACTCATATGCTTCATACTTAAAAGTAGACTCTCTGATTTCTTGACCAACTCATCAATTTTGTTGTCCACAAGGTCGCTTCTGTGCTCGTCCCAAAGTGTCAGCTGTAATGTAGTTTTGAATGAAAATGTTTCAAATTCAATGTATTCACGACCTATACATATCTTGAACTTATCAAGTTTCTCAAAGGATAGATCTTTTAGGTGGTTCATATCATGGAATTCGACCTCTAATGCACAAAGTTGGCATGAAAGCATCTTTAACTCTTTCAAATTAGCATCCGTGAAGTGGATTCTTTTCATAAGAGAACATCTCAAATAAAGCTCTTCAAGTTTGACTAAATTTATAAAGACGCCATCATCAATATGAAGGTCGGCACATTCTGTCAGATCTAGTAACTTCAGCTTTCTTAGATTCCCTATCTTAGATGGTAACTTGCGGATGCCACAATAAGCAAGACTGAGCACCTCCAAATTCACAAGATCTCCAATGAAAGAGCAATCAAACATCAATTTGCATTTATGGAGACAAAGTGATTTAAGGTTGGTCGAAAATTGAAGAGATGTTGGTAGCGGTGGATATTTCATGTTATAAAATGCAATGACTTTGAGATTTTCCATACTTGCATAAAAATCTTCCGGAAACTTGAGCGACTGATCCCCGTCCATAAGTTGTATAAAAGAGACGTCTGGGCACTTGAAGTCTCGCGGAAACTCAGACATACCCATGCATCTTAATGAAATTCTTTTGCAAGATTCATTCATTTCGTCTCTACACCACGAGGACACATCGCCATGGTTTACAATCCAGGCAAAATCATCTTCGGAAACTCTTGCTAACACAAAAGCAAGCACAAGATCGTGCATTTTAACACATCCAAGCCGTTCACTGTCCATCAACAAATTAGCGTTTACGAGATTGCGCACACATGTATTTGTCCTGTCTCGAGCCTCTCTCAAAGTGGAAACATTTTTAAACAACTTTAGGCCCCATCCATGTCTTACCAGATCCTCTATTTGAATATCAGAGTCCTCAGGGAACAAGCCACAATGTAGAAAAATCGCTTTATCCTCATCTTTTCTTACATACTCGTAGCTTATTCTGATAATTTCTTGCACACTATCATCAAGATCATGATTCTTTAGGCGGTTAAGTGTATCCCTCCAAGCATAATCGTCTTCAGATTTAAGGGTCGTGCCAATGAGCTGGATGGCAAGTGGCAAATTACCACATTTTTTGACAATATCGCATCCTATTTGAAACAGATCTTGATCATGTTCTTTAGAAACTCCAGCATATTCAGAAAAGAACTTTTGTGCTTCCACGTCTGACAACTCATTGACTTGGACTACTTGAAGAAGGGAAATACCCGCAGTTAGTTTGCAAACTTTTGAGTCTCGTGATGTCAACAACAACTTGACGCCTTTTGGCAAAGGACTTGTTAGTCCAAGATCCTTGATTACAACCTTCTCCCACACATCATCTAATATAACTAGAATCTTTTCTTTATCGTCTTCTAACATTTTTTTAAATATTCTTTGGAGAGTATCTGCCCTTGCTTCTACAGTCGCTTCACGTATACCTTCACCTCCTATTTGTATGGCTATATCATTCTGAATAGAAAACAAGTTAGGATTTCTCCCAATAGCTACTTTCACAACGAAATCAAACATCTTCTTGTTTTTTGCAACTTTTTTAAGTTGTTCCATCATGTGGGTTTTTCCTACACCCCCCATTCCACACAAGGCTATCACTTGACTCTTGTTGTCGTCTTGTTGAAGGAGCTTTAATGCATCGTTGAACGGCACTTCTCTGGACTTGAAGTCATCTCCACCCGGTGACGATGATAATGGTGTAGAAGTGGTGGAGGATGTGGCTCTTCCAGCAGCCAATGGGGCATCGGTCCAAGTAATCTCAGAATTTTCGGTAATAAGTTCTTGAATCCTCATAGTAGCCTTGGATGCGTTTCTTCCGGCTCGGTACCTATTTTTCATGTGTAAACATCCAATGGCATCATCTGAGATGCTTTCGACTTCATCCTTGACCTTCTCAACCTCTCCCAACCAAGCCTCTACACGAGCAGGTATCTCCTTATCATTTATTTCATTTCTGTTCTTGTGGTCTATAACATCAGTTCTTGTAGCCACCAAACGACTCATTTTTTCTCTCATGCCAGTAACATGTTTTGTGGAGCAAATCACATATCCTAGGCGTTTCGTGATATGACTTGCCATAAATTTCACAACAGGAGCAACGACTTGGTCATATAAAATCTGCTCCATTTTCCTGATCGAGACCAACAAATCATGCAAGCATATATTAACAACAAAATAAAAGAAAAACCCTAAATAGTGTTCAAAAATATTCGTTAGTCAATCAACAAGTGATTTAGGTTCTTCAATAATCGAAAAATGAAATCTTACTTACAGGGTTCTTTTAAGTAGAATATGATCATACTAAATAAAATAAATATGAATGTAATCATACAGTTATGTACATGATCTGAATGTGACAACAATGCAAAACTAGTTCTAAGCACTGAACTACGAGTATGAACTACGAGTATGGAAATAAGCAATTAAGCATATTTGTGTTGGCCCCCACCCCAAAAGAAGAAAAAACCAATAACAAATATCGATGAAGAAATCGGAATTTAGGAACAAAGAAATAGTCAACCAAATAAACTTTGCATAAACTTCATTCATAAACCTACGTAACTTGCATCCTACGCATAGTAAATAAAAACCAATCATACTAAGTTTAATTTAAATAAAACTTTAATTTCATTTAAATAACTCAAACTGTTATATAATATTAATTTATATAGTGTTAATTTACAAGATTTTTATGCGTTGTGGGTTGTACTTTGTGCTTTATTGGTTTTACATTGTTTGGGTGTTTATTTTTGTTGCTTTTTGGGTCGGTGAGGTGGGGGGGGGGGGGGGGGGGGTTAACGGGTTGCCCCCTCGCCGAGTCTTAACCTTTACGCTCTCTCACTCTCTCGTTACACGCTTCTCTCTCTCTCACCCCCTTACACTCGTGCAGCTTCCATGGCCTTTCTCCGGCAACTCTCCTCCTACTTCAGGTTAGTTTTTGGTTTATTTGTTTACGTATGTTGTTTGTTTGGCTTGGTTGTTTGTTCGACTTGGTTTTTGGGTCTTATTGATTAAAGGGTTTGTTTTACTGGATTTGTGTTACTTATGTGGGTATTTTGGCCGACGTTGTTGAGCATTTGTTTGTTGTGTTGACGTATGTTGTTTCGTCTACTTCGGTTTTGTGTTTATGACTTTTCGTCTGGTAGCTATGTTTGTAACTGTTTTTACTGGAGGATTTACTTCACGGTATCGTTGTCGTTACGTTCGTCTATTATGAAGACGTATACTAGGGTTTGTTACATTCGGTTGATGTTTCGGGTTTACTTATTTCTTTTGATCGTTCCTATCCGATGATGATGTTTTGTTAGGTTATATGTCATATGGTTGCATGTGTTAGAAAATTGTTAGATTTTATGTTTTTAATGTTGTTTTTACATTGATGTTTACTGTTTAGTTGGTTTTGACGATTCGTATCCAAAGTTGAATCTGATGACTTTTAGGTTGGTTTTATGTATTTTGATGTGCGATTACATAATTGCATATGTTTAGCACTTGTCTGGTTTTGTGGTTTTGATGTTGCTTTGACGATGTTCATTGTTTTTATTGTTTGGTTGGTTCTATGATGGTTGCTTCAGGCATATTTTGTTGAGTGTTGTTGTGTGAATGTGTAACTAGTCAATAAGGATGACTACTTAGTTGTACGAGATTGTTTTAGGCTTACGTCTGCATATATGATGGCATGCTTTTTAGATTGGTTTTTGAAGGATGTGTATTGAGATGTATTCAGTTAGTTAGGGTAGCTATTCAGTTGTGTGAGCTTGTCTACAGTCTTTCGCGACTACATGCTTCCATGTCTTAAAAAGTAGTTGCATTTTATGTTTTTGATGTTGGTTTAACGCTATTCAGAGACTATTCAGACTGTTTGGTTTGTCGTGTGATGCTTTGTTTTTTTTTGAACGTCCAACATAAGAATCGCCGGGTACTCCGTACGCGGCACCCATTGGCCGAAAGGTAGCCCGCGGCAGCCCAACCTGCACGCACGGAGCCCCTAGCCCACCATGCCACCAGTTCCGGGGAAAACCCGACCCTGCACCCGCCCGAGGGCACGACAATGCAAAGCCGGTAAAACCCGGGTGGATCAGGAATCGAACTTGAGACCTTTCGGTCAAAAGTCTTCCCTCATTTCCATAACCACTGAGCAATAAGCCCAGGGTTAAAGCGTTCTTTGATGGTTGTTGGTGTGTTAATGTATAACTGGTCTGTGATGAGGACTTTTTAGTTGTCCGAGGTTGTTTTCTCTACGAGTCTTAACCTTTTCTGTTTTTTAATTTGTTTTTAGAAGTCTGTGTATTGAAAGGGTATTTGGTCGGTGAGGTTGGCTTTTCATTTGTATAAAATTGTTTACATTCTTTCGTTGGGTCTATAATACTTTGCTAAGACGATGGTTGCTTGCAATCTATGAGTTGTCGGTTATTCAGTTGGTGAGGATGAGGTAGTTGTTGTACGAGAATGCTTACTTTGGGTTTCTATATCTGTGAAGCTATGCTAAGACACACTTGTGCTTTGTTTCTTTTACTTAGTTTGGGTGTGTGTTTGTGTTGTTTTTGGGCTTGTACATTTTGAGTAAGTAGAGGGTTTAAAAGGTTTCCCGATATTGTTTAACTATTGTATACGTTTTCCTAATGATGAGGCTGTGATGATGATTGGTTGTAGTAATTTGTCACATCCCAAAAATAGATTTGGTTATTAAACCAAATTAACTAGGAATGAGTGGATAATATACTATTAGCGGTAAAGGTTAACCCGACAAACATTAGGATTTAAATAAATGAATCTAATGTTAAATAAAAAGTGAATGAATGCTTTTAGAAAATAAAGCTTATAAAAGGCTCGGCTACCGAGGCTTAAATTAGATCGGGTCGGTCATACTCTTTGACGACCCAAAACCCGATTTTATTAAGTTATACATTTTTATGTATGACACAAAAGTAATTGAATTAACTAACTTAGTCATATGATGACTTAAATACTAAGAGGTAAGTGGGTTAAATCTAAATATAAGTAACTAGATAAACTCAATGGGATAAATTTGGAGCCGTAATATTTACTCTTGGTGAAAAGCCACGACACACACATACACTTGTGTGTGAGTTTGCTCTTGGATGAATCAAGAGGAAGAAGGAGAAAAGAAGAATAGAGATTTGCATGAATAATCTATGGTTTTAGGAGTGTTTCTCACCTCCTGAGCATCAAGTAAGTATCTAATTGACCTCTTGAGCCTTCTTGGTTAAAGTTCTTGGTTGGTTTTGATGAATCAACCCTAATTGACTAAATTGGATGTGTTAGATGGTTGAATTCAAGTTTAAATGCATTAAACTAGTGTCAAAATGATCTAATCATCTCAATTTAGGGATTTGGATTTAGGGTTCATGTTCAAGAAAAATATGAAATTTGATTTGAATATGATTTAATGCGAATTGATGTTGTATGGATACTTATGATAATCATACTTGGTGATTTTGTGAAGTATTTGACTAAATGAGATGTTTAGATAGTTGTCCATGTATATGATGAAGTGGGTTTTGGCATGAAAGATGAAACTATGATTATTTGGTCAAAATAGTGAATTAGCTCATGATAGTTGAAAGTTTATGTTAACGTAATTATAATACGTATATGAACTTGTAGAGTTGAAACAAATATTCTAGTTTTTGCTTGTAATTTGAGCTAATATGGTGACCTAAAAATGATGTCCACCAAGTGTTCGATAAAATGGCTAAGTGAGTTTTATCAAATTAATAATGCATCTATGTATGTCAATGCTGACCAAAATAAAGTGGCAGATAACTGAGGTACAAAACTCCATAAGGTATGATCGTCATGATACTTGATGACTAATCTAATCATCTTGTGAATGTTATATAATAATTTGACTCTTGACAAGCTAAGTGGGAGCTTGAAAAGGAATGGGTCAAGCGGGTCAAAGACGTGAGAAAACATGATCGGACGCAAGGTAAGTAAAGCTTACACTTCCTAAAGGGAACCACTACTCATATAATAGGAAGTAATTGGTAAAGAATAGGTTGACAAAGAATCGGATATGATAAAACAGATGAAATTATGTTGAACCACATGTTGGTGATTAAACAAAGAGTTTTTAAAAGAATACCCTATGGTGTAAGCCATAATGGGTCAAAACGGATGAAATTATGTTGAATCACACGTTGGTGGTTAAGCATAGAGTTTTAGAAAGAATACCCTATGGTGTAAGCCAGAATGGGTCAAAACCGATGAAATTATATTGAACCGCACGGTGGTGGTTAAACATAGAGTTTTCGAAAGAATACCCTATGGTGTAAGCCATAACAGGTCAAAACCGATGAAATTATGTTGAACCGCACGTTGGTGGTTAGACATATAGTTTTAGGAAGAATACACTATGATGTAAGCCAAACAGGTCAAAACAGATGAAAGTATGTTGAACCACACGCTGGTGGTTAGACATAGAGTTTTAAAAAGAATACCCTATGGTGTAAGCCATAACGGGTCAAAACGGATGAAATTATGTTGAACGGCATGTTGGTGTTAAAACATAGAGTTTTGAAAAGAATACCCCTATGGCTTAAGCCATAATGGCTCAAATAAGTAAAATAACAATTAGATCGCGTATTAGTGATTAAACAAGGAAGTTTTGAAATAAGACTGTGATGTAATGACAAGTCAAATGGGTAAGATGATAAGTATGCACCTTTTGGCAATAAACAATACATGATTACTTTGAAATTCATAAAGAGTAAGCCAAGAATGGGTCAAATGGACAACTGGGTCAAACTGGTTAAATGGTGATGTTGTCACCATTTGAATATTATATTTAATGCTTTGTCTTGTTAAGTCTTATACTTACAGGTAAACAGCAAGGTATTGATAACGGGTAAATGTTTTGACCCACGCCAGGTATGTGTAATGGATTATACTTTCCGTAAGGGGTTGTGGCCCTATTAAAGATGGTTAGGTTGGGTTAGATTTCGACAATAGACTAACTCATGTGAGGTATAACTAGTATTCGGGTAAAATGGCCCTTCGAGCCAAGGATATGCCCATGACGCGAAAATATGATTAAATGAATTTCAATATACTAAACCATTGGAAATCTTTATGCCCTTGCGGACATAATTAATCTTGATGGGATAACGAACTAAACGTAATCACTAGTTTTCATCTAAACTCTTAAAAGTTCGCCGGTTTGGAAAAAAGGGCTTAAATTTGACTAAAATGCCATCGGATAATGGGTTTGGGTAAACTACCTCCAAGGGTAGATTAGATAAGGATTCCTATATTCGAATGATGTTTCCGGTAATTAGATATGAGAGACTTGAACAAAAAAGACTTATAATCTTATAATGCGTTGTTTAGGTAAAGCGTAGTACAGGAAGGTATTATGGGATCGTTAAGGTTTTGCATAAAGTAACCAACCATAAATGAGGTTGTGGTTGGAATAAACAATGAAAAACTTGGTATGAAAGTAGGGGGCGCGAACTAAAATGCATAATGCCTCTGAACGGGTCGGTTGGGTAATAAACTTCAAACTAAATAGTAGGAGAAAAACTAAAGGAATATGGGCCCGAGTAGTGGGTTATAGTTCAACTGGATAGTAGAAGAATAATTCTCTAAAGAATAAAACTGAGTCTGGACCGAATTGGATGTGAATTGGATTGTAGAGGAATAATCCTCTAAATAATAGAAATTGGATCCGGACCGAATTGGATATGGATTGCCCCTAAGCGACGCGCGAGGGCACCTTGTTTCAGCAAAACTGTTTTCTTTGTTATTTTTAAACGAGTTTGACCATTTAACTTAAGAACTAATTGTTTTTTGTGTTTATAATAGGCTTTTGCAACGGCGGGGAACAGACGGACGACCAAGCATGAGAAAAAACGAACACTCCTAAACTGATATCACTTTGGAGACGTTCATGGGAAGGTTGAAGCATGATCATGCACGACAGAGTTTTTGAGTTTAAAACTTTAAAATCACTAAATTGTAAATTGAGTGTATTTATAACAATCCTCCTAGAACCCTTAACGTAACCCTAAATATCCTAAAATATATCCCATATGCGAGAAACGGACCCAGAATACCTTAATATTTACAAAAATCAAGAAAAACAAAATCTGGGAGCCGCTCGCGGGGCGCTGCTCCCTTAACTCTATATGTCGCGGGCTGCGACTAGCCTTGCTTTTTCCACACTGCATAGAGCCACGTGTCCGGTGACTAGGCAAGGCTAGGTTCGCTGACTAGCCGAGCCTAAGACCTAGTCTACTCTCTCGTGGGCTGCGAGAGAGTTAGAGGAGTGCTTCGCAGTCCGCGAGCCGCCATACTCCAGGCCTATAAGTAGAGGTCGACGAGTTCATTTGCAATTCTTTCAAAAATCGAATTCTCTCTCAACTTTCTAATAGTTATTATTATACCCGGGATATTATACCCCTATAAAGCGAAGCTCTGCCTCGTTGTAAGTATTATAACCCTGTTGTTACCCTACACGATCGATCTAGGGCTCTGATGTGTGTAAAATGCAACATATAAATTACATCAAATGAGGCATGAAACTAACCATTTTTAAGTACTAATGTTGGAAAAAGAGTGTTTTTGTCTTCCTTTTGTATTTTCAAGATTAAATGAGCTCAAATTAACAAAAGAAGCAAAAAGACAGCTAAATCTAACATAAATACAAGAAAAGGAACATAAGTGGATTGCCCGACCCCTCAACAGCATCCTCCCAAGCAAAACCGAGAAGGCAGAAGACTGAACACGCCTCGTGCTCAGCCAACACGGGGTCGTGCCCAAGAAGCAGCAGAAAAGACAAACCTATAGAAGCTTCTATTGCCCACCACGGGGTCGTGCCCAGTGAACACGGGGGCGTGGCGAAAGTACTGCAGGCGCATTAATTGTAATTACGAATTACAATTAATGAAGAGAGAGAATGTCAGACAGGCACGGGGTCGTGCCCAGCGGACACGGGGCCGTGCCCAGCCTTCTGTTCAGCCTATAAATAGGAGTGCTTGGTTTCATTGCAACTCATCCCTTGGCACACCACCTCTCTCACACTTCATCCACCACCCACCACCACCATAACACCATCATCCACCACCATCATCCATTGTCCATCATAGAGTGTGTGAGTCGTCTCGGGATCCAAGATTGATCGTAAGAGTTCTTGACAATCAAGGCCATGTTTGCCTAAGTCTCTTACTTCACTTGGTGAAGACAAGTGTTTAGTATAATACTTTTTATTTTTAACCTTGCACTTTTTAATTGGTTTTGTATTAATGACTTTAATAACTAGTTGCTTATGTTGAAGGTGATTCTTCCTTATCGTTTGTCCGTGGTGTCTTGGCATTATTTTACTGTCTATACAAAATAATAGATTTTCACCATTCATATCTCCACAGTCTATATGGAGGTATGTTGACTACCTGGTCGGGGGTTAAGGGAACGGTTTGGTAAGGGTCTTGCCCTTGTTCAGCGTTTAGAGGTCCTGCAAGGTACCTGGGTCAAATTTAGTAGGATCTCCTTCAATACCCATAGGTATTGGATGGCGGGGATCCAAACTCTTTGACCCCCTCATAAGTTAACTACTATTAATACTATAACCCGGCTGACTCAGACTACTTAGTCGAGGGTAACGTCACCTCCAAAAGAGAGGCCTACCATAATTTGCATTAATAACTTAATTCATTATCTTTCAATAATCCGACCCTTTAGGATTGTATCCTTGCTGACTCAACTACTGGGTTGAGGGTAACGTCGCCTTCAAAAGAGGGGCCTACTACAATAACTAAGATAATCTCTTAAACAAGTGCAAAAGTGCGAAAATAATCAAAGGTTATACTAATACACGAGTCAGATCCAAGTGATTCATCTTGTCTATCTGTTTTTATTTTTATTTTATTTTTCAGCATTTAGTTAGTTTTATTTTCTTAGTTTAAAAATCTTTTCTAACATTTTAATTTGGTTAGACGTTGAGGATAAACCGGTATTAAAAGCTCTTGTGTCCTTGGACGGCCTCGGTATCTTACCAACACTATACTACGTCCACGATGGGTGCACTTGCCCATATGTGTGTTTAGTGTTAGTGAATATCGTGTTTTATAAATTTAAAACTTGGCTAAAAGTGTAAAAAGGGCTAAAAATATACATCTAAAATATATATACACTGACACGCATCAGGCTCCGTAACGCATGTCAAGGCTCTGCCTGACTCAGTCGTTGGAGTTCTGTCTCGTGTTACACCCGATTAATCTAGGACTCCGTAATGCATGTCAAGGCTCTGCCTGACTCAGTCATTGGAAACTGTCTCGAGTTGTACGGATAATGTGATTTGGGTTATTTTACTAACACTTGTGCATTGTTTAATTTTAATAGATAATAACCAGGAGAATCACCAGGAAGCTATAATAGTATCACCTAAGTCAACAATGTGAGTACATTTCTCTTTTATAAACACTTTTTGTGAGTCAAAATGTTTTACCAAAAGCTCAAATGCTTTCAAATACAATTACATTGATTAAGTATTTGTAATTCTACAATTGTTGCTAGTATTATGGGGTTTGTATACAGTACTTGATAACCTTCACAATTGGGCATGGGTATCCAATGTGTGATATGACCATAGTCACATATGTCCATGAACGGCTCCGATTGCCAAAGCACCATATCGATTAGCACCAACGGAGATGCAGGAACTGAAGAAACAATTGGACGAACTTCTTGACAAATGTTTTATACAACCAAGTTCATCACCATGGGGAGCACCGGTGTTGTTTGTTAAGAAGAAAGACGGATCAATGCGTATGTGCATTGATTACCAAGAATTGAACAAAGTTACGATTAAGAATCGGTACCCACTACCGAGAATCATTGACCTGTTCTATCAACTTCAAGGAGCTCAATTCTTTTCTAAGATCGATTTACGCTCCGGATATCATCAACTGAAAGTACAGGAAGAGAACATTCCTAAAACTACTTTCAGAACTAGGTACGGTCATTATGAATTTACCGTCATGCCATTTGGTTTAACCAATGCCCCAGCCGCATTTATGGACATGATGAATAGGATATGTAAACCATACCTGGATAAATTCATAATTGTTTTTATAGATGATATTCTAATTTACTCTAAGAGTAAAGAGGAACATGCAGCGCATCTGCATACATTTCTAACGTTATTGAGAAAAGAAAAGCTTTATGCTAAATTCTCAAGATGTGAATTTTGGTTATAAGAAGTGCAATTCCTTAGACATCTGGTTAATCATGAAGGAATTCATGTGGATCCCACAAAGATCGAGGCGATTACTAAGTGGAAATGAGTCGCCAACTGAAGTACGAAGTTTCCTTGGACTGGCAGGATATTATAGACGGTTTATCCAAGATTTCTCTAGAATAGCCATTCCAATAACCAAACTGACCTGCAAATCAGTTAAGTTTGAATGGGGACCAAAACAGGAATAAGCCTTTTAAGATTCTTAAGCAAAGGTTAACCAATGCACCCATACTCGCATTACCAGAAGGAACTAAAGACTTTATAGTCTATTGTGATGCGTCTAAGTTAGGGTATGGATGTGTGTTGATGCAACGTCAAAAGGTTATAGCTTATGTTTCTAGACAACTTAAGAAACATGAAGAGAATTACACAACCCATGATCTAGAGTTAGGAGCCATAGTTTTTGCCCTTAAGATTTGGAGACACTATTTGTATGGAAATAAATTTGTTGTCTTCACAGATCATAAGAGTTTAAGATATATTTTTGGGCAAAAAGAATTAAATATGAGACAGAGACGTTGGATGGAAATTCTTACTGATTATGATTGTGATATTCAGTACCATGCTGGGAAAGCTAATATAGTAGCTGACGCTTTAAGTTGAAAGTATCATGAAAAGCCGAAACGAGTACGTTCTCTCAGATTAAATCTACAAGTAGATTTAAATGATCAAATTAGAGAGGTATAGGAAACAACATTCAAGGACGATGTTGAAGGTTTAAAAGGAATGATTAAAAATTAGAATAAGGAACAGATAGAATTTGGAAATTCCATAAGAAAAGGATTTGGATACCTAAACAAGGAAACCTACGCCACAGAATTCTAGAAGAAGCTCATAAGTCTAAGTATACGATACATCCCGGAAGTGATAAGATGTATCAAGATATAAGAAAGAATTTCTTGTGGATAGGAATGAAAAAGGATATAGCAAACTATGTTGCTAAATGTCTAACCTGTTCACAAGTTAAAGCTGAGCATCAGAAACCCTCAGGATTATTGCAGCAATTAGAGATGCCAATATGGAAATGGGAATTGATAACAATGGACTTTGTTACCAAATTATCCAAGACAAGAAAAGGTAGTGATACAATCTGGGTGATTGTAGACAGATTAACCAAATCTGCTCATTTCCTACCAATGAAGGAAACTTTCAGTATGGAACAGTTAGCCAAGCTCTATGTAAATGAAATAGTTTCATTACATGGAATTTCTTTATCTATTGTATCTAATAGAGATAGTCGTTTTACTTCTCATTTTTGCACAACTAAAAAGCAATGGGAACCAGGTTGAATCTAAGCACAGCTTATCATCCACAAACAGACGGACAAAGCGAAAGGACAATACAAACAATGGAAGATATGCTTAGAGCCTGTGTAATTGATTTCGGAGAAAATTGGGACAATCATTTAACATTAATAGAATTTTCCTATAATAACAACTATCATACTAGCATTAATGCTGCACCTTTTGAAGCACTTTATGGACGAAAGTGCTGAACTCCGGTCTGTTGGGCAAAAATTGGAGAAAAACAATTATCTGGACCAAAGATAGTGCAAGAAACAACAGATAAGATAATTCAAGTCTAGGAGAGACTAAAAGCAACACGAGATCGTCAATAGAATTATGCAGATAACAGACGAAAACCTTTAGAATTTCAAGTAGGAGATAAGGTATGTTTCTCCATGGAAAGGTGTAGTCGGATTCGTTAAATAAGGAAAGCTAAGCCACAGGTATGTTGGACCTTTTGAGATTATTAGAAGAATAGGACCCGTAGCCTATCAACTACAACTGCCAGAGGAAATGACAGGAATACATGATGTGTTTCATGTATGTAATCTCAAGAAATGCTTAGCAGACGAATCACTAATGATACATCTTAAGGACATAGAGGTAAATGAGAAACTTAAGTTTATCGAGAAACTCATTCAGATTGAAGATAGAAAGATCAAGAATCTCAAACACAAGAGACTAGTTCTGGTAAAGTAAAATGGGATTCCAAGAGAGGACCAGAATACACTTGGGAACTCGAATCAGAAATTCAAAAGAAATACCCACAACTGTTCCAGTAGACCTCAAGGACGAGATCTAAAACAAGTTGGAGAGGATATAACAACCCTCCTAGAACCCTTAACGTAACCCTAAATGTCCTAAAATATACCCTGTATGCGAGAAACTGGCCCAAATACCTTAATGTTTAAAAAACTCAAGAAAAACAAAATTTGGGAGCCGCTCGCTAGGCGCGACTCCCTTAGCTCTATGTGTCGCGGGCCGCGACTGGCCTTGCTTATTCGACACTGCATAGAGCCACGTGTCCGGTGACTCGGCAAGGCTAGGTTCGCTAACTAGCCGAGCTTAAGACCTAGTCTACTCTCTCGCGGGCCGCGAATGAGTTAGAGGTGTGCTTCACGGGCCGCGAGCCGCCATACTCCAAGCCTATAAATATAGGTCGACGAGTTCATTTGCAATTCGTTCAAAAATCGAATTCTCTCTCAACTTTCTGATAGTTATTATTATACCCGAGATATTATACCCCTATAAAGCGAAGCTTTGCCTCGTTGTAAGTATTATAACCCTGTTGTTACCCTACACGATCGATCTAGGGCTCCGTAACGCATGTCAAGGCTCTGCCTGACTCCGTCATTGGAGTTCTGTCTCGTGTTACACCCGATTGATCTAGGACTCCGTAATGCATGTTAAGGCTCTGTCTGACTCAATCATTGGAGTTCTGTCTCGAGTTGTACGGTTAATGTGATTTGGGTTATTTTACTAACAGTTGTGCATTGTTTAATTTTAATAGATAATAACCAGGAGAATCACCAGGAAACTATAATAGTATCACCTAAGTCAACAAATAAAGTTTGGGAATAATCCAAGCAATGTAAAATGCTACAATTTTCTAAGGGGTATGCCGTTTAGGAAAGTCAAAGTGCTTGGCAATTAGTCACGCCCTTTAGATTGTAGGTTTATATAACCCACACGCAAATCATTGTAATATACTTATACGATCAATTATCAAGGGTTAGAATCAAATACAAAGTCTTCTAAAAATAAGAATTCATAAAAAGAGTATCAAACGGACTCCGATTTACCTTACGCACTCGAACCGTCTCATCGAACTCTACAATATGAGATTTTAGGTTTTTGCTTTAGGAAGTTTGGCTTGTATATTTTAGAATTTTTGTTTAGATCATTGTGTCTTTTTATTTATTATTGTATATTTTCTAAATTTGCATCATTGTGCCTTTTTTACGACTCATTGTGTCTTTTTTCATCAACATTATGTTATATTTTTTGGCATTGTTTTATATTTTGCTCAATATTATGTTATATTTTACGATTCATTATGTCTTTGTACACTTCTTCTCCTAATGAGGTTTTAGGTTTTCGCTTTTGGAAGTTTAGCTTGTATATTTTAGAATTTTTGTTTAAATTATTGTGTCTTTTTATTTATCATTGTATGTTTTCTAAATTTGCATCATTTTGTCTTTTTTACGACTCATTCTGTCTTTTTTTCATCAACATTATGTTATATTTTTTAGAATTGTTTTATATTTTGCTCAATATTATGTTATATTGTCTTTGTACACTTTTTTCTTTTGAGGAGACTTTGCCCAGTTATCAAAGTCCATTATTTGTCTTTCATTGTGATTCAATAGAGATCTTGAGCAACACAACCAAATAAACTTGCATAAACATTACTCATAAACCTGTAACTTGCACATCCTATTTATTCTAAACAAAAAACCAATCACTTTTAACTCTTAACTGGATAACCACGAAATACTTTTAAATAACTAAGTAAACTTTCAACCTAATCCAAACTTGGTAGATAACTCAAACCATGAAACAAAATTAATTTAAATGAAACTTTCACTTTCACTTAATTAAGCGCTTACACTTTACATTTTAGGATTAACACTTTCAATTTGTATGAACTAAATGATTAGAGATGTACGTAGTGTGACAAAAAAAGCCAACGACTTGGTTAGCTATTGCATTACCAGTGTCATAATAAAAAAAATTCTCCAAATAATGTCACATGTCATTCTCTCGTTCAACTTTAAAAATTTTATTTATATTTGTTTATTAAGTTTCTTTTAATATTAATATTAATTAATAACCAATATATAGATATCACTTATTTTTATCTAAAATTAATAAGTTCAATTTTGCAATTTAGACCCTTTGTTTTTTTACTTTTAACTCAAAGTTTTTTAACTTTTGCAATTTAATCTCAACTTTTTTTATTTTCAATTTTGGTCCACCATACTTTTCATTTTTCCCAAGTTTTTTGTTTCATTCTAAATTTTGTGAGTTAACGCACTGCAACGTGTGTGTGGGGTTCAACATTTTTTTCGTATATTTTTTTCCCGTTTGACTGGTCCGTCGTGTCAAATCTATTTTTATGCGTTTGACAAGTTCGTCCAACACGCGTGTACTGGATGGACTTAGTTATTTTTTCTATGTTTTAAGTTTCGATTTATTTTCTCAACAACTATCATGCGCGATTCAAAGATTTTACGTGTGTTTTTCTTTTCCCGTTTTTATTTATTTATTTTTTTTTGAGCTTTTCCGGTGTTGGTTGTCGCTGACAATGGTATAATATTACTAATACTTAACACAGTTTTATAACAAGAGGTGCAATGGAGAGGCTTAATACTAGTAAAAAAAATAAAATAAAAAAAGTTAGACTTGTAGTACCTAACCAAAAGTGGTTTTTGCATTTGACGATTTATGTTTGTATATGTGCAAGGGGAAAAGGAAAAATGATAAATATCGTTAAAAAAAACTAGTATATTTTTCTGTTTTATTCTATAAATAATCCCTCCACTTTCTTTTCTAATATCAAAGTCCCTCAACTTAATAATTTTGAACATAATTATAAAGTTTTTCCTAAGAAAAATCATTATAAATTTGGTCCTTATAAGAATGAAACAAAGAAAGCCACTGGCCATTCTGGCGAGCAAAGCACCTTGTCTCGGGCTCGGCTGGTTATAAACAAAACTAGTTTGAGCCACTTCGAGCGAGTTTTTAGACCTTTTTCAAAAGTGGTTATTTTTACGACCTTTTTTAAAAGTATTTATTTTTAATATAATTTATTCTATCTTTTTTTTTTGTTTATTTGTATTTTTATAATGAGGGCATTAATTATTGAGAAAACAAGTAAAAGTTAAAATACATTATATGTAACTGATCATAAATATAAAATACCTACTTTGTAATAAAATTTTATTATTATAGAGAAAGTTCACAGTTATGTTCAAAATTACTAAGTACTTCAATATGCAAATAAAAAAAAAAAAGTAGAGGGACTTTTATAAAGAAAAAGATAAACTTTGTTTTTTTATGGTAATTGCCCAAAGTTAAACTAAGAACTAATTTTTTCCTAAAAACGATTTTCAAGGACTTCGATACTAGCTCAAATGAACTTTGATGAAACTCATTCCAACAAGCTTCGAGTGAGCCGTAAACTTTTTGACCAACATAATCACCATCTAACTTTTCACTCCCAACATCTTCTCACAACACACCTTTTTTACTAACCATCACACCACTTACGGTTCAAGGCATAATAAAAGATTGCGGTTCAAGGCATAATAAGAATAGCGTGTTGGAGTATTTGGAGGGTTAGGAATAATTTGGTGTTCTCAAATAAACCGGTGAGAATAGATAGCATCACTAGCGAGATTAAGGCGTCGAGTTTTCTGTGGTGGTCGAATAGATCTAAGTTTAAAGGTATAGAGTGGAGGGATTGGTGTGCGTTTGTAAATATGTAATAGTTGTGGTTTTTTGGTTGTAGTTGTTTCGGTCGGCCCGGTTTGGGCCGGCTAGTTTGTGAATGAAGTTTACCTTTCAAAAAAAAAACACCACTTACGGTGCGCCTACCTAACATTTGATCAAGATTGATTGGTTGGAAAAGAAAGCGGCCTCTAGCCTTTTATCGAGTGAAGAAAAGAGATCTAGGATCGATCTTCGGCTTCAAGTTAGTAAATTGGAATCTAAGAAGTCGGCGGATCTTTTCCAGAAAGCCAGAATTAATTGGCTGCGATTTGGTGATGATAACACCAGATTCTTCCATAAAGCGATCTCAATTAACTTGGCCAGAAACAGAATTAATTGCTTGTCGTTTAATGGCTCTTTAGTTTCAGATCCGATGGTGCTAAAGGAGGCCATTAGAGGCTGGTTTAAAAAGCAATTTGCTGAGCCCATAAGAAGAAGGGCCGATTTCGATAATGTTGGTCTTCCCCGTGTTTCTGATCATTTGGGCCAAGCTCTTTGTGAAGGGTTCTCGGAATCTGAAGTCTTTTTAGCTATTAAGTGTTGTGATGGTAGTAAGTCTCCGGGGCCGGATAGATTTTCCCTTAAATTCTTCATTTTTTTCTGGGGAAAGGTTAAACCGTGGATATTGGGTATGATGAGCGAGTTTCATTCTTCGGGCACTATTAGCAAAGGATGTAATTCCTCCTTTGTTGCTTTAATCCCTAAAAGTAGTGATCCGATTGAGCTGGCCAATTTTCGCCCCATTTCTCTTGTCGGATCGCTGTACAAAATCATAGCTAAGGTGTTGGCCAACCGTTTGAAGCCGGTGATCAATAACTTAGTGTCTTATACTCAATCGGCTTTTGTGGGAGATCGTTATATTCTCGATGAGCCTCTTATTGTGGGAGAAACGGTGGCGTGGGCGAAGAAGTCGAAAAAGAAACTTTTAATTTTTAAAGTGGATTTTGCTTAGGCATATGACACTTTAAATTGGACATTTCTGCTTAGGATGATGGAAAAGATGAATTTCCCTCAGAAATGGAAATGGATTGGCTGGATTAAAGGATGTTTACAATCGGGTATGGGCTTTATTTTGGTGAATGGTTCGCCTACCGCGGAATTCAAGTTTAAAAGAGGATTAAGGCAAGGTGATCCCCTCTCCCCGTTCCTTTTTGTCATAGCTATGGAGATTATCCCTTTGCTTTTGAACAGGGCATGCAGTCAGGGTTTGTTTCATGGGTGCCAGCTCCCTAACGGCGGTCCCTATATTTCTCACCTCTGTTATGCAGATGATGTTCTGTTTATAGGGGAATGGTCGGAACTAAACATTCTAGCTTTAAATCGGTTATTGAGATGGCTCAGTCTTGTCACTGGTCTTAAAGTCAATCGAAATAAAAGCAAATTATATGGGACTAACGTCCCAGACTCGGAGGTTGCCTATTTTGCTTCTTTGGTGAAGTGCGAAGCTGGTTGTCTTCCCTTTATGTAGTATTCCTATTGGGGTGAATATGAAACGTGCTAAGTACTGGAAACTGGTGTTGGAGAGGTTTTCGGCTAAGCTTTCTAAGTGGAAAGCTAATCATCTTTCCTTTACAGGTCGTATGACTCTTGCAAAATCGGTTCTTGGCAGCCTTCCCTCGTATTTCTTATCCCTATTTGCAGCCCTGAAGTTCATTATTCATAGGTTGGAGAAGATCGGAAGGGGCTTTGTATGGAGTAAGTCGAGTTCGAGTCACAAGATGAGATGGATCCGTTGGGAGTTTATCATGAAAGCTAAAAAGAGGGGAGGTATGGGTCTCGGGGCCATTCAAAATTTCAACTGGGCTATGCTTGCTAAGTGGTGGTGGAGGTATAACTCGGATCCTAATCAACTTTGGGCCCAAGTGATTGGAGCGATTCATAGAGGGAATGCTAGTGTTATCCCGCCGGATATCCCGGTGAAGAAGTCTTTTTCAGGAATCTGGAAAGATATTGGCTCGGTGGCTTCGTCGTTGGCTAAAGTGGGTATCAATATTAAGGACTTTCTGATCCGAGATGGTGTCTCTTGGAAGTGGCGGTCGGTAACTAATGGAGCCTTTTCTATTAATCAGGTTCGATTGGATATAGAGTCTTTTAATGGGGTAGTTGATAACAATCAGTTGGTTTTTTATTATCCTTCTAAAGTGAACTACCTCCTGTGGAGAGGGATGTTGGGCAAGGTTGCTTCTAGAGTGGGTTTGAGCCGTGGGGAGTTCATATAGCAGATGTCTCTTGTCCGCGATGTGGCATGTGCGAAGAGGAACCAGACCATATTTTTGTTAACTGCCTTTGGGCAAGAAGCATATGGTGGAATATTATAGTCTGGATGAGTATATTTTTCCTGCCGATGTTCACTCTTTGGAGGAGCTTATTTCTTTTCTTCTTAGTCGGCCGGGTGGGAGAAGATGGAAAAGGATTGTTTACATGGTCACTTTGGAAACGGTTTGGAGGATTTGGAAGGCGAGAAATGAGATGATTTTTGAAGCCCGCTTCATTCCGGTTCAGGCTACTGTGGAGTTAATCAAAAGGACGCCTTTTTATGGATGGGGAATCGCTCAAAGCTTCAAGATCTGGATTTGGGTCAAATGGAAGTCTTTCGATATTTTGGACCTCTTGTAATCTTTTCTTTTGTTCCCTGTCTGTTGATTTTGGTCATTTTTCGTTTTTGTATCCTCAGCTTTTTGTTGGCTCTTTATATATATATAAAGTGATTTTGCCGTTAAAAAAAAGCATAACATGCAAATTCTAATAAATTTGTGTGTATTTAATTACTATATGATTTTTATTCAATATTACAATTAAAACAATCTATTGTATATTATATTCTTATTTATTTTATAGAGTGAATTTCAAGTTTTGTCCTTTATCTTTAGGCCACTTTGCAAGTTTTGTCCTTTATGTTTAAATTTGACGAGTTTTGTCCTTTATGTTTAAAAATCAAGCACGTTTTACCCTTTATGTTTAAAAATCAAACACATTTTGTCCTTTATGTTTAAAAAATCAAGCACGTTTTGTCCTTAAAAATAAATCATAAAGGACAAAACGTGCTTGATTTTTAAACATAAAGGACAAAACTCGTCAAATTTAAACAAAAAGGACAAAACTTGCAAAGTGGCCTAAAGATAAAGGACAAAACTTGAAATTCACTCTATTTTATATTTTTAATAAGTTTTTTTTTTTTTGGGTAAAGTATTTTTAATAAATTATAAGCTAGGTAAAGTGTGTAAAGAAATAGAAGTAGAAAGTTTGTGAATTGGTTTCTACAAAAAAAAAAAAAAAAAACAGTAGGATTTCTGTGTTTTGCAACAGATTTTCGATCAGTATCAGTTTGGATCACTACATTAGCGGTTTGGTTTGTTACGGTATCGGTATGAGATAGATATTCAGTATGGTAACCGAAAGATATAACCTTGATGGGAAATCAACACATGTTTTACATCAATCGAAAACTAATAAACAAATACAAGTACTAATACCAATGTTATGTGGCATTTATCAACTCTATTCGCTACTTACGTTACCGCATCGGCACTCACTATAGCGTATATACTGCCTCATCGAGGCAACCATAAAAAATGAATATGGTACTGACGTTGTTTGGACGATTTCGAAAAAAGAAAATGTCCCAACTATATTTCGAATTGTAGATAAAAAAATATGCTTGAGACAACTATGTATTTAAAACTATAAAATATTATATTATATTACTAAGTTAGTCATGCTTACAAGAACGTAAAAACAATTATGATAGTGGTGCTTATATTCTTCGTACGCTATTAGCCTCTTTTTGAAAATAAACTATATTGGGCGTTATCGCATATAAAAATAAGCATGTAATAACGGTATATTTGAAATCTATAAGGTTTTAAATTATATTACTAATATAATGAAATGGGTAAGCACCTTTTAATATCATGTACGTTTGTGCTTCGATCACTTTTACGTTACAATTTGCAACTTGGTTTCGAGTAAAATTTATATATAAACGTTTATAAAAATAAGCATGTCATAAAACATACTGAAGTTTATAACACAACATATCTTTAAAACTATAAATGATGAACAAACTGTGCTCAAAAGTAATTTATTAGAATTATATAAAAAAAAAGAGAGAAAAGAAAACAAACCCACCTCAATAGGATTTTAGTTAGTATATATAACTAATATTTAAGACTATGCTTCATAGCGGGACTGTTAAACTTAAACTGAACACAAATTAGATGTAAAAACGTTGAACCATGCACGTACAGCGTGTTAACGCGTAAAAGTTAGACCAACACATAAAACATAGAAAATAATAACTAGGTCGACTTACGACCACACATTGCGATTAGGCTCTTAAACCGCAAAGGAAAAAATAACGTAAAAACTTTAAACCATACACGCGTGTTGCAGCATGTTAATTCACAAATTTTAGACTAAAACGTAAATTGACAAATTTATTAAAGGTAAAAAGTATAAAGGAATAAAATTGAAAGTGAAAAAGTGTTATGGTAAAAATTAAAAAATGTGTTTTGACAAAGTTGTAAAAGAAGGAAAGTATAAGGATTAAAAGTGTAACAAAATTGAATTAGTAACGTTTACTCACGAATCAACCTTAGTGATTAATATATAGTTAAGTAGGTTAGAACCTTGTGTATTACACGGGTTGAATAAATGTAATTTTATATACTAAATAAAAAAAATATTTTTAAAAATCTCGTTTATTACATGGGTTGAATAAATGTAATTTTATATACCAAATAATAAACAATATATATTTAAAAATCTCGTTTATTACATGGGTTTAATAAATGTAATTTTATATATTGAATAATAAAAAAAGTTATATTTTTAAAAACTCCGTGTATTACACGAGTTGCATAAATGTAATTTTGTATAATAAAAAATAAAAATGTTATATCTTTAAAAAATCTCACAGTTTGAATGAATCTAATAAAATTTATATCTTTTAAAAACTAACAGATATACTCGATATACGATGGATGGGGTGATTGCGGTGATGATTCTTATAAATGTCACGTAATCATCCATATTTTAGTTGAGAGTTGAACACGAAAATAAAAGTATAGAACCAATAAACATTAAGTAATATTTTTGTTTACCCATTTTAAACATTTTTAAATAGGTTCTACCATTAACTAATTTAGTTTAATAAAATAAATAAATCATTTACATTATATTAATTTATATTTAGCGTACATATTTTGTTAATTTTAGGATAAATAATTTTGAAATCTGATAAATATTTTAAAATGTTATATTATCTCCTATACGAATTGTTTAAATATATATTAAATTTAATTTTATAATTATCTTTTAATTGATATTAATTATCTATAGAAAATATATGACTTCAATGAATAAGATTGTCCTCCTATTGGTTTTGTTGTATTATATAGTATAGATTTTGATTTTGTTATTTTTTATTTATTTTTAAAATTATAATGTTTTTAATTAATATTTTTTCATCTATACCTTTTATAATTTTCTTAACTACCTATTTATTTTATTTTGTATACCAATCAAATGTCAAATCCAATTAGATGTGATCGGCTATGTTTTATTGAGTTTTTTTACTAAAGTGGTGTTGGTGAAAAAAGTATTTACCAAAATAATTTTGTTTCAAAAATATTTACCAAAATAGTGTTTTATCTTATTTTATTAATTTCTCACTCCTAATCTAATTGGATAACATCATTTCAAAACTATTTACCAAAATAGTGTTTTATCTTATTTTATTAATTTCTCACTCCTAATCTAATAGGATAACATCTTTTTATATTAAAGAATCCATGTAAGATAAAATTTAAAAGAACCATACAAAATAAATTTCCAACATATAAAATAAGATACCATTATAATAAGTTGATTGAGACTTATAAAAAGGAAAAAGATTATTGTGAGTCTGTTAATAAAAAATATAATGGCTGATTATCCAAATCAAATTCCAAATTTGAATCAAATTCAAACTATGAATTTCAAACCGACCTATTATTCGATTATTTTCTTTTTGTGTTGATATAAATAATACATATAATTAGTTATTGATTTGTTGTTGCTCATTGTTTTCTAAAACTATAACAAGTGATAAAAAACATTAAAACAAATCAATTTCTTAGAGTTTCGAAAAAAAAATCTTCTAATTTATTTTCAAATGTGAAGTCTCAAAGGTCTTGAAAGTATTTAAAGTTAATCATTTAATTTTTTTAATAAAAAATGATTAAGTCAAATTTTAGTTAATAAAGTGAAGCTAACAAATGAAATTAGGAGTAGAAACCATTAAATAGAGATAAAATACCATTTTAGTAAATACTTTTGAAACAACACTATTATGATAAATATTTTTTCCACCAACACCACTTTAGAAAAAAAACTCATGTTTTATTCAATGGTGGCGGGGCAACTTCATTCATTTACTTTATATTTTATATATATATTCCGATGTAATTTCTTTTTGTCATTTAATTTCTATTTTAATTGATGTAATTTTCTTTTGGAGAGTTAATTAATAACTAAAAAAAATTAAAATAGTATAACTGAAAGGAAAATAGGCATACGGGGCCTGTGTTTTAATTTGTGGATCTATTGTGTCAGAGGGCTCTTTAGTTATGACAAAGTATGCTAAACCTCTTGACATCCACAAATAATTCACACCTTTTAAAGATAATTGTTGGGAAACACAAAACTGAAACAAGAAAAAAAACAAAGAACAAGCAACTAAAAGTAGTTAGAACAGGAATTAAATTCAATAACATCAAAGAACCACAATGAAAAATCAACTACACCTTTGATTGATGGTCTAACCAACAGAAATTAAAACAAAAACGAAAACTGATTAGATGATTATGATGAAAACACAGCTGAGGTATTAACTGGGTTCGCGCTAGAAATTAAACCAACAGAAATTAAAACAAAAATCAACTACACCTTTGTTGGGTATATATGTAACTAGATTTTAAAATAAACGGATATATGTAATTACCCCAGATTATAATAAAGTTAAAAACAAAGAAATAAACACATCCATGGTAACAGATCTTAGTGTTTTTTAACACATCTAGTTTAACATATACTGTGCTCTTATACAAATGAATGAAGTGTGTGGGTTGTTGTTTAGAAATCACATAATGACCTAGCATAGAATTGAATCAAGAAAAGACAGAAATAAATATATACATATAGCTAATTGATCAAGAAAATACCTCTCTTTTGCTTGCGATCTTCTTCTTCAAAATCTCTTGACAATAAGGCTGGAAAGTGTATACACAAACAAAAGGATTAGTGGGGTTTATAAATTATAATAGTAAGAGTAAGTTACATGTTTGGTCCTTGTGGTTTAAACCAAAGTTTGGTTTTAATCTGTGTGCTTATTTTTTGCATTGGCAGTCCTCAAGGTATTTATTTCTTGCATTTCTAGTTCAAATCGCTAATGGAGTTAGTTTTAAATATTAGTTGAAGGGCAATTTAGCTTAAGAGTTAATAACATGGTTGGTCCGTATTATTGCACATGTGCATTACAATTTTTATATATATATATATATATAAAGTAGCGAATTTAATATTAAAAATTGTAAAAAAAATATTTAGTATATTTTTTAGGCTTTTTTAGTTAATTTATTGGTTTTCTCATTTAAAGTAGTTTTTTCATGATCAATCCCCTATATATATATATATATATATATATATATATATATATATAGGACAAAGATCCGTTAGGAACCACCCCTTATTGCGAGAACCGCGAGAACCAGTGTGAACACAAACAGTAATTCCTAAAAAAATCTAAAAAACACCCAAAAAATTTTTTTTTATTTTTTTACTATTTTTTTTGAAAAAATCGCTATATTTTGTTAATAAAAAAATAAAAAAAAAATTTCAAAAAAAAAAAAAAAATTCGAGTACCAGTTATCCATGCACATGTGCATATGTGTCGTTTCTTTGTCAAATTCCGTAATTCATTACAAATAATAGTCAATTGCACTTTCATTTACACTACTACGTATAATACACTATCTTTTACATTACCAATGTTAGAAATGCACATGTGCATCTATATGTATCAACAGGAAATAAGGTGTTTTGGTACACTACTTTCTCTTTCATCTATCATTCCATCCATAATACACAAGCATGCACATGTGCATTTCTGTCATTTCTTTGACAAATTCCGTAATTCATTACATATATTAGACAATTGCACTTTCATTTACACTACCATATGTAATACACTACTTTTTACATTACCAATATTAGAAATGCACATGTGCATTATATGTATCAACATGAAATAAGGTGTTTTGGTACACCACTTTGAATACACTTTCCCTTTCATCTATCATACCATCCATAATACACTACCATTACCTCATACCATCCATAATACAATACCATTACGTCCTACCATCCATAATACAATACCATTAACAATATTTTCACTTTATTACATGTATGTAAACACCATTTATACCATCCAATCAACATATTACATAAAAAATTGACAACTATAACCAAACCATCAACCACTAGATATAACTAACCAAAAAACATGTAGATGGGTCTACTTCTCCATTCAAAATCACAAACTTTTTGTACCAAAACACGTTATATCATGGTTATACCTAATTATGCACATGTGCATTTTGAATATTGGTAATGTAAAAAGTAGTGTATTACTAATGGTATTGTAAATTAAAGTGCAATTGTCTATTCCTGATAATGTATTACCGAATTTGTTGAAGTAATGATACATATGCACATGTGCATGGATAACTGTTACTCGAAAAAAAAAGTTTTTTTTTTTTTTTTTATGGAACGAAATATAGCGATTTTTTGTTAAAAATATTAAAAAAAATAAAAAAAAATTTTCAGTGCTTTTTTGATTTTTTTTAGATTTTATTTTGTGTTCACATTGGTTCTCGCGGTTCTCGCAATAAGGGTGGTTCTCGCATGAACCTTACCCTATATATATATATATATATTACATATGTTGTGAAGCATAGTCAAGCATTTGAGGTAGGATAAATTCATTAACCTCAAGAGTTCATCATTACATAAAATCACCAACATTGCTGATGATTAGGATGGTCATGAATACAATAAGGAAATGCATAAGTAAAACTAACTATTTGCAAAGTGACCAAGTGAGGGGTGGTGGAAGTTTAGTTGTAGAACCAAGGTTCTCAACAATATCATACATAACCTACATGAGTGCTTCCAACATTGTGTGATTGGGGACTTGGTATGGTTTCATTCACTTCATTGTTTTGTAGGTTACTTAGTGAATTACAAGGACAAGAAACAAAGGTATATAAATCTCATGTTTCTGGAAATTAACCACAATCCAAGTCATTCAACATGGAAGCTTGTTGGTGACTTGAATATGTTCCAAAAACAAGTAAAAGAAAGACAAGTATGAAAGTTAAACAAAAATCCCCACTTGGACCTCAAAAATGGTGGTTTACCATACTTGTTTACCTTGGTAAACAAGAGGTAATACTCCTAGAGGTCTCCCAAGTGTAAGGAAGAAGAAAACAAGTAAGAAAGCAAGCTAGAGCTAACTTTTTGGACTTATAACTTTCAACCAAAAGTTGAAAATCTTGGAGATTTGAGTGTGTTTGGAAGTGATTTCGATGGGTTGAAAGAGTTTAGAAGATGTCAGGGGATGGTATTTATAAGTGGGATTAGGGTTTGGGTGTTAAATGAAGATGATTGGGAGTTAGGAGGATGTAATGGTTCAATATCAAACAATTTCACGTTTTTTTGTTGCAGCGACGCTCCATGCAGACAACAAGGAGGTCCATACGGTCAGCATGGTCCGTCAAAATTACAAAAAAAAAAAAAAAAAAACTTTTTTAGTCCTTTTGAGTTGTTTTGTTGGTTATTTTATGCTATAAACTCAATGTTACGCATGTTTTTGGGGTTTTATGGTGTATGTAAGCATGTATAATAATAAAACACGTATGATTGCATTCCGAAGAAAATATAAACTTGATGTATGACTCAGTTTTGGATAAAAAAATACGTATTTTGTGAATGTTTACGTATGTTGCACGTATAATTTGGCAAAAATAATACAAAATACGATTTTCATTATGATCAAGTCTCGAATTACAAGGGATTGAAATGAAAATACGAATTAGATGAACAATGGAAAAGAAGGAAAAATATGGAACATTATATGGTAAGCTCTTGCCATGGCGTGACGATAAGATCAAAGCGTGGAGGACTTGATTTTATAAATGTAGCTACCTTTGGGAATTGACGCCTCACCGAAGGAACCATAGTCACAAGTAATTTAAACCCCTTTAACTATTTTCTTAGCTAATATTAAACTACAACGGTATATACTTTCCCTACTGATGGGGCAATATCGTTGTGGTTTGATCCGACCTTGCATGGTGTTTCCCTGCTGATTTAAAGAAATATGGTCGAGTGTTTGAGGGTCCTTAAAAAAGAACTACACTTTATACATTAACAAATACAGTTTCTCGTCTAACAATCCAGACCTTGTTGTCCATGGTAAGGTTTAGTCAACGAAGCACCAAGAGGTAAACATATGCCAAACACCTTTTTCCTTATTATTGATCACAAACCTTTTTATTTATTTCTTTATATTATTTTTAGCCATTTTTAACTCTTTAGTTTTGGTTTGACTAGTTGTTGACGAAGACTCGATACTAAAAGTTGTTGTATCCTTGGACGACCTCAATATCTAACCATTACTATATTACGCCAACGATGGGTGCACTTCCCAACCTGAATTGTAGTGTGATCATATTTTATTGTGTTTTTATTAATATTAAAACTTGAACTAGTGTATAAAACGGCTAAAAATATACCACTTTTTATATACACGCCACAACACGTCAGATAGTAAATTCTACTTCAAAGGATGCGTTTGTGGTGATATGTTCGGACTCCGCCGAAGGCAGTGAAGTCTCTTGGGTTCGAGAATCTATGTGTTTTATTTCTTGTTACCCATTATTAGTCCCTGAATCATCAGGATCAATAATTTTAATCAATCCAAAGATAAAGACATATGTGAGTAATGAAATCGAGCTATAAGAACAAGAAGAAGAACAAATATGTGTGTATTCAATTCAATCGTCATGGATTACATATCGACATTCGCTGGTTTTGCCATGACTGGGTCTGTGATTACCGTATTGGAGTTGTCGGGAACTTCAATGGGCCTGTGACTGGGTCTGTGATAACCGTATTGGAGTTGTCGGGAACTTCATTCACTGGTTTTGCCATGACTGGGTCTGTGATGACCGTATTGGAGTTGTCGGTAACTAATGAGAAGGTCTGCTGCAACTAGGTGGATTAGTTGAATTATAGCTTGTTCTCAGGAACCGGAAGCTCGGAGGACTTCTGGTAATTTGAAATCTTAGCTTGTTCTTGGAATTGAGGGCTTAGAGGATTTCTATTGTTAAATATAACCGAGTAGTGGAAAAATGGGTTACTATGTGCTTGATGGCAGTTAGAGTATTCGTAAGGCCTTCGACTAAGAAATTGTTGGGCTGTGAAGGCATTGGGGCCTATTTTGATTAGAATTGGGATGCCTACTTTGGATGTCTTGGCGCCTAAGTTGTTAAACCTATTGTTCTATATATACATATATTTTCGGTCTTATATTGTAATCTTTGGCATTTTTCGCTTGATGAAATAATCTAGTTGCAGTACGTGGACGTAGGTCTTCCACTAGGAACAAGCCATGTAAAATATTGTGTCGTGTTTATTATTTTCTATTTATTGCATGTTTAACGTGTGTGCACATGTGTGTTGGTTCCGTTGCGCCACTTAATACATAACAGGGCATGTTCAATGAACCTTATTCTCTCCTAGTTGCCAATGTACTCCATGGTGGTTCTACGGCCAATGCTAACATATACTTCACCACCAACGGATTAATGATGGTACGAGTGGTATCCACCAAATCATGTAAATGATAATCATGATCAATACTTCACTATCAACGAATTAGATACCAAAACCTCTATTTACATCTTTGATTCTAGACATCTAGGTTTCAATCGACTTAGCAAAAGGGGGCAACATAACGACGACTAGATATTTGACGCAATGGGTGTGATGGGCATCGGCCGGAGTTCAGTCACGAAGGGTGCTTCAAATTCACCGAACTGGTGCATGGTGTGGGGGCAACTGGCGTGGGGAGATGTCGATCGGTAATTCACGAGAGATTTGGTAGTTTTTGCCTTTTATCAAATTACACAAATGGACCCTATATTAAGTTTTTGAGCTATAGTCAGACCAAAGCATATAATAAAGTTGAGTCTCTTTCCATTAAAGAAAATTGTTTTAAACGCTATAGTTATACACCACATACCTCACCATCAACAATCCCAAGCCAAAATTACCTACATATAAATTATTATTATTTTTTTTAATTTGAAGCTTAAGAGCCCAAGCCTCTTGCTTTATTTCACGTCTTCTTAAGCAACCCCTGATGGTTATAAAAGTAAACGTAGAAATTATTCGAAAGTTTATATAAAGATACGATACCTTTTAAAAGATTAAAACGTCGTAACGTGTAATCCGTTAAAAACCTCGAAGAATAAAAACCAAGAAAATAGACAATTTGGAAAACCATAAGATGCAAAAGAGAATGAAAAATTTAACGTTGGAATGCTAACACAAACCGTTACGTTGTGTTGGACGTAAACGGACTCAATGGGACAACGAAGTTGATGTTATTCAAAAGTTAAACCTTTTAAAATTTTCAAAACGTTGAAATGTTGAATCGTTAAAAGTAACTCAATGAATATAAAATAAAACAATAAAATAAATCTAGAAAAATTCAAAGAATACGAAACATTCAAATGTTGTGGGTTCAGCTGGTGCATGTGAAAGCGAGTAATTGAGGAAAACAACGTGGGCATTGGCTTGGCAGCTAGCTTAATTTCAAATGCATGCCTTATTTTTTATTCATGCATTATTGAGTCATTGTTTTAATCTTTGAGTCATTGTATAATATATAGAGTAATACGTGTTTTATCCTATTTAGGTTCTACGTCAGTTTTTTTCTATTTTATTCTCCACTTAGGGTATACGGGGTCGATGCGGCAAAGCTTTGCCACGAGGGGAGAGTGCCGCCATTAAAATTTTGCCGTGGGGGAGAAGTTTTGTCGTGAACATTTGCCGCTTGCGGTGAAGGTTTGGGAGAGGGGATAAAGGTGGGGCCCACTAGTATTGAATCAATCATGCCTTTTTGTTTTCTTTTTTTAAATGGTTTGATGAAACCACCTCATTACTCACAACCATTTTCAAAATATTATTAATATTAATTTATATATTTATCATTATATTTTCTCACTCCTTACTCACAACCACTTCCAAAATTAATCACTATAAAGAAGCAACCTAACTATGCATGTATGTGTTGTAATGTAAGCTTTGGGAGTCTTTCAAAAAAAATGGAAATTTTCCTTTTCAACCCTAAAGTTTTAATGTTTGAAAATTTAAATTTAAACTTTTAAAATCTTTGTTTCCTTTTTAACCCTAAAGTTTTAATCTTTAACAATTTACCCTAAAGTTTTATTCTTTGACAATTTAAGTTTAAAATTTTTAATCTTTGTTTCATTTTTAACCCTAAAGTTTTAATCTTTGAAAATTAAACACTATAAAGAAGCAACCTAACTATGCATGTATGTGTTGTAATGTAAGCTTTGGGAGTCTTTAAAAAATGGAAATTATCCATTCTTTGTAACGTAAGCAACCTAATTATCCATGTATGTGTTTAATCTTTGATAATTTAAATTTAAAGTTTTAATCTTTGTTAATTTAACCCTTTTGATTAATTTGAATTTTTACTTTTAATTCAAAAGTTTCCATCTTTCGCGATCTTACCACTTTGATTTTTTTTACTTATGTGTTGTAATCTTGGCTTTGGAGGTTTTCCAAAGAAAAAATTGTGATGCATATGGTTGTTGTAACCTTGGCTTTGAGGTTTTACAAAAAAAAAATTGATATTTTTACTTTTCACCCATAAGTATTTCATAAATTACTTTTAACCCAAAACTATTTGTTTTTTTTTACTTTTAACACAAAATTTTTTATCTTTTGCAATCTATGCTCACAACTTTTTTTACTTTCAACTTAGGTCCTTTATAGTTTTCATCTTCCGCAAATTTTTCGCTTTATGCTTCGTTCTAAATTTTGTGACTTAACACATCGCAACATGCGTCTTTGGTTTAGCGTTTTTACGTTTCGTTATAAATTTTGCGAGTTAACACGACGCAATGTGCGTGTGTGGGTGAACGTTTTTACATCGTCTATTTTTTCCCGTTTGACAGGTTCAACATAACGTGCGCGTCCTAAATCGACTTAGTTATAACTAAAGAATCCCCGCCGCATTGCGGCAGGCCGTAATTCTAGTTATTAGAAAAATTATAAGGAAGAACAACGTTTCCCATATATTTTCTGTTTCCTCCACTCACAACAATTTCTTAAAATACATGTAACTCACAAATATATAGGGAACCATTGTAAATACTCTAATAAAGAGGAATAGTTTCTCTATATAGGTAGGGGCGGACCGACCCATAACCGTGGGTGGACGGGCGCACACTTTCAAAAAAAAAATAGTGTTAAATTTCGTCGAAAACCCCGACCGCACCCCTTGGATTTTTACAACCTTTTCAACCCCCCCCCCCCTAAAAAGTATTTTGAATTTAAAAAAAATAAACACTGATTATTATGAGTATATAAAAGTATATAACACAATTTATATAATTATTTGTTAATGAGTTATTCACTTAATTACTTAACTCAATCTACAATCTAATTTTATTAACCCAACTACCCAAAACCAACCCAAAGATTTTGATCTAAATAAAATAACCCAAACCAACCCACCCATTCAACTTCCAAAAGACGCCCAATGACTCATGACCGAACAAGCTTTTTGGCCTGAAAATTCAAAATTCCGGCAGTTCCGACCATTATTACGCCGGAATTCCGACTTAGAACGACTATCCTTTCTTTATGGATTTTCTTTGTTGTTTTGTGTGGTAATTAGGAGAAAATATGGATGTATAAGAGTTTGATATTTTTATGTTTCTTTGATGTTTTTTGGTTGTTCTAGACTTGTAGTTAATGATTTTGTTGTTTTATTTAAAACTTTGTTTGTTTTATTGATGTTTTCGCGGCAATGAAGAACGTGAAGACGAAGAACGTGAAGACCGACTTACGTAATCGGATTGACGATGAGAATCTAAGTGATAGTTGTATATGTTATATTAGAAAAAGATTAGACACTTCTGGTAAAAAGAAAATAGAGTAATAAGCAGTGTTTCTTCGCCTTATTTTGCACTAGATAGCACACATGTAGCTCCATTTAAATCATTCTGATAAAATCGATTTGAAACCCATTAAGTTCACAAATGGAAGTGGTTAAAAAATGTAAAAAAACTTTGGTGGTTCTATGACAAATTCTGATTCTTCAAGTATTATATCAAACCGATTTTTCAAGACCTAAACAATATGCATTCAGGTAATAAGACTCAGGTGCTAAAGTCTTAACATTTTGTTGAAAGTTTTATAGTTAGACTTTGTTATTATCATGACTACAGATCCATAAATTGAGTATTACTTGGTTTTACTTTTTTATGTAATGCATGATATTTATATCAAGTTCAGGTTAATACGGTTCGGGTTCTGTTAAAAACGCCATCCTTAATTGTAAGATGTTAAAATAGATAATAAAACAAAAGGGGTTATTAGTTAAAATTGCAAATAAAAAAGAGAAGGAAACAATAAAAATTATATAGAGATAAGAATAGAGAATAACTTGGGTGTCTCAGTTAGGTTCGAGAAAATTCGATTTCTATCGAAAACTGTTTAGATAATACTAACTAGGAATTACCCCCCCTGAGTTTTAGGGGCCCTGATCCTGATTCCGATTGTTCTGAAACTTTCAGGGTTTGTGTAGAATTACTTGGGTGTCTCAGTTAGGTTTTCCTATTGAATAAGATAATATAATAAATAATAGTTTTGTCGAGGGTTGTTACATCCTCCCCACCTTAATAAAAATCTCGTCCTCGAGATTTACTGGAAGGGATGTGCTTTATTTCGGACTCCAGCTCCCAAGTGTATTCTGGCTCTCTCTTTGAATTCCACTTGACTTTGACCAACCCAGTCGTTTATGTTTGAGGAATTTGACTTTTCGATCTTCGATAACCAGTGGTTTCTCTATGAATTTTAATTTTTTTCATTTATCTCTATATTTTGAAGAGGTACTACCAGGGATTTGTCTGATAGACATTTCTTGAGATGGGATATATGAAATATATCATGTATTCTAGCTAATTCTTCTGGTAGTTGTAACTGGTAAGCTACTGGTCCTATTCGTTGAATCACAGGGAATGGTCCAACGTATCTCGGACTTAGCTTTCCTTTCTTACCGAATCGTACTATATCTTTCCAAGGAGAAACTTTTAAAAGTACCTTATCTCCTATATGAAATTCTAAAGGTTTATGATGATTATCTGCATAGCTCTTCTGACGATCTCGAGCTGTTTTCAGTCTTTCCTTGATTTGAGTTATTTTGTCAGGGGTTTCTTGTAAAATTTTAGGATCTGATAATTAACTTTCTCCTATTTCTGCTTAACAAACTGGGGTTTTGCACTTGCGTCTGTACAGTGCTTCGAATGGGACAGTTTCGATACTTGAATGATAATTATTGCTATAGGAGAATTCTAATTAAGGTTAAGTGGTTATCCTACTTGAATGGTTATCACACATGCTTGCAGCATGTCTTCCAAGGTTTTGAATGATTCTTTTACTTTGTCCGTCTGTTTGGGGATGATAAGTTGTACTTAAATTTAGTCGTGTTTTCATTGCTATTTGGAAACTTGTTCCAGAAATGAAAAGTGAAACGACTATTTCTGTCCGATACAACGGAGAGTGGAACTCTATGTAAGGATACTGTTTTATTTTTGTACAACTGGGTTAACCTTTCTATGCTAAAGGTTTCTTTCATAGTTTAGAAGATGAGCTGATTTGGGTAAATCGATCCATGATTACTCAAATCGTTTTATTACCTTTTCTGGTTTTGGGTAACTTAGTAACAAAATCTATTGTTAAGAGTTCCTATTTTCATATAGGCATTTCTAATTGTTGGAGTAATCCTAAAGGTTTCTAGTGCTCTGCCTAAACTTGTGAACAGGTGAGACACTTAGATATATGACTGGCCATGTCCATTTTTTTATTCCTATCTACCAAAAGTTATTTCTTAAATCTTGGTATATCTGATTGTTACCTGGGTACATGGTATACCTAGATCTATCTAGAATCTTATTTCTTAATTTACCCTGCTTAGGTACCCAATTGTTTTCTTAGGGAATCTCCAAATTCTTATTAGTTCCTTGTTTTAATTCTTTGGCTTGTCCTTTCATTCCTTCAGCATTGTCTTCGATTACTGTTTCTTGAACTTTCTTTAGTTGCTTCATTAAATCTAACCGTAGATCTTAATCTAAGAGCATGGACTCACTCTTGCTTTTCATGATACTTATGACTTAAAGCATCTGCAACTACATTTGCTTTTCGTCGTGATACTGGATATCACAGTTGTACTCATTTAGGATTTTCATCCATCTTCTTTGCCTAATGTTTAGTTTGTTTTGCCCAAATACGTATCTTTATCTTTTTGTGATCTGTATTTACAGATAATGTCTCTAAATCTTAAGGGCAAAATTATAGTTCCTAGTTCTCAATCATGAGTTAAAATTTTCCTCGTGCTTTTAAGTGCCTGAAGGCATACGCGATTACCTTTTAGCGTTGCATCAACACACATTCTATTCCTAATTTTGAAGTATCACCATATACTTCAGTTTCTTTTGGCAATGCTAAAATTAAAGCACTTGTTAACCTTTGATTAAATATCTTAAGAGCTTCTTCTTGTCTAGGTCCTCACTCAAACTTAACTATTTTACAGATTTAACTTAGTTAAGGGTTTAGTTATCTTGGAACAATCTTAAATAAATTGTTTATAGTATCCAGTTAAACCTAGAAAACTTCGAATTTTTATGGCTGTTTGCGGAACCCTCTATTTAGTAATTGTTTCTGGTTTAGAAGGATTCACATGGATACCTTCGTGATTTTCCACATGACTTAAGAATTGCACTTCCTGTAGCCAGAATTCATACTTCGAGATCTGGGCGTACAATTTTTTTCTTTTTCTTAACAAAGTTAAGAGTGCATGCAAATGCTTACAATGTTCTTTTTGACTGTTGGAATAAATAAGTATGATAACTTATTTTATATACATTAAATGGTTATTATTGTGGTTGGATATTGGTTAGTGCTGCCTTGTTTAAGCATAGATGATCAGTCCATGCCTAACTAAGGCTAGGCTACTCAATATCTGCTCCTGACAATAACCAGGGTATTTAAAATACTGATATATTATCATAAACTTACATTGGAATAGGAGGTGAATTTGTATATCATTACATGAGTATATGATTGTTTTAAGATTACTTTTATTGAATAAATTAATAAGGCAAATTTAATATAAATAATTTTAAATCCGAGATTAGCGAAATCTTCAGATTTTGTGGAGATGTCACCAGAGGGTGATTGTGATTAAAGAAATATTTTAGTGAAATCGAAGGCCAAAAACATGTTATAGTTTCAAGAGAATCAAGGTGCTTATTGGGATTATTTTGAATTTGAATATGATGGCTTAAAATATCATATGGGACCTGGAATTGAATACGAGTTGTGAGCAATTTAACTGGGTTTGAACAAAACGAGTGGTAATAAGGAAGTTCGGACATCTTTATAACAGAAACCATGGAAAATCGAGTTTTGCAAGAAATTCATTGATTTAAAGAGTCATTGTTTTGTAAAACGAGATTTTACTATGCAAAGATCAACTATAGTGAAATGATATTTGAACTTTTGATTAAACAACAATTGGTATAATGTCCTCCTATGGTCTTCCTAATTTGAATGAACCATAAGTACAATGAACATGTGGATTTACCAAGAAATGTAAAAATTTGCTACTATGAAGGAAATCCTCATGGTATGATGCCTATGAGAAGGAGTAGAAACAGGAGAGTTAACTTACTATAGGCAGAAGTCAGAGTTTTAATAATATAAAAACTTTACTTGGATTTCCGTGTGACACTAGTGTGATGTTATTATGGAAGGTCGAAAAAAATAAAATAGAGAATTTACAAAGGTATGTGATTCCTTTTTGCAGTGTGATTTATGGAACGTACCTTAGCGAGATCTGTGTCGTTGGTAGAATGATATGGCAAGAGTGTTTCTTCCTAATTAGTAGTTTTCTACTGACAGAATTAGTATTGGTGTCATCGTGCCCAATTTATACTTTTCAAAGTTCTTGCCTTGGAAAGTCGTGTGTGATATATTTCAACGTCTGTGGACGTATATTTTAAGGTTCATGTGTTTTCTTGTGCGTTAGCACAACTTTATATGTTTCTTACTTGTGCTTTGTAAATTTTTATACTTTCGATGATATCCCTTCTTTAAAGGGTTCTCATTGTATGAGTTACGAGGTAAATGATCAAACAAAATAATGTTTGATATTGGAAAAGAGATTCCTGATAGAGAATTCTAGACACGGATGCTTGTACTTTATTTCAATTTGTCAATCCGTATGGGTTTTTGGAATTTGCTTATAGATATACCTATCTATATAATCACATATTTCACATGCTGAAATAAACATACCATTTATCAGGTCAATGTATTTAACAGATTCATATTTCCAAGAACCACTCAGGTATTTGGTCATGATACTATTTAGGGAAATCTTGTCACTGATTTGACATATCATTTACCCCGTCTTATCCGGTTCGTGCCGGAGCGGTAATCTCAATATGTCCGGTCAAGCTGGAGAGTCTGCTACTTTATACCCAGTTTTGCCGGAGAAAATTTTCTATTTCCCATAAATAGTATCTTTTCAAGAAGTGCCTCTTTTATTAGGGCTTTTATCAAGGAAATTTGTATTCCCATAACATATCTTATTCTAGACCAAATAATATCAATAAGCAAGAATAAATAGCAATTAAGTGCTATTGCCTGCTAACCGTCATACCAGTATCCATTACATTATACTTATATAAGTAATTTACCTTAAAATTTATTTTAAGGCAAAATTCTTAAATTCAAGTCTAAATACCATCCAGAGTGCCATCAGATAATATTAAGTTTCTAATTCTCCGTTTCACTTAGGTATTATTATAATACCTAATTGTGTAAACCAGTGGCTTAGCTTATACTAAGGCATCTTTTCTTATATTCAAGTCTAACTGCTATCAGCTGTGCTACCATTTAATAGAAATTTCCTAACTCTTTTTATTTAAGCTTAAGTATTATTATCACAACACTTATAGGCTTAAAGCAGTGGCTTAGCTCTGATACCACCTTCTGTCACGGCCCCCGACCCACCCTGGACGGAATCGGGTGCCGTGAGCAGTCCCGTGGTACCGGTGATTATTTTTATTTGGAAAAACATTGCAGCGGAAATTTCATCAGGACCGTGAGTTAAGAAAAATATCAGAGTTTAAAAACACCGGATTTTATTTATTAAATAGATGGGATAAACCCATGTTTTACAAAGGTAGCTTTTAATATAAAAACGATATTTCTTAATTTGATTTAATTAATGAAATAAGCCACTTCTTGATGCCTTCGGTGCCGGATCCAATTCTTACTCCGATATATTGTAATTACCTGAAACGTGTTTTAAAAAGGTTTTGTCAGCGGGAAATACTGAGTGAATCATTCTGTTTTCTAAAACGACCCGGGAGTTATAATTCACAGTATTAAGAGCGATTACAATGTTTCTATCAACCAATTATCAAGAATGGGTATTTGTCACTCGATTCATTTCTGTGACTGTGGTCATATCACTATTGGGTCCCGTTGCCCACATAGTGACGGTGTACTCACACAGAGTAATAATAACTCACATAGAGTAATATTCACTCACATAGAGTGATAATAACAGTAATGTGCACAATACCCCACATACCAGCTGTAATTTGGTGATTTACAAAGACTTAATCCCTGTAATTATAACCTTTGAAAAATGATTTGGAGTATTGTAAAACAGTTAATAAAAAGAGAATGACTCACATTATAATCATGCAGATTCCTACGGCCAAAGTTTAGTCTACAGATAAGCCTTGATATATTGCAGATTTATACAAGTAGAGCTTAGCCTATTGAGTTAGCTTTGTAATCTAGTGCACACAACTAGGTAGGTAACTTAATACAGCAGTTACGTCAATTCACGAGATTAAACCTTCACAACGATTAATCAGTGCAATACTCGATAATTCAATCGGATTCACAACGAATAACAGAGCATAGTCCGAATTCGAACAGCACTCTAATATTCAAGTCGAAATCATGACGAATAATCAAAGTACAAGCTCAATTGAGCAGCACCTGGACTATCGTTGGATAGTTATAATCGATCGGACGTTGAATCGTAATAGCGATCGAGTTATTACCCTGATTGCGGCAGCGTTTCGAGGTTTGTGTGTGTTAATTGTGGTAAACAGAGCATAACTCCGTGCCTCAGACGAATTTCTTCGTCGTTCAAACGCAGAATTTCAAGTCCCAACCTCTCCTATTTATAGCTGGAAAATAGTCCCCCTCGCGTGTCACGACAGGGAAACATGGTCCTGGCGCGTGGCGCGAGAGGTCACTTTTGATATGAGGTAGCCACGCGTCTCAGTAGCTTGGGTGAGTCGACGGTTCGAGAAAATTCGATTTCTATCGAAAACTGTTTAGATAATACTAACTAGGAATTACCCCCCCTGAGTTTTAGGGGCCCTGATCCTGATTCCGATTGTTCTGAAACTTTCAGGGTTTGTGTAGAATTACTTGGGTGTCTCAGTTAGGTTTTCCTATTGAATAAGATAATATAATAAATAATAGTTTTGTCGAGGGTTGTTACATCCTCCCCACCTTAATAAAAATCTCGTCCTCGAGATTTACTGGAAGGGATGTGCTTTATTTCGGACTCCAGCTCCCAAGTGTATTCTGGCTCTCTCTTTGAATTCCACTTGACTTTGACCAACCCAGTCGTTTATGTTTGAGGAATTTGACTTTTCGATCTTCGATAACCAGTGGTTTCTCTATGAATTTTAATTTTTTTCATTTATCTCTATATTTTGAAGAGGTACTACCAGGGATTTGTCTGATAGACATTTCTTGAGATGGGATATATGAAATATATCATGTATTCTAGCTAATTCTTCTGGTAGTTGTAACTGGTAAGCTACTGGTCCTATTCGTTGAATCACAGGGAATGGTCCAACGTATCTCGGACTTAGCTTTCCTTTCTTACCGAATCGTACTATATCTTTCCAAGGAGAAACTTTTAAAAGTACCTTATCTCCTATATGAAATTCTAAAGGTTTATGATGATTATCTGCATAGCTCTTCTGACGATCTCGAGCTGTTTTCAGTCTTTCCTTGATTTGAGTTATTTTGTCAGGGGTTTCTTGTAAAATTTTAGGATCTGATAATTAACTTTCTCCTATTTCTGCTTAACAAACTGGGGTTTTGCACTTGCGTCTGTACAGTGCTTCGAATGGGACAGTTTCGATACTTGAATGATAATTATTGCTATAGGAGAATTCTAATTAAGGTTAAGTGGTTATCCTACTTGAATGGTTATCACACATGCTTGCAGCATGTCTTCCAAGGTTTTGAATGATTCTTTTACTTTGTCCGTCTGTTTGGGGATGATAAGTTGTACTTAAATTTAGTCGTGTTTTCATTGCTATTTGGAAACTTGTTCCAGAAATGAAAAGTGAAACGACTATTTCTGTCCGATACAACGGAGAGTGGAACTCTATGTAAGGATACTGTTTTATTTTTGTACAACTGGGTTAACCTTTCTATGCTAAAGGTTTCTTTCATAGTTTAGAAGATGAGCTGATTTGGGTAAATCGATCCATGATTACTCAAATCGTTTTATTACCTTTTCTGGTTTTGGGTAACTTAGTAACAAAATCTATTGTTAAGAGTTCCTATTTTCATATAGGCATTTCTAATTGTTGGAGTAATCCTAAAGGTTTCTAGTGCTCTGCCTAAACTTGTGAACAGGTGAGACACTTAGATATATGACTGGCCATGTCCATTTTTTTATTCCTATCTACCAAAAGTTATTTCTTAAATCTTGGTATATCTGATTGTTACCTGGGTACATGGTATACCTAGATCTATCTAGAATCTTATTTCTTAATTTACCCTGCTTAGGTACCCAATTGTTTTCTTAGGGAATCTCCAAATTCTTATTAGTTCCTTGTTTTAATTCTTTGGCTTGTCCTTTCATTCCTTCAGCATTGTCTTCGATTACTGTTTCTTGAACTTTCTTTAGTTGCTTCATTAAATCTAACCGTAGATCTTAATCTAAGAGCATGGACTCACTCTTGCTTTTCATGATACTTATGACTTAAAGCATCTGCAACTACATTTGCTTTTCGTCGTGATACTGGATATCACAGTTGTACTCATTTAGGATTTTCATCCATCTTCTTTGCCTAATGTTTAGTTTGTTTTGCCCAAATACGTATCTTTATCTTTTTGTGATCTGTATTTACAGATAATGTCTCTAAATCTTAAGGGCAAAATTATAGTTCCTAGTTCTCAATCATGAGTTAAAATTTTCCTCGTGCTTTTAAGTGCCTGAAGGCATACGCGATTACCTTTTAGCGTTGCATCAACACACATTCTATTCCTAATTTTGAAGTATCACCATATACTTCAGTTTCTTTTGGCAATGCTAAAATTAAAGCACTTGTTAACCTTTGATTAAATATCTTAAGAGCTTCTTCTTGTCTAGGTCCTCACTCAAACTTAACTATTTTACAGATTTAACTTAGTTAAGGGTTTAGTTATCTTGGAACAATCTTAAATAAATTGTTTATAGTATCCAGTTAAACCTAGAAAACTTCGAATTTTTATGGCTGTTTGCGGAACCCTCTATTTAGTAATTGTTTCTGGTTTAGAAGGATTCACATGGATACCTTCGTGATTTTCCACATGACTTAAGAATTGCACTTCCTGTAGCCAGAATTCATACTTCGAGATCTGGGCGTACAATTTTTTTCTTTTTCTTAACAAAGTTAAGAGTGCATGCAAATGCTTACAATGTTCTTTTTGACTGTTGGAATAAATAAGTATGATAACTTATTTTATATACATTAAATGGTTATTATTGTGGTTGGATATTGGTTAGTGCTGCCTTGTTTAAGCATAGATGATCAGTCCATGCCTAACTAAGGCTAGGCTACTCAATATCTGCTCCTGACAATAACCAGGGTATTTAAAATACTGATATATTATCATAAACTTACATTGGAATAGGAGGTGAATTTGTATATCATTACATGAGTATATGATTGTTTTAAGATTACTTTTATTGAATAAATTAATAAGGCAAATTTAATATAAATAATTTTAAATCCGAGATTAGCGAAATCTTCAGATTTTGTGGAGATGTCACCAGAGGGTGATTGTGATTAAAGAAATATTTTAGTGAAATCGAAGGCCAAAAACATGTTATAGTTTCAAGAGAATCAAGGTGCTTATTGGGATTATTTTGAATTTGAATATGATGGCTTAAAATATCATATGGGACCTGGAATTGAATACGAGTTGTGAGCAATTTAACTGGGTTTGAACAAAACGAGTGGTAATAAGGAAGTTCGGACATCTTTATAACAGAAACCATGGAAAATCGAGTTTTGCAAGAAATTCATTGATTTAAAGAGTCATTGTTTTGTAAAACGAGATTTTACTATGCAAAGATCAACTATAGTGAAATGATATTTGAACTTTTGATTAAACAACAATTGGTATAATGTCCTCCTATGGTCTTCCTAATTTGAATGAACCATAAGTACAATGAACATGTGGATTTACCAAGAAATGTAAAAATTTGCTACTATGAAGGAAATCCTCATGGTATGATGCCTATGAGAAGGAGTAGAAACAGGAGAGTTAACTTACTATAGGCAGAAGTCAGAGTTTTAATAATATAAAAACTTTACTTGGATTTCCGTGTGATACTAGTGTGATGTTATTATGGAAGGTCGAAAAAAATAAAATAGAGAATTTACAAAGGTATGTGATTCCTTTTTGCAGTGTGATTTATGGAACGTACCTTAGCGAGATCTGTGTCGTTGGTAGAATGATATGGCAAGAGTGTTTCTTCCTAATTAGTAGTTTTCTACTGACAGAATTAGTATTGGTGTCATCGTGCCCAATTTATACTTTTCAAAGTTCTTGCCTTGGAAAGTCGTGTGTGATATATTTCAACGTCTGTGGACGTATATTTTAAGGTTCATGTGTTTTCTTGTGCGTTAGCACAACTTTATATGTTTCTTACTTGTGCTTTGTAAATTTTTATACTTTCGATGATATCCCTTCTTTAAAGGGTTCTCATTGTATGAGTTACGAGGTAAATGATCAAACAAAATAATGTTTGATATTGGAAAAGAGATTCCTGATAGAGAATTCTAGACACGGATGCTTGTACTTTATTTCAATTTGTCAATCCGTATGGGTTTTTGGAATTTGCTTATAGATATACCTATCTATATAATCACATATTTCACATGCTGAAATAAACATACCATTTATCAGGTCAATGTATTTAACAGATTCATATTTCCAAGAACCACTCAGGTATTTGGTCATGATACTATTTAGGGAAATCTTGTCACTGATTTGACATATCATTTACCCCGTCTTATCCGGTTCGTGCCGGAGCGGTAATCTCAATATGTCCGGTCAAGCTGGAGAGTCTGCTACTTTATACCCAGTTTTGCCGGAGAAAATTTTCTATTTCCCATAAATAGTATCTTTTCAAGAAGTGCCTCTTTTATTAGGGCTTTTATCAAGGAAATTTGTATTCCCATAACATATCTTATTCTAGACCAAATAATATCAATAAGCAAGAATAAATAGCAATTAAGTGCTATTGCCTGCTAACCGTCATACCAGTATCCATTACATTATACTTATATAAGTAATTTACCTTAAAATTTATTTTAAGGCAAAATTCTTAAATTCAAGTCTAAATACCATCCAGAGTGCCATCAGATAATATTAAGTTTCTAATTCTCCGTTTCACTTAGGTATTATTATAATACCTAATTGTGTAAACCAGTGGCTTAGCTTATACTAAGGCATCTTTTCTTATATTCAAGTCTAACTGCTATCAGCTGTGCTACCATTTAATAGAAATTTCCTAACTCTTTTTATTTAAGCTTAAGTATTATTATCACAACACTTATAGGCTTAAAGCAGTGGCTTAGCTCTGATACCACCTTCTGTCACGGCCCCCGACCCACCCTGGACGGAATCGGGTGCCGTGAGCAGTCCCGTGGTACCGGTGATTATTTTTATTTGGAAAAACATTGCAGCGGAAATTTCATCAGGACCGTGAGTTAAGAAAAATATCAGAGTTTAAAAACACCGGATTTTATTTATTAAATAGATGGGATAAACCCATGTTTTACAAAGGTAGCTTTTAATATAAAAACGATATTTCTTAATTTGATTTAATTAATGAAATAAGCCACTTCTTGATGCCTTCGGTGCCGGATCCAATTCTTACTCCGATATACTGTAATTACCTGAAACGTGTTTTAAAAAGGTTTTGTCAGCGGGAAATACTGAGTGAATCATTCTGTTTTCTAAAACGACCCGGGAGTTATAATTCACAGTATTAAGAGCGATTACAATGTTTCTATCAACCAATTATCAAGAATGGGTATTTGTCACTCGATTCATTTCTGTGACTGTGGTCATATCACTATTGGGTCCCGTTGCCCACATAGTGACGGTGTACTCACACAGAGTAATAATAACTCACATAGAGTAATATTCACTCAAATAGAGTGATAATAACAGTAATGTGCACAATACCCCACATACCAGTTGTAATTTGGTGATTTACAAAGACTTAATCCCTGTAATTATAACCTTTGAAAAATGATTTGGAGTATTGTAAAACAGTTAATAAAAAGAGAATGACTCACATTATAATCATGCAGATTCCTACGGCCAAAGTTTAGTCTACAGATAAGCCTTGATATATTGCAGATTTATACAGGTAGAGCTTAGCCTATTGAGTTAGCTTTGTAATCTAGTGCACACAACTAGGTAGGTAACTTAATACAGCAGTTACGTCAATTCACGAGATTAAACCTTCACAACGATTAATCAGTGCAATACTCGATAATTCAATCGGATTCACAACGAATAACAGAGCATAGTCCGAATTCGAACAGCACTCTAATATTCAAGTCGAAATCACGACGAATAATCAAAGTACAAGCTCAATTGAGCAGCACCTGGACTATCGTTGGATGGTTATAATCGATCGGACGTTGAATCGTAATAGCGATCGAGTTATTACCCTGATTGCGGCAGCGTTTCGAGGTTTGTGTGTGTTAATTGTGGTAAACAGAGCATAACTCCGTGCCTCAGACGAATTTCTTCGTCGTTCAAACGCAGAATTTCAAGTCCCAACCTCTCCTATTTATAGCTGGAAAATAGTCCCCCTCGCGTGTCACGACAGGGAAACATGGTCCTGGCGCGTGGCGCGAGAGGTCACTTTTGATATGAGGTAGCCACGCGTCTCAGTAGCTTGGGTGAGTCGACGGTTCGAGAAAATTCGATTTCTATCGAAAACTGTTTAGATAATACTAACTAGGAATTACCCCCCCTGAGTTTTAGGGGCCCTGATCCTGATTCCGATTGTTCTGAAACTTTCAGGGTTTGTGTAGAATTACTTGGGTGTCTCAGTTAGGTTTTCCTATTGAATAAGATAATATAATAAATAATAGTTTTGTCGAGGGTTGTTACAAGTGTTTTCAACCACTGTTTTCTTCACAAAACTTTGTTTTAACCCAACAGTGGTTTCAAACATCTGTTTTCATCCATCTGTTGACCAAAGTCAACAAATGTATCAATCACTCTTTTATTTTCAAACATCTGTTCACAACAAACAGTGGTTTCAAAACATAAACAGACCTTTGCCACTATTACAAGCTTTTAAGCTCTCAACCCTTAATATTTATTTGATTAATTTAAATAAAAAACATGGTTAATAATTTTAACAAAACTAATTATATAAAATATAAAAAGTATCAAAAGAGCTAACTATATAAAATATGTCTAAATTATACATTTCATTGTAGATGTGAGTCATTCTAAAGCTATTTGCTCCCTCGCAAAATTAGTATATAAAATACTATATAATAAAGAAAGTTTGAAAAACCAAACACCATTCAGTAAAATACAGCAAAATAATTTCTAATCAATAGGCGAAACAGTAGTTTCAATAAATAATGCTCCTTTCGGACCATTGTAGTTGTCAACATGTTGGAGGTATTTCAAAACTTCATTGCTCAGTTCAACTTCAACCATATCCCCCCAAATGCTTGTTATCAACCACTTGTTGTTTTGAATCATATTGGTCCTTTGGCGCCTATCTACATAATCAATTACACGAGGATTATTGAAAGCAAACACCTTGATCCAGCCTTCTTCTTCTTCATATTTGAGCAAATCAACATTTAGCTCATCATCAGACTTTCCAACGACAATCAAATGCAGCTTCTTTGCAAATGGTCAAAAAATGCCCTTGGCAAGGATTGACTTGCATACTCTCGGGAAAACGAAGTATTATGAAAGTCTCAGAAAGAACATCGAAAGCGACTATGTTCCTCTCACCTGGTGGATACCAATAATTTGAAACCATAAAATATATGGTTTTGCCGGAATAAATCCCGGGAGACCATGAATAACTGCTTGAACCATAATTATTTACACTCAAGAAATTTATTGTTCTCCATGACTCACGACGTCGTGAGTAAACACGAGCAGTAACTACATTATGGTAACATCTGATGTGAAGCACTTTCAGATCATCGGATTCATCAAAATACATTCCACCTGTATCAGAGTTTCGATCATGACTATTATTAAAGTAGTTATCGGACAAAAACTTATAGAGCTTTGTTGTTGGATTCCACGGGATCAGCTCACAGCAAATCTGTTCATTGCAAACTAACAACAACCCATTAAATAACGATAGAATACATAAGAAGGTAGGGTGGACATTGTTAGGAAAACTTATGGTTTTGCTTGTAACAACATCCAAATTCCCACCTAGTATGTTGTCAACGACAATTGACGTGTCTTTAAAGAAGAGTAGTTTCTTTTGTAGTGAATTTACAATTCAGCGAGAATGCATCATCTCAAATGCATGACTTGACAGTTCCCTATGAAAATTTTTAGAAACACATTTGAAACGACCAATAGCTTTTACAGGGGGCCTTGTGAAAATTTCATCAACGATCATTTGAAACCCAATGTTCTCCATTTTATGATCTTTATGTTCTACAATAAAAAATATAACACATAAATATAATTGTATATGTAAATGTTTATAAATAAGAAATAAGGATGTTACTATATATAAATATACCAAAAATTTTAAAAACAAACATCATATTTGTAACTACGAAACCGATCATAATTTTGATGAACATAGTAACTACAATGATATTTAAAAAAAAGAATCTTCGGATTAGATTAAATGAATTGTTGTGGAAGTAAAATTTTAATCAATATTCTTGATTAACTTTACGATTCATAATTTTATTGTAAACTCTCAATAGAATCATAAAAAAGAGACATTTTAACTGATGTCAAGTGAGACTAACTTACTGTTAAAGAATATGATGCGACGATGGTTCAGTTTGTGTCTTGATTTTGCGGTGAACAAAGGGTGTTTGAAAGCCTAAGAGATTGTAATGATATTGATAAACAAAAAACTTTGAAGAAGATTGAGTAGATGGATGAAGGCGATAATGATGAAACAGTTTCCTAGTGTAAGACAAATAAATTTATTTTATATACCCAATGAAGGCGGTAGTGATTGAGTAGATGGTGAGACTAACTAACTGTTAAAGAATATGATGCGATGATGGTTCGGCTTTTAGTGCAAAACATTTCAAAAATAAGTTTTCATGGGGAAACTATAAAATTAAATATCAAGAAACCCAAATGACAATTTTTAAACCTTCAAAAAAAACAAGTTATCATAATTATAATTAACCTTTTCATTTACCATAAGACGCATTTTAAACACTATAAATGATCATTTACCATAAAACGCATTTCAAAACTTCAACAATTGTCTTTTAAAATTTTCATATATGTTGACTTACGGAATATATGTTCAGGCACAATTCAACATCCATATAATCTAAATCAAACTCAGACACAATGAAAATAATGCTTTCATCATGATGCTTTTATAAAGATTGCAATTACATCTAATAGCCTAACAAACTCCCTACATCTGCTATTAGCCTAAGCACTATTACATTGAAAACCTCTGTTGAGCAGCATCTATTGAATATCATCTGTTGTTCTTTAACATCTGTTGACCCATAGCAGACCTTTGCTTCTTCAAACTTTGTCTTCATCAGCAGAGGATCACTTCAAACAGATATTCTCTTTGGGCAAACTTTACCTTTGACAGACATTTAGAGTAGCAGATGTTGAGTATTTGTACAGACATTTAGAGTAGCAGATGTTGAGTATTTGTAATTGAGAGGAGGAAATTCTTCAAAAAAATTGTTGACTTACCAAACATCTGTTCAGGCACAATTCAACATCAACATAATCTAAAGGGGTATTTGATTTTAATAATCCCATGTTTCACTAATTGGCCGGTAATAATCCCAACTTCAAAAATTGCCTACAACAGTCCCAACTTGTAAGATTTTGGCCACCAATGATCCTTATCTAACTGGGTTATAACCTTGTTGGGCTGGTGACCTGCAACTTATTCCGACGACTCATTTTACCCCTGAAACCACCAAACGAGACCACCACCAATCATCTCCGACCTCCTGTAATCTTCTCCGCTTCTCAAAAGTTTAAAATTTCCACCATCTACGCAACTCCGGTGATCTGCAACTTATTTCGACGACCTTCTTTACCCCTGAAACCACCAAAGGAGACCACCACTTGTCATCTCCAACCTCTAGTGACCTTCTCCGCCGCTCAAAACTTCAAAAAACTAACTGGGTTATAACTCAGTTAGACAAGGATCATTGGTGGCCAAAATCTTACAAGTTGGGACTGTCGTAGGCAATTTTTGAAGTTGAGATTATTACCGGCCAATTAGTGAAACTTGGGATCATTAAAATCCAATATCCCTAATCTAAATCAATGATATTACATGGTGAAATATCTTACAGCCCAAAGGTCAGATTTCAATTCACTGTAGATTAAAACAATCTAGTAGGAAAAAACGTGTACATTTAATATAAACATGTAAAATTATATTTAAAAACAACAACTTTTAATGCAAAACATCTAATAGCCTAACAAACTCCTTACACCTGCTATTAGCCTAATCACTATTACATTGAAAACCTCTGTTGAGCACCATCTACTGAATATCATTTGTTGTCCTTTAAGATCTGTTGACCCATAGCAGACCTTTGCTTCTTCAAACTTTCTTCAGACTTTGTCTTCATCAGCAGAGGATCACTTCAAACAGGTGATCTCTTTGGGCAGACTTTACCTTTGACAGATATTTAGAGTAGCAGATATTGAGTATTTGTAATTGAGAGGAGAAAATTCTTCAAAAAATATTGACTTACCAAATAATAAAATTTCAAACCTCTGGCATAAAAAAAATAATTAAAAAAATCTCTTCATTTAAACACCAACAATACTCTACATGGCAAACAAATGCTTCTACCACTTCCTCGGACACAAATGCTGGGAACCTCTGTTGGGCAACAACAGATGTTGGCAATAGTCGCAAGTCAACAGTAGTTAGACTAAAAAGAACTTATGAGAACAGACAATACCCTTCAGCAATGGATGACTTTTCACATCTACATAATCTAAATCAAACTCAGAGACAATTTCACATCTACATCAATATCGATCTGCAATACTCAGATGATATTAAAAAACTATATAATAATACCTATGCATGCTAAAATTAGTAAAAATAAAATGCTCCACAAAGATTAATATGATTAAAATTTATTTATGACATTAAAAGATCAACAATTACATCGAGTACTGAACAACGAACCTTTAAAATCTAACAACAACACCAAGAAATTTAAGAATCTAACAGCAAGAATTAAGAAATCTTAGCTTCAACTCCATTGAGTACTGAACCTATCGATGTATATCTTTGAGCATCGCCATGAACTCCACGTCTCTATCACCACACCCTATATTACCGACAATACAAAGGTCACAAACGGAAGTTGAAGGCATCGCCATCAGGTTTCTAGAAACCTGGTCTCTTCTGAACAGACCAAGATGCAGTCCATCAAAACACCTCTTCATCTCTTGAAGAGTTTCCCTATCCTCATATACTTGATCCTCAACTTGCTTGATAAAGCACTGCTTTAAATCATCAAAGTCTGCAGAAGTGTATGCATTTTATATGTATACATTCTATACATCAAAATTTCAAACTTTATGCATCTTTAAATACAAAAAGGTAGGAAAAACAAAATGAAGCTATGTATATATCTTATTAAATAAAATCTTATCTTACAACAGAAGCAGAGAGTTTCTTGTGTTTAGTAGGAACAACTGTAGAACAATCATCATCATCATCTTCCCAAATTATTCATAATCATCATTTAGTCATAACCCAGATTAATTTCACTGTACATTTAATAATCTAGGAGGGAAAAACGTGCACATTTAATATAAACAAACATAAATTCATATTAAGTGTTTAATCTTTCTTTATATTTAATTTAATACTATCAATATCCATATTAACATATTCTAAAACCATTCTGGCTCCACAAATGCTTCTACCATTGGTCGCTCGAAGAAAACAGAGGTGAAATATATCAACACTTTAAAATAAAAATTATCAACAGTTTAAAAAATCCACAATCCTAAAATAACCCGCAGACGATTGTATGAATTTCAAACAAATGTGATTAAGCTGAAATATAAAGCGAGAATTAGAGTAGATCAGTTCGAAATTTAAAATTCAAAATTACAAAAAAGCATACTTTCAACGATGTTGGAACAATGATGTTGGAACAATTATATGAAGCACAAAGATCTGTAATCGGAGATTAACCGACTGAATATGAAAATCTTAAATAAAATATTTAATAAAATCTTATCTTACAGCAGAAGCAAAGAGTTTCTTGCATTTAGTAGGAACAACTGTAGAACAATCATCATCATCATCTGCTCAAATCATTCACAATTATCATTAAGTCATAAATCAGATAAAAAACAGTTACGAAAAATCAAAAACAAAAACAAAAACAAACATAATTATATATTACATTACCATCATCAAGGCAAACGACATATCCCCAAAATTTGTTCTGAAAGTGGGTCAAAGGGAGCTTCGGTTTTATCTTTTCCTTTATGAACAAATGTCGAGTATTGAGAAGAAGGGATTTGAGGGAGAGATACATTGAAACTTGAGAGTGTGGTTTGAAAATACAAAAGCAGAGAACACAAGAGTGTAAATATGAAGAGGGAAATGAGAAAACAAAAACCTTTATATAAGAAGATGATTGACAGAAGTGAGTGAGTGACATGCATTAATTGCAAATTACGTATTCCCAGGCATTTTGAATTTAAATTACCGGCAACAAAACATCTGCTTATATATACGCATCCCTTGAATCTTCAACCTCTGTTGGCTTTAAAGTATAGATATGGGCAGAGGTTTTGGATGACAGAGTTTTATATATATTTTAAACTGATTTTATATTTTAGGCTTTATGATGCAGTAATGACATAAGAAAAGCATTGTTGGACAGCCTCTCTGGCTGCCACGTCAGCTTTTCTTATGTCGTCGAGATTTCTCCTTTTATAGAATGTCACACCCCAACCGATGGCAGAATCATCGGGGCGCGGCACTGAGCGAAACAGATTGTTCAGAAGTTTCCACAACAACTATCATATAAATTCAGTTAAATGATACGTCCCATACCGTATCCCAAATAAATAACAAGTTGTCATAGAAGGCAACTAAACAATTCAAGCTGTTCCGACAACTCAGATTCTAATTATTACAAGCCAAATTAAATATTGTTTGATGTTTCTAAGACCCCTAATTGTGGACCCCACTGGCTACAGGTGCCAGTAGCAAGATCTACTGAGAACTATGGCCCTGGAGCAGGTACGTGGGCAGAAACCATAAGTTCCGGGTTCCTAGAAGCTTATTATTGCCTCGCTTCCCTAGCAAGCTAACACATTAAACACCTGTCACATACGTTAAAATAAAAGTCAATACATAATATGTAAAGGTGAGTACACAAGTTTGATATAGCATATAGAGTTCGAATAGTTTACGCATAACCAAACACGTACACAAGGGTAAACGATGCATGTAAATTATCAACGAGGGACCATCGATACCAACGACTGCGGGTTGACTGTCCGAGACAGTTCGCAATACATGATTACCACCGTAATCCATGCAAGTAATTGTCCTTAGCAACCCCCGTGTGAACGGGTGCTGAGTCCAAACTATAGTACTATGTTGCTATAGCAGGTAGATAGCACTCCACGTGTAAACATAATAAACAGCAATCATTTAGTCAAGTAGCACATGCAAATAGGTTAGCGTTCAAATAGTTTGTGTTGATTGTGATTTTGATAGTTTACGTATGTAACACCCAAAAGTGCTGAAAGCAAAAAGGGATCGAGTATACTCACAGTGATTAATGTGGATTGAAGGGAGCACTGAGAATAGGTTAGCCTGAATAGTTCGATAACATAACGATGAGTAACGCGGAAAAGTAAACAATGGATATTGGATCGAGTAGGCCATTCGATCGGACGGCTGGTTCGATCGGATGGGCTGTTCGACTGGTTTGAAAGTCCGTTTGAACATTCCCATTCGATCGGCTGGTCTTTTCGAGTGGATTGCTTCTTCCTTTAATGGGAAGGATGTGTTTGTGTATGATGGTTTGAACTTTTGAAGTTTTTGCAGCATTACCTTTCAAGTTGGCCGATCAAACGGTCTGTTCGATCGGTTGGCCCAACCGATCGGTTAGCAACTTCAGTGGATTAGATTTGCAATGTGTCACTCGATCGGGTGGCATGCTCGATCGGGTGACATTCCAATGTTTCGAAAAGGTTTAGTGTTGAAGTGTAATATTTCATGATTCGATGAGTAATGTTTGCAATCGAGTGGCTCGATCGATCGAACATCACTTCGTCAATGTTACACTTGTGAGTTTGTGGGCCTAAGTGCTAGTCGATCGATTAGCCCGGTCGATCGGCTGGTGTTGTTCGTTCGGTTGGGCTGTCTGATCGGACAGCCTAACCGTTCGGCCAGCATCCTGACCTGGTTAGCCTATCTCTTAACACTTGGTTATCCCCGTTACTTGGTGTGATTTGGAGATAGCTTGACTACGAGTTGAACCACAAAACTGAAGTCCTTACCTAGTCCACTGAATCGAGCAGGAATCACCCAAGCTCGGCCAGCGACGGTTTGGGACTTAGGTTTAACGTTAACCCGAAATCGGTAAATCCCTCGGTAGAACCCGAATCTTGAACCATGTGTTTGTTTAGAATGAGTTATAAATCGGTTCAAGCTTCGTTCTCACCGGTTGAGTGTAAAGAGTTGAAAGATAGATGAAAACCCATCTTTTAATCCTTTTCCACCGTGAAATGTTAAAATCCTTGGTAGATTTTAGGTTATTTGTGTGGAAATCGGTTAGATCTAAGTTATTCATGGTGGAATGATGCCAAAACTTAGTGTTCTTGAAGAACACCATGATGACATCATCCAAGAACACCTAAATCTTGGTGATTTCACGGTTGAAATTCAGATTTTGAAAGATAGAAAGGTGTAGAATCGATTAATGAACAAAAACGTACAAGGATTAGAGCAAAGTACTTACCGGATTGAGAGGAATCTGAGATTTAGTGAGAAGAAGAGGCTGGTCGGTCAGAGCTTTTCCAAAAGTGGAAAGTTTGACAAAGTCAGCCCTATTTATAGGCTTCCAAAAGAGGAAAGGGTCACCTGATCGAGCAGCATTCCTGATCGAGTGGGCTGCTCGATCGAACAGCCTGTTCGATCGGCTAGCCTGCTCGATCAGGTTGCCCTGTTCGATCAGAGTCTACTGTTTTGAGCGTTTCGCGACGATTTTCGATATTTCGATTTTGATGGATGAGGAGTAGAGTAGGATAGAGTTTCTATTCAAATTACTTTTAGTCCCAACTACTATAACTAACATATAAGCATCCTTACAACCTATTTTTCAAATTCGGATTCGATTGAGTTTGATTATCCTTCGAGTCTCGATTGATTTGATTGATTCACCACACACTTAAACATAAAAATAAACATGCACAATTAACACGTAAGGCACACAAACACGTATTAAAGTACTAAAATCCCCACACTTGAGTTCGATGGTCGATTTGATTAGCCTTGATTATTGATTGATTAGCTTTATTGCATTGTTACTTCCTACTATTCACAGTCGGTCGTCGATTCGCGGTTAGTTTATCGGTCGATTAGTTTGATTATACAACACTTACTCCACATAATATGAAAATCAAAATGAAACTAAAATAAAATAATCTTTATTCATCTTTAATTCCAATCACAGTCAACACTTGACTTTGACTTTGACTTTTGGAAAACACGGGGTGTTACATAGAAACTATAGATTATTGAGTCATTTTGTTTTAAAATGTCAAAGGTAGCGTAAGAGCATTCATATTAGTGCCACCGTCTTTATTTATAAAAGTTTACTAAAAATTACTTTTTTAAAGCACGTTTATTTTTCAAAAATCTTCTACAACCAACTCTCTATCTATATCTCTATCTTATTCAAAAACAAATAGGTACCGTTTGGTATGTAGGAATAAGATGCGAAATGGAATAGACGGTTATGACAAAATGAAGTAAATGGTGTTTGTTTGGTCAATGGAATGGAATCATCACCCATTACATAAGGCATTTCATTCCCTCAAAATCATTCCATCCGCCCCTATGTTTTTTCATTTCATCGCCTCTTGCACCTTTCATTAACAACACCACAACCCACCATCGTCGCCACCACCAACGCCCATCGTTGTCGCCACCGTTCCCATCCACCACCGCCACCCGCCACCTCCCCCGCCACCAACTACTAATGTCGTCGTCGCCACCCACCTGCCGCCGCCAGCCACCTGTCGTCGCCACCAACTACCACCATCTCCACCGCCACTGCTACCACCCACCACCGACACCTACCCCTGCCGCCACACACCAGTCATCCCCACCCGCAAACCTCCACCGACACCACCTACCACAAACCTTTACTGTTGCCGCAACCACCAACTACCACAGGCGACCACCACCGTCTCCGCTACCCATCCCGCCACCACCCACCACCGCAACCTATCACCACCCACAATCACTGCCACTGACCACCACCCACCACCACCACCACCACTCACTGCTGATTTTATTCATTCATCTTTTCTTGCCTACCAAATAATACACGATATAATTTATTCTATTCCCACATGATAACCAAACAAGACATGGAATGGTAATGATCCATTGCATTTTCTCGTCCATTTCATTACTTCATTCATTTCATCACCTCGTTCATTTCATCACCTCGTCTATTTCATTACCAATTATCAAACAGACCGTTATTTTATTTTTTTCTCTCACCTCCACACTTACAATAAAAATATAGAGGGTTGGATATGAGTCTCTAAATATAGAGATGTACTTTAGTATCCATAAAAATATTTTTATATAAAGATTCCAATGTAGTGATATTTTTGTTGTTTCCTCTATTTCTTCCTCTATATTATATAGAATGTATTAATATAGAGGCGTAAACGTTAATGGGTATAAGTTGTTGCCTTTTTAATCAGCAGTGGGAAACTGTGGTTGACTATTTTATTTCCCATACCAGATCTTTGTGTTTACCAATTCACCAATGATAGCAGGCGTAGACGCATCCTCTTATGCATGACTGATGTAAGCAAGAGGTGTTTCATCTCATTTAATCTTCAGCTTAAGAAGGTGTGTCTTAAGCGTGCATTCCCTGATGGTGGTTTATGAAGCATAATGTCACACCCCAACCGATGGCGGAATCATCGGGGCGCGGCACTGAGCGAAACAGATTGTTCAGAAGTTTCCACAACAACTATCATACAATTCAGTTATATAACACGTCCCATACCGTGTCCCAAATAATAACAAGTTATCATAGAAATCAACTAAACAAGTTTAGAGCTGTTCTGACAACTCAGATTCTTAATTATTACAGACTGAATTAAATATTGTTTGATGTTTCTAAGACGCCTAACTGTAGATCCCACTGGCTACAGGTGCCAGTACAAGATCTACAGACAACTATGGCCCTGGAGCAGGTACGTGGACACTGGTCTAAGGTCACGGGCTCCTAGAAGCTTATTATTGCCTCGCTTCCCTAGCAAGATAGTAGCTTAAACACCTGCCACATACGTTAAAATAAAAGTCAATACATAGAATGTAAAGGTGAGTACACAAGTTTGATATCGCATATAGAGTTTGAATAGTTTACGCATAACCAAGCACGTACACAAGGGGAAACGATGCATGTAAATTATCAACGAGGAACCATCGATACCAACGACTTCGGGTTGACTGTCCGAGACAGTTCGCAATACATGATTACCACCGTAATCCATGCAAGTAATTGTCCTTAGCAACCCCCGTGTGAACGGGTGCTGAGTCCAAACTATAGTACTATGTTGCTAAAGCAGGCAGATAGCACTCCACGTGTAAACATAATAAACAGCAATCATTTAGACAAGTAGCACATGCAAATAGGTTAGCGTTCAAATAGTTTGTGTTGATTGTGAATTTGATAGTTTACGTATGTAACACCCAAAAGTGCTGAAAGCAAAAAGGGATCGAGTATACTCACAGTGAGTTGATGTGGATTGAAGGGAGCACTGAGAATAGGTTAGCCTGAATAGTTCGATACATAACGATGAGTAACGCGAAAAAAGTAAACAATGGACATTGGATCGAGTAGGCCATTCGATCGGACGGCTGGTTCGATCGAGTGGGCTGTTCGATTGGTTTGAAAGTCCGTTCGAACATCCATTCGATCGGCCGGCTGGCTCGATCGGCTGGTTCTTTCAAGTGGATTGTTTCTTCCTTTGATGAGAAGGATGTGTTTGTGTATGATGGTTTGAACTTTTTGAAGTTCTTGCAGCATTACCTTTCAAGTTGGCCGATCGAACAGCTGTTCGATCGGTTAGCCCAACCGATCGGTTAGCAGTAAGGACTTGACAATATGTCACTCGATCGGGTGGCATGCTCGATCGGGTGACATTCCAATGTTTCGAAAAGGTTAAGTGTTGAAGTGTAGTATCTCATGACACGATGAGTAATGTTTACAATCGAGTGGCTCGATCGATCGAACATCACTTCGTCAATACTTCACTTGTGAGTTTGTGGGCCCAGGTGCTAGTCGATCGGTTAGCCTAATCGATCGGCTGGCGTAGTCGTTCGGTTGGGCTGTTCGATCGAACAGCCTAGCCGTTCGGCCAGCTTCTTGACTTGGTTAGCCTATCACTTAACACTTGGTTATTCCCGTTACTTGGTGTGATTTAAAGATAGTTTGATTACATGTTGAACCATAAAACCTTAGTCTTTACTTGACTCACTGATCCGGGCAGGAATCACCCAAGTCCGGTCAGTGGGCGTTTCAGGAACTAAGTTTAACGTTTAACTCGTAATCGGTAAATCTCATGGTAGAACCCGAATCTTGAACCATGTGTTTGTTTAGAACGATTTATAAGTCGGTTCAAGCTTCGTTTTCACCGGTTTGAGTGTAAAAGAGTTGAAAGATAGATGAAAACCCGTCTTTCAATCCTTTCCCACCGTGAAATGTTAAGATCTTTGGTAGATTTTAGGTTGTTTATGTGGAAATCGGTTAGATCTAAGTTATTCATGGTGGAATGATGCCAAAACTTAGTGTTCTTGAAGAACACCATGATGACATCACCCAAGAACACCTAGATCTTGGTGATTTCACGGTTGAAATTCAGATTTTGAAAGATAGAAGTGTAGAGGATCAATAGGTGAACAAAAACGTACAAGAATCGGAGTGAAATACTTACCGGTTTGAGAGAAATCTGAGATATGGTGAGAAAGAGAGGCTGGTCGGTCAGAGCTTTTCCAAAAGTGGAAAGTTTGACAAAGACAGCCCTATTTATAGGCTTCCAAAAGAGGAAAGGGCCTCCTGATCGAACAGCATTCCTGATCGAGTGGCTGCTCGATCGAACAGCCTGTTCGATCGGCTAGCCTGTTCGATCAGGTTGCCCTGTTCGATCGGGTGGTCCTGTTTTGAGCGTTTCGCGACGATTTTCGATATTTCGATTTCGATAGATGAGGAATAGAGTAGGATAGAGTTTCTATTCAAATTACTTTTAGTCCCAACTACTATATCTAACATACAAGCATCCTTACAACCTATTTTCAAAGTCGGTTTCGATTCAGTTTGATTATCCTTCGAGTCTCGATTGATTTGATTGATTCACCACACACTTTAACATAAAAGTAACATGCACAAGTAATACATAAGGCACACACACACACGTATAAAAGCATTAAAAAAATATCCACCTTGAGCTTGATGATTGATTCGATTATCTTGATTATTGGTTGATTAGCTTTATCGCATTGTTACTTCCTACTATTCACAGTCGGTCGTCGATTCACAGTTCGATTATCGGTCGATTAGTTTAATTATACAACACTTACTCAACATAATATGAAAATCAAAATGAAACTAAAATAAAATAATCTTTATTTATCATTAATTCCAATCACAGTCAACTCTTGACTTTGACTTTGACTTTTGGAAAACACGGGGTGTTACACATAAGCTCAAGCAAGAGAGTCTCACGATTCTCGGGCAGTAGTCTTTTATATCGGATATGTAATGCTCAATTAATAAACATTACTAACAAGGTACGATTCAAAGAGTTACACTTTGAACAACAAACAAGTAATTTAATTAATATTTAAACGTCAAATATTTAGTTCACGTAATACGATTTAGCAAAATGCGGAATTGAATATTTGGTGAAACATTTAATATATAAATAACTCTTTGTGAAATGATTATTTAATTAATCATTTATGAAATAGTTAATACATAATGGTGAATTGTTATTTAATAGTTAAATAATTATTATTTAATTGTTAAATAATAATATAAATATTTATAAGATTAATATAGTTGTGAGGTATTTGTCTTTAACTACAACTAGATCTATGTTGTGCGCGTTGCGCTGCATACATAATAAACGTAAAGCATTTACCATTAGTGTTTGTTATATATTGTTGCTTTCGAATAAATAAAACTTCAATACAAGTTTAAACGTAAAAGAAAAGTGTATTACAAATTAAGAAGCAGACATAATAAACGCAAAGCATTTAGTGTTAAGGTTTGTTACATATTGTCGCTTTCTAATACATAAGACTTCAATACAAGGTTTAAATGTAAAAGAAAAGCGTATTAAAACTATAAGAAGAATACTTTTACGTAAATATGCAAACCCAACTGAATTTTTGTTTAATACAAAAATGTAAACTTTGGAAACATAAAACTATGATAGGCATCCTTGAAATGTCTTCCTTCGACTTTCAAATGAAATTATTGTTGGTTAGTCGGGTTTAAGTATTGACGACAAATTCTCCAAGAACACATGTAAGCCAAGCTTAGTTACTAATGCAATTGACTATATAGATTCAAACCCGCATGAGTGAAGAAGATAAGGACACCTGCATCTATAATCACAAAGCCAAACACCTAAGAAGGAACCAAAAAACAGACACATTAAATATGGAAATTGGAGACAATCACTACACGCAATATTAGGTAATGTAAAAAGACGCGGAGTGATAAACCTAAAAACGTACACAAAGGTAAAGCTAAACCAATATCTATAGCCTTGAAACATCTGACTCACTTTTCCTATGCAACAAAGAGAAGTTAAATGTTGTTTACAAACTCCTAAAACAAAAACTTCAGCAAATAGAAAACGTACCCATGATGATATGCTGCTTGTAACACCCCAACCGACAACGGAATACGACGGGGCATATAGATTGTTCATAACACACAGTATTATTATAAGGTGATATGTTTAATCATACTAAATGTAACATCACAACCGACGGCAAAAATGTTTGGGCATCATGTAAATAGGTTGTTGAAAACATATGACATTAAATTTAAGTTTCAATATATGATTCAACAAAATTACATTGCTCTCAAATAACAAACCAACATAAACAACTTTTCTAAAGCATAACATAACGTAACGTAACAATGTTTATTGATTAACATAAGACTAAGGCAAAAGTCTCAATCCTATGTGGAGCAACTTGGATGGTATCAATTGCTAGCACATGAAACATATGTGAGAAAACATGAGTCAACTTCAATGAACTTGGTGAACAACATATGTTTTATAGCAAATCATGTAACGAAAATATTGTATAATTCATATGGCAACACTATGAAAATTGTATTTAACAAGTATGGGTTACTGGGGGCACATTCAAACCTGAGCAACATGGTTAACGGATTATATCATCCTCCACTTCCCAAAGAACAGAATGTGTTGAGAAAAATGTGTAAATGAGCAAAACCAAATGGAAGTGGAGATGGGTCGTCACGCTTATAACACTATAATATTCTACCGGACGGCTTGCGCGGAGTTAATTAATACACGCGTTTAAGCAAACTAACAAATTTTATACAAACAAGTAATGATCACATAAGCCATAAAGTAATGAATGTATAAACGTTTAAGCAAAAATTTAGTGCAACATATGTATCATCTCAAAAAAAAGGTAAAAATGGTCTATGCACTCACCTTCTTGATAAGAAGTTATCACACAAGTTGTTGTAGTAGTAGACATGGTTGAGAGAATTCCATAGAATCAACTTTATATTTAGCAAGCAAGGCAAAATCCATAATTCAAGTCGATCTAAAAAATATGTACATCTAAACCCGAATCCTCAAGATTAGTTTTATTAAAACTTTATCCAAGCTAAAATGTCTTTCGTTTAATATCCCGGTGATTAAGAATCTCATCCTTAAACCTTTATCCAGATGTAATCAACGAAAAACAACATAATTATTTGAGTTTCCAAAGCGCATACGAGTTAATTTTAAAGATATAATGAAACTTTGTTTAACAAAATATCACCTATATGATTATAATATATATATATATATATATATATATATATATATAGGGGAATGTTCATTTGAGAAGAAAAAGAATAAAAGGGTATTATTGTAAAACATTAACTAGTTTTTTTCTCATCTCATTTATTATTATGTTTGACTAATTAATTAGTCATTAAGACTATAATCCTCCACACTAAATATTTTTGCCTACACACATCAAAAGTTATCCTACACATTTCGAAATTTATCCTACACATATTGAAATTTATCGTACACAACTCGTAATTTATCCTACACGCCTCGTATTTATCCTACACTATAAACGATATTTTTTTTTATTTTTTGTGAAAAATATATATTTTAAAAATAAGTTACATATTTAATATAGTTAGTTATTAAAGATGAAACTACCAATTAATGATGTATGTAAGTTTACTAATATACCCTTATAGTTACATTAAGTACAAATATTAAATGAAGTCTAATGAAGCATTTCTATTGGTTGAAATATCTTCTTTTTTCTTCTTACAAAGAATTTCTTCTCATTTGAACCCTCTACTATATATATATATATATATATATATATATATATATATATATATATATATATATATATATATATATATATATATATCGGAAGGTTCAAATAAGAAGAAAAATTTTGTAATAATAAAAAAAATAAGTTTTAAACCCATAGAATGCTCCATTTATTTCATTTAATATGTGTATTTAATGTTATTAATAAGCGTATATAAGTAAATTTTCTAATTCTAATTAATTAGTAACTAATTAAACTTGTAACTCACTTTAAAATATACTCTTTCAAGATAAAATAATTTAGGGTGAAGGAAAATTTTCGACATGCGTAGGATAAATTTTAGTATATGTGTAGGATAAATTCTTAAAAGTGTATGATAAATTTAGATATGCGTAGGGTAAATTTTAGTAAGTGTAAGATACATGTAGGATACATTTTGAAATGTGTAATGTTTTTTGCTTTATTAATTAGAGATAACATAATAAATGGGAGGAGTTATAAACTATTTAATGTTTTACCATTATGCTCTTTCTTCTTTTTTTCTCACATTAAATTTCTTTTCAAATGGACCTTCCCTTATATATATATATATATATATATATATATATATAGGGTAAGGATAGTGTAAAAAGTGTTCAAAATGTGATAAGTGTATTTTAACACTATATATAATACTATAAAACACCATATAAACACTGTATAACAATATGTAACACTATATATCATTATATAACAAATATAACACTATACATCTATCATAGACATGCTATCAGACAACCTATAGTGTTATATTTGTTATATAATGATATATAGTTTTACATAGTGTTATATGGTATTATATGGTGTTACATATTGTTATACGGTGTTTATATGGTGTTATATAGTATTATATAGAGTGTTATAATACACTTCTTATACTTCTCACACTTTGAGCACTTTTTACAGGATCCTCTACCTATATATATATATATATATATATATATATATATATATATATATATATATATATATATGGAGAGGATCATGCGAGAACCACTTCTTATTGTGAGAACCGCGAGAACCAATGTGAACACACCAAAAATGCTTAAAAATAGCTAAAAATCACACAATTTTTTTAATATTTTTTTATATAAAAATCGCTACTTTTCGAAGCCAAATTTTTTTTTAAAAAAAATATATATATTTTTTTGCCACTAAAAGTAGTGATTTGAGCATAAAAAATATTAAAAAAAAATTTTTAGATTTTTTTTTTTGATTTTTTTAGATTTTTTTAAGGTTTTTTTGGGGGTTTAGTTTTTAGTGTTTTAGCTTGGGTGGGGGGGGGGGTTAGGTTTTGGGGGGTGGGGGAGGGGGGTTTAGGTTTTTTTTAGTTTTTTGGGGGGTTTTAGTTTTTAGCATTTAACTTTGGGGGGGGGGGTGGGGTTTAGGTTTTTTTAGTTTTTTTTTAAGTTTTTTTTTATGTTTTTTTTAGCTATTTTAGGTTGTGTTCACATTGGTTCTCAAAGTTCTCACAATAAGGGTGGTTCTCGTATGAGCCCCTCCCTATATATATATATAAGGTAGGGATAATGTACATAATTCAGAAGTGTGAGAAGTGTATTATAACACTACATAACACCATATAACATTGTAGTGTTATATATAGTGTTATAATACACTTCTCACACTTTTGGATTAATGAACAGGATCCTCTCTCTATATATATAGTTGTATGTTTTAGATAAAAGAGATCCTATCTAAACTCAACAATAAAATTAAGAGGAAAAAGAGACAAAAAAAAATATACTCCAATAAAATATAGAAGGAAAATATTTGTGCCGTTTAATTGAAAATTACTAATTGTACCGGGCAATATCGGTATTATCGGGCAATACCGGTACCAGTACCGAATTTATTGGTACCGGAGGACCTTAATATTTGGTATCGATACCGGTACCGAATATGGCCGGTTCGATACGGTACCGGTACTCGGTACCAAATTCTTATCCCTATGTGGAAATCTAAAAAGAAAGGTGTGAAAGGTGTGTCCAAAGAAGAACCCCAAGGCCTGCTAACTGTAGGGGCTAAGGCTATAGGGTGTGGTTGGAGCCCTTTAGGGCTTTATCAAGCCAACTAGGATCCACGTCAGCGCCATGTCAGCATAGGGGCTTTATCATGCCCCCCTTTAATTTGGAGGGTGTGGATGGAGCCCCCCTCATGATTAACTAATTCTTTATTTATTTAAATATTTATTTTTTAAATTAAATGTTATTGGTCAAAATGTTAAATGCTCCTCGGTCCATGCGATTCAAGCTCGTTACCATGGTGGCGAACCTTCAATGGCGCCCTGCCATAGCGCCCATGGTGTGGTACAATGGTGCCCTGGGGCGCTATAGAGTGCCAGCTGGGTTGGGTGGCGCCCCCACACCCTCCAACCTAATATGAGGAACGAGCTTGGGCATGACCGTATGTAAACAACTGTCCCAACAAGAATCGTCCTTCTCTGTAATTTGTCCCCTCGTTGTACATGAGCATGACTATGCTTGTACCTGGGCATGGTCATGCTTATGCCACCTGTCTGGCATGAATATGCTTTTGTACTTGAGCATGGGGTTGTTTGTGACACCTATCTCGACAAGATTCTCTTTTCTGCGGTTTTATCTATTTGGGAACCTTCTTCCATTTGTCTCGACATGTCACAGTTGTGCTTAGGCATATGCATGACCGTACATGTACTTAGGCATGCAAAACCTTCAGCTTGCTTATTCAGGTACTTGTGCCCCTTGTCTCCTTGTCCCTTTGTCATTCTTTTGTGTTTTACTCTTTTTTCCCATATGAGAAGCTTCTAGACCAAATGTGGAATAAGCATAACCATTCTTATGTTCACTTATGTTGACTTGTTGGGTGTTGCACGATCGTGCTCAGGTGTGAGCACTTCCGTGCTTATGAGTTGTCTTAAGGTTTCTACTGGAATGGATCCATGATCGTGCCCATAATGTGTATGGTCGTGCTTGGTCCTCTAACTTTCAGATTTTGCTTCGTTTTTGGTCTTTTTCGTCCCAAACATCCAAAACTTGCATTTATCAAATTTGGACGATTTATGTAGTATTTCAAAGATAATGCCCCAAAAATATCATAAACAGAGGTAAATGTGTATGATAAATATGTATAATTGATGACATATCAATAGTCTTCCATTAGTCATGATTTTGTTGGAGAGAGTGAAGACACACTTGTAAGATACCATTTCGGTTGTAAATCATACCATAAGAAAAAGTTTCTCATTCCCCTACTGCTAATTAACATATATACATAAATCCTAAATGGATAGTAAAAAAAAAGAACAAAATTATTTACACTGTTTCACACTACTTGAATCCTTCAATCTATCGTTGGAATAACATTTATAAAATCGGCCCGGCCCGATAACAAACGACACGGGCTTTATATACTAACGCATGATGGAACGATCGAAACATACAAAAAGCCCAATAGTTGGGCTTCTCCCAAAATCAATATGCTGACTTCGGCCCATCTCACTGGGCTTCAACCCTAAATTCCAATATCAACCGTCAAGTTTGACAATTTTCCCAATGGGCCCCTCTACTTTTCAACACGTTGAACAATTTCAACAAAACACTTTTCACTAATCCACAAATTAGTAAAAATAAATCAAAAGCGTCCACACGACAATCCTTCCCCACGCGCACATTCTTACACCCTCTCCCACGCACCAATCAACCCCCAGCTCAAGAATCATCAAACTCCATCATTGGCCGTACTCCTCACGCGCCCATATTCACGTAAACAACTTAAAACAATACTGTTATTTTAACATTATTTACAAAACCACTATCCAAAAAGCTTTCAATATTTTTATTATTATTATTATTATTTTTATTTTCACTGTGTGTGTGTTTTCAAGTGTGAAACAACAGGTGTAAATAGCTTCTAAGAATTAGGGTTTCAAAAAGCTAGAAGAAGAAGAAAAACATCTAGAATTGATGCTGTTGAAGCTGTTGAAGCTGTTCATCTTTGCATTCTGCAAAACCCTAACCGTTTGATTTTGTTAATTGATGTGTTATTTTGCTGAAATTTACTAAAATTAGACGATACGAAAGTTCGAAACCCTAGTTATTCGATTTTGGAGGTTTGAAGGTGTTTAGGATGTTATTGAAGTAAGTTATTTGGTTCAATTGGTTATCTGTTTACTGTGTGTGTAGTTTAGGTATAATCTGTGTGTTTTTGTTTAGTGTTGGTTGTTGAATTGGTTTTGACTTGATTGATTGATTGTTTGTTTTGGTTGTGTGGAATTGTGTGGAGTAGTTGAAGGTTTAGAGGGGAAGGAGGAGGAAGATATGGATGGGGAGGATACGAAGGTAATGTTGGCATGTGTAATTTCGGGGACGGTTTTCGCGGTGTTGGGGTCGGCTTCGTTTGCGATACTTTGGGCGGTTAATTGGCGGCCGTGGCGGATTTACAGGTACCTTGTCGTTACTTAATTTTGGCTGACAATGAGAAATGCAATTACCTAATAAAAAACAGATATTGGACTTGTTAACAATGGTGGTTGATGAGCTTGTGTGTGAATTGTGATTGTAAAAAGGCGAAAATTAGGGGACTTGAGAATGTTGCTAATGGAATTTTGTAAGCATTGATAACTTTAGGGGTTTAGTTGCAAGATTAATAGATGATATGAAAGTATATAAAGTTTTGTTCTTTCTGCATTTTGAATACATGACCAAAACATAGTCAAACAAACACATTCTTGAGTAGTTTCTTTTAGTCGTTTGAAAAGTATGAAAGTCTATATGAAACGAGGAAGAACCTTTATACAAGCTACTATTCTAGATCATAGAAGTTCACATGCTGTACTATCAACTATGTTGTACCCAACCTTAAGTGGGAAAAGACACCAATTAATGAGAAGAATACTCAAAATCTCGTCTTTTTTGTTTCATTTCCGCGTACTTGGTGAACCAAATGCCAGTTAATGGTCCAATGCAGAAAGCATATGATAGAAACATGTTACGGTTTTACCTCCTCCAGGTGTCTATCATGCCTATGTCTATGTAAAGGAACTTTTAAACTAACACCATTAGTTTGTTTTATGACGTTCTTATTTTACTGCTTTACACAATCCTAATTGGTTTAAATTATTAATTTATTATATGACCTTTTTTGCCAATATCAGTTGGATCTATGCTAGAAAATGGCCAAGTTTCTTACAAGGGCCTCAACTGGGAATATTATGTGGTTTTCTTTCCCTGTGTGCATGGATAGCTGTCATTTCTCCAATTATAGTTCTAATCTCATGGGGATGTTGGTTAATTATAATACTGGGGCGAGATATCATCGGTTTAGCAGTCATCATGGCTGGAACAGCTCTGCTTCTAGCATTCTATTCAATCATGCTTTGGTGGAGAACACAATGGCAGAGCTCGAGTACGTCTCTCTTGCAATTTTTCATTTTTTCAAACATAAATGAAAATAGATGATGTAGCGTTTTCATGTTTATGTTCTTGAAATAGGGGCGGTTGCTGTTCTTCTACTTCTGGCCGTTGCATTGCTATGTGCATATGAACTGTGTGCAGTTTATGTGACAGCTGGCTCAACTGCTCCGCAACGGTATTCACCTTCTGGATTCTTCTTTGGGGTGTCAGCAATTGCTTTAGCAATCAATATGCTCTTCATTTGCAGAATGGTCTTTAATGGTAGGTTCTTACTTATTGAGTTTGATTTTTGTAATATTAGTTTTTGTGCCTGTTTATATTAATTATATTTTTGAGTGTGAACTTCTACAGGTAACGGTTTGGATGTTGATGAATATGTTCGAATTGCATACAAATTTGCTTATTCTGACTGTATTGAAGTGGGCCCCGTTGCTTGCTTACCTGAACCACCAGATCCAAATGATTTGTATCCTAGACAGTCTAGAAGGCAAGTACCTTCATTCATTCTTGAAAGAACTAATACTCTGTTCATTGTAAAGATAACATTTTCACAAATAATTCACTTATCCTTTTTTCTAAGACTTTGATCATTATTTCAGGGTGTCACACCTTGGGCTTCTGTATCTCGGGTCACTACTTGTACTTCTTGTGTATTCTATATTATATGGTTTAACAGCAAAGGAGTCCAATTGGCTTGGGGCTATAACATCAGCAGCAGTTATAATTCTTGGTATACTTTAAACTAACCCCGTTTAGTTTAATAATTTCTCATGACTGATTTTTCACACCATTTAATTTAAATTCTTAGATTGGAACATGGGTGCCTGTTTATACGGTTTTGAGCTTCTTCAAAGCCGTGTCATTGCTCTCTTTGTTGCTGGCGCTTCTCGTGTTTTCTTGATTTGCTTCGGAGTTCATTATTGGTCTGTTTCTCTCTCCCTACATGATTAAACATTGTCTGTATTCTTTTAGAGTAAAATGCCATTTTGGTCCCTGAGGTTTGGCCAGTTTTGCGACTTTCGTCCAAAGGTTTGTTTTTCCGCATTTGGATCCAAAAGGTTTGAAATCTTGCCATTTTCATCCGTCTCGTTAACTCCATCCATTTTTCTCCGTCAAGCCAGAGGTATTTCAGTCTTTTTTGCTAACTTAAAGGGAAATTTGGTCTTTTTTACTTTATGTAAAAAGACCGAATTGCTCTTTAAGCTAACAAAAAAAGACGAAAATATCCCTGACTTAACGGAGAAAAATGGATGGAGTTAACGAGCCGATGAAAATGGCAAGATTTCAAACCTTTTTGATCCAAATGCGGAAAAACAAACCTTTGGATTAAAGTCGCAAAGCTGGCCACACCTCAGGGACCAAAATGGCATTGTACTTTTTTTCACTTTTTATATCATCAACAATTTCTTTTTTGGTAATTTTAGGTATCTTGGGCACTGTATTAGCTATGCGGTTGTGGGGTCCGTTTTACTTGGTGCAGCTGTAACCCGTCACTTGTCTGTCACAAACCCGTTAGCTGCAAGAAGAGATGCTTTACAAAGTACCGTCATCCGTTTACGAGAGGGCTTTAGAAGAAAAGAACAAAACTGTTCATCAAGCTCATCAGAAGGTTGCGGGTCAAGTGTCAAACGAAGTAGTAGTGCTGAAACGGGCCACCTCGGTAACAGCACACGTTGCATAGGTGACCCAAACAGCTGGGCCTACATGGAAGGTGTCAACAGTGAAAAAAGCTTAGATAGTGGAAGACCGAGTTTAGCCATACGAACCAGTTCGTGTCGGTCTGTTATTCAAGAGGGTGTGGTGGGCCCGTCGAATTTCGACATGAACGGTGGTTCATTGGTAGTTTGTTCTAGTAGTGGGCTTGAGAGTCAAGGATGTGAGTCTAATGACTCAGCTAACCAACAGGTGCTGGATTTAAATTTGGCTTTAGCATTTCAAGAAAAGTTTAACGACCCGAGAATTACGTCTTTACTGAAACGGAGAGCACGCGCCGGAGATATCGAGCTGACTAATTTGTTGCAAGATAAAGGTTTAGACCCGGATTTTGCGGTGATGTTGAAAGAGAATGGGTTAGATCCGACAATTCTCGCGTTGTTGCAAAGAAGTAGTTTGGATGCAGATAGAGATCACCGTGATAATAATGATATAATAATTACTGACTCAGACAATGCTAATAATGATTTGCATAATCAAATATCGCTATCTGAAGAACTTAGGATTCGTGGGCTGGAAAAATGGTTAAAAATTTTTAGACTGCTTTTGCATCATATTGCTGGTACACCTGAACGGGCTTGGGTTCTTTTTAGTTTTGTGTTTATTGTTGAAACTGTAATCGTGGGCCAGTTTCGTCCGAAAACCGTTGAAGTTATCGGTGCAACACACCAACAGGTATATTGAATTTCAAAATCTTTAGGGTTATATTTGTCTTTTAATCCTCATATGCAAAATGCATGCAGTTTGAATTTGGGTGTGCGGTGTTGTTATTGTCGCTCGTTATTTGTTCCATTATGGCGTTTCTTCGGTCCCTACAAGCCGAAGATATGGTGATGACTTCAAAACCACGGAAGGTACAATAACATACAATTTTAGTTATGTTCTATGTTTTCAGTTATTAATTATTGTTGAATTTTCTGTTTAATCTGTTACGATTTTTCAGTACGGTTTTATTGCTTGGCTACTGAGCACTTGTGTCGGTCTTCTGCTATCCTTCTTGAGGTACAATTGTTCGTTTTTTTCCAAGTTCTGCCTTTAACAGGTGTCAATTTGTTTGCTAATGATGCATGTTACTTGTGCAGCAAGTCATCTATTCTTCTCGGGTTGTCTTTGACTGTTCCACTCATGGTAGCATGCCTTTCTGTTGCAATTCCTATTTGGATACGTAATGGCTACCGGTTTTGGGTGTCAAGAGATAATTATGGAAATCAAGTCGGAAGTTATCGTTCTTTCTGGCTGAAAGAGGTTTGTTCTAATCTTCATATGTTTTATATTTGATATTGTAAGCTGTTGATTCGCACAAGTTATAGGACATAATTTACCTGAAGAAATCGTTTCAATGTAGGTGGTTGTTCTTTCGATCTGTATATTATTATTCGTTGGATCAGTATTAGCTCTTGGTGCAATAGTCTCTGTAAAACCTTTGGAGGATTTGGGCTACAAGGGTTGGGCCGGTGGTCAAAACAGTATTAAATCACCATATGCATCACCGCTCTACTTGGGCTGGGCCATGGCTTCCGTAATTACTTTAATAGTTACGGGCCTGTTACCCATTGCATCCTGGTTTGCCACATACCGGTTTTCTCTTTCCTCAGCGATATGTGTAGCCATATTTTCAGGTAAAAATACCAATAAATAACTATCGAGTAAAATGCCTTTTTCGTCCCTGAGGTTTGGCCAGTTTTGTGACGAAGGTTTCTTTTTCCACATCTGGATTCAAAAGGTTTGAAATCTTGCCATTTCATCTGGCTCGTTAACTCCATCCATTTTTTCTTCATTAAGTCAGGGGTATTTTCTTATTTTTTGTTAACTTAGAGGGCAATTCGGTCATTTTACTTTATGTACAATATGTTAAATGCTTGTACATAAAGTGAAAAAGACTGAATTGCCCTTTCAGAAAAAAGACAGAAATACCCTGACTTAACGGAGAAAAATGGACGGAGTTAACGAGCCAGATGAAAATGGCAGAATTTTAAACATTTTGGATCCAGATGCGGAAAAACAAACCTTTGTATGAAAGTCGCAAAACTGGCCAAACCTCAGGGACGAAAATGGCCTTTTACTCATAACTATATTATTATTATAAACCAAACAAGTCTTTGTTGCTATAACTTGTATGACAGTCTTTTTATATTTTCATTTTTGTTTTTTTTACAGCTGTTTTGGTTGCATTTTGTGGTGCATCGTATCTCGAGGTTGTTAACTCTAGAGACAATAATGTTCCTGAAAAAAGTGATTTTCTGGCTGCATTACTTCCTTTAGTCTGCATCCCGGCTTTGCTATCACTCTGTTCTGGTTTACTTAAATGGTAAAGTCTCTTATATCTAAACTACGAATGTTACCCGCCGCGCTTTGCGGCAGCATCGAAACGTACAATAACTCGAATTTATATTGTTGAATGAAAACATATTATAAACGCCTGACTCATTTTCTGACAAAATTTACGCCAAAACATAGACTAACTGAAAACGTACATAAAAATAAGCATGTAAAAAGTATTATATTTGACCCGACGTGTTTCCATAAAATATTGCGTACAATAAAATAAGCATAAAAGCGTATTACATTTGACCCGGCTTGTTTCCAAAAAAAAATTACGTCGAAACGTGAACCAACTTGAATTTATACCGACACGTACATAAAAATAAACATGTAAGAGAATATTTTTTTTCCAGTTAAAGAATGAAAGTATGGGGTAAAAAGTAAAATTGAAACTTTAGAAACTCAAGGGTGAACAAAATGATAATTTACAAAGTTTTTAGAAAGTTGAGGGGATGTAATTGTTAATATTGAAAGTTGAGGAAAAAACGAAACAGTGTGGATACTATTCATCGATTCACACTTTTTAATTTTTAATATATACTTCATTAATATATAACCTGACATTAAATAATGAATTACATCCATGGAAAATGACTTGCAGGAAGGATGATAACTGGAGACTTTCACGAGGTGTTTATGTGTTTGTCATAATCGGTCTTCTTCTTCTTCTTAGTGCGATTTCAGCTGTTATGGTCATAATCGAACCATGGACGGTAAGTTTACAAAATTTACAATTTTACATATTTACCCCTTGATTCATCATTCACGTATGTAACATTGTATTAATTTAATTATATATGTTTCAAATGGTAACAGATCGGGGCATCATTTCTTTTACTTCTTCTACTCATTGTTCTTGCTATTGGTATCATCCACTTTTGGGCTTCAAATAACTTTTACTTAACCCGAATGCAAACATTTGTTGTTTCTCTTCTTGCGTTTCTACTCGCCCTTGCTGCTTTCTATCTTGGATGGCTTCAAGGTAAATAAAAAGACCTAATTTTTGGCGGTTTTTTTCCTATAGAAGGTTAAAAACAGGCGTATAAGTGTATAACACAATCTTATTTCAATTTTGCAGACAGATTTTTCGTTGGAGCTTCTGTTGGTTACTTTTCATTTTTGTTTCTTCTGGCTGGCAGAGCATTAACTGTAAGTCATACATACAGAATAACCTTGATAAATCAAAATTAAAAAATGAGTTATTTACTGAGATTACATAGTATACAGTCATCTTAGATTTTCTAATAGATTTAGATATAAATATATAATACTAGTTTTCTTTACGTTAAAGCGTAAACGAACTCGAATTTATACCGACACGTTCATAAGAATAAAAACCTAAGAAATTAGTTTTAGGGTAAGCTTGAAACTTTATAAACTAAAGGGGGTAAAAGTGGCATTTACAAAGTTAGAGGGTTACCTTTGACATTATAGCAATTTTTGAGGGTAGAATGGGTTACATGTCAAAAGTTTGAGGGTTAAAGAGAAGTTAGAAAGTAGGGGGATGGGGATCATTTTTGTCAAGTTAGAAAATTAGTTTTTGTCAAGTTAGAAATTTGAGGGTTGAATTTTGTCAATTTAGAAAAAGTTGGAGTGATTTTTGTCAATTCAGAAAGGTGGTCGGCACCGACTTTTCAATTTAAGATTATATATAATAATATAATATAATATTATTTTAATATTTATTATTATCTCCTCCGTAGGTGCTTCTTTCACCTCCTATAGTAGTATATTCTCCACGAGTGCTACCCGTATATGTCTACGATGCTCATGCAGATTGTGGGAAAAACGTCAGGTTTGTTGGAATCTCCAGTTTGCCCCTCGAAAAGTGCTTTTTTATTTATGTGGTCCATCCATTATTTTTATTATAGCATTGCTAGTACGGTAGCAGCTCATATTTCTGTGTGTGTCAACAGTGTTGCTTTCATTGTTCTTTACGGGATTGCATTAGCAATTGAAGGCTGGGGCGTTGTCGCAAGTTTAGTAATTTATCCACCTTTTGCCGGAGCAGCCGTTTCAGCAATTACACTTGTTGTATCATTTGGATTCGCCGTCTCCCGTCCATGTTTGACTCTCGAGGTTTGACTTTTGACCAAGACATTTATTCTTGATTTCTTGTTTGACTTCCAGTTCCATCCATGTATCTAACTGATTTTTGCACTCTTGTTAACAGATGATGGAAGATGCTGTACACTTTCTCAGTAAGGACACCATTATTCAAGCAATTGCCCGATCCGCCACCAAGGTATATTTAAAGATTTTTTCGAGTAAAATGCCATTTTCGTCCCTGAGGTTTGGGCAGTTTTGTAACTTTCATTCAAAGGGTTGAAATCTTGCCATTTTCATCCAGCTCGTTAACTCCATCCATCATTCTCCATTAATGCATGGGTATTTTCGTCTTTTTTGTTAACTTAAAGGGCAATTCGGTCTTTTTCACGTTATGTACAAGCATTTAAAATACCCCTGACTGAATCCGTTAGACCGAATTGCCTTTAAGTTAACAAAAAAGACAGAAGTACCTCTGACTTAACGGAGAAAAATGGATGGAGTTAACAAGTCGGATGGCAAGATCTCAAACCTTTTGGATCTAGACGCGAAAAAACTAACTTTTGGACGAAAGTCGCAATACTGACCAAACCTCAGGAACGAAAATGGCATTCTACTCGGTTTTTTCAGTGGAATCCTTAGTAAGTTTTCCTTTTTGGATTTATTTAAATGGGTTTTTTTAATCCTTACGCAGACAAGAAATGCTCTATCGGGAACGTATTCGGCTCCACAGAGATCCGCCAGCTCAGCTGCTCTTTTAGTCGGAGACCCCAACATCACACGTGATCGAGCAGGAAATTTCGTGCTCCCGAGAGCAGACGTCATGAAATTAAGAGATCGTTTGAAAAACGAAGAATTGGCTGCAGGATCGATTCTTCTTAAAATAAAACACGGGATATTATTCCAGCACGATTCAACCAATGACATGGGTTATAGAAGAGAGATGTGTGCGCATGCTCGAATTCTGGGTTTAGAAGAAGCAATCGATACAGAATGGGTGTACATGTGGGATAAATTTGGTGGTTATTTACTTCTTTTGCTTGGTTTAACCGCTAAAGCTGAACGTGTACAGGTGAACATCATTCAACTTTCATATCATATTATCATCACATTTTCATGTGACATTTTAAGCATTTACATTATTTATGTAACCTTTTATTTTCTGTTTCTTAGGACGAGGTTCGGTTAAGACTCTTTCTTGATAGCATCGGGTTTTCAGATTTAAGTGCTAAAAAGATCAAAAAGTGGATGCCGGAAGACCGTAGGCACTTTGAAATTATACAAGAGAGGTAAGGATCCGAATCAAGATCTCTTTTTTTTTTTTCAGAAACTACGTGACGTGATAATTTATAGACTCAATCAACCCAACTCGTTTCCAAACTGAATTTACGTTGAAATGTAGAGTAATCCGAGTTTATACCCAACTTGTTTTCAAACAAAATTTACGTCGAAACGTAGACCAACTCAAAACGTACATATAATAAACATGTGTGGGCATCGTATGCAGTGTGATAAAGTATAGACTACAATTGACCCGACTCCGAACGAAATTTACGTTGAAACGTATAGTAACTCAAATTTATACCCTCGAACGAAAACGTATTATATTTGACCAGATTTGTTTCCAAAATCCAAACAAAACTTATGTCAGAAAGTAGTCCAACTCAAAACATACATAAAAATAAACCATTATATAATTGACCCGACTCGTTCCAAACAAAAATTACGTTAAAGCATAGATGAATTCGAATTTATACCAACACATATATAAAAATAAAAAAGTAAGAAATTAGTTTAGTGTAACCTCGAATCTTTAGAAACTTGAGGGGGTCAAACTTCAAAGTGACATTTACAAAGTTAGAGGGTTACTTTTGACATTTTATCAAAATTTAGGGGTAGAAATGAGAAATGTCAAACTTTAGGGGTAGAAATGGGTCGGTGGTTTTTACCACCGACCTTTTGTTTTATGGTTATTATAAATCTGATTTATATGGCACCTTTATTTTTAAATGTGTAGTTATATAAGAGAGAAGGAGATGGAAGAAGAAATATTGATGCAGCGACGTGAAGAAGAAGGGAAGGGTAAAGAGAGGAGAAAAGCTCTTTTAGAAAAGGAAGAAAGGAAATGGAAGGAAATAGAAGCTACTCTCATATCTTCTATTCCAAACGCCGGAAGTCGGGAAGCCGCCGCCATGTCAGCAGCCATTAGAGCAGTCGGTGGTGATTCGGTTCTTGATGATTCATTTGCACGTGAACGGGTTTCAAGTATTGCACGGAGAATTCGTAGCACTCAGCTAGCCCGTCATGCCCTCCAGGTAATTTGATTTAAACTAGCTTTTTTACCCGTGCCCTCCAGGTAATTTGATTTAAACTAGCTTTTTTACCGGCTGCGCGTTGCGGCGGCGGCGTACGCGAAATGATAACATATAGACTACAATTGACCACATTCGTTTCCAAACATATTACATTTGACCCGATTTGTTTTCAAACAAAAGTTACGTTAAAACGTAGTCCAACTCAAAACGTACATAAAAACATTTTATAATTGACCCAACTTGTTTTCAAACAAAATTTACAGTAAAGCATAGACCAACTAGAATTTATACCGACACGTCCATAAAAAACAGAAGAAATTAGTTTTAGGGTAAGCTCGAAACTTTAGAAACTTGAGGGGGTCAAAGTGACATTACAATGTTAGAGGGTTATCTCTTTTACATTAATAGCAAAGTTTGGGGGTAAAATGGGTTACATGTGATGTCAAAAGTTTGAGGGTTAAAGAGGGAGCCTTTTTGTCAAGTTATAAAGTAGGAGGGTCATATTTGTCAAGTTAGAAAGTTGGTTTTTCAGTTTTTGTCAAGTTAGAAATTTGAGGGGTGAATTTTGTCAATTTAGAAAAGGTGGGGTTATTTTTGTCAAATTAGAAAGGTGGTCGGCACCGACCTTTCAATTTAAGATTATATAATTCAGATTCATTAGAATGAATGTATCATTTTATTCTTAGTTTTTTTTGGATCTAATATGATTATTGTTTTGGTTGTTAGACGGGAATCTCGGGAGCAGTGTGTGTTCTTGACGATGAGCCGGTAACAAGTGGTAGATACTGTGGCCAGATGGACCCCACTGTTTGTCTTAGCCAAAAAGTTTGTTTTTCAATGGCGGTTATGATCCAGCCTGAGTCGGGCCCTGTTTGTCTGTTGGGCACCGAGTTTCAGAAGCAAGTGTGCTGGGAAATTCTCGTTGCGGGTTCTGAGCAAGGAATTGAAGCGGGTCAAGTTGGGCTCAGGCTCATAACAAAAGGAGATAGACAGACTACTGTTTCAAAGGAGTGGAACATTGGTGCCGCGTGTATTGCTGATGGAAGGTAATTTATATGCAAATTATTATAAAGGACTATATATATATATACAGGGCTAGGATCATGTGAGAAGCACTAGGGTAATTAAGAAACGCGAGAAGTATCCTGGACCACACATTTTTCCTAATCAAAAATGCATTTTTATGTGTGTAAGTCGCCCTTTTTTCTATTTGATTTTTTTTTCTTTTTTGGGTATATACACGTGTATGTTGTCAATCTTTTAACTATACATATGTGTATATACGTGTTTAACATTGAAAAATAAGTATTGTACATCTACGTTTGGTAATGTACATATATGTACAAATGTGTATAAATGATTGCACGTATGTGTGTATATAAATGAAGATTATGGTTCTAAACATGTTTTTTCTAGTGTGTACATATGTGTAAATATGTGTATAAAATTGAAAAGTATCATACATATATTTTGATATTTTATAATATACAGATATGTATCAACCCCCCCCCCCCCCCAAAAAAAAAAAAAAAAAAACACACTTACAAACGTGCGATTTGAGGTAATTTTTTTTGCCTTTGAGAAATTGCGAGGTCCAAAATGCTTTTCATATTTCTCAATTAGCATGTGTTTCTCGTAGGATCCCAACCTATATACACACACACACACACACATCCTTCTAAACGTTTAAGATTTCATAATATTATATTTATCCTTTTACGGTACTAAAGTTTATCATATTTACTCATTTCATAGTAAGTCAGTTAATTTCACAAAAAATAAAACAATGCTGAAACATGGCCACAATGGTCAAACTTGGTCACAGGTATTTGCAAATTAATATATTTTTATATGCATATTATTATCACTTTCAGGTGGCATACAGTTACAGTCACCATTGACGCCGACTTAGGGGAGGCGACTTGCTATTTAGACGGCGGTTTTGATGGATACCAAACAGGGTTACCGTTACGTGTCGGAAACGGCGTTTGGGAGCAAGGAACAGAGGTTTGGGTCGGTGTTAGACCGCCAACTGATGTAGATGCATTTGGGCGGTCCGATAGTGAAGGATCTGAATCCAAAATGCACGTAATGGATCTTTTTCTTTGGGGAAGATGCTTATCCGAAGACGAAATTTCCGCTCTTCCTGCCGCCATGGGTTCTACTGAGTACAATATGTTTGATCTCCCCGAAGACAATTGGCAATGGACGGATTCGCCCCCTAGGGTACGCGTTTTTATTACTTTTTACTCTTTGAATTGCCTTTTTTACATTATATTTAGGCCTGTAAACAAACCGGACATTTATGAACTTGTTCGGCTGGAAGTTCGTTTATGTTTGTTACTTTGTTTATTTAATAAACGAACGAACATGAACAAAGTTTTTTGTTCATTTGATCAAACGAACGAACATGAACACATGCTGTGTTAGTTCATTTATGTTCATTTATTTACGTTCGTTTGTGTTCGTTTAAATATACATATATACATAAGCAGTTATATTTATATAAATATAAACATAAAAGTGGCTTTATAACTACTTATATAAATATAAAAAAACAGTAATTTGCCTTTCTAGTAAAAAAAAAAAAGCTTTACAATGGAACTTATCGTAATTGATCACTAATTTACGTTTAAAAAACTAGTTTTGGTTCGGTTGTCTTGGTGTATTTTGGTCAATTATGGTGGTTCATTTATGTTATTTCAATTATGTTCATTTGTTATGTTTCTTAAATTATGTTTGTTTAAGTTTCTTTGTTTATGTCTGTTTATGTTCGTGAACTGTTCGTTTAGTTTTAAACGAGCGAACATAAACGAACACGAACATACTCATTTTCTTAATGAACGAACATGGACACAAAAAGTTGTTCTGTTATATGTTCGTGTTCGGTTAAAGTTAAATGAATGAACGGTTCGTTTACAGGCCTAATTATATTTAGCGAATTGTACTTTTCTGGTTTAGGTTGATGAATGGGACAGTGATCCTGCTGAGGTGGATTTATACGATAGAGATGATGTAGATTGGGACGGTCAATATTCTAGTGGGAGAAAACGAAGATCAGAACGCGAAGGAATTGTGGTCGATATGGATTCTTTCGCAAGACGATTGAGAAAACCAAGAACGGAAACACGTGAAGAAATCATTCAACGAATGCTGTCAGTTGAACTCGCGGTTAAAGAAAACCTTTTGGCTAAAGGAGAAGCTCACTTTACTGACCAAGAATTCCCCCCAAATGACCGCTCGTTGTTTATAGACCCCGATAGCCCGCCTTCTAAATTGCAAGTTGTGTCTAAATGGTCGAAACCAACCGAAATCGTTAACGAAAACCAGTTCGGTTATAATCCATGCTTATTTTCCGGCGATGCAAATCCTTCTGATGTCTGTCAGGTATGAATCAAAAAGTTCGTTTGATAAAATTTATTTGTTTTATTTATTTATATATTTTTGCATGTTCAATTGCTTTTGAACAGGGCCGGTTGGGTGATTGTTGGTTTTTGAGTGCGGTTGCTGTTTTGACCGAGGTTTCTAGAATATCGGAAGTTATAATTACACCGGAATATAACGAGGAAGGAATCTACACCGTCCGTTTCTGTATTCAGGTACAGATTCGTTAGAAGTTCTTGATACCGTGTTTGATCTATTATAGAGATAACATATACATAAGCCACCCAAGGATGTTGTTTACGCAAGAGTAAAGTACACGAATGGTCGTTGTGGTTAACCAAAATTTTGGATTTGATCCCTAGCTTTCTAAAAGTACACGGATGGTCTCTGTGGTTTGCATTTTGTAATATAGCTTTTGCCACATCTAGAGTTATAAAATGACAAAAATGCCCCTCAACTATAAGGGCGCTTTTGTCATTTTGTATTTTTGGTAGAGTCTTTGATCGAAGTGACCAATTGATACATGGGTGGCTATAGTGTAACCTTTTAAATACTCGTGTGGTTATACACTTATACACACAGGGTGGGGTTCTAGAGTGAACACTAGTGTATTTGCGAACTGAGTGAACAAATCCTGGCCATTGATCTACACACGTGTATGGCCAGGATCTCATCATCAAATGGTAAAATACACTAGTGTATTTCAACATCAAATCCTGGCCATTGATCTACACCCGTGCATGGCCAGGATTAGTTCACTCAGTTCGCAAGCTACACTGGTGTTCACTCTTGAACCTAATCCTATACACATTATACCTTAATTATTGTATCTAACTTAATTAATGATCTTTATGTATAAAGGGAGAATGGGTCCCGGTAGTTGTTGATGACTGGATACCATGTGAAGCACCGGGAAAACCGGCATTCGCCACAAGTAAAAAGGGGAACGAATTATGGGTATCTTTATTAGAAAAAGCATATGCCAAACTTCACGGGTCCTACGAGGCCCTAGAAGGCGGGCTAGTCCAAGATGCACTTGTTGACCTAACGGGCGGTGCGGGTGAAGAGATTGACATGAGAAGTTCACAGGCCCAGATTGATCTCGCTAGCGGGAGATTATGGTCGCAGTTACTACGGTTCAAACAAGAAGGTTTCTTGTTAGGTGCGGGAAGCCCGTCGGGTTCGGATGTGCATATCTCTTCAAGTGGGATCGTTCAGGGCCACGCGTACTCGTTGTTACAAGTACGAGAAGTTGATGGACATAAACTCGTTCAAATTCGAAATCCGTGGGCTAATGAGGTGGAATGGAACGGACCGTGGTCCGATTCATCACCTGAATGGACGGACAGGATGAAACACAAGCTTAAGCATGTCCCTCGAGTACGTTTATAGACTAAACTTATATTTTCGTCCCTGAGGTTTGGCCAGTTTTACGACTTTCGTCCAAAGGTTTGTTTTTCCGCATTTGGATCCAAAACGTTTGAAATCTAGCCATTTTCATCCGACTCGTTAACTCCATCCATTTCTCTCGGTTGAGTCAGGGGGATTACATCTTTTTATGCATTCCTTTGATTAAACGAAACACACTTTAAGAAATAAAGTCAACCTCTGTTGACTTTATTTTATAAAGTGTGTTTAGTTTAATTAAAAATGTCTAGAAAGACGGTAATACCCCTGACTCAACCGAGAAAAAATGGATGGAGTTAACGAGTCGGATGATAATGGCAAGATTTCAAACCTTTTGGATCCAGATGCGGAAAAAGAAACCTTTGGACGAAAGTCGCAAAACTGGCCAAACCTCGGTCGAAAATGGCATTTTACTTTTTATAAATGTTGTATATAATATACATAGGCGACCCAAATATCAATATGATTTCTTATGTTTTTCAAACAGGCAAAAGACGGTATATTTTGGATGTCATGGCAAGATTTCCAGATTCATTTCCGTTCAATTTACGTTTGCCGGGTCTACCCGCCCGAAATGAGATACTCAGTTCACGGTCAATGGCGCGGTTATAGTGCCGGTGGCTGCCAGGATTACGACACGTGGCACCAAAACCCACAATTTAGAATCCGAGCCACTGGTTCAGACGCATCATGTCCTATACACGTCTTCATTACCTTGACTCAGGTAAGTCATAAGTGCTTGTCTTTAAACAACATATTACGCGAAGTAACATTCTTTAGTCGGGTCGTTAATTAGTTATGTATTCTGTTGGTTTTTAGGGGGTGAGTTTCTCGAGAACGACAGCTGGATTCAGAAACTATCAATCTAGTCATGATTCGATGATGTTCTATATCGGAATGAGAATAATCAAAACACGAGGACGTCGTGCTGCTTATAACATATATTTACATGAGTCCGTAGGTGGGACCGATTACGTAAATTCTCGAGAAATATCTTGCGAGATGGTGTTAGACCCCGACCCGAAAGGTTACACAATAGTACCAACGACAATACACCCCGGAGAAGAAGCACCCTTTGTTCTTTCCGTATTCACCAAAGCATCCATCACCCTTGAAGCTTTATAAACCGCCATGCACATAGCCGTTTTATGGGTTTAAAATTTTAAAATTGGGACCGGTTGGTGAACCGATTTCAAATTGGTGGTCCACAAGCATGGTATATAATGTGTGTTATAAGTGCGGCTGTTGTTCGATGAAGCTTTTCTGGGTTTAGAGAACGGGTTTTCGGGTTTTGGGTCGGGGTGGGGTGGGGTGGTGTAAGAATGTAATGATGTAAATGAATAGGAAAAGAGATAGAAAAGTTGAGTTAGAGAGAGGGCACTAGGTGCAGTTTTGAGGGGAGGTTTATATGTCTGCATTATGTACATGTTGACCGCGTTTTTTATTATTGAAATGGAAAAATATCCGCTTCTAATTTGACCGTATTCCGGGTCAACCTCTTTCGACGTTGCTTACGCCTTGAATGATTGAACGAGTTAAAACGAAGTAGAAAAAAGAGCTAAAATCGGTTAGTAATGAGATAAAAAGATGAATTTGGAATGAGTAGATAGATGGTGACAAGTATGGAGAAAACAACAAGAGTAATTATTAGTTTTACTATTAGAAATATATTCATGTGATCATGTCTATAAGCATTAAATACATTGGAAGTATCTGTTTTATGCTGGTATAAATATCTTGATAAATCTTTAGTTTTCTTTTTCATCATACATGAAATTTTCATTGAGCATCTTAAAAGTAGGTTTGGTTTATACATTTTAATACACTATATTAATGGTAACCCGTGTTGTAGTAGTCGCTAGTCGGCGGTGGGTAGGGACTAACGATTGATCGGGATGTATTGGGGATTAATCGGCGTCGTTGGGATTTTTACAGCCATGACAGTAACATAAAGTCGGTACTCGAAATTTCTAAACACTTTAAAGTGTCATGTTCTTAGATTATGAAGAGATATAGTACCAAGCTGGCAAGCTTGTCTATTCTAGTCGGATTTTACACACTGGTGTCAATCCGAGGAGCCAGGATTGTGTTGGGTCCACACGGTGTTTCACTTACGTGGTAAACTGTGTGGAGTGCATGTTTACGTTGACCGCCAATCATATTGCATGATAATTCATGTCAAAACAGCTATGCCCCAAAATACATATCGTAATTCGCTATCCAGTACTCTCTCTCTCTCATATACTTATTACTTGACACAAGTACTTATTTTTCTGTCGGATGATGGTTACCATAAAAAAATCCCTACCTTATGGAAGGTAATCTCCAAACCAAATTGGTGACAAACATTTGCTTCTTCAGATTATTGCTATGATTTCAACATTTAACCATCATCCACCCATAATTATAAAATCAATAACTTTTTATAAATTAAAATAAGAATAGTAATTTATAATGTCACGGGCCAAATAATTGAAGGTCGGAATGCTATGGGTTGTGCTTGAACGCTTGGGTTACTAGCTAGTCCGGGACGACCTCAGCGGACAAGAAGGTGTACGTGCATAGTCGTGTCAATGCGACGAACGCACCACTGGTTAAGGGCTGGCGCCGCTCTCCTGATAAGTCCAAGGCAGGACGAAACCAGTAATCCACACAAAGAAGCGGGATTGAATGGCTTGTCTCCAAACAACCGAAGATGCCACACGGGGTCGAAAACTAACCCTGTGACAATAAGCTATCAAGTATGTCGATTGTCTTACCAATTCTAGAAGCTAACATAAAATATTCGCGAATGTGAGTTGTAAAGTAACCATGTGTTTGCATTATTAATCATAAGAATAAATAATGTGAGGAATTGGGTGTCAAAAGTCAAAACTTAACAATGTGGATTCTTAATAAATAAGAAAGACAAAGTGATAACATAAAGTGAAACAACAAGGGCAAAAGCTAAAGCCTCTAACCCGTTATCTCTACATAAAAGTGTTCCTTTTATTACAAACCAAACTTTGTCCCATAATTTTAACAAACCACTTTTTTTTTACCATATTTTCACATTACAAAAGATTCATCTAAGTATCATAAAGAAACTTCTAGGTTTTACCATATTTTTACATAGTGGCGGATCCAGAAATTTTTTTCACCGGGTTTCTTTTGGTAGATTTTCACTAATTCTCACTATTTTTTTAAATAATATTAAATTTCCACTATTTTTTTCATTTTTTTCCAAACCGAGGGGGTTTCCGGGAACCCCCAAAACACCCCTGGATCTGCCACTGTTTTCACATTATAAAGAAACTTTTAGGTTTTACTATATTTTCACATTACAAAAGAGATTCATGTTAAGTATCATAAAGAAACTTCTAAAACCAAAAATTAATTTTAGTCCTAAAAATAAGTAAAACAACAAGATTAGATAATACATGTGAGATGTGACTAAATTTACGTGCATTTGTGCTATGTGAATGATGCATCAACTCACTAATGAGAAACATTTTATATTGTTATTCAACTTTTTATAGAAAAACTTAAATAGGGTCCTAATCTAATTAACATTTTCAAGAACTACAACACACATCTTTCATCAAACTCGATTGAGGTGTTCGCATTAAACTTGGTTTGAAATAGAATGCGCGTAGACAAGGACGTACCTATACTAAGGGAGGTAGGGGCACTCAAGGGTAAGTACTCTAGCCACAACCAATCATTATCCGCAACGTCAGATTTGGCTTAAATTACCCATTAGCTAGTAAGTACCGGCGATGCCTACCCATACCATAAACTTATTTTTTTTATTTAAACAAAGTCTCAAAATTAAATTTCATTAATAAAACTTAAAGCTTAACATTACGTAAAAATAAAACCTAAAACTTAAAACCTTACATTAAATAAAACATAATACTTAAAACATTACATAACATAAAACCTAAAGCATTACATAAAATTAAAACATAAAACTTAAACATAGGTCTTAATAACTTGCCATGCCGAAACATGCTCAAAAACCTCGTCGTAGGCGTGTTTGTAATCCCCAAGGGCCACTTAATAACTTCCGCCTTTGAGAACTCGTTGTGGGGATTTTCCACATTCAAGAAACTTCAATAGAATCTTGAACACTTGAAACGGACAAACGAGAAACGTGAGTCTACTTGATCCACGGTTCGGGTGGTACCACCAACGTGGATACAAAATTGTTGGAACACCCAGTTCCAAAAAGTAGCCCTTCCACTAGGGGATGAGTGTTCGTCATGGACAGCGACATAAGACATCGCTAACGCGATGTCTTCCTCTTCTGTTCACAAGATCTTTGCCATTTTGAGATGAGATTTTTGTAGATGGGAATATAAAATTTAGAAAGGTTTTGGTAGATGACAGTATAAACCTGATAGTGTTTTGTGAATAGGGTAGATAAATAATGGAATCGTTCGATTAAATTGAGAAAATAATAAATTATTTGAATTTTTTTCATTAAATTGTAAACGGTCCATCGGTCAAGAAATAGTCATCACGACATAAATAAATCACAAATCATATAACTTCAAAAAAAATCTCATTAAAAAAAAAAATCTGTGTCTAAAACCAATTCGAAAATCACGGGCAGCGGGCAGCCACCCTTCTGTTATTGTAGGACCACCCCCAACTATCCTTCTATAAAACCCTAATTCTCAAACCCTCATATTCACATCGTATTCTCTTTCACCATCATTCATTCTTTCTCAAATTCAAATCACAAAACCATTGCAATGGAGATGAAGATGAAGAACCTTTTCGCCGCAATGCTGGTGATGATGATGATCGCCGTCTCCGCCGCGCAAGCTCCGGCACCTGCTCCGACGTCCGACGCCACCGCCGTCGTCCCTGCCGCCGTCGCCGCTGTATCCGCGGTCGTTTACGCTTGCTTCTTTTAATTTAAGTGTTAGTGTTATATTAATTATTATTTATCATATATTATTATTATATATACATACAGCTGTTCTGTTGTTCGATTTCATGTGGAGAGAATGAGAGGACGGTTGATTATATATACATTTAATTTTATTTGAGTTTGTTAGATCTGTGAATTTCTGTTTATTGTTTTGATATTAGTTATTGATATAATGTTTGATTGTGGTTAATTTTGATTTATGTGGTTAGTGTTCCTGTTGAGTGTACAATATATGTTGGAAAACGGCTAACAAACTCATTCCCGAGTACTCTAGGGGCACCCACCCACTGGACAAACGGAGTACTCCGAGAGTAACCCGAGTTCACCACCAATTCTGGGGAAAACCCGGTAACCCACCCGCCCGTCAGTGAAATTACCGGTAAAACCCGTTTGGCTCAAGGATCTAACCCAGGTTTCCCTGAGTCTCCTATCATTGCTCACCAGTGTCTCACTCTGCACCAAGTGTTAGAATACTTGTGTTCGAATATAACTAATATCAATTAACCACAATCAAACATTGCTCACCAGTGTCGCCTGCATCTCTCAATATTGTGTTCGAATACTTGTATATGGTTTTTTGTTGATTAATGGATGAGAGAAAGTTAATGGTAGGGTGAGCAATAACCGAATCGTTAACCGAAACAAAATCGAAAACTTAATTAACTAAAAAAGATTGGTTATCGGTTTATTTTGTACCCTTGGTTAACCTAACAATTCATATTTTCATATATTTCTAACTTTTATACATCCATTTCATGTATTTTATGTTCTATACCTCTATTTTATATATTTTTATACATTCAATTCACGTATTTATACCTCAATTTTTATGTATTTAAACTACCATTTTATGTTTTTACATCTCAATTTCATGTATTTCTAAGTAAAAGTTTTAACGCAAATTTGGTTAAGGCTAATAACGGGTCCGTACACACCCCTAGTTAGCGGGGTAGATGTTACAAAATCGGTATGTGTATTACACTTATAGCAATGTTTACAAAGTGTGCAATGTAATCGGCATGTGTATTACACTTATAGCAATGTTTACAAAGTGTGCAATGTAGTTCTAGCAATTTTTGAAATAATATTGGATCTCAAAATTAACGCCCTTAAAACAATATTTTTCATAGCATTTATATCGGTTCAAGATTTTACATAAATGGTTTATTATAAAGAAAAAAATAATGGAAAATCAAATTCGCTACATACAACGAGTTATAAGAGGAGGCGGGGTCGTCCGTTATAATATCACGGCCAGAACCCATCACGCGTTATATCCACCGCCGGCAACAAGTATTACGTGTTAATGTTCAACGAAATCAAATTTTCGTTATCTGTATCACGCGTTAATCATTTGTTTTGGGAGGGTATTTGTTGGTTGGGAGGAAATTGTTGGGTGTGGTGATGAGTGATGACCACCCCCACTAAAAAAGGTTGTGAGTGATGGAAAAATGGTCGATGACATGGCGAAACTTGATTGGTGCTTGTGAGTGATAAATTCTATCACTAGTGAACCACCCCCTCCCCTAATAAACTACTTCCTCCGTCCCATTTTAAATGTCCAAATTTCCACTTTTGGTTGTCCCAATTTAATTGTCATTTCCAAAAATGTAAATATAATTTTCAGTTTTGCCCTTACCATTACAAACTTTCATTTTTTGTTGTCCCAATTTAATTGTCATTTCTAAGGACATTATTGTCATTTTACAACTCAAAAAATAAAATACTTAAATATTTCTTAAATTGTGTGAATGTAGGTCCCATGACATCTAAAATTGGACAGAGGGAGTAAATTTTTAGCCACATATTTTTACACGCTTTGATACCTCGTATTCTTGTTCTTGTATACAATGTTTTAAAAACCGGTTTTTAAATCAAACCGGATTAGGCTAAAAAAATAGTTCAACCGGTTGAACCAGGTTGTACCGAGCGGTTTAACCGGGTTGACTACCTAACTCTATAATTTTATAAATTAAAACATCAACTCAAAAGCTAATAAAAAATACATGTTTACATATTAAAAGATGATCCAAAAGTAAATACATAATAAAAAATTATCCAAAAGACAATCGAAAATCATTCAATTTTCCAACAATCTCTTTTAAATGAAAGTGTACGATATGTTTAAGCCATTTGAGTGTTGAATACATCAAGTTCACGATTGCATAAAAGATGAAATTCACTATCATCGTCATCCTCATCAACTAGAGGATAAGTATTTTCGTTTCATACAATATTAAATAAGAATTTTTAGTTATGAATAATCATAATATATAAAAATTACGTAAGATAAGTAACATATTTAATAAAATAAGTAACAACCCAAACTAAAATAACCCTGGGCCGGTACCGGTATTACATTCCATACTAGTATACTGGATTTTACCGCCGGTACAAATCTTATGTCGTTTCACTTATTTACCGGGGTGTTTCGTACCGGATTTACATCTGGAAACGGTAATACCGGTATAACCGGCCGGTATTTACCGGTTTTTAAAACATTGCTTGTATACATTTACGTTAGAGAAAAATTCCCGGATAGTCCCTGTGGTTTCGCGTTTTTTCACCTATAGTCCCCAACTTTCTAAAATTACCTGAATAGTCCCCAAGTTTTCATTTTTTGTTCCCGGATAGTCCCTGGGTCTAACTTCAGTTTGTTTTCTCTGTTAAGAGGGTGTAAAATGACAAAAATACCCTTTCCTTAAAAAGGCCAAACCATAGGGACTATCCGGGCATCTTCTTCATTTTTTTTATAAAACCCCACCACCACACTTCTTCTTCAACCTCCACCCACCATCACCCTCCTCCACCCTCCACCATCACCGCCGGTCTCCGCCGCACAGAACCACCGTCACAAATCCCTCACACCCCTACCATCTACCACCCACCACTTTCAACACCTCTCCATTTGACCGCTTGAATTTTTTGATTTTGCATGCTTTAAAACATTTTTTTTTATAAAAGGAAATTCAAATACTTGTTATCCATTGAATCTATGGGTTATTTATAAATCCATATTCATGTTCTTTTCATAAATTTAGTCAAAGTCCTGTTCTCGATGATTTTGAACATTAGTCAAAATCATTAATTGGGTATAAGATCATAAGACCCATCCGTTCTTTTCAGAATCCTTCGGCCCCTTTAACATGATTTTGACTGAAGAAGAACATGATTTTGAACTTACACACTACCAAATGCCATTACTGACGCTGCCTTTAAACACCCAAACCTAACCACCACCACCGCTTTTCAGATCACGAAAGAACCACCGTCGGTGGTGTTTCGTCGGAGACTACTATCTGGTTTCAGATCTGCGAAGAATCTGACGTTTACGCTTTTCAGATCTGATGACTTTTTTTGCAAAGTTGTTAGGGTTCAGATGGAGATGGTGGGTGAGTGTGACATGACGGTGACCCTCAGTAGGCGACTGTCGGCTCCTGCTATGTCTAGAGCTCCGATTGTTGTTCAAACGGATTTCGAATGGGGGAGGGATTTGGTGGTTGCTGTGAGGGATTTGGTGGTTGCCGTCACAGTGGTTGTGGGGGTGGGGTTTGGTGTTGTGGCGGCAGATTTGGTGGTGTTGGTGGCTTTCACACAGAGGTGGTAGGGGTGGGGGGTTTGGTTGAAGAGATAACTGAGATAAAAGAGATTAGGTTTATGTTTTTTATAAAAAAAAAAGAGATAAAGTGTGGTGGTGGTTCTGCGCGGCGGAGACCGGCGGTGATGGTGGAGGGTGGAGGAGGGTGATGGTGGGTGGAGGTTTAAGATGAAGTGTGGTGGTGGGGTTTTATAAAAAAAATGAAGAAGATGCCCGGATAGTCCCTATGGTTTGGCCTTTTTAAGGAAAGGGTATTTTTGTCATTTTACACCCTCTTAACAGAGAAAACAAACTGAAGTTAGACCCAGGGACTATCCGGGAACAAAAAATGAAAACTTGGGGACTATTCAGGTAATTTTAAAAAGTTGGGGACTATAGGTGAAAAAACGCGAAACCACAGGGACTATCCGGGCATTTTTCTCTTTACGTTACTTCAATGGTTGATTTTAGAGTAAATTATTTTTAAGCCCTTGTGGTTTAGTGGTTTTAACTATTTGAATTCAAAATCAAAAAGTTAATGTTCTGAGTCCTTAATCGCTTATTTTATAACGTTTTGAGTCCAATTTATAACACTTGTACTTTTGATTTTGGACTCAAGTGATTAAAGCCACTAAAACACAGGGACTCAAAACGTTATAAAATGAGCGATTAAGCACTCAGAGCTTTAAACTTTCTGATTTTTTACTTAGCTGGTTAAAACCACTAAAGAGACTCAAAAATTAATATAATCTTGATTTTATAACCTATTGTGATTCAAATTAAAGTAAAGTTTTTAAAGCTCATAACATCATCATGTGAACTGTCTATCCAATTAATTAAGAACTCTAATTTGTACTCACGCAATTATTATAGAAGCAAACTTGTGGTCAAATCAGGTAAACAGAAACTTCTGTGGCCCGTACACCCCCTCTATAATTACAACTTTGAGATATTTTATTATTCATATAATATTAAATAAACTAAGAGTATCCGGGGCACCAGCGGGGAGGCATTTCGGTGACCCTATCCACCGATTGGGAACACCGCCGCCATCCCTGCGGTGACCCGATTCGGTGAGTGGCAGCGGGGAGAAGTCACCGATGAAGGAGAGGGGGAGATGGTGGGCCAGCCTCACTTTCAACCAATCAAAACCTTTTCCTTTTTTTTTTGAATAAAAAAACAAGGGGAGTTAAGAGGGGAGTGGCGCCATCAAATTGAGGGTGTGAGTGGAGTTTAAGAGGGGAGTTGACGTGACACACGAGGATTGGTTATGCGTAAGAGAGGGGACTCCCCTCTTAGGGGAGTGCCCCTCTCACTTACCTAAGCATCTCTCAAGTCTCAACAATAACCTATTAGATTTTAAGGAAAAAATATATAAATTATAAATATAATAACTGATTTAGTTTAAAAATTCTGAAAAACAGGTGCAAAAAGGTAAAGAGTATATTTAAAATGTTATATTAGTATATAACTAATTATATATGTGAAAAGTTATTAAAACAACCAATAGGTAGAGTGGTAATAGAGAGACATGGTGTTCTAAGTGAATCAGGTTATATTCCTGCCCCATCATTTAGTTTTGATGACACCTGGTGATGATGGGAAACTATGCGAGTAGGCGAAGATCGCTAGTTCGATCATTGACCTGTGCGGGTTTTACCTCACTGCACTGTTATTCCTTCGGACGAGTGTTTACGGGCTTCGGCCTTAGGTTGAGGGTTTTTTCCGGTTCGAAAACGAATGTATCCCGATGTTATAAATTCAATTGCAGTAGCCCATATGAAAGATTTCTTGTCCGTTAAAAAAAAAGTTACTAAAACAAGAAACTCAGTGATTTGAGTATTTTCTTTCAAATACTATCACATCATGAGAGACTGTAAATTCTAAAGCACTAATAACACCTTGAAAGTTTTTGCTGTTAATTTATATATTTAAATTAAAAAAAATATCTTAGTGGATATTAACCAGTAAGAAATCGACCAGTATATATGTTAACACGGAAATTGATAGAAGAAAATGTTGTTGATGTTGAAGTTCAATTAGTTTTTAAGGTAACACATTTTTTTCTACCTTAAAGAGAAAATTGTAAGATTGAAATAAGAGTTTCAAATTCGAAAAAAATATTGTAAATACTAAATGCTACTATAACAATTTCATTATTACGGTGTTTATGGTCTCTTTAAGACGGTTATATTAATATTATGGGTTAAAGTGTTAAACCACTACCTACAATGTTATTACGGTGTTTATGATCTGGTTAAGACGGTTATATTAATATTATGGGTTAAAGTGTTAAACCACTACCTATAATTTTGTAAAATGACAAACTAAACCATTAGGTTGGTTGGACCGGCTAGTTTGGTTTTTCTAAATGGCAAATTGGAAAATAATAATCCCAGCATTTTGAAATTGGCCAATAATAATCCCAAGTCAGGAAATAGCCAATAATAATCCCACCTCGTCAATTTTTGGAAAATAATACTCCACAGTCACTAAACGACAAAAGTGCCACGTCAGCATTTGGAGTATTATTTTCCAAAAATTGACGAGGTGGGATTATTATTGGCTATTTCCTGACTTGGGATTATTATTGGCCAATTTCAAAATGCTGGGATTATTATTTTCCAATTTGCCTTTCTAAATTGTAATTTTTTTTAACTTTCTTACAAATGATAAGGATGCTTATTAACATAATACTTGCCCAAAACTGAACTTTGTAGAAAAGGTATAAATATATAGTCTTCTAAAAATAAAAGGTCGTAGGAAGAATATCAAACGAACTCCGATTAAACTCATTTCTGCAGTATTAGGATCGTCTCGTCGAACTCTGCGATCTTAGATTTTAGATTTTGCTTTTGTATTTTTAGCTTGTAGATTTTATAATTTCTGTAGATCACTCTGTCTTTTTATTTGACATTGTGTTTTTTTTTTTTTTTTTTTTTTTGTAATTTCGGTCATTGTGTCCTTTTGCGATTCATTGTGTCTTTTTTTTTTCTTGGCATTGTGTTATGTTTCTCGGCATTGTATCATATTTTGCTACCCATTGTGTTATATTTTGCGACTAATTGTGTCTTTTTACCCTTTCCATATATAAGAGACTTTGTAGGATAACTTTACCCCTCCCTTTAACCATAAAGAAAAAAATAAAATAAATGTTAAACTGTTGATTCAGTTTACTCAGTCGGTTCTAAGTTCCAATCATAAATCAAACTACAAGTGAAGAAAAAGAAAATCAATTACTGTTTTTTAACGGCAAAATACGACATGTCAATCACCGTAACAACGGGCGCTGTGATCAAGGTCGACCACCTGATCGTCGTCAGCCCCTTGACTCCCCCCCAGATGCGAGAAATTCGACCTCCACCCGCCCGAAAGGGACGACAGTGGAATAATCGGTAAAACCTGGATGCCGCAGAAAATAACAAGGAGAGTGGGAATCGAATCTGGGTCACAAGGGATACTAATTCTTTTCCCAACGACTCCACCACCACCTCTTGAAAAAGAAAATCAATTATTATTGATTATATAATTATATTCTCTTAAAACTAAACCAAATCTCCATATGTTTGTTCCTTATTCGATATATCGCTTTCCGATATTTACCATTCCCACTTGATGTCTACTTCAAGGGTCAAATCTTACATTACTACTCATTTAAAGAATTTTATATTCTTTAATGGAGGTCAATTAAATTAGGTAAAATAAAAGGATTATCGCACAACTTTTTTTCATGATTAACTTGAAGACATTGATCGCTAATAAAAAGTTTTCCTCAATTAACCGGATATGATGCTTTTAGTGTAGCAATCTATTAGGGTACTCGGGGCGTAGCTCGGGTACATTGGGTTTTTGGTAACGTCGTTGCCAATCCTTCGACTTCAACCCTCGTTTTGTGATTTTGGTGATTACTATCTGATGTATCAGTTTGTGAAGAGGTGAAAATGAGTAAAGTGAATTGAGTACTTCTCAAACACCACCACAGAAATCGTTAAAAATGAGGTGTAACGATTTAATTGGTTATTTCAAATTGGGACTTTGGGTTAAGCGTAATATTCACATGTTTAAATAAGCTAAGTCATATGTGGGCTACTTAAGATTGGTTCGATTAAAGCTTGATCTAAGTCATGTTTAGACGAGTTTAATCCCCCTCTAACATGAATTGAAGCCCGTTCGACAGCTTCATATATCAAGTTCTAGTTCAAGGTTTATATACCGAATTTGACTAAAGCATAGATATATTAGACATAACTACGTAGTAAAAGTTTATATATATACTAATTATATAATAACTAACTAATATATATCATATTATATATAACTATATATATATAGAAAAAGTGTATCGTACAAATGCCTTAACGTACGAAGCGTACGCTATGGCAAGTTCGCATATTATAACCCCAGAAAGGAAATCTCGCATGTTGAAAAAAACCAAAGATCGCATGTTGCTGAAAAAAAACCAAAATCGCATGTTGATACTACATCTCGTACGCAATGTACGTTAAGGCAATTTGTACAATAACCGGCCTCTATATAAGTATATATGCATACAACTAAAACAATTCACTCAATTAGTCGAGCCCAGTAAATTCTTACCTATAACAAAACTTATTGGTAGGATCCAGGAAGAGTTAGACGTAAACGAACATTACATTAAATAACAAAAGAAAAGGTAATCTTTATAAATATGAAGTAACCTTAGAGAAAGTAAGCTAAACCATGAGAAAAATAAAACTAACATGATCTATGCTTTCCTAAGATTTCATAACCTTAATTATACGTTTCTACGAACTCTTATATTCGACCATATCCTCACATAGTTGATAGTTGCAAGTCTAGCAAGTCATTCTAATTCGCTCATCCAAGTCAGTTTGAATAACAAAATATTTTTAGGAGTGCCTTTTTTGAAAATTTTAAAGAGTTTTTAAAATAAGATATGGTACCTAAAAACCGAGAGTATATAAAGAAAACCATCGAATTGATATGCGGTGCTCTTTCATATCTCTCTCATCTCTCTCTCTCTCATTTTTCTTCTTTCTTTATATTCCATTTTCAATTTATGGACCAAATTATACAAACAAATTCTTTAAAACTCTATTTTTCTCTCGTTTATTCCCGTCAACATATACTTATTTTCGGACATTTTACAAACAAAACGTCACATTCTTTTGTTATCAGACATTACCTTATTTATAAATATATTAATCAGATACTACTTTAAATCGGTTACAAGTCATTTCGGACCGCTATATATGAGTCTATGGGACCTTTAGTCTAGGAAGTCTATAAGGTTAGATATTTATAATGATATACATATATAACAGCCGGTTGAAAATTAGTTACAAAGTTCAAAACTCGTAAAAAGTGTGAAAAGCGATAGGAGTTTGGTATATCAAACCTTTATATTCTTTTAACACACCCAAAATCTACATATAACAAAGTGAAGATTACTAAAACACCATATTCGAACCCTAAAGGCCCATAAAAACGTTAAACACACCATCATACAACTATGAGTACAAAACACCGCATAATACTAAACTTTAAACACCATAATTAATAAAAAACCACCATTGGAGCCTTATCATAAATAAAAAATCTAAAGGCCTACATCACTTCTTATACTTTTTGGACAAAAACACACTTTGTAGTTTAAACTCACCATATAATACTTAATATATTGATGAAAGTTAACAAAGATTAGAGAAAGGGTGTGCTAAAATAGTGAAATCCCTAGGCATGAACAAGGAAGGAGGCAAGAGACAAAGTGACAAATGACATTTTGGCATCATGTGCTATGCACATGGGGATGAAAGCCAAGCCCAACCAAATGGGTGTCTACACATAATCATGGATTGTTCATCATCAAAAAGGGGTGGTTGGTTGGACCTTTGTCTTTCACATGGGTAAGATTGCCCCACCCACCCCCATGTTATCATATTTTACAACCTTACATTTTCAATTGTAAAAGAGTATATGAATCTAAACTTATGGTTAAAAGCATATTTGAACAATATAGAATGATAAGTCATATACACTATAAATCAAAAGATATTTTAACACCAAACTCATGCAGAAAAAGTATTGGATCTTTTCTAGACATACTAAAAGATCCTAGTACAAGTTGGTTTGGTTTCACACATGATTTACTATCAAAATATCCTAAACTTTAATCTCATATATTATTATATTATTATATTACTAATATAATAATATTAATAAGTAGTTGCTATTTTGTTTCTTGCATATGTAAATACTTTTTATAAAAATTTATATAGATTGATTTAACTAGCAAAGCTCTCAATAGGTATTTAATAAGCTCTTTATATCCACAACATCTTAAACCCATTTACTTATGAATGGGTCAATTCGGGCAATGATTCATCTCTAACGGGTCAAAGCTCTCCTGTCTCCCCGTAAGAGTGTATATATTACTAAATGCATAAGAAATTATGAACCTCCTATACCATTTTATTCAAATAAAATTGTTTCTCATAAGAGTTATTTAATGTTTTCGTCTCTGTGTTTTGTCAAAAATCACTATTTCAGTCCATTAGTTTAAAAATTACGATTTCAGTCCTTGTGGTTTCACTTTCGTAACTATTTCAATCCATTTATTCTGTTAGTGCATGGACTGAAATGGTTACGAGGTGGACTGAAATGGTTACGAAAGTGAAACCACAGGGACTGAAATCGCAATTTTTAAACTAAAGGACTGTAATAGTGATTTTTAACAAACCACAGGGACGAAAACAATAATTAACTCTTTTCATAATCATATCTGAAATATTAGCTAGTTTTTCACAAACTAGTTTTGGACCAACCTAGCCTGGGCCATACATAAAATCACCTGTTTTGACCCATTACCCAACCCACCCGACCTAGCCATTTTGCCACCTTCTAACTTAAATCCAACGGGCTGAGAAAACGGCACACCATATATATTACATGTATCAATGGGGAATTATCGAGTGTTTTGGTGATAGTACTGTATATGAGTTCCTATAACGCGCAATAAAAAAAAACACTTACACTCGCTGATCTAGTTTCAATTTTCCTTACACTTGCGATTGATTCAAGAACGAACACAAACGACTAAATTAACCATAAAAGTATTTGATACAACATTCTTTTGATTTCAGTTTTATCTTAAAGAAGATTAATAACTTTGGTTCAAAGATTTTAAATACCCAGAATATCTTTTCTTCACTTATCGCCCTTGCATAACACGTAAATATTTTTAAAACAGCGTCGCTTGATTTATATACTGCATCCGCCGATGTTTGTAAGCAGGATTACCGTAATGTGAGAGCAGATAAAATCAACCACAAAATCTTTACTTCTTAAATATAACATCTAAAAATAATCTATCAACAAATTTCTTCAGCAAATATGACGTCGTATACGGATTGCACTGCACAAATAATCGAAAGAGGTCAATAAAACTTTCGAAAAACGTAAGAACATGCACATTTAAAGACAAGATATACAATAACAAAAACCGGCTATATTTGTTAATTGTTTTTTTTAATTAAGATTTAGGGTAAATTACTTTTTTAGTCCCTATGTTTTAGTGGTTTTAACCACTTGAGTCCAAAATCAAAAAGTTTAACGACCTGAGTCCCTATAAGCATTTTCTTTAACCATTTGAGTCATTTTGAGTCCAAATTTTAACCTTTTGAATCCAATTTTTTGGACTCAAATCGTTATAAAATGAACAAAATTGGACTCAAAACGTTATAAAATAAATGACTAGGGACTCAGGGCGTTAAACTTTTTGATTTTGGACTTAAGTGGTTAAAACCACTAAAACACAGGGACTCAAAAAGTAATTTATCCTAAGATTTAATTACTGTTTTCGTCCCTGTGGTTTGTCAAAAATCACTATTTCAGTCCATTAGTTTAAAAATTGTGATTTCAGTCCCTGTGGTTTCACTTTCGTAACCATTTCAATCCATTTATTCCGTTAAGTACAGAGACTGAAATGGTTACGAGGTGGACTAAAATGGTTACGAAAGTGAAACCACAGGGACTAAAATCGCAATTTTTAAACTAATGGACTAAAATAGTGATTTTTTTACAAACCACGGGGACGAAAACAGTAATTAACTCTTAAATTACTTAGTTTGAAATAAGATACTTCAAACTGCTTATTTAAAACAACTTATTTCACTAGTAAATAATTTGATAAGCAGGTCCAAAAACACAAAAAAACAACTCATTGTTGTATTAAGACGCGATAAGCGGATAAACGATTTTGATAAGCAATACCAAAGTATTAGCAGTAAATCATCACTATTCTTTCAAACACTTTATTTTTAGAGTTAATTACTGTTTTCGTCCCTGTGGTTTGTCAAAAATCACTATTTCAGTCCATTAGTTTAAAAATTGCGATTTCAGTCCCTGTGGTTTCACTTTCGTAACCATTTCAGTCCCTGTGGTTTCACTTTCGTAACCATTTCAATCCATTTATTCTGTTAGTACAGGGACTGAAATGGTTACGAGGTGGACTGAAATGGTTACGAAAGTGAAACCTCAGGGACTGAAATCGTAATTGTTAAACTAATGGACTGAAATAGTGATTTTTGACAAACCACAGGGACGAAAACAGTAATTAACTCTTATTTTTACCTTCTTCTTTGGGGATATTGGGTTGATCAACCAAAAGTCGTTCAAAAGCTTGTAAATCATTAACACTGCAATGTATTAATCAAACGGCATATTTTGTATTATTATCATAAACAAGAACAATACGACTTTCAACCCGTTTACTTATGATGGGTGGTTATGGTTATGGTTATGTTTTATTTGAACAAATAAGTAAAAATTCGACTGTAAACAAACCGAACGATCATTGTTCATGTTCGTATGTTTAACTTTAACCAAACAAACGAACAAACATGAGCATTTAAACGAACAAAATATCTTGTTCGTGTTCGTTCATAAAGAAACTGAACTTGTTCGTTTATATCCGTTCGTTAAACTTCTAAATGAACGGTTCACAAACATAATTGGACATAAATGAACATAATAGACACAAACCAACATAAACCAATACGAGTTTAAGTAAACATGAAATGATCAAACTTAAGTCTAAAGTACCATCACATTTAGGGGCGGTTCTTAGAAGGCCTATGGCAGGGCCACGGCCCGGGCAAGTTTTTCGGCCGTAGTGTTAATTTTCCGCATTTCGATCGAAATTTTTTATATATACTATGTTTGGCCCGGGCTTGCCCGGGCTTATTTTAGTGCCCGTGTCTTTCGGCCCTGGCACGTTCAACGAGCAAGATCCGCCACTGATCATATTACATCGAACATTTTGGAACTAAATGTATATATTTAAACAAAGGGTTTTAAAATACGAAAATCAAACTACTTTCAAATTAATATTAGTAATAATAAATAAATTAGAATGAATATTTAAGCGAATGAACAAATTTAAACGAGCGGACATAAACAAATGTAAATAAACGTTCACGAATAACGGGTCATGTGTTCATGTTCATTTGCTCCCGTCGAGACCCTTGTGTATTTATTAAATGAACGAACATAAACGAACTTCCCGCCAAAGGGTTCACTAAACGTTTGGTTAGTTTATAGGCCTAGGTACAACCAAATAGGAAACGGGCCAAAAGTCCTTCAAAAATATACCCATAATGCATAAAACCACCTAAATCATTATTCTTAAAATAGAGTTAATATTGAAATAATATAACGATCATACTAATATTTGACAAACACTAATTATGTATAATAAGATCAGATTACTCGTTTTGACATGTCACCCAACCCGACTTACCGTCTATGCCGCCACCTCTACTAAAACATAGGACAAATATTCTAGAAACATACCTCGGGTTCAAGGCAAGACCAGCAAGTGCAGAAATCACCGATGATTTAAGCAGGTACCTGAATTATTAGATAAAAAATAAGTATAAATCGCACTTTCTTGCCAATCGTGTTGTAAAATTTTGTAATATGGTGGTATCATAGTTGTTAATGGCGAATAGCGACAAATAGCGATAAGATACCTACATGTTACATAGCGAATAACGATAAATAGCGATACACTAGATAAAAATTTTAACGATAAATAGCGGGCGGCTATTTTATAAATAGCGATACCCTAGATAAAAATTTTAAGAAAAATTATATGTATATTAAATCAAAATACCCTGGTATATATATGCTATTTTACATGTAGATTTTACAAAAACCTAAAATCCAGCTATTTTATAGCTATATTTAATTGCTATTACATTAAATATACGAAAAATAAAATAAAATGTCGCTATTATCGCTATCTGTCGCTACAATCCTAATAGCGAGCCTAGACCTATACGCTACATAGCGCGCTATAGCGATTGCTACGCTCGCTATTGACAACTATGGGTGGTATTACTCGTTATCTCAAAGTAGACAATGATAAAAAATAAGAGTAAAATGCCATTTATGTCCCTGAGGTTTGGCCACTTTTGCGACTTTCGTCCAAAGGTTTGTTTTTCATCCAAAAAGTTTAAAATCTCGTCATTTTCATCCGCCCGGGGGGGGGGGGGGGGGGGGGTTCGAGGGACGAAAGTCGCACTAAACTGGCAAACCTCAAGGATGAAAATGGCATAAAAAACAAAGTGAAGGACTAAAATGCACAAAAAAAAGTCATTTTGGATGGAACAGGCAAATATGCCCAAACCTTAGGGACCGTTTTGGCAAATATGCCCAAACCTTAGGGATCGTTTTGGCATTTTACTCAAAAAAATTGTACATAATAGGTGACAAGTGTATGAATTCCTACTCTGATTGATGCATCTCATGAAGAAGCCGAAGCCCTTCTAAGCAGTCTGCAATACTTGGTTTTACGCCAATGCGGTAATTTAACTGTTTCGTTGAGAACTGAATAGAACCACCTTTTAATTGCTGCTTAGCATCACGGTAAGTTTTTGCAAGCGATAAAATAATAATATTTAATTCCTCCCTGATGACATCAAAAATTCAAAATATAGTTGGGGTTAGAGCTGGCAAACGAGTAAAAAACGATCTTAGAAGGTGACGGGCAAAATGGGTCGAAATTCACCCAAACTGTTTTTATAATGCTTTAAATTAATTAAATCATTTTATTCAAAAAAGTTTGATTTTTTTTTAAATAATATAACTTTGTTTGTCGCAGATTGGACACACTAAATATATATAACATTTCTGGAGAAAAAGTATTTCATGCCAAATCGATCCGTTTTGACCCTTAACAAAAAAAAGAGTAAAATGCCATTTTCGTCCCTGACGTTTGGCCAGTTTTGCGACTTTCGTCCAAGGTTTGTTTTTCCGCATCCGGATATAAAAGGTTTGAAATCTTGCCATTTTCATCCGGCTCGTTAACTCCATCCATTTTTCTCTGTTAAGTCAGGGGTAAAACCATCTTTTTTGTTAACTTAAAGATCAATTAGGTCTTCTTTAGAGGTATTCAGTCTTTTTACATAAAGTGAAAAAGACTGAATTGCCCTTTAAGTTAGCAAAAAAGACGGAAATGCCCTTGAACTAACAAAGAAAATGGATGGAGTTAACGAGCCGGATAAAAATGGCAAGATTTCAAACCTTTTGGATCCAGATACGGAAAAACAAACCTCTGGACGAAAGTCGCAAAACTGGCAGGGACGTCACGTAAATTCCTTCAATCCAGAAAACAAACGAAAATGTCAAATGCAGCTTCTTAAACCATCGAACACAAACTTACAAAGTTTTATTCATCGAGAGCATGATCATCTGTAGCGATTCCATCTGCTTTCCGAAGATCAAATCTTTAACATTATCGATATCTTTCAAGAAACCATAGTTTTTTGGATCATCAAGCAACTGATCAAAGATTAAAAAAAAAAAAAAAAAAAAAAAAAAAAAAAAAAAAACTAAGAACGAAGACTCAGAAACGTAAATAAATATTTATTTTTGCAAAATGTGAAGAACCTGCAGCCTTCCAATGATCGAAGAAGCGTTTCTGAACTGTGAAAGTAATCTAGCGTGGAGATCATCCCATCGATCCATGTCATCTTTTACTTTTTTGAATTTCTGCTGATATTTTTTCACTGTTGCCTCCATTATTAACCAGTAATGATATATAATCTCTCGCCGATATTCCGGTAAAAATGGGCAGCCCTAACTATAAGTCTATAACTCAAATGTGCAAAAAGATTGCCTTAAAATATAAAAACAAAGAACACAACCCAAAGTTTAGAACATAAAGATGATCACCACATACTCTGCAACTGAATTGAAATGCAAAAAAGATTAACAGACTGTGGGGTATGGGGCTTGGGTTGGGGCGTAGGTTGGCTGAAAACGCCCAAGCCACCACCCCGGGTGGGCTTGGGTTGGGGCGTGGCCCAAGGGGCGGGAGTTTAAAGCCGGGCGTGGGGCGGGTCTAGCAAGGTGACATGGCGGGCTCTCAATGGCCAAACCAAACTAGCCGTTGGCCAACGGCTATGTTAAAAAAAATAATTTTTTCACTATAAAAACTCACACTTTTATTCCTTTTTATACCACATTCAACCACAATACAATCCAGATCTTCTATAATCATCTCTATTCTCATTCTACAAAACGAAAAATGCATCCTCATAATCGTGGTTATGACCCGAACAACCCGTTTGCATTCCAAGAAAATAATCCTAGCCCACCACCCAATCGTCCAATGCCTCGTCCATTTTTAATACACTCCCCTATGCCCGATATGGCGAGTTATGCATCGTATCTCGGGAATCGTTTGTTTACTAACTTTCCACACACCGACGATTCTATACCTAGCCCGATGAACCTTTTCTTTATTTAAAAATATTAAAAAAATTAAATTTGTTGTTTTAAAAAATATTCAAATAACAGTTTGGGCTGGCCACGCCCCAAACCCCCGCCCCACCATACTGTCTTCAATGTGGGTCAGCCCAGCAAAGCCCCCCAAGCCACGTGTCAACCCATGCCCCAAACCCCCGCCCCACCATACCCCACGGTCTAAATGCAACAATTACATAACTTAAAACATGTAGTTAATCCACACCTACAGATCAACAAGATTGAATCTTTACACAAAAAAATAATAAAAACCCTAATTCATCACATTACCAGCTTAACAAGATTCATTCTTAGCTAACACATAACAGAACATATGAACAGATTTAAATAAGAAATATACAAAACATTTTGATCATCCAAGAAAAATGAATGTGTTGTAAAGAAAAGACATCGAACCTGAATAAACTGAAGGGAGCCAAGATATGAAAAGGTTGTAGTAAAGGATGAATCAAAATGGAAAAAATAAGAATCTTGAATTGTTAGAAGAATCAAGATTTGCTCCTTTTTTGTGTCAGAAATTTGAATGAGAAAGAGAGGGTTTGGTATTTGTGTTTAAAAGCAGAAGGTTTTATTGATGAGTTCAAGTTCAACTCTTTTAAGAGGGGCTTGGGGGTGTCGGTTAGGGCTCGAGCTTGGTATGTGACGGATCTTGAAGAAAAATTCAGGGGGTCACGGGGTGACGGGTGTCTAGGAAACATGTGTTTTTGACCCTTGGAGGGGGTGGCTCAGAAACACCGGCGTAAGTGGATGCGGGTTCAAACAGGGGAGATGGGTGATTAGCGGGTTTCACACTTCCGCCCCCTATACCCTCCTTGTTATTTATTAGGGAGTGAAGATGACATACGAACCTGACTCTGAAGATAAAATCTAAAACGTGAAATATTTCTGATGACGTGATGGATAATGAAATTATTTGGGTATGGACTATGGAATTAGTTTTAACAAATTTAAAAGGTTTTTAAAAAGGTGTACCTACATCGGAAATAACTATGTTGTATAGTTTCAAATAATATAACAAATACTATGTTGAAATAGTTAGAAAGTTGAAATTATTAAAAAAAATAGAAGCGTAAGAAATGTAGTTGAATAATTGACATTTAAAGACAGTTTTATAAGTGAGCTTAAGATCGAGTTTTGGATATCTAAAACGTGAAATATTTCAGATGGCCGGATGAATAATGAAATTATTTGGGTATGGATTATGGAATTAGTTTTAACTAGTGGACTTCGACACCAATTCAAACAAATGTAATATGCGCTTTGCATATCATACACACAATGATCATCTCCCCAAGTGATAATATCATATCTTGGAAAACATCAATTTATGAATCCATTGCAAACACTGTCAATTCCACCGCACTATTATCTTAGGGTGTACGGGGTGTAAGAGTGGAATGCATTCGGTGACCCCATTCACCTAAGGGGAACACCGCCGCCATCCCTTAGGTGAGTGGGTGAGGGGAGTGAAATGGGTGGGGGTTCACCGAAGAGAGGGGAAGAGAGAGGGAGGAGAGAGGGAGAGCTTGACCAATCAATGCTTTTCTTTTTTTTTTTTTTTAAAAAAAAAAAAACCAATTCACCTAAGAGGGGAGTGCCGCCATCAATTTAGGGTGTTAGGGGAGTTTAAGAGGGGAGTTGACGTGGCACACGAGGATTGGTTGGGCGTAAGAGAGGGGACTCACCTCTTAGGTGAGCACCCCTTACACCCTTAAATTAACAGTTATCGTCAAAAGTGTGGTTAGAGCTTCTTGCTTCACCATATATGAAACCAAACTGCACACCAATAGTGGTGGTGTATACCAACACAACACAACACAATTATAAAAGTAGTCTAGTTCACATAAACACTAACATTCATCTTGAATTGATGCACCTTGTTTAGAAAAGAATAATAAACTTTGTAGATTACTCTAAATCCTCCATTTTCAATGATCCCTTCACCGTCAAAGTCTTGGGCTACGAGGAAAAAAAAGCTATGTGATTTTATTGAAACTGGTGATGTCAAGATTATCATTAAAGATGCTTCGATATAAATTTCACACGAAATCAAGTTTTCGAGAAAAAATGTAGAAGTTATCAAAGCACGGCCATACAAGCATTCGAAGATGCTTCAAAGTTTTGTTTTTTTTTTCTTTTCCTCTCACAACCTTTAAAATTTGATGTTTTATAATATTCCGAATTTAGCGTTGTACAAGTTTTTTTATCAACGTTTCGATATGAATTACAGGGTTAGTACTAATGTACAAATCGTTGAAATCGAGTTTAACATATTTTAACACCCTAACTGGCAACAACAATGCACTCAGTTTCGCCCACTATTTAATTACTTTTTGCTAATTAAAAAATGATTTAGTGACACATTATTTAATAATTTAAATTGATAAATTAACAAATAATGGGTGATATAATTTTTATAAAGTTTGTTGGTGGATGATATAATTATATATATATTGATTTCGAGGGACGATAAATAGTAACTTTATTTTTATAATAATATATAGTTTTAAATTATTTATTATTCAATTTATTATAATAATGTATTATTATATTTACTTTTACTAACATATTTTTCTTTATTTTTTAAACATATATTTCCTTTACCTTCTTTTAATAATTGTTTTTTTTCTTTTTTTAACATATATTAATTTATCGATTAATTTGATACTTCTTTAATAAGTTACGTTTATAACCTTTTCTAAAAACTTAAGTATTTATTTGGTATCATAAAACGGTACGATGATAAACTAAATCGTTCTAATGGTTTGACATGCTTTATTTTCAAATCACGTTTGTTTTATATTATCATTTGCTCGGTTTCGCCGCAATGCGAGATATAAAAAAACTAGTTTTTATAAAGTTTGTGAAATTGAATATTTAATCTTAATAAATGGTGATCAAGTGTGGGTCACGTTAGACTATGGGGTATGGGGCTTGGGTTGGGGCGTGGGTTGGGGAAAAACGCCCAAGCCACCACCCTGGGTGGGCTTGGGTTGGGGCGTGGCTGTCACACCCCCAAAATCCACCTGCGGGGTATCACCGCTTGGGAGCGTGACATGACCAGGATCAAGCCATCAATCATATCAAACATAGCATTTAAGTGTAAAAGTAGAAAATGTAATTCATCGTGACATGACTGATGTTCATAACCAAACATTGTTTCAGTAGCGGAAGCATAATAATGAAAACCCAAAGTAAGTTATAAGTTCAAATATCGTTTACGATCCGTATCCCACAACGACCTGCTCCTCCCTGTGCAAGCTCCATAACGTACCTAAGGTCCTGCAAGGCATGCAGCAGATAATCAACAACTAGTTGAGCGAGTTCACAGAAAGTAAGTTCAGTAATAGTAATGGTATAGTAAGCATTGCGTTCGTTCATTTAATCATGTATCGTATTAGTTCGTATCGCAGCCCTCTAGGCGTGTATGCGAAGATTAGGGAAAGTTCTCAAGTATTCTAGACTATGTATATTTGTATCGCTGGCCACCCTGGCATGTGTGCGAAGTTTTAGTATGTATAGTTCGCAGCCTTCCTGAGGCATGTGTGCGAAGATCAGTCATAATATCGCAGCCAACCCCTGGCGTGTGTGCGAAGATCAGTTCAAGTAGGTATACTAGTCTAGCCGTATCTTAACATTTACCATCCTCACCCTGAGGTCATATCATTAAGTTCCATTAACTAAGTACGCACGAAATAATCATCCAATACCCATTCCCACCCTGGGAACCCCATGCCTTGGCTGTGTGAACTCACCTTGGTTTGCTCGGCAGATACACAAAAAGGGTTCCTTGAACTAAAGTGGTCAATCTCGTCCTAACAGGGTTACCACACAAGTCAGGTTTTGACTCAAGTATCGCACATATGTATCACATAGACTAGTAGGTAACGTGCACGTAATAATCATGACAAACACGTAACATAAGTTAACTGTCATAACATATCCAACTTGTGAAACTAGGAGTCGGTCCAATAACCTCCGGCCCAAATATCATAACAAATCAATAATACAATCTCGGCCCAATAAGATTAAACAGTCCAATAATAAGGTGCCCGTGCTCACAGTCTCGAGTCGAGACTATCGGTCTCGAGTTATGCTGGTGTCGAGATCTCGAGTCGCAACGAATGAGATCTCGAGTCGCAACAGGGGTGTTCTCGAGTCGCAAGAGCTGGTCTCGGTTTGTCATGGTCCAGTCGAGATCACACGGTCTCGAGTCGCAATCCGGACCCGCAAACGTTGGTCTCGAGTTGTGTTGTTTGTGTGCGAGTGTTGTGGTCTCGAGTCGAGACTAGGAGTTCTCGACTCGCAACCCGTGTCCAGATCAGGAATGTAACCAACTTCCTATTTTCCATAATTTGCAGCTCAATCAGTTCCGTAATTCTAGCAAACATCTTTGGCAGTTTCACAATTCGGATCAATCAACAACTTATTCAGAAATCAAACATGTTCGTATACGTTCATATCCTATCAAGAACATCTATATGATCGGATTCATGTGATTAATAGAATTATAAACTATCATGCAACCTAAGTCATAACCCCTTATCATAATATCACAATCGGTTAACAACATATATTCGAACAAGAACAATAACAATAGCAGTAGCCTTCAATCCGGTTATCATGCATTCATAACATCATACAACCTATGAACCGAGTTACTAGCATGCATAACCCTAAAGTAATCATATACAATCGAAACAATCACAACATCATCTAATATAAACTAACCGATTATATCATCAACATCACCAAGCATGAAATCGGTGAACATATACTAACCGGGTGAAAGTAGGGGATCGATTCGGTTCACGAGCTTCGAAGGGTGTTTGCCGTCGGGTTCCAAAGCACACGAGAGAGAGAGAAGTAGAGATTAGGGTTTTGTGTGTATAGAGTGTTTTGTAAAAGTGTGAAAGGGTTACAACACTCCAAGGTGTTAAACGTGTACGGTGGGTGGGCCGAACCCTCACTTGGGCCGCCCTAAAGTCCGAATACAAGTGATACGGCCCAAAGGGGCTTGTGCGACCGATTTAGTCTTGTGCGATCGGGTTGTGGTGTGCGGTTTGGGCTCGTTCACTATACTAACATTTAATACACACATATCACATAAACATGCATTTATTCAATTAGAGTAGCTCACGTAACATTACAAGATAGGTCTAAAGTACGAGTTGTCACATTATCCCCAACTAAAAAGAAATTTCGTCCCGAAATTTGGTATGCACTCACTGAGGAAGCTAGGTAAGTTGTGTTGTTCACTGGTTTTCCTGGGGTGTCACATCCTCCCCCCGTTGATCTGGAATTTCGTCCCGAAATTCCGAAGTAGTAGCTTCAGCCTCAGTAGTGGTTGCATTGGTTCCGAATAACTGGGGGTACTTTTCTGTCATCCTGTCTTCGCGTTCCCAGGTGTACTCTGGGCCACGTTTGGAGTTCCAACGAACTCGAACAAGAGGGATTCTCTTGTTTTTGAGGACCTTAACATCCCGGTCCGTGATTTCTACTGGTTCCTCGACGAACTGCAACCGCTCGTCGATAGTGAGCTCTTTCAATGGAATTATTAGGGTCTCATCTGACAAGCATTTCTTCAGATTCGACACGTGGAAAACATTGTGAACTGCCCCGAGTTCAGCTGGTAGGTTTAGCTTGTAGGCCACTTTGCCGATTTTCTCAATGATTTCGAACGGTCCGACGTACCGCGGATTTAGTTTGCCCCGTTTGCCAAAACGAACCACACCCTTCCAGGGTGAGACTTTAAGTAAAACCCGGTCCCCGACCTGAAATTCCAAAGGCTTTCTACGCTTATCCGCGTAGACTTTCTGACGGTCGCGTGCTGCCGCCATGCGTTGTCGTATTTGTGCAATCTTTTCTGTGGCGTCCACTACAATCTCTGGACCCGTGATCTGACTATCCCCCACCTCTGCCCAACAGAGAGGTGACCGGCATTTACGCCCGTACAATGCCTCGAATGGGGCGGCTTGTATGCTAGTGTGATAACTGTTATTGTACGAGAACTCCACCAAAGGGAGGTGCTTTTCCCAGCCGTTGCCGAAATCAATAACGCATGCCCGAAGCATGTCTTCGAGAGTTTGGATCGTTCGCTCAGACTGCCCATCCGTCTGAGGATGATATGCTGTGCTCATGTCTAACCGTGAGCCGAAAGATTTGTGCATCGCTTGCCATAGCTCTGACGTGAATCGTGCATCCCGATCCGAAATGATGGAGGTGGGCACCCCGTGCCTCGAAACAACTTCTTTAAGGTAGATGTCTGCGAGAGTGGAGAACTTATCCGTTTCCTTTATAGCTAGGAAGTGTGCAGACTTGGTGAGTCGATCCACGATCACCCATATGGTATCATTCCCACGCTGAGATCTAGGTAAGCCTGTAACAAAATCCATGGAAATTTCTTCCCATTTCCATTGCGGTATCGTGGGTTGCTGAAGTAGACCCGCTGGTTTCTGGTATTCAACCTTGACTCTCGCACAGGTCAAACACTTGCCGATGTAAGTAGCGATGTGGGCCTTCATACTAGGCCACCAATAGGTAGTTCTGATGTCGTGGTACATTTTATCCGACCCTGGATGTACCGAATAGCGGGACTTGTGAGCTTCATCCATTACCAGCTCGCGTAAACCGCCATAAAGTGGGACCCAAATACGCCCCGTTACATAGTAGGCGCCGTCTGCCTTCTGTTCTAACCGCTGTCGTGAGCCGCGTAGGGCTTCAGCCCTAACGTTTTCTGGTTTCAATGCTTCTACCTGAGCATTCTGTATCTGTGCAGGAAGACTAGACTGAATCGTGAGCTGCAAAGCTCGTATACGCCTAGGTAGAGTGTCTTTCCGACTGAGGGCGTCAGCCACAACATTGGCCTTGCCTGGATGGTACTTGATAGCGCATTCGTAATCGTTCAGTAGTTCGACCCATCTTCGTTGACGCATGTTCAAATCCTTTTGCTTAAGAATATGCTCGAGACTCCTGTGATCGGTGTAAATCGTGCACCTGGTACCGTACAGGTAGTGTCGCCATATCTTAAGCGTGAAAACAACAGCTCCCAGCTCTAAATCGTGCGTCGTGTAGTTCCGTTCGTGAACCTTGAGTTGACGTGAAGCGTAAGCAATAACCTTATCCCGTTGCATCAATACACATCCAAGACCCTGGATGGATGCATCACAATATACTACGAAATCGTCTGTGCCCTCTGGCAATGAGAGGATAGGTGCACTGCAAAGTCTATCCTTTAAGTGCTGGAAAGCAGTCTCCTGGGGCTCTCCCCAGCGATAGGTGACACCCTTCTGTGTCAGTAGCGTAAGCGGCTGAGCAATCTTTGAAAAGTCTTTAATAAACCGACACGACCGTCACAACCTCAACGCGTGCCAACATAAATGGCGCGAGCTACGGCCCAAGCTCGATCGTTTCAAGGCTTACTACGAAGCTGTTCCGAGCGGCGATTTAAGCCACGAGGACCGGATGGCGATGGCGAACATTGAATTTCTAGGCAAGGAGCGAAAGGCGTTCGACAAGATCGCCCTTTTTTAAATTTACCTAACGCTCTAGGTTTTTTATTTTGTATTTTTTAGGATTATGTAATTTTTAAAAATCTAATGAAATTTTAGGTTTTTTTTATAAATGTTGTGTGAATTTTATAAATTTTTTGTAATTTTTTTTAATAATCTACCAACCCAAGCGGTGCAGTCACGCCCCGCCATACCCCACGGACACGTCACTAGGCGGTGAGGGGACTTCAATTCCACATGTCAACTCATGCCTCAACCCAAGCCCCACCATACCCCACGGTGTTAAAGGTTGGATTTAACTAGTTGTTTAATGGGTTATTGGGCTCAAGGGTAAAGTAAACAGGTTGGAATGAAAGGCCCGTGAGCAACTGGTATGATCTGTTAATGAGTATCATGTTATTCACAAATTACATAAGAAAACTGATTTTTTCTCACTCCTCCACATAAAAACACTTTTTATAATATAAAGAAAACTCTCATGTAATTTAATGAAAGCGACGTGAATGCTCTTATTTCCTAACCCAATCTCTCTGATCTACTCTCTTTTGTTCGGACACTTGGTCTTCTCCATGGACGCAACTTAAGTAGGGCGGGAGGGGACGGCCGACCCCCCAAACTTTTCGCTCAGTAGTGGAGAGTATGTAGTTTTCGTATAGAAATTTTTGGGTATATACGTTTTCGACCACCGATTTTATACGTTTCTCTCTGACCTGTCTTCCACTGATTTCTACATGAAGCGCCTCCTCACACACACCTTTTAAAACAAAAGCTCATTTTAAAGATTCCTTCACTCTCATACCCATACACCAAACACTACCTAATTTGTAAATAACACCATACTCATCAACAGATCCTACCATACCATCAACATGAAATTCACAAAATTCCATTACAACATTCAAACACTTAGTAAAACACACTCCACAAACATCACAGGATCACAAACACATAATTCAACACTTATCAACAAAACTCTCTACCAAGATCACAACTACGATAACTACCATTTAAAACCGGCAACGGCAACAATCACATTGTAAACCCAATTCAAACACCAACTACACCTCCTATGCTTCTTTTTCAACATCACTCTTGTAACATTTATTTACCATGACTATTAACATCCTCACAACAACGACAACAACAAATACGATAACCGCAAAATAACTACACATCTTGATCAAGATCCATAAGAGCACTAGCTATATCCCCATCCAACTCAACACTTATCTATAACAACGAACACAATAGCCACCATTACAAACCCGCAAAAACTACACATCTTGATCAAGATCAGTAAGAACACTCGCCATATCCTCATCCAACTCAACACGTATCAACACCATAACAACTACTACAACAACAACGATCACAAAAACCGTCATTCCAAAACCCCAACAACTATCATTCTTGATCAAGATCTGTAAGGGCAGTAGCAAGATCCTCATCCAACATAATATCCCACCCACCATCCCACCTAATAAAAAACTCAGTATCCTCCAAATACTTAACTCTATGCACATCCCCACCAGGAGTATACAAATAATCCCCCACCCCCAATTCACACCTCTCATTCTTACTCATATTCCACACTATCTTCCTCCCCTTCATCACCACCACATCATGTCCATAACTATGGTGATGCGCCGGTTCCACACTCCCGCCGGAAAATCTCACCACCGCCGCCGTCGGCGACTCCCTCACTATCTTCATACTCCCTCCTGGCATAATCTCCACCGGCGTAAACTCACGGCCGGAAGCCAAATCACAAAGCACACACGAATTTGAAAAATTAGGGTTAGGGTTTGTGGATCCGATTTTGGGCATTTCGGTTAGAGATTTATCGAGGAATGATTGGATGTTTTCCGGCCAGGGTTCGGAATTGGAGGCGGGACAGGGGGATTTGAACGGGGTGTTGAGGAAGTTATCTAGGGTTTCGACGGCGGCGTTAGGGGTGGCGGAGATGCCGGAAAAGGCGATGACGTTAGCGTTGTTGATTGAGCGGGCGTTGACGGCGTCGGCGGGGGTGAGACACGTGGCGGCGTAGACGCCGGGGAATTTGTTGGCGAAGATGGAGACGCCTACGCCGGTGCCGCAGGCGAGTAGGCCGCGGATCTCGGTGCCGGAGTTGTTGCCGGAGCTGACGATTTGGCCGATTTTGGCGCCGATGGAGTAGTGATTGTCGGTGCCGAGGTCTTCGACGGGGATGTTGAGGGAGCGGAGGTGGGAGACGAGAGTGTCTTTTAGGGCGCAGCCGAAAGCGTCGGCTCCGGCGACGAATTTGAGACGGTGGTGATCGGAGTTTTTTTGTGACATTTTTTTAGATGACGGTGGTTAGTGGTTAGTGATGGTGGATTAGGAGAAGGTGACACGGGGGTTTTGTAAGTGTATATCCATGCAACTGTCAAGTGTGTATTATATAATAATAACTAGGTTATAACCCCGTGTAATACACGGGGTTGAATAAATAAATTTTATATACTAAATAATAAAACACTTAAAAACCTCATTTATTGTACGGGTTAAATAAATATAATTTTATATATTAAATAATAAAAAGTTTAAGAACCATATTGTACGGGTTGAATAAATGTAATATTGTTTACCAAATAATAAAATAATACATCTTGAATAAATGAAATTTTATATACCAAACAATAAAAAATTTACATCTTTAAAAATATGCGCATTACACGGTTTGAATAAATGTAATTTTCTGTACTAAATAATAAAAAATATATATCCTTAAAAAACCCATGTATTGTACGAATTGAATAAATCTAATTTTATATATCAAATAATAAAAAGTTATATCTTAAAAAATCTCATGTGTTACATGGGTCAAGTAAATGTAATTTTGTATAGTGAAAATAAAAATATTTAATAGATTAATACAAAGTTTGGTTTTCGTGATTAAAATAGATTATTCTGTTGTTGCAAAATTTGTTAACAATGTCTCAATAAATTTAACCCTTTATTTAAAACTCCGTAAATATATAAATGATAAATAATATTAGTTAATTTTATTTTAAGTTTTATAAAATTTATTTGATACCAAACTAAACAAAACGTTCAAATATAATTAATTCAAAAAAATAATATTATAAATGAGAAAAAGATTAAACTAAATAATAATTATCCATAAGATATTAAACTAATAATATTTAGTAGAAGAGTTTTTTTGAACTGGATTTAGTAGGAGAGTTATCTATAATTAATTAATAAATTAGAAAAGTTTAAACTAAAATAATAATTATTTATAAGAGATAGCCTAATATGATAACAAGTGTTCCTAAAGTTATTTCTTTTATTATATAGTAAGATAAAATAAGATAAGATAAGTGATTTATTTAAAATATAAATAATTATAAACGAATAGCATTAAATAATAATAATGTAATTAGATAATATCGTTCGTTTTGATAATTATTGCTCGATTATCTAATTTGATAGTGCCTTTTGTTTTGATAGAGTTTAATGACTATAGTTGAACACTTTACCTAATGATATAATAACTTTTTATATAATTATTTAATTACTTCTAGAATGTGAAAAATTTTGCAATGAATGACATTGTACTTACTTTTTGCTGGTGAGGGTAGGCCTGTAAACGAACCGAACGTTCATGAACTGTTCATGAACTTGTTCGGCGGGAAGTTCGTTTATGTTGGTTTGTTTAATAAACGAACGAACAAAAATATTTGTTCGTTTAATTAAATGAACCAAAATGAACACACCTTGTGTTCGTTCATTTATGTTCGTGAACATTCTTTTATGTTCGTTAACGTTCATTTATGTTCGTTTAAATTTTAATAAATACATAAATAGTTATATTTATATAAATATTAGGTTTTTTAACTGCTTATATAAATATACCTAATTAGTATATCTATGAACCCTTATTTAGATGTGTTTTCAGATGAAATGTAATATATTAAACTTGTTTCTTCAATCATGTTAATTTTTGTTTATTCAAATATATTCAATTAATTTTTTTTATGTTCGTTTGTGTTCGTGAACTGTTCGTTTAGGCTTTAAACGAACGAACATAAACGAACATGAACATGCTCGATTTCTTAATGAACGAACACGAACAAAAAAATGTTTGATTATATGTTCGTGCTCGTGTTCGGTTGTTTACAGGCCTAGATGAGGGTTTAAGTTAAAGACAAATGATGTAAAGTTAAGTTTCTGTTAAAAAATGAAAGCTCATTCAAAATTCAGCTTATTGTATTTGCAATAGGAAACTTACTGACCTAAAGATTATGATTTAAATTAGATGATCCCATCATTCTTATTTTCTTAACACTCAATGTAGCATACTTAATTTAAATTGTATTAGAATAGATATATAATAATAATAATAAAATATCTTTCAAACCAAAATTGAAAATTTCGTATAAGTCTTGTAAAACAAATACATTTTTATAGTTAAATAATAAGCTTCACTCAACGTAAACAATTTTGTTATATTAATTAATAAATTAGAAAAGTTTAAACTAAAATAATAATTATCTATAAGAGATGGCTTAATATGATGACAAGTGTCCCTAAAATGGTTTCTTTTATTATATAGTATAGATAATCAGTTTGGTTATTTTATATTTTGCGCCATTACCCAATTTATAATTTACAGTAGAGTGAATTTCAAGTTTTTGTCCTTTATCTTTAGGCCACTTTGCAAGTTTTGTCTTTTATCTTTAAATTTGACGAGTTTTGTCCTTTATGTTTAAAAATCAAGCACGTTTTACCCTTTATGTTTAAAAATCAAACACGTTTTGTCCTTTATGTTTAAAAAATCAAGCACGTTTTGTCCTTAAAAATCAAGCATAAAGGACAAAACGTGCTTGATTTTTAAACATAAAGGACAAAACTCGTCAAACTTAAACATAAAGGACAAAACTTGCAAAGTGGCCTAAAGAAAAAGGACAAAACTTGAAATTCACTCTTTACAGTATATTATAACCCGTATTTAGGACTCATGCTTTGCGACGGAACGTTAAATCACGCACATATGTTGTAGCATGTTTACGCGAAAAATTATACTAAAACATAAAACATAGAAATGAATAATACGTGGACTTTGGATCCTCGTTAAAAAAAAAAGTGGACTTTGGATCCTCGCATTGTAATTGGGCTATTAATAGATGTAAAATTGTTAAACCACTTACCACACACTCGTGTTACAACTTGTTTACTAACAAAAGTTAGATCAAAACGTAAAACAAAAATTTTATGACATGTTTGTAAAAGATGAAAAGTGGATGAAAGTAAGAAATAATAGTAAAAATCTCGTTATTAAAAGTATGTTAAGTCTATAGCTTCACTAAATAGTGCATTTCAGAATTTATTTAGTTATTAATAGTATGTTAAGTCTATACGGAATGACAACCTTTATATTTTAGAAACGACAATTAAAAATATATACACAATTTCTTTTTAACTACGGAATTCTGCGTGACATCTTCAGCCACAATTACTCCACTAGTATGATGGTTGTTGTCAAGGTTGCTTTGGAAGATTCTCTATGGCAAGGACTTGTTTTAGATGTGACATCTTAAGACACAATTACTTTGTGGTCGTTGTCAAAGTTGAATTTAAAGTATTTGGTTCAATTTTGCGAGGACTCGCTTATACATTGACATATTAGGCCGACATAGGTTGATGTCGGGATTGAGATAATGAGATGTGTATATCAATGATCCTTGTTGAGGACTTGATGTTCATTTATTATCTATTAAGATAAGATTTGAATACATTTGGTATGAATATACTTGGTTGTGTGCATTTTGACTTGGTAGTTCATAACTTTACATAAATATATTTCCAAACTTAGAACCAGTGAATTAATGAACTTGTATTACATGTATGTATATAATTCATTATAACTTGTTTAACGAACTAGTGGGTTACACCCGCGCTATGCCACGGGTGCGACCCGAATACTCAATATAAAAGTTGAGTGACTAAACATGTATATATACAGAGTTAATTAATAAAAGAAAATACTTTATTAAAGTAGAGTGACTAAACATGTATATTATGACTTGACCCAATGCCATCGCTCTCGCTGATCTAGCGTGTTTAAGATTCAAGTCAAACTGACTTTGGCTCGGCTCGATTCGGCTTATAAACAACCCTAGTTATGGCTCGACATATATCCTACCAACTTTAGTAACTATATTTTTGGTCAGGAGATAAGAGTCACTTTGTTGATGAGTTTAAAACAAGACAAAACTGATAAACCTCAGGATAAATACACTTCACTCGACAAGGCGGGTCCGGACAAATATCACATATCAAGTACCAACATAATAAAAGCTTAAACCAGATGATAATCATGCAAAATTGCAAACATAATAAAAACTCCACATGGTTCTCATTTACTCAAAGATGAATCAATCCTATCCTAAAATACTGTATGTAGTCCAAATGATATTACAACAATTCTACAGTCCCGTTTCGAAATGGTATAACAACTCATAAGACTTGCACAGTTACACTTGTGCAAGTAACCAAAATCCGGTATATTATTCGCTTAACATCTTAGTGTTCCTGCATGAAAAAATTACAATCCAGCTTTCTTCTCCAGCTTCTGAATTTGGTTGAGGAAGATCCATGTCATCTACAACACCAAAAATCCACCAATCAGAAACAAGTACCCTTTAAATTTGAAGATTAAGGTGCTGTTTGTTTTTTCTTCTTGAAAACCTCTTCTGCTGCAGGCCACATCTGCAGGCATCTGCAGGAGAAGAGGTGGACCAAATGTCTTCAGTCTGTAAGGAGAAGAGGGTTTGTTTTTTCTTTTATATAAAACCTCTTCTTCTTCTAGGTTTTAACACACACCACACAGACAATCTGCACCTCCACTCTCTCTCTACTCTCTCTCTACAATCTGCACCACCGCCATCATCACCACCACACAGACAATCTGCACCTCCACTCTCTCTCTACTCTCTCTCGCTGAACTTTGATCGATTTGGGGTGTTCGTTTCCGATCGATTTAGGGTTTTCGATTTTAGGGTTTTCGTTTTGGGGGTTTTGATGTGGGGGTTTTGTTTGTGATGTTGATGATGATGTCGGAGTGGAGGTGGAGCAGAGGTGATGGCGGAGTGGAGGCTGGAGCAGCGGAGGTGGTGATGATGATGATGATGGCGGAGCAGTGGTGGTGGTGGCGGAGCAGCGGAGGTGGTGGCGGAGTGGAGGTGGTGGTGGCGGAGCAGGGGTGGTGATGATGATGATGATGGTGGCGGAGCAGTGGTGGTGGTGGCGGAGCAGGGGCGGAGCATGGGTGGAGGTGGAGGTGGTGCCAAGAAGAGGTAAAGCTCTTCTTGGAGAAGCTTTGGTTTTATCACTTCCTCATGAAGAGGCTGGGGAGAGACAGGAAGCACTTCTCAAAAAAAAAAAACAAACACTCTTTTGAGGCTAAACATCTTCCCGCGTCTGCACGGTGCAGACAGAAGAGGCAGGAAGCTCTTTTTGAAAAAAAACAAACACCACCTAAATCTTTTTTTTCCGGTTCAGAATTTGATCATATGAAAAACAAGTAAAAAGTCTTTTCAAGAAATTAAAGGATTTAATCATGCAGAAAAGGACACAGGCTTAGCCAAACATGCCCTTAAAGTCAAGGGCTTAATCATGCAACAGTAAACTCTATGGACTTTTGTGCAAAATTCAGCAAAAGTCTTTCGACAATATCCCGGGCATTCGAAGAAAAAAAGCTATAGACTTATAAAGGGTCTATTTTGATAAGTAAAATGTCATTTTCGTGCTTGAGGTTTGGCCAGTTTTGCCACTTTCGTCCAAAGTTTTAGCTTTTTCCGCATCTGGATCCAAAAAGTTTGAAATCCTGCCATTTTCATCCGGCTTGTTAACTCCATCCATTTTCCTCCGTTAATTCAGGGGTATTTCTGTCATTTTTGTTAACTTAAAGGGCAATTCGGTTTTTTTCACTTTATGTACAAGCATTTAGCATAATGTACAAGTATTCAAAAAACCGAATTGCCTTTTAAGTTAACAAAAAAGACAAAAATGCCCCTGACTTAACGGAGAAAAAAGGATGGAGCTAATAATGAGCCGGATGAAACCGACAAGATTTCAAATCTTTTGGATCCGGATGCGGAAAACAAACCTTTGGACGAGAGTCGCAAATCTGACCATTTCAGGGACGAAAATGGCATTTTACTCAAGATTTTATCATGCAGAAACAACAAAGTTTAGGGACTGATCTTGAGTCTTGACAAAAGTAAAAGCCAATAGTTATCTTTCAAATCCTACCCTAGTTTTAGAGCAATCGTTGAAAAACCTTAAGGACTTTATTAAACTCACATGTAAGTCCCTAAATCCCTTAAACTTGTATAACTTAATAGAAGAGTGAGTGTACCATGACGTGTGGCGCGATCCTAACACAATATACTGGAAATCCTGTATAGAACTTGAAGGGCCCACCAGCCTTGAGGGTTTTCATGGCACAATCCATAGATCCTGTGTACGGATATTTTCCCGCAGCATCAGGCTGCATTTTTTGTATTTGAGTTTTCACATAATCAAACGGCAAACTGCATGCAGCAGCAAAGAATCCTGATACAGAACTGGCCCCTGCAAAAAAAAAAAAACGAAAAACCTTTATACGCCGAAAAAGACACCAAGATTACTACATTAACTACCAGCAATCGTGTTTATCATATTTGAGTAATATGTGAACGTCCATTATAGTAATTAGGGCTGTAAACGAACCGAACGTTCAGCGAACAGTTCATGAACCGTTCGGCGGGAAGTTCGTTTATGTTTGTTCGATTAGCTTAACGAACGAACATGAACAAAAAAATTTGTCCGGTTAGCTTAGCGAACGAACACGAACACAGGTCTCGTTTGTTCGACTGCGTTCGTGAACGTTCGGTAATATGTTCGGTTACGTTAGTTCATGTTCGTTCGTTTGATTATATTAAAAAATAATAAATAATAAACCTTTTATCTAAACATACTGAAAACTTGAAACTCTATTTTTTCTAAGTTAGCTAAAATTTGGACATTCTAAGACATTTTTTGGGATAATTATGTCTAAGTTAGTTAAACTTGAATCATCGTTTGGTGGTTGTAGTAGACTTCTTGTGTTCTGTTTATCATCTAATGGTTGTATTTAACTACTTATTTCCAATGTTTAAGGATAACAATGTTTTTATTTATTATTTTCAACTTAAATGTTCGTTTGTGTTTGTTTTTATTTGCTTGTGTTCGAGACCCGTCTTCATGAACTGTTCGTGAACAATTGAATTTCCTTAACGAACGAACACGAACACGAACACGAACATAAACTTATGTTCGGTATACGTTCGTGAACAGTTCACGAACATGTTAATTTCCTTAACGAACGAACAGGAACATGGCCTTGTTCGTGTTCGTTCAGTTCGTTTACATTAGTAATTGTGAATCAAATGTGGGTATTTTACATGTGAATTGCTGATGTGGCCTTGCTAGTTGCTAGTCATCACATGAGATACACATATGTGGAAAAGGGTTATTTACAAGTTTAACAAATGTCAAACGACTCAAATCAGATGTCATGTTGCCAACTCTTTAAAAAATCAGCAAAAAGTGACATGCTACTGGTTGAACAAGCCATTTGTTGCTACACTTGCTAATAAAATGTATTTTGGTTGCTAAAATCAGTAATGAAGTGTAAGTTGGTTTCTATGTTGGTAGGCCTGTACACTAAACGACGTTCATTAACTGTTCATGAACTTGTTCAGCAGGAAATTCGTTTATTTAATAAACGAACAAACCTGAACACAATGTTTTATTCATTTAATTAAGCAAACGAACATGAATACACGTTTTGTTCATTCATTTATGTCCGTGAACATCCATTTAAGATTGTTCATTTGTGTTCATATATGTTCGTTTATTTACATTGTGTGTATGTTCGTATTTATACCGTGAACATCCATTTAAGTTAGTTCATTTGTGTTCATATATGTTCGTTTATTTACATTTGTTTATGTTCGTTCATTTATGTGTGTTTGTTTAGATTTAAATACATAGGTTGTTATATTTATATAAATGTTAAACATAAAAGGAACTTTCTAACTACTTATATAAACATAACTAATTTGAGCTTTCTAGTAATGAAAATGGGTTTTCCAGTGGAATTTATCGTACTTATTCACTAACTTATATAAAAAAATTACTTTATGTTCGTTTATGTTTAGTAAATTATGTTCATTTGTGTTCATTTATGTTTCTTCAGTTATGTTCATTTGTATTGTTTATTGTTTGTTAAATTATGTTTGTTTACGTTCGCGAAATGTTCGTTTAGGTTTTAAACAAATTAACACGAACATGCCCACTTTCTTAATAAATGAACATGAACAAAAAAATGTGTTCGATTATAAGTTCGTGTTCGGTTAAAGTTAAATAAACGAACACGAACATGCCTCTGTTTGTGTTCGTTCGGTTCATTTACAGGCCTATATGGTGCGCCTAGTTTAAAGTTTGTTGCGAAAATCACGAAAAAAAAATGTAAACTTTTTTTTCTATTTTATGCAGTTTTCCCAAGTTAGAATAAAGCAGCTCAATCTTACCTAAAATTGTAGCGCCCTCACCAAAACCAAGACTATCCTTAAAGAACTCGACACTTTGATCATAAGAAGCAAGCATTCCCATGTTCAAAGCCATAGCCCGTACAACTGTGGGGCCCGCACCTTTCCAGAGAGCCAGAACACCTTCATCTGCAGTAATCCTATACAAAGCATGAAATGCATTTGTGTAGTTACGACGTTGGGCAGCAGGTAAAGTTGCATCAGCCTGCATACGGATCAGTGCCAGATCAGCAGGGCTTCCTACACAGGCTCCGATTGCTCCAGCTGTCAGACCGCATAAAGCTTTTTGATATAAAGGCAGGGGCTTTCCGTCGTTGGCCTCAAGTGCCTTGTTGGTCAGAATCCTATCAAGTAATAATGTCATATTGTTAATTACATGATAGATTAAGTTAATGTTTATCCAACATATATCTCAGTATGTTCGTTAATGATTGTACCTAAATGTACCAAGTCTGGCAGTTGTATAGGTAGCTTGTCTAAGCAATCCAGCAGAGAGACCCTGCTCAAAATAATACACTTAATACATAATTAAAATGTTTAATGAAAGTAACGACAGAAGTATGATAAAGAGCATCAACGATAAGAAAAACAAAAAACAAAAGCAGGCATGTGAAAAAAAATAAAAGATGTTGGTTAATGAATGAGGTTTCTACTAACAAGTGTGAACTTCCATAAGAATTTATCAATTCTTGACCGCAAATAGCCTCGGTTTAATTATACGAGTAGTGAAAAATTTAGGGCAAATGCCATATGAGCAAAAGTTGCAACCAACATAAAAAGATTTGTACGAGACGTTACACCACTGTATTCTACTATATCACAACATGTTTCACAAATTCAATGATCATGTGTGTTGAATCACAGTATCTTAGTACAGATACAGATTATAACAAAACTACAATCTAATCATCAGATCTTCTTTAGCAATTATCAAATCAACTGAGAGAAACACATGGTCACACACACATGCGCGTGTTGACCATTTCAAAACTTAAGGACTATGAAGATATCAAACCTTATAAAAAGCACCGATCCCCTCGTTCTTCAGCATAGTTTTTGTGACCTCGCCTGCAGATCCTTGTCCCAATTGGATCCTCACCTATAAATAGCACATCACATCACACGAATAAGTTAACACGTTATACAATTCAAATCAAAGAACAGCAGATTCATCAAACTCAAAACAATAAAAAATATATATTTCAAAAAAGTGTCCCCTAAATTAGACGTCTCGTACATTAAACTCTACCAGTGACAATCAAAATAAAGTACCGACTTATGTTAATAGTTACTATATAGAATTTCGATAAATCCAGTTCAAGCATTTTGTCGAACACCTCCTACGCATAATGAAGAAAACTGAAAACATATTATCAAGGCAATATTTAAAGATACAGAACATCTACATCAGTAATTGAAAACCTAACACAAGATCGAACACCTACATCTATCACTATGGAAACTAAAACATCAAACAATTACAATTACGAGAGCCTAATCTTCATCTTCATAACAGATCTGAACAACCTAAATGAACATGTCTCGGATCAGAACCGGTGTTTCTTCAAGTACCAATTTATATTAATAGTTACTATAAATAATTTCAATAAAGGCAGCTTACGCATTTCTTCGAACACCTCCTATGCATGATGAAAAACCACCCAAAACATATCATCACCGCAAAACGAGGTCGTTCCAATCACTAATTAGTAATTACATACTATCTACATTAATAATTGAAAACCTAACACCTACATCTATCAATAAGGAACTAAAACATCAAGCAATCACAATTTCGATAAATCCAGTTCAAGCATATCGTCGAACACCTCCTATGCATGATGCAAAACACTAAAAGCATATCATCAACACTAAACGGCGCCGTTTGAATTACCAAATCATGAATTACAGGCTACATCTATCAATAAGGAGCTAAAACATCAAACAATCACAATTTCGATAAATCCAGTTCAAGCATATCGTCGAACACCTCCTATGCATGATGCAAAACACTAAAAACATATCATCAACACTAAACGGCGTCGTTTCAATTACCAAATCATGAATTACAGACTACATCTATCAATAAGGAGCTAAAACATCAAACAATTACAATTACGATAGCCTAATCTTCATTTTAACAACAGATCTGAAGAACTTTTATAAAGTGATAACAATAATAATAAGAATAAGAGGTTGAAAACTTGAAATGCAGATTTGACAGTATGTATAACTGTGTAAACAAACCTTGATCATATCGATAGGTTGGATGACACAGGTAGCAAGCATACCGGAAGCTCCGCCGTTGACGAACGGTTTGACCGTCGGCCATACGCCGCCGATTGGCTTTGGTTTCTCCTCTCCCATATTTTGACGAGATTTTTGGAGGATCAGAAATAGGGAGAGAGGGAGAGAGGGAGAGAGGGAGAGAGAGAGAGAGAGAGAGAGAGTTGAAATGGAGATGCAATGAAACAGCGACAGGTATTTATACCCTCACACACCCAACTACCTGTGAATCTGTGATGTGCTTTGCTTTGAATAGTCAGGTATGCCCCTTTGTTTACAATTATATTACGAACGTGCCATTTATGTTTGTTGACCGTAATGCCCTTGTTTCGTGTACTTTTATTTTAGTCCATGTGATTTGTGACGTTTTGTCAGTTTAGTTCAAAGGTTTTATTTTACGCCTGTGTATCTAAAAATGTTTCATTATTGCCATTTTAGTTCACTTGGTTAACTTCGTCCATGTTTTCTATTAACGAAAAGGTCAATTCGGTCATTTTATATTTAATTCTGTTAACTAGAAAGGCAATTCGGCCATATAAAATGACCGAATTGTTTTTCTCGTTAACAGAAATAATGGATAAAGTTAGTCCAGTGGACTAAAATGGAAACGATGAAACTTTTTTGGACCCACAAGCGAAAAATGAAACATTTGGACTAAACTGGTGAAGAAACAGTGATCTAATTAGGGAGTTAATTAGATTGGTTTATGTTCCTTTCATGAGGGTTAATCTTCTTAAGGATATTTGAGCTCCGACTTGGTGATTTAACCTGCAAAACAGAACACCGTTAACTCGTTAAGAGGGGAATGTGGGGGTTTCCCTCTTAACCAGGCTCCGGCGTGAGAATAAGCGACTGCTTTGAGAGTAATTAAGTGTAAAGAGTGAGAGCCAAGGGAATCGAATGTTTAACCTGAGGAATGAAGGTCTCTATTTATAGCCGGAGAGGTGTAAGAGGTTGTGGGCTGATGGGCCTTGGGCCAGAAACGGACAACACAACGAATATGCTCATTGCCTTGCTGGCATCGACCGCTTAGTGGCTTCTAGATGCTCGTCGGTGCTGGCGCACCTTGATTGGAGCCACGTGTCATTGTTGTCGGCCTTGTTGTCCTTCTGTCATCAGCAGACGAGTGGAGATCGTGGGACAGTTGTCCCCGTCTCTTGATTGGTGCCATGTAGGCGTCCTTGTGTACTTATCGTCAGGCGATCGTGGCGCACGATTGGACAGAGCCTGCTGGACGTTCATTGGCTCTTTTTACTGCCACTTGTACCCCGTGTACCCTTGTAGGTAGCAGCGCGCTTTCCTACTGAGTGGTTCTTGTTGGATGGCAACTAACCCGCGCGGGGCTAGTGTGCTCATTTGTACCATTATTTTATGCTAAGTGTTGATATCTGAGTTTGTTGTGTGCATTCCCTCGCGCGGGATAAATCGTAGTGCGATGTAGGTCGCGCGAGGTTGTTGTTAACAAGTTGTTGTTTTAAGGAGTATGGTCTCACGCGCAACCTGATCTGAGGTTTGCGCGACTTTTTGGGACCATACCCCTTCAAGTCCCCCCAGTCCAGTGCTGCACCATGCGCAACGCAAGTGGTTGGAGCTCTGGACTTAATAAAAAATAAGAGAAGGGGAAATGGTTCTTTTGATCCTGACTTGTATGGCGTACGTTGAAAACTGTCGTTTTAAATGCGCAGGTACTAGGCAGGTGTTGAGTGATTTATTGTTTGACCTTTTTAGGCGTGCGAGGTTATAGTAGGTTACGTATATCTGGCGCGGCTCATGTGACTTCTGCATGAAGTTACTTGCACGTTTTATGGCGAGAAACTTCGAAATTTGAACTTCTGACAGGTTGGTGAGATAAGTCGCTGAGAGCGACGTTTGAGTTGACCCCTGGCACGGATGTCATCATGCCGCCTGTGGCGGTTGCACTTCGTGTCAGGAGAGTGAGGCCCACGCGCGCGTGGTAACCGTCGTCCCTGGTTTTCCGCTCGACGTGGCAACCTCTCGTTGGTTGGCCTAGCGGCGAACGCGGCACGGTTACCCATCGCATTAAATGCGATGGGTATATATATCCGAAGAGAAGGTGAGAGATTCTCACTTCTCTTCGTTTCTTCTCCACTTTTCTCTCAAAAACTCTTTGAATCTTCAAAGTGTTCTTCGTCTCTTCAAGATTTCTTCAAATCTTCAAACTTTTCTTCAAGCTTTTTTCCAGATCTTTCTAAAAAGATGAGTGAAGAACACCCAGAGGCTCCTGTTAGTGAGGAAGGACCGGTTCCTGTCCTTAAATGGGACTTAGGTCTCTTCGAACAGATTGTTCGTAGTTTCAGATTCCCACCGGAGTGGGATGCCCGGTATCCGGCTCAGAGCCAGACCGCGGCTGATGCACCACCCGGTTACATTACCCTGTATGAAGACTTCTTTCTTCAGGGTAATTTCCGACTGCCGGCGACCAACTTCCTAGGCAGTATCCTTTCTTACTACAATTTCCATATATCTCAGATGAGCCCTCCCGGGATGGTGAGGGTACGACACTTTAAGTTTTTGTGCCATTCCCATGGCGTCGAGCCATCGGTAGATAAGTTTCGTGCTTTCTACCAGTTGCAGAGAACGATGGGGTTCTTCTCGTTTGCAAGCCGGGGCGCGGCAAAGAAGATCTTGTTGAATCCTCCTAAGAGTTTCCACGACTGGAAACCCAAGTTCTTCTTCATCAGGGAAGAAGTCTTGCCGATTGCCATGCCCTTTAGGGACTGGACCGAGGCCATCCCGAAGGAAGATCTTCCCATCCCAAAAACTGCTCGGTGGTACCAGCAGCTAACCCCAACCCCAAATCGGGTGTTTGGGGAAAATGTGTTAGTTGCTGCTAAGATGAGTGACCAGTGGTTACCTAGCAGCAGGGAGGTTCCGGTTTTGAAGATCGGCGATCAAGGTTAGTGTCTTCTTTGTTGTTTTTTTAGTTGATCTGCTTTAATTGCTACTAACTTTATTAAGTGCATGTTTAGAAGCGCAACTCTATCAAGCTGCCTTCTCGACATTTGGCGGCTCCATGGGCGTTTGCCCATTGCGCGATGACGAGGAAAGCTGGTATGACCAGATTAAAGGAAACTTCATGTTTCCTGCTGCTGATGCTTTCGCTTCACCGCCGGCCGCTACTGAAGGTGCGCAATACCCTAAACCTCTTCCATTGCGCTCTGTGACTCTCGCTGGGAAAGAGACTTTCTATCTTTCCAGCGAGGAGTCCGTAGGTTCTTCCAGCGGCGAGCTAAGCTCTTGGTCTAAAATCTTTGCAGGTGTGTTGCGCGACCTGGGGATTGACCCCGAGGAGAAGAAGAAGAAACCGGTGAAGAAGAAGAAGAAGGTGGAGCCTGAGGTGACCAGTAAGGGCACTGGCCCTAGTCGCGCAACTTCTGCTGCTGTCAAAGGTACTCTTCGCCTTCGTCAACGTGACTTAGACGACTATGTGATAATCAGTGACTCATATGAAGGTTTATCACATGCAGCTAAGGGAAAAACTGGTGCTGGTGGGTCGAAAAGCTCGGGGAGCGCGGGTTCTCGTAACCCTGAAGCTGGCGCGACTCCATCTTTTCCTGAAGATGACGAAGAAGAAGATGCTGGTGCCCAGCTTATTGGGCGGAAGAGGGGTAGGAGCGAAGCCACGACTGGTGTGGCTTCCGCCCCTACATCTGTTGTGATTCCCGTGGTTGGGAAAACGAGCAAGCTGCGCTCGTTATACAAATTTTCTCCTGGTAAGTTCTTCGCTTCTCTTCTTAATACTTTTCTCTTTACTCAAATGCACTTGCTTTATTTTTCAGAAATCAAGAAGAAGACCCCTGAGAAGGGTGTCACGTTCAGTGAGGCTGCGGCGAAAAGGCCCAAGATTACCGTCAAGTCCACTGACACTGCTGCTCAGGATGCCGCGAAGGCTGCTGAGGCGCAGCGAAAGGTGGAGGAGGATCGGAAGAGAGAGGAAGAGAAGAAGAGGGTTGCCGAGAAGAAGAGGAAGGATGAAGAAGAAAGGAAGAGGAAGGAGGAGGAGAGAAAGAGAAAAGAGGAGGAGGAGAGGAAGCAGAGGGCGGAGCAGGAGAGGTTGGCTGAAGTGGCGAGGAAGCAGGCCTTGGAGAAGGAGCTAACGGCGAAAAAGGCTATGGATCAGCCTCTTAAATCTCCAGGTCCTGAGGTCACCAAACCAACCTACACCGGTCCTGTTATTACTTCCAAGGGTTCCAGCCGCTTCTCCTCAAGCGGCGCGAGCTCTGGTAGAGCTGGGGGTTATAACCCCAATGTGATAGGTGCGAAGGACACCGTTGGGGATATTTACTACAAGACTTACAATGAAGAAGAACGTGGTGACGCTCCTCATCAAGCCCCCTGGAGTTTAAAACAGAAAGATACCTTCATTGAGTTCAGCCCTGCGCGCGAGTGGTTCTTGAACTCCTTTACACCTGCTGAAGTCAATCGGCAAAGGGCGAAACCTCACGAAATGTTGTATCGTACTTATATCCTTGGCGAGGCGAACGCTCGTGCTGCCAACCATCAAATAGTTCGCGAATGGCGAACGATGGTTAGGGAGCGCGCCGACTGGGAGGCTTATCGCGAGCGTATGCTGAAACGTATTGCTGAATTTGAAAAATCTAAAGCCGCGTTTGGTGAGGAGAGAGCCAAGTTTGAGGCTGACAAGAAGGCTGAAGAGTGGGGCCGCGAGGGGCTGCAGAAAAAACTCCACAATGTTGAAGAGCAACTGGCCAAGGAGAAGGCCGATTTTAAACGTATTTGTGCCCAAGACAACGAGCGCGCCTATGCGGCTCGACAGAAGATAGTTGATCTTGAGGCTAAAGTTGCTGACTTGACCTCGAAGGTAGAGGAGGCGCAGGGAGAGAAGGCTGCCAAACAGCAGGTGGAGGTTAGTCTATTTGTTTTCCTTTATACTTGCTATTTTGTTAATACATCGGCCTAAGTTGTTTTGTCGGCCTTCAGGTTGAATTGTCTGAGGTCAAACTACAGCTGTCCAGCAAGGACAGAGATCTCCACGCCAAGGACGCTGAGATTGCGGAGCTCAAACGTCGCTTAAACGAGCAAATTGACAGATGCGAGTCGTTGGAGATCGACCTGGAAGCCGAGAAGGTTAAGGCTGCTACGGCTGAGGAGGCGCGTGCTGTTAGCACTGCTGCGCTGAATGTGGCCCAAACCAACTACTCCGAGGCTCAAGGCATCGTCGATACGCTTGTCTCAGAAGCTGAATGGATGCGCACTCGTGGAGTAGTGCTGGTAAGTGCCTTTGTCTTATGCTTTTTCTTGTTGAGAGTTTTATCTTTAATGCTTTTTGTTTTTTGTGAAGGTTGCCAACTCCATCCTGAATGCGGGCGAGCTAGACCGCGCCGTAGCGGCTCTGACAGATGCGGCGCGTGCGGTGGGTCATCGGGGAGGCTACCTGGAGTGTGCCGATCACGTTGAGCAGATGCTTGGGCAGGAATTTGACATAAGTCATTGCTCAGTGACGGAACATGCTGATGCTGCACTGGCAAGTGCTGAAAACTCCTATGACAACCTTTCCTTGCCTATCATGGAGTTGGTTGTTGAATCGTTGAAGAAAGACGACTGGTGCCAGCGTCTTAAGGCAGTCCTCGATCCACCAGTTACCGTCGAGTTGTCCGACGAAGAGCCAGCTGGTGATGATGGCGGCGATGGTGATGATGATGGCAACGATGATGATGATGGAGATGACGGAGATGATGGTGATGATCGACGCGATGAATAGGATAGTTTGTTGAATAGGTGGTTGATAGGCATTTGTGCCTTTGTAATTTCTTCGGACACTCTATGTACAATGCTGCGCATTTGCGCAAGTTTTAAATGAAATGAAACATTTTGGTTTTTTCCGTTGCAATTATTGCATTGCTATAAAAACTTTATGTTAAATTAGCTCGAATAAATGGAAGCGTTTTTTAAGTATTAAGGTATCCACCCGGTCTCGCGCTTTGTTCGCGGAGGACCTTGGAGGTGGTTTGAACAACCCTGAAATGCTGGAGCGTTTTCGCGCTAATCAAAAGTTTAGCATGCATTTGTAACGAAAAATGTAACAGAAAAACATGTCGTATGTTTTCATTCAAGTCAGAAATGGGCGCTTAGGCCTTCATACATAATTGCTAATGGCTTGTAGCCGGCGTAGTGAATTGAAAGATGGCGCAAGGCCGAAATAGATTACATGTAACATTTGCGCAATTGTTGCGCATTCCAAGTTCTTGGTAAGATGTGGCCATCTAGGGTGCGCAATTTGTAGGCCCCTTTGCCCAGGACCTCATGAATCAGATATGGGCCTTCCCATTTAGGTGCCAATTTCCCTGGACGTTCCGCATTTGATGCTTCGTTGTCGCGAAAGACGTATTCCCCTGGGTTGAAGGTACAAATGCGAACCCTTGTGTTGTAGTACCTTTCCAACTGGGTTTTGTATTTGGCCTCTCTGATTCTCGCGATTTCGCGTCTTTCTTCTAACAGGTCCAAGTCTAGGCGCCTTTCCGCTTCATTGTCAACTGCGTTGACCGTTGTCATGCGTGGCGAGGGCAGGCCAATCTCCGCCGGAATGACCGCCTCTGAGCCATAGACCAGGCTGAAAGGGGTCTCGCCGGTACTCGTCTTTGGCATGGTCCGATGAGCCCATAAAATGCTTGGGAGCTCATCAACCCATCCGCGCCGCCTTGTTCCTAATCTGGCCTTTATCCCTTCGACGATGCATTTGTTCACACTTTCCACTTGTCCGTTGCCTTGTGGGTGCGCAACGGATGTGAAAGTGTGTTCGATGTTCATCTCCTTCATCCATTTCTTAAGATCGTCCGAAGCAAAGTTGGTGCCATTGTCAGTCACGATCTTGAGCGGGAGGCCAAATCTGCATATGATGTGTTCCCATATGAATTTGCGCACAATCATAGCTGTGGTGGATGCAAGGGCTTTGGCTTCTACCCACTTTGTGAAGTAGTCGACAGCTACTATGATGAACTTTACGGCGCCGGGAGCATACGGGAAGGGTCCCACCATATCAATTCCCCATTGCTGAAAGGGCCATGCGGTGGATACGGGGATAAGATCATTTTTAGGGCGCAGCGTTTTTGGAGAATGCCTCTGGCAAGAGTCACATTTGCGGATCTCCTTCATTGCGTCAACATGCATACCAGGCCAGTAGTAACCGGCGCTCATGATCTTCGCGACTACCATCCGTGGTCCGGAGTGGATGCCGCAAATCCCTTCGTGGATTTCCCTTATCAGATAATTCGCATCCTGGGGGTCCACACAGCGCAGTAGTGGCCCTAGGAAGGATTTTCGGTACAAGATACCGCCGTTCATTTCGTATTGCAGGGCTTTGTGTTGGATCTTCCTTGCTTCCGCTTTGTTTTCGGGGAGCAGCCCTTCTTGCAAGTATTGGATGATCGGGGTCATCCACGATGGTTGCCCTGTTTCGATCACATTCACCTGTCGCAGCAATACTGACGGGTTCTTGAGTACCTCTATCCTTACATCCTTGGCGAGATGTTAAAAGGAAGTCGAGGCGAGTTTGCTCAGGGCATCTGCGGGCTTGTTTTCTGAGCGATTGATATGTATAACTTTGTGGGATTTGAATTGTTGGAGCAATTCTTTCGCTTGTTCCAGATATAAAGCCATGACTTCTCCCTTCGCGTCGTATATGCCATTTACTTGACTGGCTATCAGGAGTGAGTCAACATGTGCGCGCAAGTTTTTTGCTCCCATCTTGATGGCGAGGCGTAAGCCTGCCAGAAATGCTTCGTACTCAGCCTCGTTGTTGGTGTTTTTGAAGTCCAACTTAATGGCGTAAGTAAACTCGTGATTCTCTGGGCTCACCAGGCGCAATCCTGCTCCAGCGCCATCTTCGTTTGATGCCCCGTCGGTGTAAAGCATCCAAGTTTCATCTGTTGTATCTTTCTCGGGAGTCTCTATCAGCTCGCACTCCTTGATTTTATCGGCCGGCACTTCTGTGATGAAGTCGGCAAGGACCTGCCCCTTAATGGCTGGGCGCGGCCTGTACAAGATGTTATGGCCGCCCAGTTCAATGGCCCATTTTGCCAACCTGCCTGATGTCTCAGGCTTCTGTAGTATGGTGCCAATGTGGAAATTTGTAAGCACAGTTATCACGTGGCCTGTGAAGTATCGGCGCAACCTTCGGGAGGCGTGTAGTAGTGCAAGAACCAGCTTTTCCATTGTGGAATATCTTGTTTCTGGGTCAGTGAGTACCCTGCTGACATAGTAGATCGGGGTTTGTACCCCGCTTCTGTCGACCAATAGTACTGACCCTACTGCCTTATCCGAGGAGGACAAGTACAGTACGAGGGGCTCCTTCTCAAATGGTGCAGTCAGGGTAGGGAGTTCGATCAGACACGCTTTCATTTGTTGAAAAGCTGTTTCGGCTTCCGGGGTCCATCTGAACTCTTGCTTCTTCACACAATTGCGCAATGTGCTAATGAAGGGATACGACTTTGCGGCGTGATTGGAGAGAAAACGATTAAGCGCGGCCAGCCGGCCGGCTAGTCGTTGCATTTCCTTGATGTTTCTCGGTGAAGGCATTCGTTCTATAGCTTGTACTTTCTCTGGATTCACCTTGAAACCGCCGTTTGTGACAATGAAGCCTAGAAACTTCCCTTCTTCCATGCCAAAAGAACACTTGGCTGGATTTAGCTTCATATTTACGCTGCGCAATGAGTTGAATGTTTTCTCGATGTCTTTCAACATTTGGTCCTCCTCAGGACTTTTAACCACTAGATCATCGATATAAACCTCAATATGCTTTCCGATGTCACCTGCGAAGGTCTTGTCCATCAAGCGTTGATATGTCGCGCCTGCATTCTTCAGGCCAAAAGGCATCTTTGTGTAGCAGAAGATTCCAAGATCCGTTCTGAACGCTGTCTTGTCTTCATCTTCTAGCTTCATCTGCACTTGATGGTATCCTTTGTAGCAATCCAAAAAGCACTTCCATCGGTATGGCGCGAGAGAATCTATTTTTTTTATCAATCTCAGGCAAGGAATAGCAATCCTTTGGGCACGCCTTGTTGAGATTAGTGTAGTCTACGCACATGCGCCATCCGCCATTTGATTTTTCGACCATCACGGGGTTCGCCACCCAACTTTGATATCTTACCTCTCGCAGGATCCCGGCTTTGAGCAGCTCACATACCTGCTCGTTCATTGCTTTTGTCTTGTCTGCCCATAGGCTGCGCCTTCTTTGGACCTTTGGCTCGACAGATGGGTACGTGTTTAAGCAATGCTCGATGATGTTGCGCGGGACACCGGTCATGTCTGCCGGTGTCCAGGCAAATATATCCATGTTTCGAAACAGCAGTTGCTTTAGTCGTGTTCTGATGTCTGACGAAATGGCGTGGCCAATTGTCACAGTCTGCTCGGGGTATTTCCGGTTTAAAACCCATTTCTCTGGCTCGGTCGTGGAGACCTTTGCCGCCTTTGTTGGGCGCAACTCTTCAGTTGACATTACTTCTTTCTTGGCATATATGATTGCTACTCCTGTCTTGGTTGGGAAACCTATCGCAGAATGAGGCGTTGAAGTCACCATGTTTAGCTCGCCTTGCGTTTCCCTCCCAATAAGCACATCATGCCTCGATTTCACTGGCATTACCATGAAGTTCACATTTGTTGTTCTTGAGTGTTTCCCGTCAGAGAGCGTGACGGGGAAACTGATCTGTCCGAGAGGAAAAACCATCTCGTTGCAAAATCCAGACAAAGGATAATCGACAGGTTCGAGTCGCGCTTTATCCTCTTCATCCAACTGATTGAAACACTGTTCGTAAATGATGTCGGCAGTACTTCCCGGGTCTATGAATATGTAGTCAGTTTCATAATGCCCGATTATGCCGGTGATGACCACAGGACGTGTGGCGCGAGGTCCGCCGCGCACTACTGGAAATATAACTTGCTGCTTCTGCCAAGAAGGTTCATAAGGGCGTTTGCCTTTCTCTTTCGCGCTGTACCTGGGTCCGTTGACCATGTGAGTCTCTAGTCGTCGGACCTTTTTGTGGTTACCTTCATCGTGGCGCTGGAGTTGACGGGTTTCCTTGCGTACATTCTTCACTAAATGGCTTAGCTTGCCGCTTTTGAGCGCTCTCTCGATTTCTTGGCGCAAGCTGTAACAGTCGTCGGTCTGGTGCCCTGAATCTTTGTGAAAATCGCAGTACAAGTTAGGGTCTTGCCCTTTCTTGTTTGTCATTGGCCTTGGCGCCTTGAAATCGACATTCTCCGTCATCAATACCTCCTTTGGAGTTTTTCTGAGCGGAGTTCAGTGTTTGTCACGATTGTCGTCCCTGACCGCCTTCTTGTAACCGATTCGGTCAATCGTTTCTCGCGCATCTTCTCTGTAGCGTGGCCTGTCGTCACGGCCTCTTGGTCTTTCAGACTTCCAGTCATGACTCTTATATTTGTTACGCTTGTTTTTGTTATCGCGCGTACTTCCTCTTGAAAATCGATCTTCTGGGTAGTAGCCCTTTCCACCAGCAAGGGACTCCTCAGTTTGCGCGACGATTTTTGCGGCTTCCATTAGTTTATCCCACTCCTTCGGCATTCCATCTTTGCCTGTGATGGTTCTAATGAGACTATCGCAGCGTATAGCCTTTTTGAAGTGACAACGCATGAGTTGCTCACTGACGCCGCCTATTTCCAGACACTCTTTGTTAAATCGCGTGATGAAGTCCTCCAGACCTTCACCATCTCTTCGCCAAATATCTTCTACTTCAGCTGTGTCACGTTGGTAGCGACGTTGCTGGCTAAAGTAGCTTAAGAATTGCGTCTTGAAATCTGTCCATGATTTAATCTTCCCAGGCGGAAGGCTGTCAAACCAGGCGCGAGCCGCTCCGGTAAGGGTTTGAATGAACAGGTGGCACCACATGGGCATGTTCCAACCTCCCATGCAGCCCACACTCGTGAATGTTCTGACGTGATCGTCTGGGTCAGTCAACCCATTGAATTTCCCAACAGTTGGGGGTAGCTTCTCTCGTGAAAGCGGCGCGAGTGCAATTTTCGGGATAAACTTGGAGTGTTCCGCAGCTTCCGCTGGTCTGTATGCCAGGCGGAAATCTCTTTCAGCTTCTTTTGTGTAGCCAATGTGTTGTCTTGACTTGTAGTACTCATGGTTTTTTGGTAAACGATTAATGACTGACGATTCTTCGTCACCTTCCCATGTGGGATCATATGGGTCTGTTTCTTCCCATTCGTTGTTCATGTTGCGCGGCGTGAGCCGGCTGTGAACAGGGCCTCGTTGAAGGTTCGACGGATATTCATAGTAACTATCCGTTTCCCCTCTTGTATCGCGCGTGTCTTGTACGCTTAAACGTCTTGTAGGGGGAGGCCTGTTGGTTATGCCTTGTATATTGGCTGGTGGTGGCATTTGGCGCACCCCCTGACTCTGAGGGGTGACCAAGGACGGTTCTGCCGTCAAAACTGCCTGCTGCGCGATGAGCGATTGGTATGCTGCATTGATAGTGGCGATGTTCTTGGCATACCACGAGGCTGGGGTTTCACCTTCTGGTAAGCCAAGTAATGCAGATACATTTTGAGGTGGCGCTGTGTTCGAAGGTCCTTCTCCGTTTCCTGGGGTGACCACTTGGGTGATGCGGGTGAAGCTCCCGCGCGGACCCCCAGTATTGTTGATTTCAACTTCGCCGATTTCTTCGATTTGTTGGGCTTGGAAGTTTTGGATTCCTTCGCCCAACGCCGTGTTAGAGTTGGTTCCGAAACCGAACTCTGGGATGATTCCTTGACCAGTCATAGTCGAAGGAAGAAAGAGGTGTCAAAGGCTCAAATAAAAGAAGATGAGGGTGGTTATAGAAAAAATCGGTGGGCGCCAATGAAGAAACAGTGATCTAATTAGGGAGTTAATTAGATTGGTTTATGTTCCTTTCATGAGGGTTAATCTTCTTAAGGATATTTGAGCTCCGACTTGGTGATTTAACCTGCAAAACAGAACACCGTTAACTCGTTAAGAGGGGAATGTGGGGGTTTCCCTCTTAACCAGGCTCCGGCGTGAGAATAAGCGACTGCTTTGAGAGTAATTAAGTGTAAAGAGTGAGAGCCAAGGGAATCGAATGTTTAACCTGAGGAATGAAGGTCTCTATTTATAGCCGGAGAGGTGTAAGAGGTTGTGGGCTGATGGGCCTTGGGCCAGAAACGGACAACACAACGAATATGCTCATTGCCTTGCTGGCATCGACCGCTTAGTGGCTTCTAGATGCTCGTCGGTGCTGGCGCACCTTGATTGGAGCCACGTGTCATTGTTGTCGGCCTTGTTGTCCTTCTGTCATCAGCAGACGAGTGGAGATCGTGGGACAGTTGTCCCCGTCTCTTGATTGGTGCCATGTAGGCGTCCTTGTGTACTTATCGTCAGGCGATCGTGGCGCACGATTGGACAGAGCCTGCTGGACGTTCATTGGCTCTTTTTACTGCCACTTGTACCCCGTGTACCCTTGTAGGTAGCAGCGCGCTTTCCTACTGAGTGGTTCTTGTTGGATGGCAACTAACCCGCGCGGGGCTAGTGTGCTCATTTGTACCATTATTTTATGCTAAGTGTTGATATCTGAGTTTGTTGTGTGCATTCCCTCGCGCGGGATAAATCGTAGTGCGATGTAGGTCGCGCGAGGTTGTTGTTAACAAGTTGTTGTTTTAAGGAGTATGGTCTCACGCGCAACCTGATCTGAGGTTTGCGCGACTTTTTGGGACCATACCCCTTCAACTGGCAAAATGACTCAAAACACAGGGACTAAAATGGCATTTAACTCTTTTTTCTTTTTTATGAAATATAAAAATGTACAAAAGTTGAAAATGTTTTTTTGACAAAATTATTGAGCTGATGTTATGGTGGACACACCTTGTTGCGATAACATTGTCATTATAAAGTACGTAGAAAGAATTGTAGTGGTGGATATAAGCGAAAAGTTGAGAGATAACACGTGCTAAAAAATTGTTCAAGAGTAGCCGATGCATAAAACCAAAAAAAGAAAAAAAAAATTGCACTGAAAATGTACTTCGCAAAGAAAGTTGGCTACCTCTCAACCTATGCTAGATCCACCCCTAGAGAACTGTATAAAGTTGTTGAGCCTTTGTTTTAAATAGCAAGATGTACATAAAAAACACATCATTGTTTTAAATAGCAAGATGTACATAAAAAACACATGGTGACAATAATTTAGAAGAAAAGGCACATCAAAACACTTGTTAATATAAGCACGTCGTAGCAGGTTATTAGGAAATAAGGTGTAATTAACAAGAAAAAAAAATGATGTTAAAGTAATTTCCAATGCACCCATAATAGTTATATCTATATATGTGTATGCTCGTGTAGGTGTGCATACATTTACATTTACATTTATATATCATAGGGCTAAATCCACGTGATTTTGAGTATAGTTGACAAATAGATGAGTTTTGTAAGCTTTGAGCTGTAGTCGTAGTTAAACCTTAAAATTATGACTAGTGAGTGTCATAGTATAGTTATATAAAAATATTTGATAAATATAGTTATTGTTGTAGATTAATACTAAATTACATTAGCATAAAAAATATTTATCATTTGATATATTACTTTCAATACCTTTAGACTTATCTATAAATGTTAAATGATATTTATACAATTTTTTTAACGACTTTCATTTAGTAAAACTAGCAAGAAGCTAGAAATAAAAGTAAAAACAATAACCGTGATCTTAAGGCTACACGGTATGGGGGTCGGCCCCGGCCCGTCGCGGGTCGGCGACGGTCCAAACACCGTGCCGCCCCCATCCCGTCCCCAACGTCCCTTTTCGGACGATCTCGACGAAGCAAAAAGGTGTGGGCCCCCCATATGACCGTTTGAATATTAATAAAAAAAAAAAAAAAACTAACGGCTACTTTTCAAATAAATACCCATTTCAATACCATTTTTATAAATACTCACACCCTTAACCCCTTTTTTCACCACTTTTCACCCAATATCACCCCATCTCTCTCACATTTTATAAACCACTCATCTCTTTTTATAAAAAGTCTTCATATTTTGCATCATTTTTTACCCGCTTCCACACCATTTCTCGCTAAAAAAATATCATGGCTTCACCCGTTTCTTCAATTTCCTCAATTTCATCAATGTCTTCATCGTCTTCGTCCGAGTGGTATTCATCATCTTCGGAAGAGGATGTTATTATGCACAACATGATTATGAACGCGGCTCAAGTGTTCATGTCGGCCGCTGAAGGGTCGTCCCAACCGCTAACCAGACGAGCAAAATATAATCGAGACCAAGAAGGTATTTTAATTTTTTTTGTATGTTTTAAAATGTATGTTTTTTTTATATAGATTTTAAAATGTATGTTTTTTTATATAGATTTTAAAATGTATGTTTTAATTAATTTCATTTTTGTTTTGTTCTAAATTTATAGCCGGCCACGATAAACTAGTAGCCGATTATTTTGCCGACGAACCCGTGTACCCAGCCGAGATTTTTCGACGTCGTTTCCGCATGAGTCGTCGACTGTTCTTACGTATTGCAGGCGACATGGCCCAGTCTGATCCGTTTTTTACATTGCGAAACGATGCTAGGGGTCAAAGGGGTTTCAGCAATTTACAAAAATGTACGTCGGCCATTCGCCAACTTGCGTACGGTTACGCACCAGATGCATTAGACGAGTACATTAGGATGTCTGAAAGAACCGCACGTCGATGTTTATACAAGTTTTGCCAATGGGTTGTCAAATTGAAACGAGTACACACATCACAACCTACAAGCGGACTTGGTGGAGCATATTTGGAACAACGCTGAAAACGAACCCGCCCACCACATGGAAGACGACGACTAGTAGCTTATTTTAGTATGTTAGGATATTTTTACGTTTTTTTTTTTTAACTTTAGGTTTTTAAGTTTATGTTTTTTTTAGTTTATTTTTTTTAAGTTTAATTTTTTTTTTATGTTTATGTAATGTTTTATAATATTAATTAAAATATTTTATTACTTTATTTGTTAAATGTTTAAAAAAAGATGGAGATTTAAAAAAAAAAAAATATAAAAGTGGTGGAGGATGATGACTAGGACCATCCTCCCATGCCCCCTAGTTTTGGAGGATGATCCATCCTTGGGAGGACTATGATGTGGCGCCTACGTGGCGGATCATCCTCCAAGGATGGTCCATCACCATACCATGTAGTCTAAGGGCACACCAATCTTTTCATCAAAGATTCTTAAAGAGTGATCTATTTTTAATACAAATGTAGGCTAAAGACTTTATATTCTCCAAAACTTTTGCTGCACTTGCCTTTTTATCCACAAAAATCACTTTGTTTCTATCCTTTCAAATGCACCAAGTAGCCCTAAGAATTATACCATATATCACCTTCTTTTTACATGCTTCCATATTTAGATTGCTATGCACCGAACACGGGTCTCGAACAGCGGCGGAGCTTGCCAAAATTTCTGAGGGGGCGGAAAGTCATGGAACCCAATTTATATATTGTATAAATATTTAGGCAAAATAATTGAGGGGACAATCCTATATAATTTAAAATTTTCGAACAAAAAATAGGAAATTTTACACTTCTACCCGAAACATTCGGGGGGGATGGGGGGCACCCCCCACTATACACTAAGCTACACCCTTGGTCTCAAACATCAAATGTGTAGACACCACGAACTCATTCCTTGCCAAACTCTCAATGTGAGGTAGCATGAAGTTAGTAGATGATCACTGTTTCTTCGCTTTCGCCACATAAACTGCACCCATCGTTCTCTATATGCACATTACGATACCTCAAAGCCTCAATACTTGGGAGTTTCGTTTTCTCCGCCCGCCACATGAATATAGTTATCTTCTTAGGAACCCAATTATTCTATTTTATAACGACAGAGCTACTGTAACAAATGATTTTATTTTTCACCAATTTAACTAGTTTATGATTGTAGTAAACCTGACATGTCACATTGTTGCTGAGCTGGCCAGACATGTGAAGCTTGTTGTGCCATTTAAGAAAAATAAAAACAATAATATGTATTGCTTGCATATATGTTTTAGTTACTAATAATTTAATACTATTTGAGTTTATTTGAAGCAAAGTTGCAACAGAACCCTTTGCTTGTAGTGGGTCATGGGCACAATAGTCATTCCAATAGACATCTTCATTCTTCAAATAGACAATTGGGCATCTTCATTCTTCAACACTCAAGGGTATAATAGTAAATTCACTGGATCAAGTGGGTCATGGAGTGGGCCAGTGGGGAATGGGCCTTGAGGGTATCTATTGTGATTCCTAGTCGATCCAAGTTGTTTGTTTTGTACACACAAGGTGATTGGCGATGGTCTCGGTGGAAGGGTAGTTTTGGAATATCCTAATTTGGTGGCAATATAATGTGGTTGCTTTTATCGAGGACACCCACCACCCCATTGGAAGCCAACCACTCATATTGCATCATTTAGCAAGTGAAATTACAATATTGTCCATGTTTACATAACCAATCACAAGAACACCCTTTTTGAAATCCACGTCACAACTGTCACACCAATGATAAAATCTTGTGCTATTATTTTTTTTTTTTTTCATATAACGGCTCTTAAGTCTTAATTAAAAGTTATGTATTCTGAGTCTCGGACGGAGTAAAATAACTCTAGGTTAAGTCAGATGATTTTATCACGGTAAATCTTCGGGTGGTGTGTTTTCTTTGGAATGGTGACAGAGTGGGTCACCAGTGTTGTCTGCATTTACTGGCGTAGATGGTCTTTTGTCATTGGGTTTATTTATGTGATACGACTTTTGTTGGTCATTAAAAAAATTGTTTAATTTTAAATAGATTTAGTAAGACTTGGACTCCAGCTAGTATAAGCTCGGCTCAAGTTAAATTTTTAACGTGTTAACGTTGAGCAATTTGTGGTTAACTTAACCCGTTTACACCTATTACAAGGTTTGAGTTAAAAGAGTCATACATCAAATTCCTTAAACGTTAACCTTATCTTTAAAATTATATGAAAATGAACAGTAGAATCTTAAATCGATATATCAATTTGTTAACCGTTTTCTTAGAATTATAAGGACAAAGCATGAAATGTGTATGTGTGGAGGGGAAGAGGGTAGAAAATGAATAATTTCTTCTATGGAATAACGTTTTTTTTTATTTAAATTATAAGGATAATAATAAGAAACATCATAGATAATTTAGTGTAACATCAATATGTATGCAATAACTTATATGTGTATTTCGATATTAACCATTTATTTTATAGTTTTAGTAAAAAGTTGTTTGTATAAAGGAATAGAACAAAAATATTTACATAGAAGTGGCCGAACAACTTGAATATTCTTAGTACAAGCCCAATGCCTCCAACCGAGCCCATAAAGTATATTTGTGGCCCGTTTAAATAAAGAAAAGAAATATGATAAGTGTTGGTTAGTGGTTACTTTTATTTGGGTTTAAGGTAAATCATGAAACACTTTATTGAGCTCGACTCTTTTTTCTTTTTGCAAGTAGTCTTACAACTTCGACCTCAACTCGTTTATGATTTCTTAGTTAATAGTTAATTTTATGGACTGTTACGGTTTAGATATTGTGTTTTAGTGATCTTCACTCTGTTATTTGTGGGTTTTGAGTGTGTTTTATGGCTGAAATTGTGGTGTTTTATGGCTTTGTACACTTTATGGGAAAAATAGACTTTGTAGCCGAACCTCACCCTGTAATAATATATTAATAGTTATAATTTAATATTTTAATACATATATATATATAGAGAAAGTATAATGTACTTCAGGGCTTAACCTACATTAACATACATGACAAAAAATATAATGTGCGTTATTATCATAGAACGTGCGTGATTATAGTCTCATGCGTGATTATGTGGTCCCATGTGGTCCCATGCGTAATTATGTGGTCCCATGCGTAATTATACCCCTGATCCAACGGTTACCATTGTCTCCTACGTAATGTATGATAAGGCTTTTTGTATGTTAACCTTACTCTATATATATATATATATATATAATATGTAATATTTATTTATTATTAAACTTAAAGACAACTTTATTTATAAAATAACATACTCGTTTAAGCCTATAAACCTAATAAAGTCCGTTGTATAAAGTTCGGGTTTAGGCCCATTTATTAAATGAGCTTTACATTAAACTCAAGCTCATTTAAGTCTGTTTCCTTCATGATTTTAACATGTTGACCTCAAGTAGCTCAGCTAACTCTTAGCCTTTTATCATTTGCAAGACATGTAGCTTAGATTTGGATTTTGAAAAAGAATGGTCGTGGTTATGTATGGCTTTTACCTTGGGTGGCAGAAAAGGAGATTTTTGTTAAACAATTGTGGTTCCAGTCTAGTCTAATAGACTATGAGGACTTTCTTATTTTGAAAAATACAACATATGGTTCCTTTATAATATTATCAAATAGTGTTGATGAGGTTAGAAAACCTTTGCTTTAGTTTAGTTTAGCTTTTTTTAACAACTCTCACACCCCCAATCCTTACTATGGGCCCATTTGGTAGGGTATCCTTACTATGGGCCCGTTTGATGGGGTATCTTTACTGTGGGCCCGTTTGGTGGGGTATCGATTGTTACGAGATCCTATAACAGTTTTACATGGATATATGGTTAAAACTATTTTTTCATGTTTGAAAAATAATTATAACTTATCAACCCTCTTTCATATTCTAAAAATTTGTTGGATATCAGCCATACAAGAAAATAATACTAATATGTGAAATGTCCAGCTCATCAAGATTTTAATGTCAACAATATTGTCACCCAACCACCCAGGAGGCAGGAGTCAAGACATGACTGCACTCCTAACTTGTGAAGTACCACCCATTCAAACATATCAACCCATTTAAGGACCACAAGCCATAATGTCTACAAATTAGACCAATGGGTCCCTAGCCATGAATGGAACCAATGTATGCACTTTGGCTAAAATGCGACATCCTATACCGCAAAGCCAATATTATTGCATTATTGTATGTTGATCCGTTTAAGTAGTATCTGATTGCAATGTTTTATAATCTGGACTGGTTTTTTTTAGAACCGGGTGTTTACTGGTTCACTGGTCAGACCAGATCAACTGGTCGCACTGGTACTAAGAATCAGATGACTAATAATTAATTTTAGAACTTAATCAACGTATGAACGATGGGATCTGGAAAAAAAAAGGTTAAAATGTTATAATTTAAAGTAAGTAATAGATTCAACATCATATTTAGCTTTTGAAGAAGAATGAAGGTACTTGAGGGATGAGCTTTTCGGAGGATCTAGCAATGCAAGGAGCAATGTTGTTAAAACCGGTCCGGTTATTGAATTGGTTGCTCAACTGGTTCACTAGTCGGACCGATACTAAGAAGCGAATGACTGTTAATTAGTTTTACAACATAAAAAAATTCATAGTCGGAGCGGTACTAAGAATAGGATGACTGTTAATTATTTTTATAACTTAAAAATACATAATCTTTTATAAGTAAGAGTAAAGTACACTGGTGGTCTCCATAGTTTTTCAAAATTTTGGTCTCTAGATATGAGAAGCTACACTGGTTCAAAACTGTGTACGAACGTAACATATATTGGTCATTAATTGTAGTCAAATACTTTATGTGGGTATTTTGTTGTATCTAAATTGCCCTATTTTTGTTCCTCGCCACCCGTTTCTCATGAATTTCCTATTGAACAAAATTACTAAACTTAAAATATAAAGAGAAAACTTCGTAGTCTAGTAACCAAGTTTTTACACTTTTCCAATTAAGTTACTCAAGCCTTTTTTGTTCCTAATTAAGTCACTTATCAGACTAAAAGAAGAACAACTCGTCTGAAACAAATGACCCCAAGTTTTATAGACCGATTTATTTACAGTTACACTTCGGGACAGGGGGAGCTATCTTTGAAATTTCATGTTTGATAATAAATGCTCTACCGAATCTGACCCTTACGGTTTATCTCTAATATATTTAAAAACACAACTTCTCTTCTATTGTGACAATAAGACAGCGAGTAATGGGCTTTGTAGGGGTGTGATAATGCCCCCAACACCACCCTCGTGGGCTTTATATGGGCATGAAGAGCAAGGGGTATTTCTAGTATAATGTCCAACGAAGATAACAAATTGGAAAGTAATGATGGAATTGTGACATTAAGGAGGGTTAACCATTACACATTTTTAAGTGACTTTATAATGTTAATGTGGTGGAAAATGCCCGTTAAAGGGCATTAACCGTTACGTATGGCCTAATGGAGTAATGGTGATCTATCCGGTTTGCTCACTTACGGGCTTAGGGCTTCCACTTTAATCTCTCAGACTAATTCTTTTTGGCATCAACTGTTGGATCATCGATCCGAGTGATGTTGTGATTAAATTTTAGTATCTAACGGGTTTATCTTTCTTTTTTTGAATGGCTAAACTTGTACACCATGGAGATTGAACCATAAGGCCATAACCTCCTACTATCTTAAAACTTATCTAATTCATCAACATCACTAGGCTATTCTTAAATGGATCTAACGGGTTTATCTAGTGTACTAAAGACAAACCTTCCACCTTGTATCATGGATGTTAGTTAGGTAAAACCATATTAGTGATGCTAAATATCACTTTTTTCAATTTTACAGTTAGAACCATAAGAACTGTATAAAAACATGTACATAATGTTTCAACAAAAGTAATAAAAATGAAAAAAATATGTTTTATTTCCTTTGATTTTATATACTCTTCTAATCCTTTTTTAAATATAAAAATGTGTACATATAGATCATGTAGTGTATATACAAAGAGGCACGTTTAAACAGCAAAACACTATATTTACCATATTTAAAACAAAATGTCCAACATATTAGACCACTCAGTGTGGGGCTCGGCAAGGGACGTCGTGAGACGGTGCAGGGCCTCAACACCATTTCCAGCAGAACGTCGGCATCGAGATCGGCAGGGAGGAGACGACGAGGACGGGCAAAAAAAATCCCTCTCACACACAAATATACATACAACACACATAAATATATTTTAGGTTATCTCTCATTTTCTTAGGTCCATTCTCTTTGTCTCATCCTCACACCCATCCTACATGGCGCTGATATGAAGGCCCGTTCTCTATCAACCATACAGAGTAGTCTTAAAACCTACACGTATTCTGATCAACTTATATAATAAGTATTATTATTTCTTCTAGAATGTACATAAATTTTAACGGGGAACAAACTAAGTACCTTCAAAAAAGTTACATCCATTATTCACATGGCTTTAATAACTAATTAAAGAAATGCCACGTCAACTAGAATAATGTGGAAGGCGTACAGCGAAGCAGTTAAGCAAACACGTAAGCACCAGCCATGCTACTTCTCACATGCACTTCATGATCCTGTTTTTTCCCATTTTACCCTTTACATCACAATACATTATTTTTTATTTCATGTACGAATTTGTGCTATTTAAGAATTTTCTACCATGTTAACATGTTTGTTTGCTTCACCTTTTCCTACGTATATCTCAAAGGTGGTTTTTTAGTATTATCATTTTAGAGCATTCATAATTGTAACTCTAATCTATACTATATAATAAAAGAAATCTGTTTTGAGACACTTATCATTCTCTCATTTAATTGATTAAAATTATTAATAATACTAATAATAATAATATTTAATCTAATCTAATACAAATTCTTATTATTAATTCAATAACATATTGTTAAACTAAAACTTCAATAGAATCTTAAATCCTAGCTAAACAAGTTTCGAAATTCATAATGATATTAATATGTTAAACTAAATATATTATTGATATATATAACTAAAATTATTATTAATAATATTAATAATAGGTTTAGAATCAAATACAAAGATTCAAAAAAAAAAAAAAAGTCGTACAAGGGTATCAAAGAGACTCTGATTGACCTCATTCAACCGACATTAGAGCCGTCTTATCGAACTCTACGACATTAATTAATATGTACGAGTTGATGGGTTACATTTATATTAACTTATTTATGTCAATATGGTATGTAAATGTCTCTGTCTTTGTTTTGCATTTACAGGAAATATCTATACTATATATAGTTTAAATTGTTCAACCCGTGTAACACACGGGGAACTAACCTAGTCTCTATATATTTTTTAGGAAAGTGAATATGATGCTGTTACACACTTAAGGTTAGATGTGAAACCTATCAAAACTACGAAAATAGTCAAAGACTCAAAGTCGGTTTTAATGAATTAATTTGTTTTTAGTTTAGTTTGGAGATAAAATTAATCAAAACTAAATAGTTTTGAGAGGTTTCACATCTAAGTTTAGGTGTGTAAAAACCTCATATTCACTTTTATCATATTTTTTAGAGTGGTTGTAAATTATTGTTAACCAGTAAATTTGGAGGAGATACTGTTCACCTTTATAATTTTTAATATTTTTTTTAAAATGATTGTGAGTGGAGGAGAGAGAGAAAATGTAATGATAAAAGTATAAAAAATATTATTTAATTGAAAAAAAGAGAAAATATAGTATTTTTTAGTGTAATTATAAAGATGGAGAAGAAGACTCAATTGTGAAAGCTCTTACTATTAAAAAATGTTTGATGAATCGATAAATTTGGCTACAGGTCTTCCTAACTGGGTAGCGTTACTAGTAGGGCTGTAAACGAACCGAACGAACACGAACAAGGCCTTGTTCGTGTTCGTTCATTAATGAAATAAATGTGTTCACGAACGGTTCATGAACACTTACCGAACGGGATTTTATGTTCGTGTTCGTTCATTAAGGAAATGAGCGTGTTCGCGAACGGTTCACGAACACATTCGAACACAAATAAATTTGGCGAACGCGACGAAGGATAAAGATAGATGACCCAGAGAGTAGCACTCGAACTTGAATCCCTTATTGTGAAACGGAGGTCGATTGTATTCGTGGATGTAAATAATGAGAAATGAAAGGGAAATGATGCATAAACAAGGTGAAAGTGGGTTTCCTAATTTAATTGTTAGGGAAATAAAATAAATAAAAGTTTAATAATATAAAAAGTACAAATAAAATATAAGAAAGTACAAAGATCTTAAATTAAAACACAAACATACGAACATAAACGAACGCAAATCAACGAATGCTCATGAACACCTTACCGAACATTCACGAACGCAATCGAACGAACGAGACCCCTGTTCATGTTCGTTCATTTAACTAATCGAACGAAATTTCTTGTTCATGTTCGTTCGTTTATTAAACGAACGAACATAAACGAACTTCCCACCGAACGGTTCACGAACTGTTCACTGAACGTTCGGTTCGTTTACAGCCCTAGTTACTAGCTAGAGGGTGATTTGGGATCTGTTCCACAAAACTTATTGTCACAACTCATAAGAGTCTGTTTGATATGGGGTAATGGAATAGATGGGGGAATTGAATGGACAAGGTAATGGAATGGACGAGGTAATGGAATTGATCATTAACATTCCATGTCTTGTTTGGTTACAATGTGAGAATGGAATGAACCATTACTTTTTGTTGTTTGGTATGCGAGAAAAGACGATGGAATAAAATTGGATGGATGTGGTCAACGATGGGCGGCGATGGTGGCTGGTGATAGGTGGCATTTGTAGCGGCGGCGGCGGTGGTGGGTGGAGACGACGACGGGTGGTGACAGCGGTGGTGGTGGTGGGTGCCGATGAAGGTGGGTTGCGGCGGTGGTTAGAGGTGGTAGAGGTGGTAGCGGTGGCGACGGTGGTGGAAGGTGGTAACGGTGGTGGCGGTGGGTGGTAGCGATGACGGAGGTGGGTGGCGACGGCGGCGGTGATCGGAGTGGCATCGGCGATTGTGGAGACGATGATCGAAGGTGGGTCGTAGTAGTGATCGGAGGTGGCAACGACGATGGTGGATGGCTGCGACAACGGTGGCGGGTGGCGTGTGGCGGCGGTGGCGGCGAAGGTGGATGAAGGTGGCGGATGACAGTGGTGGTGGGTGGTGGCAACAGTAGTGGGTTGTGGTGTTGTTAATGAATGGTGAAGAGGGAATGGAATGGAAAAAAAACAGGGGGGACGGATGGAATGATTTTGAGAGAATGGAATGCATTTTGGAATGGGCGATTCCATTCCATCGACCAACCAAACACTCTTTTCTTCATTCCCTCTCAATGGTCCATTTCATTCCGCCTCTCATTCATGCATACCAAATGCTACCTAAGTGTTTGTTCCACGGAATGAAATGAAATCTTTATGGAATTGGAATGTTGATTTTGTTGGTTTCAACAAAAAAAAAATTGGAATTGAACGACAACATAAGGAAGAGAATTTACATTCAAATTCCAGGGCCGCCTCAACCTTTTTGGGGGCCCGAAGCGAACACCAAAATTGGGGCCCTTTATGGTCACCTAAGCCTAGCAAAACGGCCAGGTCGCGTGAATTTTTCTATATGTAAGTTATATAGATCAAGTTCTTTATAGTTCAACAACATAATGCAGAAAGGATTCAGATGCAATGTAAGATTAAATATATTTATTTTATATTTAATCTAGTAGCCATTATAATCATTTACATTATATAGATCAAAATATATAACAATCCTTGATGTGTGTAAAATGCAACATATAAAACACATCAATTAAGGCATAAAACTAACCCTTTTTAAGTACTAATGTTGGAAAAAGAGTGTTTTTGTCTTCCTTTTGTATTTTCAGGATGAAATGAGCTCAAAATCACAAAAGAAGCAAAAAGACCCCTAATTCTACCATAAATACAAGAAAAGGAACAAAAGTGGACTGCCCGGACCCTCAACGGCACCTCCCAAGACAAAGAGAAGAAAACAGAGTCTGAACACGCCCCGTGTCCAGCGAACACGGGGGCGTGCCCAGGAAGCAGCAGATAAGACAAACCAGTAGAAGCTTCTATTACTGGTCACGGGGCCGTGTCCAGCGAGCACGGGGGCGTGTCCAGAGCGCCAGTAACACAAAACTTTGTTTTTAAACACACTTTTACATACTCTAATCAACCAAAAACTTTATTTTTGGACACATTGAGGACAATGTGTAATTTAAGTGTGGGGGGGAATGCTAAAACCTTGAAATTTTGCAAAATCCTAAAACAAGCCTTACACAAAACTCTATTGGAACCGCTAAACACCCCAAATTTTTTCAAAAACTTTTTCATTTTTTATTTACTTGTCTTAGTTTAAGTTGGGAATAACAAGTTATAAAAGGATTATATTTTTTTTTATTTTACAACCGATAGCGTCGTGAATAAAAGAACTAACATAAGAAAATTATGAAACGGTATAACAAGTCTAGTTAAAAATTCGATTATATATGCTTGGTCACATTAAAAACCCATTCCCACAAAAGTGAGTTTTGAGCCTTTATTGAGCATAAAAATATACATATTTAGATTAAATGCTCATTTTTCGTTTCTTGTGTGAATAGCCGCTCGGTCTTTACAAATCTAGAACTTGCCACGACGATACATTCCCGGTCCTTACCAACTTAAACCCAAGTAAGTAAATGATGGAGGCATTAGGACTAACTATTTTTTTTCAAAACCATTATTTTTCATTTTTTTTTACCTACCCAAAATCCCCCTAGAAAAACCCCTTTGAGCCTAAACCTTTCATTTCATTACCCCCAAAACAAATTTTTTTTTACCCACCAAAAACCTTTTTCATTTTTTCACCCTTATTTTAGTAACAAGCTCGGTTTTTCATAAACATACCCTTTACGTGACGGAAAAAAAAAATATATGAATAATGAAGTCAAAAACAAACAAAAGCTACAAAAGCTTGTTTGGAGAAATACTTCAAAAATAAATGTCACTAAAAATAAGGTATTTTATGAAAACCGACACTTGTTACGATTTTCGCCCTTTTTACTAACCACTAACCAACTACCCACCTTTAAACCCAAGCCTTCACCCCAAAAGTCCTCTTGATATTTACAAAGGTAAAAAGTTAAAAAGGAGGAGGATTGATCGCTTGGCAAGCCTATGGAAAACGTAAGTCTGTGCCGCTCTCGAGCGATTCACTTAAATATACACCTTCGGCCGAGTGATTGAGTGATCTCCCGTGAGGTATGTGAACTTGTATATAAATGGAATTTTAAAAAGGCATGTTATGCCCAAATAAGTAGTTTATCTTATGAAAAGTTCAAAATAAATCATGACGAATAGGATTGTAAATAAAATAAAAATAAAACCTATACAAACCTTGGATTCCCGACACTCTAGGACAAGCTAAAAAAACTTCTCTTCTACCTATTCCATTTGGGAGTGTAAGCCACATTAAAAGAGTTTTGCTTGAGGACAAGCAAAAGTTCAAGTGTGGGGGTATTTGATGTGTGTAAAATGCAACATATAAAACACATCAATTAAGGCATAAAACTAACCCTTTTTAAGTACTAATGTTGGAAAAAGAGTGTTTTTGTCTTCCTTTTGTATTTTCAGGATGAAATGAGCTCAAAATCACAAAAGAAGCAAAAAGACCCCTAATTCTACCATAAATACAAGAAAAGGAACAAAAGTGGACTGCCCGGACCCTCAACGGCACCTCCCAAGACAAAGAGAAGAAAACAGAGTCTGAACACGCCCCGTGTCCAGCGAACACGGGGGCGTGCCCAGGAAGCAGCAGATAAGACAAACCAGTAGAAGCTTCTATTACTGGGCACGGGGCCGTGTCCAGCGAGCACGGGGGCGTGTTGAAAGTACAGCAGGCGCATTAATTGTAATTCGCAATTACAATTAATGAAGAGAGAGAGTGTCAGACGGGCACGGGGCCGTGTCCAGCGGACACGGGGCCGTGTCCAGCGTTCTGTCCAGCCTATAAATAGAGGAGCTTGGTTTCATTCTCTCTCATCCCTTGGCACACCACCTCTCTCACACTTCATCCACCACCCACCACCACCATAACACCATCATCCACCACCATCATCCATTGTCCATCGTAGAGTGTGTGAGTCGTCTCGGGATCCAAGATTGATCGTAAGAGTTCTTGACAATCAAGGCCATGTTTGCCTAAGTCTCTTACATCACTTGGTGAAGACAAGTGTTTAGTATAATACTTTTTATTTTTAATCTTTTGCACTCTTTATTTGGTTTTGTATTAATGACTTTAATAACTAGTTACTTATGTTGAAGGTGATCTTTCCTTATCGTTTGTCCGTGGTGTCTTGGCATTATTTTACTGTCTATATAAAATAAAAGATTTTCACCATTCATATCTCCACGGTCTATATGGAGGTATGTTGGCTACCTGGTCGGGGGTTAAGGGAACGGTTTGGTAAAGGTCTTGCCCTTGTTCAGTGTTTAGAGGTCCTGCTTGGGACCTGGGTCAAATTTAGTAGGATCTCCTTCAATGCCCATAGGTATTGGATGGCGGGGATCCAAACTCTTTGACCCCCTCATAAGCTAACTACTATTAATACTATAACCCGGCTATTTAGGACTGTATCCCTGCTGACTCAGACTACTTAGCCGAGGGTAACGTCACCGCCAAAAGCGAGGCCTACCATAATTTGCATTAATAACTTAATTCATTATCTTTCAATAATCCGACCCTTTAGGATTGTATCCTTGCTGACTCAAACTACTGGGTTGAGGGTAACGTCGCCTTCAAAAGAGGGGCCTACTACAATAACTAAGATAATCTCTTAAACAAGTGCAAAAGTGCGAAAATAATCAAAGGTTATACTAATACACGTGTCGGATCCAAGTGATTCATCTTGTCTATCTGTTTTTATTTTATTTTATTTTTCAGCATTTAGTTAGTTTTTATTTTTCTTAGTTTAAAACATTTTTCTAACTTTTTGATTTGGTTAGACGTTGAGGATAAACCGGTATTAAAAGCTCTTGTGTCCTTGGACGACCTCGGTATCTTACCAACACTATACTACGTCCACGATGGGTGCACTTGCCCATATGTGTGTTTAGTGTTAGTGAATATCGTGTTTTATAAATTTAAAACTTGGTTAAAAGTGTAAAAAGGGCTTAAATATACATCTAAATTATATACACACCGACACACATCAATCCTATTAAATAATTAGTTGGTAATTGTTGATGGGCCCAATTACCCTTATTAACTAATTAGGGTTTCCTCTTGGGTGCATATATAAGGAGACCTATGTGGAGGTTAAGGGGTTACTCAGTTACACAATCAGACACCCTATTAGCCATAACATCATAATGTTCGACCTCCCTCTCCTACAGCCGATACCCTTTTCGGTTTTCTTAGTCACCATCATTAGATTGCACCCTAAGGAGGAACCAGACCAAACTGACAACTATGTCAAACACTATTACTGCATCTACATCTGGATTCTCTGCTGGCCTGTACCGATGCAATCAAAGGTATGTTTTCATGTTTTCCTTCATGTATAAACAGAACTGAACCAACATGTGGTATCAGAGCATATGTTGATTAGTCAGTTCTGTTCTTGTATCCATTAAATCTGGGATTGAAATCATGAAAACAGAATTTTGTAAAATTTATAAACATCACAGCCGGTTTCGAGTGGTTCAATATCACTGTTTAAATGATTAAGTTGGTAAATAATATGACTCGAAACCAATATGGGAAATTTTATGACCGAAATCTGTTTTAGAAGGCTTAATTAACAGGTTTCGGGTTCCAGAATTAAGCATTATTTTTTAGGGTTCATCACTTGTTCTTAGAAAATTCGAAAATTCTATTATGTTTTGGAATATGATTCGGATTATTAAGTGTTTTTTCCTGGTTTTGATCTGTTTTGTCCTCTAAAGATTTCGAAAAACTGTTATTAGATAAACAGATTATGATTTTGAAATATTTGATAAAATTAAATCATTATTAAAACAGGAAACACTATCATAAAATCCCTTAGATTTCGAATTTTCAGTTATGTTATCACAATAAACAGCTGTTAACAGGAAGCTTCGAGACCAACAGATCTCGACTCGAGACCATAAGGTCTCGACTCGAAATCATAAGGGCTCAAAGGTCTCGACTCGAGACCATAACGTCATAACTCGAGACAAAGGTTGCGACTCGAGACCATAACATCATAACTCGAGACCATAAGGTTGCGAGTCGAGACCGTGGTTGCGACTCGAGACCTCATCATGACTCGAGATCTCATAAGATATAGTAGTCGAGACCATGGTTCCGACTCGTGACAACAAGGTTGCGACTCGAGACCTCATAACTGACTCGAGATCTCATAACTCAGTCGAAACCTGACTCGAAACCTCATTATTTTAGGCTGTTTAATGTGAACTAAGATTTAGCTCGGGGCTCCGCCCCGAACCCCGTGCGGGGGCACGCTGTCCCCCTGCAAACCCCAGCGAACTCACCGCGGAGTTCGATCCGCGCTAACGGGTGGTTTGCTATTAAATGATTGGTTTTTGTAATTAATTAGTTAATTAATGAGGATCAGATAATGTTTTACAAAACCAAAATGGCTTAACTTGAATGAGTTTTTGATATATCATTTCTGGCCAAAGCTGACTTGATACATCTACTTATCGTTCAAGTATTACGAAAGCTATGTTAAGTGTGCATCATAAGCATGAATGTTTTAATATCTGGCCAAAGCTGATTTAATTCCTTCATAGATGGCATACTTAACAAGTGCATAACTAAAGCGATTGTCTCAATTTCTGGCCAAAGCTGATTTGTTACAACCACTTTGCACACATGCTTAAATGATTACACTTCTGGCCAAAGCTGTTTTGTCTTCGTTTAAGTAGAACTTTAAGTAGTCTATTATTTTGATGTTAGTAATAGACGTATCACAATCTCTTCACATAATGATCCTTATATTAATGATCCTCAATTAGTTTTTGTGATCATTTTGTCTGCCTTATTCTTAGTACCCATATTTTTACTCACTATAATTTTCTTCTATAAATCTATATCTCATCCACTCTAATTCCTAAGCCTAAAATGTTTTGCTTTATTTAAAGTTTCTATAAGAATTAGCTCTTAAATTAAATCATTGATTATCTCTTAAGACACGATAACCCTATTGCTCTCTTCTGATAAGGCACTACAGAAGAAAAGTAGAGCATGATGATTAGGATAAATCGAACATGATGTCTCTTATGATAATCAAGAACTCTCTAAAATAATTGCTATCACTAAAGTTATTCCAGATTAAGTTTTTCCTAAGACTAATCTATAATTGTGGAATAATCACTAGAACTCTTAAGGTGCATGTCTTCATTTAAAATTATAAATTATAAGGTTAAGTGGTATATGTGAATATATTATAATGTACAATACCATGACCCATAAAGTTAAGGGCTTACGCATGGAAATAAGTACATTTTTTCCAGTACATTACATACTAAGTTTTCATTTGTACAATTTGATGCATTATAAATCAGCTATAACACTCAAAAGTACCAAAGTATAACGAGTGTGTTGATAAGCAACATATGTACATAGAAATAAATGTTTGAAACTGGAAAATAAGATGTTATTCACCTTACAACCACTAAAACTTTAAAAGAGGATTGTTCTAAGGTCCATAGACAAATTACAAATACTAATCCCAACGTTAAGATTCTTCAAGGGAAAATCTCACTGCATAATTATGTCATTAGTTTAGGCATAAGCAACGAGACTATCCATTATTTTAAAGAACAGTTGGATAAATTAATTAGATAGTAACTTACTAATGATATTTAAGTCTGATAATTTTAATATTCCAATTAACACATGATTAGTTGACTCTAGTTCCATACGTTTCCTTACCAGAACTCGACAAATAACTAACATGAGAGTTAGTGACAAAAATTAAATGTTAAGACTATAAGAACCATAATGAACAGTCTTCCAACAACGCTTTTCGATACCTTATATATTCTGAAGATTAATCAGAATATAGTATCATAATTAAGAAATGTTATGAAGGTTGTGAGGTTTGCATAGTCAACATAAAGTCACACTCATCTTAAACTCTCCTCTTATTTATTCTAAATATCTGGATAGAAACATTACTAAGATGAAACTAGATGATACCTTACTTTTTCACAACTTTTGTCATCATGCTAATGAGAATTTGACAAAAGGAAAATGAGACTTATAAATTTCATCTATTAGAACCAAAATTCATGAGAAATCATGACATAGTTAATGAGGATGATTTTTTCATCTAATCTCATTTTAAGTGATTTTAAATCATGACGTTAAAGCCCTAAAATATGCCTTGGCTTAAGGAATAAGCATGGGTCCATCATAAGTCATTCATTGACATTCGTGGAACTTATTCCAAATGGAATATTCAGACATAATTCATTTATCATTTAACAGACTATCAACTTGTATCTAAATTTTGTCACATATGGCCCACGGTCTTAGAAGAAATTTATTCATACATATACTTTATAAGATTTCTATTAAATATGTCCCTAAGTTTCTTATGACATCTGGACGTTAAAGAAATCAAATAAAGTCTAACATATATGTGATAGGTTCCCACATCACGTAGCTCATTGAAACTTTTCTTGTAGCATTTTAGAGATATTAAAGATCAGTGGGAGCATTAAGTGTCTTAATAATAATTTGCAATAGTTGCAAGAGGTGGGGGAGTGAAAATTTTACATTACCTCATAAGTTTGCACCTCTTGTACAAGACACCGCTCCATCACGACACTGTTCTATCATAACTTGCCTCCTTAAAATCTAATGCTACTCTTACAAAAGTTTCATTGTTGCTTAATTGTGGGCACATTTAGATTTCTTGCCTAAACTAACATAATCCTCAACAAGAGAAATCACAACGACTAACGTCATTAATTTGTTTTCTCTATTAGATTTTTGTTGGTCGTTACACATTGACCCTACGCATGCTGAGTTCCTAAAGATTTCTAAGCTCGGTGGGAGCAGTCAAAGTCCTTATCATGATTTGCAAGGAATACAAGAGGCGGGGGGAAGAGTGTCATTAAATTTCACTCCGAATTTAACTCCGATTACACCTCTTGTATATCATACTGCACCAACCCTTACAAACTTAGAATGAAATGATAGCAACCTAACCAAGAGCTAATCCATAAAACTTAAACTTCTAATGAACCCAATAATCAACTCAGGAGGTCATCTAGGTTTAAAAGCCTACTAACTTTGATGATTACATAACCTCCCTAATGAAGTTGAAATGGATTTTTGGAAAACTTTACTGATCCTATCTCTTCAAATTAAGCCATTAGTGTCAATCAATCCTCTGAATGAAATAAATCTGTTTTCTAGTAAAACTGATTTTATGTGTTCGTGTAATGTTTGGGATTTGATTGAATTACCTAAGAGTGTTCATAAATAAATCAAATCCTAATATATGCGTTAAGACACTAAGAAGCTTGATTGATTGTCAAAGGTTATACTCAGAAAGAGATAAATTATTAAAGAATCTTTATTACATATCTAACAAAAGATTTCTTTGAGGATCATCACTGTTCTAGTAGCTTATAATAGTTTTAAGCTACATTAGATGAACATTAAAACGATTTTCCCTAACAAATGGCTGACACATTTACATGTTCATTAGATAACAACCTAAAGCTTCAAACTGAAGGTTAAAGAACACTCTATTTGTAAGCCAATAATATCCATGTATGGGTTAATGCAAACATTATAATGTGATGAAAAGCTAACGTAATTATTTTCATCAAGAATCAAGTGGATTAGTGAACCTACCTCAAAATGAGTGGGAGCAACTAAGATAAACTTGTCTATATAGATGATATTCTCTTGACAAGTATATGTTACACAAGTCAAAGCATTGTTAACACAAACTTTGATATAATTAACCTCAGAGATATCTCTTACGTGATTGATATCATAACATACTGAGATAGACCCAATGGGATATTAGTTCCGTTCCATAAGTTTAACATTAAATGGGTCCTTACATATGTTACAAACAATATTGCTCTCTTTTAGAGGATAATAGGATAAATGAGATTATTTCCTTACGCTTCATTAATCAGAAGCCTTATGTAAGTTTAAGTCTATACTCGTTTAGATATTACTCACATTGCAACACACTAGATATGTCTAGATTAATGTGAAGCATCTAATGGAGTATTACAATATCTTTAAAGGAAACGAGAAGCTATAATTTGAAGAAGAAGTGAGAATTGAAACCGGTTTATTACTCTAACTTTGTGATATTCAAAGATTATTAAAATGTAATTTCGGGTATATCTTTATGTCAGCAGACAAAACCTATTTCATGGAGGAGTCATAATGCACTGATATTAACAACCTAAGTTATAACGACATAATATAGTCACTAAATGTTGTTGGAAATTTATCAGTGGACTCATAAGTTTATTAACTCCATATAATGTTTTGAAGAATTAGTGTGATAAAGTCAGCTACCATGACTCCTTGAACAGTAACAGTTCAAGAGGTGCTGCATTAAATTTCGATACGCAATTAATTATTCGTTTATGAACGAATTGAGGAAACTAAGTTTTGTATCGAATACATTCATGATATGCTTAAGGATCCTATAACTGAAGGGCTATTACCCATAAGTCTTATTAAGAGAGCTCATAGACGGGTATTAATTAATAGTCGTGCGCAATTGCATATCGTACTATGAATGACTAAGTATTAGTTAATTTTCCTCATCAGTTTGATTTTGTATGTCTCTAAGAATATGTCAAGCTAGCATAATGGCATATAGACAAATATAGTTACAAATCAAACAAAGGGCTTACGCGTATTTTGATCATAACGATTAGGTTTTAAATTAAGGCTATAGTATGATTAATGGGGGTCCTGAGTCGCATAATGATTCAACGGCTGTATTTTTCTGCTATAGTACTTGTTTAAGGCTAAAATGAGTGTTAACTCCTGATCAGGCTTATCTAACACTCATAGTAAATGATTACTCGGCTAAGTGGGAGAATGTAAGATTAAATATATTTATTTTATATTTAATCTAGTAGCCATTATAATCATTTACATTATATAGATCAAAATATATAACAATCCTATTAAATAATTAGTTGGTAATTGTTGATGGGCCCAATTACCCTTATTAACTAATTAGGGTTTCCTCTTGGGTGCATATATAAAGAGACTTATGTGGAGGTTAAGGGGTTACTCAGTTACACAATCAGACACCCTATTAGCCATAACATCATAATGTTCGACCTCCCTCTCCTACAGCCGATACCCTTTTCGGTTTTCTTAGTCACCATCATTAGATTGCACCCTAAGGAGGAACCAGACCAAACTGACAACTATGTCAAACACTATTACTGCATCTACATCTGGATTCTCTGCTGGCCTGTACCGATGCAATCAAAGGTATGTTTTCATGTTTTCCTTCATGTATAAACAGAACTGAACCAACAAACATTCCAAATTCGAAGCAGCTAAGAAATATATCATGCTCAATCAAGCATCTTAATTGCTTCAGGTTACAATTCAAATCTACTATTTAATGTGTCATCAAGTTCGAGTCTTACAGATGATTTCCTACAAAAATAGATTGATGAGTTTCATTATCAAGTTCGATTATCTAGAATGAACCTTAGATTATCCAGCTTTGTGATTTCATTAATCGTTGACAACAAAGGAAAATACAAATTAATTGTCACTAGCATATATATAAGGGAGATTAATAAAAAAATTCTACTAAATATGACACATAGAGCAGAACATTCAGATAGAAACTAGGAAAATTACATACCTAAAAGTGTTTTATGATCTTTTTTTTCCTTTCTCTACACAAATATGCTTTCAACTATTACCATACATACAAACATAAGTTGTAAAAGTCGGCGGCAATAGTTTTCATAGGTGGTTGGCCAAAAGTGACCGCCACCCTTTCCCTTTTTTTTTTTTTCTTCATAAAATAGTTATTTATAGGTCCTATCAAATTATGATTTTATCCCCTGTTTAAAATTACGATCTTACCCCAAGTTAGAAATTAAATTTATGCTTTGCCTCCAGCTTATATTTACGTAACAGTGTTGGCCCATTATTTGCCGAAATGGGCGGCTAACGTAATAGTGCCAGGCAGTTGCCTACCATACATACAAACGTAAGTTGTAAAAGTCGGCGGCAATAGTTTTCATAGGTGGTTGGCCAAAAGTGGCGGCCACCTTTTCCCTTTTTTTTTCTCATAAAATAGTTATTTATAGGTCCTATCAAATTATGATTTTATCCCCTGTTTAAAATTACGATCTTACCCCAAGTTAGAAATTAAATTTATGCTTTGCCTCCAGCTTATATTTACGTAACAGTGTTGGCCCATTATTTGCCGAAATGGGCGGCTAACGTAATAGTGTCAGGCAGTTGCCTAACACTCCTCTATTGACCCAATAAATTTACCTTTAATCCCGCTTTAAAATTACGATTTTGCCATCAGTTTAACAATATGTTTTTGCCCCCACATAAAAATAAATTTACGTTTTTACTCCCAGCTAAATATTTAAATTTTTCCCTCGTTCAAAATTACGATTTTGCCCCGTTTAAATTTACACTTTTGCAATTTATTTTTTTCCCGTGTCACGGAGCTTCCTAACACTCGCTCATTAGTCCTGAAAAAATACAGTTTTGCTCTGAGCCCAAAATTACGGTCTTATCATCGTTTTAGTTTTTTTCCTAGCAAAATTATAGTAATGTTTTTTAATCGATTGAGAATTATTCGGCCATCGCCCCGCAACGGGGCAACCACTAGTTTCTATACAAAAATCATATGATACTTTCTTCCAGTGGCGGAACTAGAAGGAAAATTCAGGGGTATCCTTATTTTTTTTACCTTGGGCCGCCCTTGAAAATTCAAGATACCGGTGCGGCTAGTAAAAATGGGCCCTTATTACTTTTTTGACCTAGGCCCGTCCGTGAGAGATCGACAACCTTTAGAAGACCCAGGTGGCTTGTAAAAATGAGCTTTAATATATACAATTATTAGGAAACAAACCCGTGTATTACAAGCGTCGAATAAAAAAATTTAAAAGTTAGTAATAAAATTTAGAAATTATAATATAATATTATGAGATAAGATATAATTAAAATTACATACTGACTAGGTATAGATAGGTGTGTTATAAAACTATTTTTAAAGTAAAATTGTTAACCAAATTATGTTTACTCTCTGATAAAATGGGAGAATGAAAACTAATTAATTATAGGATCCAAATATAAATTTATTTTTATATTCTAGAACATACGTTGGTTATCATTTTTTTATTAATGGGTGTATCAAACACATACGAGAACGTTGTCAATTTTTTTTATAAAACATTAAATGTTATTTAGAAGTTTTATAAATAATATTTTGCTTGTAATAAAAATGTCTTTTAACAACTAAAAAGACCGAAAATTATTAATAAAGTAAATATAATACTTAATAAAATGATAAACAAAAAAAGTAAAAAAACAAACGGATAACTTACAGTAATAAAATAAAAGGTTAATAGTTAATATGCATTAACATTTTTGAACGGAAAAAAAGTTAAATTGTAAGAATATTTTAAAATTGACTCAACACTTTGCAGGCTTTACTTTTGAGTTTTCCAATACTAAATATTATTATAATAAGTTATAACTTTATCTTCTTCATATTATAACTTCATCTTCTTCATAGTTCATACACTGCAACTTCAACTTTCCATCGGAGATTTCGTTTCTGTTGACCGGAAATTATTGTCTGATTTCAGTTCATCTACATTTAGGGGTATCCTAATATTTGTTTAGGGGTATCCCGATACATATAAACGAAAATTTTAAAAATAAATTGTACTTCGTCAAGAAAGTTGAGGGGTATCCCGGGCAAGCCCTAACTGCCACATAGGTCCGCCCCTGCTTTCTTCTTTTTCTGCAGCAACTAGCAACGACACGAGAAACCCTAAAAAAATTTGGTGGCCCCTTAAAAGTGGTGGCCCCAAGCCATTACTTTACTTTAATTGCCTTTAAGCCGGCCTTATCCAATTCCATCCAAATCTTATTTTATTCTTTGAAACAAACGTACCTAAATTCAAAATCAAATTTCAATTTCTATGCAAATTCAATTCATGAAACGAACGTTACCTAAGTGTATTCAACATTGTTATGTTTTTTTTTTTTTTTTTTTTTAATTTCGTCTCCAAAACCAACGTTACCTAACTATTATTGCTACATGTAACTTCCCCTTTTCAAGCTCTTATCTTCCGAATGGTCTTTAAATGAATAAAGAAGTACCAATAATTGTGAAGAATTTAGAACTATGGGATTGATACGAAAAGCATGTGTTGTGATCCGGTAAGCATGTCCCACCCATTTGCGCCAACCTTTCAAGTCCCCACTTGTTGTTTCATCATCAATTGACCCCTTTGTCCTCCTGTTCCATTCGATATTTTAAGACCATTTTGTTTCTAGTATGCCCTAAATGAACCCATTTGTGGGAAGTTTGTTAATCGTCCTTTAATTATTAAATAAATAATTATAAGATTTTATATTCCTTTGATAATATAAACAAACACAAAAAGACCTTGTTTGCTAATTTATACGTCTTCTAGTTTACCGACATTATCATCTTTTAATTTATATGTGATTTTTTTTCTTTACGTATTCATATTTTAACATGTCTAATTCGTTTTTATTTACCTACGTTTGTTTTTATGCACCCATGATTTTTGTTTTACTTTCCCTTTTTACGCTCAAAACGGTAAAATTATGTTTTCCCTTGATCACTCAAAAGGGGTTGATAAGTTGATCAATTTTGGTATCGATCATGATATTTAAAAATTATAAAAAAATCGTACATCTATTTCAGAAGTAGAATCGAACGGTCCCAAGTGACATGTCTTATTCAAAAAGAGGCCTTGGATTTTTAAAGGCATGTTGTAGTCTCCTAAGGGCTACCACTATTTAAGAACATACCGTTTTATGTCTAGATGTGGTTCAAACGGGTTTAAGTGTCTAAAGAGAGTATTGGCCTACATGTTGTAGCTATCGCGTTACCTTTAAAGAATGGAACTCAATGTAAAAACGACTTCAAACATACACATATGACAAACTCTTACATACTTCATAAAAAAACAAAGCATAAATCCAAGGTGGTTAGCTTTTTTTACTTTTTAATATATTTTTCAATAAAAAATATTCACGTATTATATGTTCCGTTATTATTTTTAGTCAATCAATGGCTCATATATTTTACATTTTTACATACAAACATGTATCTTACATGCATAAAATTCATCAAACTAGTTTATATATATTTTCTAAACGTTTATCTACACATATATAGGTAATATATGGTTAAATACAAATAGATCTTAACATACAAAATACCCTTAACGTAAGATGTGAATAAGAGATTTTTTTTTAATTTTTTTCCCATCTTATTAAGCACGTATTTTAGTCAAAGAAAAAAAATCATGATTTTACAGCAGTAGAGTAATTATGTAATTTTGTAGAGTAATTATAATTATCCTACAATAATTATTCTACTAATGTAAAATCACTTTTTTTTATTATTTTTACATTTTGCAACTAAACATCATTCTTAAATAGTAGAGAAAAAAGAATTAAAAAAAGAAAAAGAAAAAATCTCATTCACTTCTTACGTTAACGGTATTTTATATGTTAAGACTCATTTATATTTGATCTTTACACATCTAATATAACTCACACATAACTTATTTAAGTGTACATGTTCTATACATAAACGGAATTTGTCTAAATTTATTTTTCTATAAATTTTAAGAGAGATACGGTAAGCCAATGACATTATAGCCTATTGACATCTTGGATGTGGGATAAGGCTTAGGGGTCATTAGGTATTGGGTTCAATTCTCACAACGAGATTTTCCTAGATTTATTGAGTTTTCCCCCGAATTGGTATATAGGCGTTAATGCGTCATTACCTAGTGGAGTTGGATATAATCGAATGGTTCTGCTCATAACACGATGATATTCTAGTTGTCTTTCAATGATTCAAATTTACCGAGAGATATGGTAAAATATGTATTGTTGGTTCAGTTCTGTTTATACATGAAGGAAAACATTAAAACATACATGTTATAGCAGACAGTGCGTTGGAGAATCCAGTAATAGAGTTCGACATGCTTGTCATCGTGATCTGGTTCCTCCTTAGGGTGCTGACTAATGATGGGGACTTAGAAAACCGAAAAGGGATATCGGCTAGGAGAGGAGGTCGAACGTAATGATGTTATGGCTAATGGGGTGTGTCTAATTGTGTAACTGAGTAACCCCTTAACCTCCACATAATTCTCCTTATATAAGCACCCAGGAGGAAACCTAATTAGTTAATAAGGGTAATATGGTCCATCAACAATTACCAACTAATTATCTTAATAAGTTATTAAATATTTTGATCTATATTATGTAAATGATTATGATGGCTATAGATTAAATATTAATACGTAATATATTTAATCTTACATGTATAAGAAAACTAATAGCAAAATAATAGAAGCCAGAGTGTACAAATACAATTAATTATACATACAGCACACTCTTCACACATCATCACCCTGCATATAAGAAGTCAAATCAACAACTCCACACAACAAATTCAAGGGTTTCCAAACTTCAATCACAACCAAAAACCTTCAATCCAGAGAGATGAGGGAGATCATAAGCATTCACATAGGTCAAGCAGGTATTCAAGTCGGTAACTCATGTTGGGAGCTTTATTGCCTCGAACACGGCATCCAGCCTGATGGCATGATGCCAAGGTTTGTTATCACTTTCTCTTAATCAAACCTCTGTTTATTTCAATTATCTCTATGTTTATCTTAGAATCTCTAACTTTATGCTGTGTTTCTGATCGGAATTGTTGTTTTTAGATGATTTTAGCTTCTGTGATCGTCGTAGGGCTCGTGGATTGATTATTGTTGATATTATCAGTTTATCGTAATTACAGATTTGTTGATTTCAATTATCTGTATGTTTATGTTAGAATCTGTAACTTTATGCTGTGTTTCCGATCGGAATTGCTGTTTTTAGATGATTTTAGCGTCTGTGATCGTCGTAGGGCTCGTGGAATGATTATTGTTGATATTATCAGTTTATCGTAATTACAGATTTGTTAATTTCAATTATCTGTATGTTCATGTTAGAATCTGTAACTTTATGCTGTGTTTCCGATAGGAATTGCTGTTTTTAGATGATTTTAGCGTCTGTGATCGACGTAGGGCTCGTGGATTGATTATTGTTGATATTATCAGTTTATCGTAATTACAGATTTGTTAATTTCAATTATCAGTTTATCGTAATTACAGATATGTTTATGTTAGAATTTGTAAGTTTAGCTTGTGTTTCTGATCGGAATCGTTGTTTTCCGACGGTTTTAGCGTCTGTGATCGTTCTAGGGCTTATATTGTTTTAGTTTCTGTTGATTACAGATTTGTAGGTTTTACTGATCTCTACGAGTTGTATGTTTATGTTATCATCTGGTACTTTAGCTTATGTTTTTCAAGGATTTTATGATAATTTTTATCTATGTGATCGTCCTATGGATCATAATTTCATGTTGGAATGATTATTGTTGATACTTTTAGTTTCTGTTAATCACAGATTTGTAGATTTCACTTATCTCTGCGAATTGTATGTTTATGTGAGCATCTGGAGCTGTATCCTTTCGTTTTTCGACTATTTTATCGACTGTGATCATCGTATGGCTCGTTATTTCATACTGCAATGATTTTTGTTGATATTTTCGGTTTCTGTTAATCGTAGATTTGTAGATGTCACTTATATCTGCGAATTGTAGGTTTATGTGAGCATCTGGAACTTTATCTAGTGTTTCTGGTTGAGATCCTTGTTTTTTGATGATTTTATCGTCTGTGATCGTTGTAGGGCTCGTAATTTAATACCAAAATGATCATTGTTGATATTCTCGGTTTCTGTTAATCATAGATTTGTAGATTTCACTTATATCTACGATTGTATGCTTATGCTAGGAATCTGGAACTTTGTCTTGTGTTTTTCGATGATTTTATCGATTGTGATCATCGTATGGCTCATAGTTCATACCGCAATGATCTTTGTTGATATCTTCATTGTTAACTGAGTATGGTGATGGATCTTCGTGAATTAAATTATTAGAGTGTGTTTTCGAACTTGCGATCTAAGGAAACACCCAAATTTATCATCAATTTCGTAATTCAATCCATGCGAACGATTGGATTTTGTCGTTTGTAAATTCACAAATTCTAATCACAGATGCATAGATTGGGTTGGAATTTGCGAGTTTAGTTGTGGTTGACTTGCTTATGGTCTTTTTTATTTATTTATGAGTTAATTACTGTTTTCGTCCCTGTGGTTTGTCAAAAATCACTATTTCAGTCCATTAGTATAAAAATTGCGATTTCAATCCCTGTGGTTTCACTTTCGTAACCATTTCAGTCCCTGTACTTAACAGAATAATGGATTGAAATGGTTACGAAAGTGAAACCACAGGGACTGAAATGGTTAAGAAAGTGAAACCACAGGGACTTAAATCGCAATTTTTAAACTAATGGACTGAAATAGTGATTTTTGACAAACCATAGGGACAAGAACAGTAATTAACTCTTTATTTATTTATTTATTTATTTATTTATTTATTTATTTATTTATTGCAAGGGTACTTCCATGATCTGTATTCATGCTTCATTGATTGCAAAACTGGTACTAGACTGAATATCATAATTTATGAACTTTTAACACACATATGTTAGACTGTTAGTCATAACTCTTAATCAGACTAGTATTAAAATCTTTTGTCATCATATTGACTGCTCAGATGCCACTTTTAGCTAAACTATTAATGTACTTTGCAGTGACGAAACAGTCGGATCTGGACATGATGCATTTAACACGTTCTTTAGTGAGACCAGTGCGGGAAAACACGTGCCACGAGCCATTTTTGTTGACCTTGAACCAACTGTCATCGATGAAGTGAGGACGGGAACTTACCGACAACTCTTCCACCCTGAACAACTTATTTCCGGAAAAGAAGATGCCGCTAATAACTTCGCTAGGGGTCATTATACAGGTACTTATAAAATTAAGAGTAAAGTACACGGATGGTCCTTGTGGTTAACCAAAATTTTGGATTTGTCCCTATTTTTTCAAAGAGTTAAATGCCATTTTAGTCCCTGTGGTTTGGGCCATTTTGCCAGTTTAGTCCAAAGGTTTCATTTTTAACCTGTGGATCCAAAAACGTTTAACAGTTGCCATTTTAGTCCACTGGGTTAACTTTATCCATTTTTTCTGTTAACGAGAAGGCCAATTCGGTCATTATATATGGCTGAATTGCCCTTTTAGTTTACAGAATTACACACAAAATGACCAAATTGACCTTCTCGTTAACAGAAAAAATAGATGAAGTTAACCCAGTGGACTAAAATGGCAACTGTGAAACCTTTTTGGACCCACAGGTTAAAAATGAAACCTTTGGACTAAACTGGCAAAATGGCCCAAACCACAGGGACTAAAATGGCATTCAACTCTTTTTCAAAAGTACACGGATGGTCCATGTGGTTTGCACTTTGTAACGTATTTAGTCCCCAACTTTTGCCAAAAGTACATGGATGGTCCCTATAGTTTTCACTTTGTAACGCATTTAGCCCCCAACGTTTAGAGACAAAATGAGTTACAAATTGCATACCGCAGGGACCAACCATGTACTTTTGGCAAAAGTTAAGGACTAAATACCTTACAAAGTGCAAACCACAGGGACCATCTGTGTACTTTACTCTAAAATGAAACACTTAAGGGATGTTTGGAATTGCTTATTATGCTCCAAATAAGAATTCCCACAAGTCCCCTTGAAAGAAATAATACGAAGATAAACGAGTTGTTTCTTTGGATTTTTGGTTAATTTTGATAATTGTTTCAGTGGGGAAGGAGATAGTTGACCTTTGCCTTGACCGAGTGAGAAAGTTAGCAGATAACTGTACGGGTTTGCAAGGCTTTTTAGTGTTTAATGCGGTTGGTGGAGGTACTGGTTCCGGTTTGGGATCTTTGCTGCTGGAACGCTTGTCTGTTGACTATGGGAAAAAGTCAAAGCTCGGGTTCACCATCTACCCTTCTCCTCAGGTGAATTATTATCCAAGTATTACAACTTCAAGTAACAATAATCAGTTACTAGTGTTTGGGTTACACTTGCTTTTTTTTTTAAATATTTGACTATTTCGCAAAAGGGATAATGTATTTAACATTTTTCTTTAAGCCTATACAACTATTGCAACTCTTTTATAGGTCACCCAGTTATGTATAATCCAGTTTTGTTCATACCACATTTGACCAAAAACATACTGAATGACGTAAGTAAATTGCCATTTTCGTCCCTGAGGTTTGGCCAGGTTTGCGACTTTCATCTAAAGGTTTGTTTTTCCGCATCTGGGTCCAAAAGATTTGAAATCTTGCCATTTTCATCCGGCTCATTAACTCCATCCATTTTCTCCGTTAAGTGAGGGGTATTTCCATCTTTTTTGTTAACTTAAAGGGCAACTTGGTCTTTTTCAATTTGGTCTTTTTACATAATGTGAAAAAGACCGAATTGCTCTTTAAGTTAGCAAAAAAGACGGAAATACCCCTGACTTGACTTAACGGAGAAAAATGGATGGATTTAACGAGCTGGATGAAAATGGCAAGATTTCAAACCTTTTGGATCCAGATGCGTAAAACAAACCTTTGGACGAAAGTCGCAAAACTGGCCAAACCACAGGGACAAAAATGACATTTTACTCTCTATTAATTTATGACCATTGGGTACTTCAAATTTACTCAAAAAAACATTTTGTTTGTTTGCAGGTCTCGACTGCAGTTGTGGAACCATACAACAGTGTACTCTCTACGCACTCTCTTCTCGAACATACAGATGTCGCGGTCCTATTGGACAACGAAGCCATTTACGACATCTGTAGGAGATCATTAGACATCGAGAGACCTAGTTACACAAACTTAAACCGACTCATCTCTCAAATAATATCATCTTTAACAACTTCATTGCGTTTCGATGGAGCAATTAACGTTGACATCACTGAGTTCCAAACAAATCTTGTGCCATACCCGCGTATTCATTTTATGCTTTCCTCTTACGCCCCTGTGATATCGGCTGAAAAGGCGTATCATGAACAGTTGTCGGTACCTGAAATTACGAATGCGGTTTTTGAGCCTGCGAGTATGATGGCTAAATGTGACCCGAGACATGGGAAATATATGGCGTGTTGTTTGATGTATCGCGGTGATGTTGTTCCGAAAGACGTTAATGCGGCGGTTGCTACGATTAAGACCAAGAGGACCGTTCAGTTTGTTGATTGGTAAGAAGTTAATGAGTAAAATGCCGTTTTCGTCCCTAAGGTTTGGCCAGTTTTGTGACTTTTGTCCAAAGGTTTGTCTTTCTGCATCTGGATCCAAAAGGTTTAAAATCTTGCTATTTTCATCCATTTCTCTCCGTTAAGTCAGGGGTATTTCCGTCTTTTTTGTTAACTTAAAGATCAATCGGGTCTTTTTCAGGGGTATTCAGTCTTTTTACATAAAGTGAAAAAGACCAAATTGCCCTTTAAGTTAACAAAAAAGACTGAAATACCTCTGACTTAATGAAGAAAATGGATGGAGTTAACGAGCCGGATGGAGTTAACGAGCCAGATGCGGAAAAACAAACCTTTGGATGAAAGTCGGAAACTAGCCAAACCTCAAGGACTAAAATCTAAAAAGGCATTTCACTCGAAATTAGTTACAGTTAATTATTTTCTTATGGGGTGTTTGGATGTGTTTTGATATTTTATAACTCTTTTTAATTGATCACAGGTGCCCAACTGGTTTTAAGTGTGGGATCAATTATCAGCCACCGACAGTCGTGCCAGGTGGTGATCTTGCTAAGGTGCAACGAGCGGTTTGCATGATAAGCAACAACACAGCGGTTGCAGAGGTGTTCTCGCGCATTGACCACAAGTTTGACCTCATGTACGCGAAACGGGCTTTTGTTCATTGGTATGTTGGTGAGGGTATGGAAGAAGGTGAGTTCTCGGAAGCGCGTGAAGATCTTGCGGCTCTTGAAAAAGATTATGAGGAAGTCGGTGCCGAAGGTGTTGATGATGAAGGTGATGGTGAGGATGATGAGTATTAAGTAAATAAAATGTTGGTTGTTGCTTTTGATTATGTGGAGAAACTATGATGTGTGGATTGATTTCTAAACTTAATTGTGCATGTGTTATTCTTATTATTATTACTACTTTGAACATGAAAGTTGATTATAATTAATAATTATGATATGGTGGTGTGTTATTGTAATGTAAAAAGGTATTGGATGAAAGTGGCAAAAAAACAAAAGATAAATATGGATTGACAAAAATACTCTTGACTTAACCGAGTTTTTACCGAGTTTTTTGGATGGATGATATGGTGTTGTGTTATTGTAATGTAAAAAGGTATTGGATGAAAGTGGCAAAAACAAAAGATAAATATGGATTGACAAAAATACCCTTGACTTAACTGAGTTTTTTGGATGGAGTTAGAGGGTTGGATGAAAATGGTAAAAAATAGGATAGGCCGGAAGAGAGAAAAAAAACTATTTGGACTAAAGTGACATTTTAGGTAAAACCTCAAGGACTAAAATAGCAATTTACTCATATAATTTGTATCCTAATTGTAAATAGGTTAGGTCAAGCCGAAACACAAAATTTGATTACTTTTGTAACATGTATAAGTAAGTCAAGCCGTACACGAAATCTATGTTGAACGTCAGATATAACACAAAACAAAACCTGATTACTTTTTGTATCGTATTTATATTTGTGTATTTGTGTCAGAATCGTCATCCCTTCATCCCTAAAGATTTATGTGAGCTTATAGTGGCGGATCTAGAAAATCTTTATAGGAGCAACGTTTTATATAAAAAGGAGTAACGAAATCAAAAAACATCAAATTTTACCGAAATTTACACTACCAACAGACCGTATGCTAGGTCCGCCCCTGTGAGCTTACTTTAAAATAAGGCCCGAATAAAGGACTTCAAAATATTAATTTAATTACTTACTTTATACAAAAACAAACTAATCCCAAATGCTCTCAAATCAACTGCTTTTCATACAAAACATAACAAGCAAATAAGAAGTGTTAACAATCAATCCCATAAAAGGTTTACGGTCTAAACGGTCATACCAAGACACGCCATTTAGTCTCCAGTCATCATTGCGACGAGTTAAAGATTCAAAAACAATCAAAGTCGAATACAAATATACATACAAATTAGTTTCTAAGGCAATACATATAACTTGTTATAAATATGTTTTTGACAATTTAACCTCTTCAAACACATTCCTATAATTATTACCTCTTCATTGCCACACATTCATCAATCACAACACTTGAAGCCTCTCATATGATAAAAACTATTAATCAAGTATTTACAGGATTTATGTCCTACAAGAGTAGTTCAACTTCAACCTGCACCAACACAAAATAATAATATAATGTCACAATATTCACTAAAATTTTGAAATATATCGAGTTTAATCGTTCATCAAGTATATTACCGTTTGATTGTTTTATGATTCACTGCCGAAATCTTCAAAACCTGGTATGTCCAACCTCTTATTTTCACCTAAGAGACAAAATTAATGTTAGTAATTGTTTTTAAAATCATAATAAGAGAAAATTTCACTTTTTGTCCTTTATGTTTACACTGAATTTTGAAAGGTGCCCTTTAAAAGTTTTAGTTTCAATTTATGTCCAAAAAACACATGTTTTATATCACTCTATGTCCTTTACACCAAACTGAGTTAATTTACTCAGTTAGGTTTATTTAACGCAAGGGTATAATTGTCATTTGAAGTTTGATTGCATTTGTGTCCCTTTATATTCTCCACAACGCATAGTTTTACTCGATTTAAAATCAACGGCCCACGTTTCAGCTTCATCTAAATGCAGCCTACCGTTTTCCGGCGAAAAAGCCTGAGCCAAAACCCCCAAAACGCAGTCAAACGGCTCTCCATCACCGTAGTAGCCTTTATAAAATCCGATTTTTATATCGGCGGTTGAGTAATCATCTGACTCGGTGAAGTTCACCGGAATTACAGCCGACCACCGCGAAAAAGACCACCGGAAAGCGTCTCGGACGTCGTCGGAGCTTAAATAATCGATCATATGATTACCGGAAAAAGGCGTACGTTAGCCTCATGTGCGCTGATCTCCCCACCGCGGCTCACTGGAAAAGTAGGCACAGTGTCTGCTGACGTGGATATTATTATTACTATTACTACTATTCGTTGATTGTTTCACGTAATCGCTCATACCACTACGCGGTGACATTATTTGTGTAACGGTGACGGCGTCGAGCTTTCCGGTGACCGTAAGTCCGAGGTTTTTCTGGTAGTTTACGACGGCGGATTCGAAGGTGTCGTCGAATACGTCCGTGAAGTTGTGAACGATTATCTGGTAGTTTATGCGTTGTGAAGAATATAAAAGGGATACAGCTGCAATCAAACTTCAAATGACAATTATACCCTTGCAGTAAATAAATCTAACTGAGTAAACTAACCCAGTTTGGTGTAAAGGATATAAAGTGATATAAAACATGTGTTTTTTGGACATAAATTGAAACTAAAACTTTTAAAGGGCACGTTTCAAAATTCAGTGCAAACATAAAGGACAAAAAGTGAAATTTTCTCTCATAATAATAAGTCCTCAAAAAAGGAAAGTGACAAGAAATGAAAAAAAGTACCTTGATGCTCTAGGGTACTACTATGAGAGTCCAAGAAACTGTCTCTATCTGATGATAGAAAAGCAGACCTAGAGAAGTTATCTAGCATGTCTGAAATTTTAACAAAAAATATTAATAATTAATAATAACTAGTATTTTGCCCGCTGCGCGTTGCAGCGACGCGCGACGGGTGGAAACATACAGTAAGACAAAACACGATTCGTAAAACACAGTGCGTAAAAGACAATTACAAAAAAGTGTAAAACACAAAGGTAGACAGAAAGTGTAAAACACAATGCCTAAGACATTTCGTAAAACACATTTGCAAAAGTAGGAGTTGTAGTCTAGGGGTTACAATTGCAATTTTTATAAAGTTGGGCAGGTGTAAAAATAGAGTAATAGTGCAAGGGGTAAAAAAAGCAAAGTCTAAAAAAGACAAGGTGTAAAAGTATAGGGGTGGTGGCGGAAATGTGTAAAAGATGAGGGGGAAGAGGGTTGGTGGCGACACTGTGTAAGAGCTGAGGGGGTGATGGTGGAAAACCAAAGTAGAGGGTTGGAGCTGGCAAAGTTTGAAAGATGAGGCTGTGGTTTTGGAAATTCAAAGTAGAAGATTTAGGGACTAAATTTGCCATTTTATGGAACTTTGAAGGTTCAGCAATAATTTCATATATATCCTTTTAAAGGTTTTAAATTTCATGTAGAAAACTAAATTTAGTTATTTATAACAGTTTGTTTTAAAGAATAAAACAAGCTACTAAATCATCTCAATGCATAGTGTTCGGTTCGTTTATCTAGCAAATCACATGGTTATAAGCAACGAATTATCAAATATCTACTATAAAATGGGCCAATATGAGCATTTTAGTGTTATGAAAGGGTAAATACGATACTATAACATTTAAATTGAAATTATACATACAAAATACAGAAACTAATATATATGAAATTGGAGTTAAGCGCCATTTTAGTCCTGTGGTTTGGGTCATTTTGCCAGTTTAGTCCAAAGGTTTCATTTTTTCACCAATGGATCCAAAAAGGTTTCACCATTGCCATTTTAGTCTACTAGGTTAACTTCATCCATTTTTTCTGTTAACGAGAAGGCCAATTCGGTCATTTTAAATGTAATTATGTTAACTAGAAGGGCAATTCGGCCATATAAAATGACCGAATTGGCCTTCTCGTTAACAGAAAAATGGATGGAGTTAACCCAGTGGACTAAAATGGCAACGGTGAAACTTTTTTGGACCCACAGGTGAAAAATGAAACCTTTGGACTAAACTGGCAAAATGACCCAAACCACAGGGACTAAAATGGCATTTAACTCTATGAAAATGCCCTAATTTCTTTTGACCCACTTTAAATAAAACAGAAAATTGCCAAGAAACTTAACCGAAGATCCCAAATTTGACAATGCGGGGATCAACAAAATTTCTCTTGTCAATAAAAGGAGTGAGTTTTTCTTGATACGTTTCTCTAGATAAAACACATCCCAAACCGACCCATCAAATAGCCTGACCTATACGCAAAAAGGGTGAGAGAGTAGGGACGTACCGGAACTATTGGTGAAGTCAGGGGTCGAGTCCGACAGACCAAAGTTTTGAGGCATGGGACCCAACATACCGAACAAAGTACCATCATTAACGAGTGTTCCATTCAACTGATGCGGGTCAGATTCCAAACAACTAAAAGACGAAACCGACGCATCGCCGATCGTGTTCCGTGCTTCTAGAACATTGTCATCGGTTCCATACATAAACCTTGAGTTCCCCATATAATTTGGTTCGGCTTTCACCGACACGCCGTTTGTTATCCCAACATTTGAGTTGTGGCCCAACAACATATTTGGTGGAACATTATTCGTTCTAGTATGAGGCTGTGGGTCCCCCGAGGGTATCGGCAGTCCACAACTGTTGAATCCTCTTGAGAAAGTAGTCATGTTTTCGGTCTTTAGAGGAATACCGGTGTTTTCTGATGCGTAACACGTTGAATTCTGATGCACTGCAAAAAAAAAAAAAAAAAAAAAAAAAAAAAATCCAATAATAAATGTAATATATATTTTTTTGCGTACTTCAATAAATTTTTTCATGAAATAATCAAGTAAAGTACACGGATGGTCCCTGTGCTTTACCCAAATTTTGTATTTGGTCCCCAGCTTTCCAAAAGTACACGAATGGTCCGGGGGGTTTGTACTTTGTAACGCTTTTAGTCCCCAACTTTGCTAAAAGTCACATGGATGGTCCCTGTGGTTTGCACTTTGTAACGCATATTGTCCCTAACTTGGACATGCAGAAACCTTTAGATTTGTTGGCAAGGGACTAAAAACCACAGGGACCATCTATGTACTTTTGGAAAGCTAGGGATCAAATTCAAATATTTGGTAAACCACAAGGACCATTCGTGTACTTTACTCAAATAATCCATCAACTTAGTTAAGGGGGTGTTTGACATTTGAGATTAATTCGCCTACAATGAAATAGATTTTGATTATTTAGGGGTCATTTTACATGTACATCCTTAAATAATCAAAATTTGTCAAACACTAACTATCAGACTTCAACAGTGAGTAAAGTACACGGATGGTCCCTGTGGTTTGCCAAAATTTTAGAGTTGGTCCCTAGCTTTTCAAAAGTACACACATGGTCCATGTGGTTTGCACTTTGAAACGCATTTGGTCCCCAACCAACACATCTAAAGGTTTCAGCGGGTCCATGTTAGAGGCTAAATACGTTACAAAGTGCAAACCACATGGACCATCCATGTACTTTTGGAAATAGCTGAGGACTAAATGCGTTACAAAGTACAAACCACAAGGACCATTCGTATACTTTTGGAAAACTAGGGACCAAAAATCCAAAATTTTAGTAAACCACAGGGACCATCTGTATACTTTATTCTATCATATAATCACTTCCAAAACACAATGCCAAACACCCCCTAAAAGTCACAAGATATAAGGCCTCTAGAAGCCTAATGGTTGCAAACAAAGATAAGAGTAAAGTACACAGATGGTCCCTATAGTTTACCAAACTTTTGGATTTTGTCCCTAGCTTTCTAAAAACTGATGGTCCTTGTGGTTTGTATTTTGTAACGCATTTAATCCCCACCCAACAAATCTAAAGGTTTTAGCATGTCTGAGTTAGGGACTAAACGTGTTGCAAAGTGCAAACCACAAGGAGCATCCATGTACTTTTGAAAAAGAAAATTGGGGACTAAATACGTTACAAAGCGCAAACCATAGGAACCATCTGTGTACTTTTGGAAAGCTAGGGACTAAATCCAAAATCTTGGTAAACTATATGGACCATCCGTGTACTTTACTCAAAGATAAACTGAGACCATCTAGACATAGGAAAGTCAAACACAAGTGATCCCGACATCTAAAAGTCAACAAACAATGAAATCTTATTCAAAACAATCCTGCTAAGTGAATTTTGAGCCCGAAAAATGCTTACTTTGTTGCAAATGAGACCCATTAGACTTCGGTTGAAAACCGACTCCTGTGGGGCCCAATTGCTGCATCAATGCAGCCTGTCGATCAAGCAGCTTATTAAATTCCATTATTTGATCTTTCACCATCAACCTTAAATGGTATCCCTTAAAAAATTCTTGGTTTTGTTCTTCAAGTTTCTGCCACACTACAATAAAAATGATTGTCTTAAACACATGCGTAACATGCACATAGTTGTTAATAGCGGCTATAGCGACCGCCACTATGTAGCAATGCGACGTAGTGTCGCTATATGGGTCATAGCGACAAATAGCGATGATAGCGATAGTTTTTTTTTATGTAAAGAGCAATTAGATATAGCTATAAAATGGCTGGATTTAGAGGTTTTTGTTAAATATACATGTAAAATAGCATATATACCAAGGTATTTTGATATAATATACATATAAAATTTTCAAAATTATTTTTCTAGTGTATCGCTATTTATAAAATATCGGTCGTTATTTGTCGCTGTTCGCTATGTAGCATATAGGTCCCTTGTCGCTATTCGCTATTAACAACTATGAACATGCACGATGAAATGAAATTAAAAAAAAAAAGTCGTAAATTACACACCAAGCTCTGTAAAGCTTGGCTCTATTTTCTCTTGCTGGTAGAGAATATCGACAACCTGTTTCAGAGTCATGTAATATGGTAGACATTGTTCTATGAGATTTTGAACCTGAAACCGAACGATACAAACTCTTTAATAACTTTTTAAACTTAAAAACGTGTGGTATTAAACAAAAGTGTAAATTACGTTTTTGGCCCCTGTGGTTATATCACTTTTACTATATTAGCCCAAAATAAGAATTTTGAACATATCTGCCCCCATGGTCTCTATAACTAACCATTTTGGCCCCTAAGTCTAGAGATCATGGGGGCCAAAATGGTTAGTTATAGAGACCATGGGGGCCAAAATGGTTAGTTATAGAGACCATGGGGGCCAAAATGGTTAGTTATAGAGACCATGGGGGCCAAAATGGTTAGACTTAGGGGCCAAAATCAAGGGCGTAGCTTTGTGGGGGCGGGAGGGGGCGACCGACCCCCCGAACTTTTCGCTTGTTTGTGGAGAGTATGTAGTTTTCGTATAGAAATTTTTGGGTATATACGTTTTTGACACCCTGGTTTTATAGAAATTTTTGGTATATACGTTTTCGACCCCTCGGTCGGAAATATCAAGCTTCGCCACTGGCCAAAATGGTTAGTTATAGAGACCATGGGGGCAGATATGTTCAAAATTCTTATTATGGGCTAATATAGTAAAAGTGATATAACCACAGGGGTCAAAAACGTAATTTACCCTAAACAAAATTACATGCGGCTAAAAATGTTACCATTTGTATATCGTCCGGAGATATGTTTCTAACCTCTCCACCCGACATTTTCTTGACGATTTAAGTGAACAAGTGCTCGTGAATAAACGTATATCACCTGTTTCAATAATCACAAACCCGCTTTATGAAATTAAACATACTTTACAAAATCTTGACATTTCAAACGTAATTAACAATTACGAACACTAAAAGTTCATTCTAGTCAACTATAAAGTCAAAAGATTAATCATTTGACATTCAAAACTCAAACAAGGACCTCTTTTTGGACTAGGGTGGTGCTCCCTGTGGTCCAAAATAAATGTCAACAAAGAAAAAATATTGGAGTAAAATGCACGGTTAGTCCCTGTGGTTTGGTGAAATTTCACCTTTAGTCCCCAACTTTTCAGAATTACACTCTTAGTCCCTGTAGTTTGACAAGTTGTTACTCGGATAGTCCCTAAAGCGGATGAAGGTTACTCGGATAGTCCCTGTGGTTTGACAAGTTGTTACTCGGATAGTCTCTGTGGTTTGACAAGTTGTTACTCGGATAGTCCTTGGCATTTCACACCCACTTAACCAGAAAAACTAACCTCCCTCCGCTTTGGGGACTGTCCGAGTAACAACTTGTCAAACCACAGGGACTAAGAGTGTAATTTTGAAAAGTTGGGGACTAAAGGTGAAATTTCACCAAACCACAGGGACTATCCGTGCATTTTACTCGAAATATTGTTTTAGTTCTAAGAATGTACAATTAAGAAATTTATCGTGAGATAAATTACAATCCTACCCTTTTTAGGATTTTGTACAATTAATCATGTTGATAAAAATATAAAAGGTGACAAATATTTTTGAAAAAAAAATGTAGTAGCAGGTTAGTAATTTATGAAAAAAAAAATCACAAAAGCGAATATTTTCGGGTTTAGTTATACGTCAGTAAGCATGTCAGACCGACACAGTTTATCGTAGTTTATACATCTATAGCCATGAAGCACACCAACAGATTTCCTTTATCCACATTATATTCGCTTTTCATCGTAAATGTCTTGTAATGTACAAACTACCAGGCTAGTTTTTTTAGAAAATAAAGTGGATAGATACACGAAATAAAGTGGATACAACACGAAATGCAAATACGCGGAAAAAAGTAGGTACGCAATGACAATTCGTACTTAAATAAAAGAAAAGTAAAAAAGCGTGTCACGTTTGTACATTTCAAGGCATTTATGACGATACGCGAACATAAACTAGATACACGAAATCGCGTATTTCACGGCTACATAACTTAAAGCTAGGAAGTGAGATGATTGGTTGATCCTATTTACATGTAAAAGATTAAGGTCTACAACTAGGGGTGCAAACGAGCCGAGCCGAGCCTGAGCTCGATTAACTTATGAGAGCTTGGCTCGATTCGAGCTTTGTTTTCAAAGCTTGAGCTCGGCTCGTTGGTATTTTCTCAAACTCGAGCTCGGCTCGGGCTCGGCTCGTTTATTATCTATTAATTAATACATTAAATAAAAATAATATAAATAATAGACTTTTTAGGCTCGCGAGCTCGATAAGTCAAACTCGGGCTCGTTTACTAAATAAGCCTATTTTTAGGTTCGAGGTCGGCTTGTAAACAAGTTTAAAAAGCTCGGCTCGACTCGTTTAAACTAAGGCTCGATAAGGCTCGACAAGCCTAACGAGCTTCACATGCGAGGCTCGAGCTCGAGAAACAAACGAGCTTTATTTTAGGCTCAAGCTTGGCTCGGGCTCGATAAGACTCGGCTCGTTTTGAGCTTTTTCTCGAGCCGATCTCGAGTAGCTTGCGAGCCGCTCGGCTCGTTTGCACCCCTATCTACAACTCTACAAGCTACTAAACAATTTAATCATTTGTAATCATGAAGGTTTGGGTACAATTTCACAATCATTTGTAGTAATTAGGTACATATATATACATATATATATTTTTTCTTACAACAAACAAACACATTTAATTCAAACCAAGAACCCTAAAAGACCAAATCTTTAAACAAACAAACAAACAATCCATACATACAAGAACACCAACAAATTGAGTGATCAAGAGTCTAAAAATCAAGATTATAATAACTACCAGGCTTACCTTTTGTTTTCAAGAAACACAAAATCTTTCATCAAGACTCTAAAAAACCAATACTAACATGAACAAATTCACAAACCCAGAAAACCCTAAAGATATTAAGAAAAACCCATGAATTAAATGAAAGGATAAGAGCCAAATCTGAAGGATATGTGTGTGGATATGTGATAAAGAATCTTGAAATGAATGAATATGAATGAAGAAGAAGAAGAAGATTACCAGTGGAGTGGATGGATAAAGGGGAAGATTGAAAGGGAGAATCTTTAAATAAATGGAGGAGGGGGTGAGTGAGTGAATGTGTTTGGTGACTCGTGTTGGACTGCCAGAATATAAAGGGGGTGGACACTGGGATCCACATCAGACGCTTCCTTTCACTTTTTTCAATATATAATATTCCTTTATAGAGTTAATTACTGTTTTCGTCCGACCATGTGGTTTGTTAAAAATTACTGTTTTAGTTTATTAGTTTAATAATTGCGATTTCAGTTCATGTGGTTTCACTTTCGTAACCATTTCAGTCCACCTCGTAACCATTTCAGTCTCTGTTCTTAACAGAAATGGTTACGAAAGTGAAACCACAGGGACTGAAATCGCAATTTTTAAACTAATGTATTGAAATAGTGATTTTTGACAAACCACAGGAACGAAAACAATAATTAACTCTTCCTTTTATCTTTAGATATTTTTGCTAAATAATCGATTTTAAGTAGAAAACTATGAGTTTTGTAAATTGTTTTTGCTGGTAAGTTTAGTGTTATCAAGATATTTTGGTTTCGCTAGATGCATTAAGACAAAAGTTGGTTTAATTAGATGCATTTAGACGAATGAAAAATGAAATGAATAGAGTTACACGTTAGGAGTTGTGAAATGAACCCTCACAGGGGACTGTTATTATTTCAACGCCTTTTGAATCTAGTGGTTTAAAAGGGAGAAGCCCCCTAGTGATCGGGGGTTACAAGAGCTTGTGGCGGCCAACAGGGACTGCATTAGCTCATCAGCGATAAGTGTGATCAGGATGTAACAAATCACGAAGAATTAATCAGTTAATGATTTGCAAGATTTGCGACAACTGGTTAGTATAGATACTCATTAGCAGTAAATGGTCAGTGGTAATTGATCAGCGGCAACTTGATCATCAGTTTCAATTAGGCAATCAGTAGTAGCAACTGACTTTGGCGCAGCTTCTATAGGGCGGGAGGGGGCGGCCGACCCCCCGAACTTTTCGCTCAGTAGTGGAGAGTATATAGTTTTCGTATAGAAAATTTTGGGTATATACGTTTTCGACCCCCCCCCCCCCCCCAGTCTTATAACTTTTTTGGTATATAAGTTTTTGACCCCCCGGTCGGAAATCTCAAGCTTCGCCGCTGGCAACTGATAAGAACAACGCTAACAACCGCCGGCTGACATGCTCTTTAACAAAAATATGTGTCGTTTCAACTTAATCTCCAGGATGGTTCCCCACCTATAAAAAGAAAGTCGTTGGTCCTATTGCATGTTCAATCTTGTTTACTCGATTTGATTTATTCGATTGAATTTTTGTGAGTACCTCCAAAAAAAATTCAATCGACAATGATTTTACATGATTCATTGAGATACCGACGCCAATAACAGATTAGATAACTCATAGCTATAAGTATAAAATATGACAACAACATAATACATTTTTATTTAATGTTTGACATATACAACAGAAATAAGATAGAAGGTGGTGTAGACAGTTACATGACTATCTTATGCATCACATTTAAAGCAAAATGTAAAAGTAGTAATACGATTTTCGCGGATCTATACTTAAAAACTTGTTTTGTAATCGATGTTCCCCTGTTTTCACATACCACTCCTACTGTAACCTCGATTCCTATCATTCTCACCGTCATTAACCACAACCTCTTGTCTTGTCCCCACCTCTAACCAAGATCTCTCTACAAGACTACAACCATGGCATATCACCACATTTGTTGAAGCCAAAATTGGTACCTAAATCACCTCTTGTCATGTTGTCTAAATCATATTCATACATAAACTCAACTTCTAAAACTAATTCGATTTGGGGTTTTCTTCCAAAACGACACAAAGATAAAGACAGGGTCAGTAATGACGAAGGACTGAAGGGTCGCAAGGGTCTCTGTCTTTGTTTTTTCGACCTCTTTTTATCTAACTTTGTTTTCGTTACTTTCACTTTCGTTTCTTTTTTTCTTCCGACGACAAGAGAGTTTATGCATAATTAGGGAGGGGACAAAGTCTTCAGGAAGTGAATACACATTGTATGATTTTCTAATCTTGACCCTCCATTTCAACATAAACTTAAGTTATTTTAAAATTAGCAGTTAAAATCACTAAATCAAAATTTGCCTAAGCTACACTTTAGAGTTTAAAAAAAAAAAAAAAAAAAAAAAAAAAAAAAAAAAAAAAAAAAAAAAACTTATTAGTAAGAAGAATAAGGGTGAACCAGGCCCAGGCCCAGGCCCAGATACGTTTACGTTGACCATATACTAAAGCTAGGCCTTAGTTGTTAACATGGGCTCAAATCTCATACTTCCTAAAGTTAAATGGGCCTACGTTTTATTAACGAATTGGTGAATTGGTCTATGGTCACCTTCCCCACAGGCCCAGACAACCTCTTTTCTAAACTTATAAAATATTATATTTTCTCAAAATACAAGTTTTTTCTTAACGTGCTATGGATCATATGTTTAGAGCATAACTAGGAATTGTACCCGCGAGCGTTGCGGCGCGGATACATTGCAACTATGGATTGGGTAATCTAATAGGTGATAAATGATTGCACTAACATTCAAACTACATATAGAGGTCATGGGTTACATTAGGATTCATACTACAACTTTGATAAGAGTAATAGTCTTGCAAATAGTTTATTGTAAGTTTTTTTTCTTCAAAAGTCGGTGTCCTTGCTAGTTACCTTCCCAGTTTTGTCGCCTTGTCGATGGAGCCAAAAGTCTTCCGTTACTTCAAATGTTGACGTTGCGTTGTTGCATATGGAGGCAAAGCCTTTCCTGTTAGCGTTTTTCCTCTAGAAAATCAACATGGATTTGGGTTTTTCTGGCTTATCAAAACGTTACCTTCCGCATTATCCTTTTACTTCCTTGCTTGCTTTCCTGTTGTTTCATTGTCTGTGTAACGGTTACAGGATGTTTATTGTCCTTTTTACATTGGAAATTTAAATAAATTTGCATGTGAAATTTATGTACCTGGCGAATCTGGCCTTCTTCTTTTGGTATTGTTTTAGGATCCGGGTTGCTAGGATTATGACGGGTGGTACCCCAACTTTCTTCACGGCCATTAAATTGTCGTGTTTTATTGAGATGTCCAAAAGTGCAACCCCCCCCCCCCCCCCCCAACAATTTTTTTCAGTCATCTTTTTAAATCATTCACAAATAGGTGATAGAATGTGTTTATATATAGGAAGATTCAAAGAGACTTACATGAAACCTGGGTTGGGAACATGCACACCCTTTTTTAGGGGCGTCATAAATCTGAATCGCTTCAAGCCAAGGGCTATTTTAAATTAAATCATAATAACCATACCATAATATTGCAATGTCTCGTTTCAAACCAAAGCCAGTTTTGACCTGTTATCCAACCCGACTACATACATTGAAAAGAAAAGACTAAATGGATTGAAGTTGGTCAAGTAATATGTTGATCTGTATTGCGTTTAATATCTAAGTAATATGTTGAAAGTTGGTCTAAGTAATATGTTGATCGGTTCATATCGGGTCGGTTCGGCTCGGCTCGGGTCATGTGAAACAAAAGAACAGCAAGCTAAAATTTATATAATCATAAAAAACACGACGTTGTAGTACCTTGCAAAACACATTATAAGGTCGCAATTGAACAGTATAGGTTTTTTTTTTAACAAATGGTTCAGTTTCAGTCACAAATATCCACCAAACTGACCTAACAAAACCATACAAGATAATGTATTTTCGATCCGGAATCAAGAAGATGTTGAAAATGTTTTATTTTAGCCAAGTTAAAAAATTACATCTCAAATGTGTATGAAGTATTAAAACTGGCTAGAATCCTCATTTTTTTTTGTCAAAACTCTAAATTGTATCAGCCGAGGTGTCTGGCCGTAATCATTAACCCAAACCCCAAAACAAAGCCTAGTGCTCGAACAATTATCAAGACTATAAGGTTAATTATCAAGACCATTTCAATCAAGCATATGAGTGTTCATCAGATGGGGGAAAGCATACAGGAAATAATGTTCACCAGGCCCACTCGTTTTCATAACTAACAGAAAAGAATAATATGCAAAAAAAACCTATTTTTTTCTTAATATATTTGTGGTTATCCTTGAGAGTAATATAATTATTTAATTATTATAAATGTAACCTTTACATTTCTAAATTGATGAATTTAGATTTACCTTATTTCCGTTAGCAAAGATCATAAGAAAGGTTTTCTCACATTCACTTCTTTCTCTGTGTTATTTCTTGCGAGATCTGGTTCATCTAGAATAGAATAATATATGACTCGTATGAATACGACTCCACTTGCCTGTCTAGTCAACCCGACCCGTAGATGGGTAAGTCCAACCTTGCATCGTCGTAAACGGACTTTGCACGGCTCAGCCACCGCCACCGCCGCAGCTTCAGCATCCTTCGCCACGGCCCATCGGCCCACCCCCATTACCAAACCCTAGCCGGGTTGATCGAGTACCGCTGAGCATGTTTGATCACGGTTATACCTCGAAGGGAAGTAATCAACCTGAAAGAAAATATCAATTCTCGTACATATAAGAACCAAAAATCTTAGTTAAATTAAAACATGGTTGCAAAAGTCGCTAGGCGCTCCCTAGTCGGATTCGGGAGTACTCGGGAGGTACTCGGGAGTATTCGGGAGTACTCGGGGAGTAATTGGCCTGGGAGAAGAGTACTCGTGTCTCGGCAACCTACCTTGTAGCGAGTACTCGGGGAGTACTCGGAGCCTAGTCGGGACTTTTACAACCATGAATTAAAATATATATAAGAAAGGTGTGCCTCCTCATCTCTGTGCATGAAGTTCATATGCCGATCATATACATCCAAACAAAGTACAACAATTAGGCAGATAAATAAACAACGGTAACACCTCAAATCAAAATCAAAATAATAAATAAAATGAGAAAAACATACAAGCAAATGAATAAAGTATATAAAAAAATCTAGAACCAGCATAGTGCAGCCAATGCCACCACCATCAACATCCGCACATCAGTATGACCATAGTTATTAAAGGCGCTAGGCGCACTCAAGGCGCATAGGCCTCGCCTTAGGCCTAGGCGCAAAGCGCAAAAAAAGCAAGGGCCTGAGAAAAATAAAGCGCATAATGAAAAAAAATAAAAAAAAAATATATTATGTATATGAAAAAGAATACTATTCTTCAAATAAAATAAACAAAATCTATTATATAACAATTTATATCATCAATTTAGTACCAAAAGTCGTAAAATATTAGTGTATTAGTGTAGAAAAATAGTTTTCCCTATATAATAGTAGAAATCTGGCGAGAATCTTGTCGGAATGTAGAGAGTTTGGCCGGAAACTCTCCGGAATCTAGGAATCTCGCCGGAATGTGTGCCTGAACCATCACCTGGAGAATTAAAGCGCAATTTCCTCAACTTAAAGCGCAACTGCCTCGCCTCGCCTGAAAAATGGGCCTAGGCGCAAGGGGCGATGGCTTTTAACAACTATGAGTATGACATATAGTGATAATAACAACAATAATCAGTTAATAGGTTTTATACGGTTCATAAATGGTGCAGTTTTTGAAGTTTAGCTATTATTTTGATGATTTGTAGTTTCAATAAACTGTTTATTCATCTCTGCCGACGGTGAACTGTTGCTTGAATACAAAAAAAAAAAAAAGAATTATCGGCTCAACCTTTTTAGGGGCCTAAAACGGATTAAAAATGGAGACCCTCTTTGCAAAAATAAGAAGTGCGTATATGAAGCTTTAAACACCTAGAGGGAGAAACACATATAATGAGGCCAATAAACATGGATATCGGATAGAACCAAATCTACTTTTACATGACTTGTTTGATTTCAAAATGGTTTAGACATGGTCCTAGTATAATCAAATGAAGCTCTACTACACACTTTAGATGCAAAAGATGAGATATAATCTTACCTTTTGTCAAGTGACTTCCCAAAGAAGATATCGTGGTCGATTAGGAAGAAATATACACAACACATATAACATAACTGACTCAGTGGGGTGTATCCTTAGTGAACCACCTGACAGCAAGTCTCCAGTCAACACATGAAGGAAAAAAATAGTAATTATACATTAATAAAGGGTCAATAACAGCTATACTATTTACTATTTTTCTTGATTCCTACAAAAAGACCATAGTATTTCCCATTACAGCCTCTAAATGTCTATATATTTCTTACAATTCTGGCAATAAGAATAATCCTCATATATTTCGTTTTAGGGGATATACATTGTTGTTTTAGACTTTTGAAATCCTCCACGCAGTTCCTATGCACATACCCATGTCTAGTAGACATGGAGATCATGCATCCACAATTTCAATTTCTTTTAAAAACTACCATAAACTTGTGACCGGTTACTATTGAACACATAACTTCAGAATCAACAGTCAAAAAACTGTTACTTACAAAACTCAATTTAACATCCAACCCCTGATTCCAGGGTTTCAATTAATAAACTTTAAAAAAAATGTACCTCTGGATGAAGAAATTAGGGCTAGAAAAGCCTGTTCAAGTTCAGTCATGAGGACAACTTCCTTCTGACTAACACAACTCTTAATTTGCTTAAACGATTCATATAAATTCCGGCTTGTAAGTCAAAATTTCTACATGTAATCAATTTAAGTGAATTGAATGTTACCTCTAGTTTGTCTTCTTTTGCTTTGTGATTAACTGGCAGCTTACAGAATTCCTCAGTGAGTCGGATGCACTGTTGTATGTTCTCCGGTGACACAAAATCCATGGTTATTTTGGTGGATAACTATAAATAAGAATCACAAATTAGAACTTTGTAATATATATACCATACCTCTTCTTGATTTCTCCATTTGTTGGGCGTTCTAGAAAGGGGGCCGTTGTGACGGGTACGATGGTCGTCGTATCTTCGAAGGTTGCTTTGTAGTTTTGTCGGTCCAATGTGAACAATACTCATTGGAAAGTCGGTAACACGCTCCATCTTCATTATCCGGTGCTGATTTTCATAAACGTAAGCCTGAATTTTTCGCCGTTCCTGATTTGTAGAGGCTGATGCAAGGATAAAGGAACGTATGGTGGTGGTTGTGTAACCCTAGACAGACAGAGAGAAGACAACTGTTGCGCGTGAAGACGCAAGGCATTTTTGTAATTATGTCGGTGCATTGTTGCACCGACTTTTTGTTTTAATTTTTTGTTTTAAGATATAGGTATAATTACAAGAAATACGATATTGTATAAGTGTAGAGATACGACATTTTTAGAGCATAATTACAAGAAAGACGATATTGTATAATATTGAAACTAAATTTCAAAAAAAGATTTATTATTACTCGTTGTCGAGTCGTCGCTTCCATTACTATCCTCCTCCAATACCTATGTTCACGTTGTCAAAATCTCACTTTAATTGAAATCCCTAAGATTAGGGGTGTAAACAAGTCTAGAGGCTCAAGAGCTGCTCGAGAGCTACTCGTGATCGGCTCGAAAAAAAGCTCAAACGAACCGACCCTTAATGAACCCAAGCCCGAGCTCGAGCCTAAAATACAAAGCTCGTTTAAGCTTGCGAATCTAAACGAGCCCAAAGAAAGTTTTAATGATATATAATATAATAAAAAATGATAACAACATTGGTGAGACGAGCTCAAGTCGAGCTTTGGCTCGTTTAGGCGATACTGAAGCAAGCTCGAGCTGAGATTTTAGCTCGTTTGAGGTTGTTCTCAAAAGAGCTCGAGCTTTTGGGTTTTACTTGCTAGCCGAGCTCGATCTCAAATAATTAGGCTCGAGCTCGAGCTTCATAAATACATGACAAGCCAAGCTCGAGCCTAGTCAGGCTCGGGCTCGGCCCGGCTCGTTTAATACACACGGACCACATATTTTTTTTATTAAAACATGCTGGTTATCTAAGTTTTTTTTAATTTGACAAGTCCATATTCTTAAGATAATACTACCTAACATGTTTGTCATTGAGTTTTTTTTTTTTTTTTTTTTTTTTTAATTGAGAAGTCAATATTTTTAAGATAATACTAAACAACAAATATAATATGAGTCTGTTTTTAACTTTTTTTTTTTTATCTTGGTTTAGCATAGGAATTCCCAAATGAAATCCAAACAAATTGGTCCCAAACAATAAAAACAGAAACTAACAACCTAAAATATTCTAAGTAATTGGGCAGAACATCTGTGACAACATTGGCAGATCCCAATAACTACTGTTGTCACTGCAATCCTGAAAAACATTCTCCCAATATTCATTCACACCATTCATGGCATATAATGATGCAGATATTTGTCTCTCAACCTTCATCCTCTCAAAGTCACTTGTGCTCACATCATCTTGATCATCTTTTTTTGAGTCTAGACCAAATTCAAACCCATCAAATGCAAGTGGCAACTCAGACTGTAGTTCATAGCAAGAATCGCCACCTGGACCCCCGATCGCGACACCCGAGATGCAGTTTGTCAAATCTGGCTTATACCCATCATCAAACACCTCATTTCCTTGATACCCAGATGAAAAAGTTTCGGTCTTTGCATTGTTGAGTTGTACCGTACAAGTCTTTAATGCATGTTTCGAGACGTTTTCGGAGCTTTTTTGGGTGTTGATGATGTTGGTGATGGTTTTGGTATTAGTGTTGGAATTTGGTATGGTTTTGGGGGTGGGGTTGTTTTGTGACTTTTGTCTAAGGCATTTCTTGTGGTTGAGTAAGTTTCGGATTTTGAGAGAGAGCGCGGAGTTAATGGGTACATGATGGATAAAGTTAGTGCGGGCGTTGGAACCACGGAGCAAGTAAGCCGCCTCGTCATACGCCCTGGCGGCTTCCTCCGCGGTGTCAAAAGTCCCGAGCCACATCCGGATCTTCTGGGTGGTGTTCTTGATCTCCGCCACCCATTTTCCTGACGGACGCTGTCTCACGCCAACAAATTTGTTTCTATTCGAGTTCCGACCGTTCAATTGAGCTTTCTTTGCCAATGATGAAGAAAACCCATAATTTTGGAAGTTCAACTCCATTTCTTATGTATTTTTTTTTTAGTAAAGATGAAATTTGGTTTGAGGGTTTGACTTATTTTAGATGATAGATGGGGTTTATATAGAGGTTTTATGTTCATGGGGGCCTCAATTGTTTTCTAACTTTCTTTAACATTTGATTTCTTTTTTGGATGGTTGTTAGTGGTTGACTGAAAATACAAAGCTTTTGGTTTAGGAGTGGGGGTTATGTCATTAACGTCATCATTGATTGGTACTTAAGTACATTTTTTAATATTTTTTTAATAATAAGACGTGTATATAAGTTATACGATGATTCGATTCAGTTCGGTTCAGTTGTTTCTAATTGTACGGTAATGTTTGTCCGTTTAATAAACGGTCAAAACCGCGGTCAAAGTATTATGATAATGCGGACTAAAAGCGGCAATATGATCAATTTGTTTTTTTTTCTTGATTTTATGTTATCTACAAACATGGATGTTGTGTGGTCAAAGGGGCACTAAGTCAACTTAACAACCTGAGTTGCCATCACGAAGGCCTGCTCTTGCCTCCCACTCCTTGCCTTTTATGTGTTTATATAAATAATTTAAATTTGATTACATATGTTCAAATATATAAAATATGAGTAAGATCAAGTTAGAGTGCACTAATTTAAAATTTCTAATTTAAAGGTATTCAACAATCTCTAATTCCTTATGTAAAGGAATTAAACATTCCTTACACCTTAGAGTATAAGAAGGAATTCAACCAAATTAAATAAAATCTTCTAGCATTCATCGTTGTTAGGGCTGATAATTTCAAATAAGGACATGAAAGCACGATATGAAACGACCCGACACGACCTTAACAGGTTTCGTGTCTCAGACAGGTCGATATGATAAGACATGTTAATTTTCGTGTCGTGTTCATGTTTACCTATTTCGTGTTCGTGTCTTATCGTGTTTGTTTTTTAAGTGATCGTGTCTGACATGATATGCCAACCCTAGACTCCACACTCCACCCCTCCAGGGCGAGTTTGTGTCTTAACAGGTCATGTTCGTGTCTTAACATGTTGTATGATATGCTTTTAAGTTTTTTTGTGTCTTAACAAGTTGTGTTCGTGTTACCTATTTATTATCAGTTTCGTATTCGTGTTTAGAAAACTACGATAAGATTTTGTGTTGTAATTCGTGTTTACATGTTTCGTGTTCGTGTCTTAACAGGTCGTGTTTGACACGATATGCCAGCTCGTTGTCGCATTTGCCATCCTGCCCGTTGTAGGCATCCCATCGTCGATGGTGGTGGTGCAAGTGAACACACCGACGACAATGGTTAATGGTTGCAACGGTGTCTACGGTGAAACCCGATAGGTTGTGCGTGACGATGGCAGAGGGTGGTGGTAGCTGTGGTGGTGACTCTGCCTAAGGCGGCTAGGGGCGATGCTAAGGTAAAAACTTGTTTATGGTCATTGTATAAACAAACTTTTCATTATATGAATCTCTAAACGTCCAATTTGTTTAAAGCCCTTTAAATTCCCATTTTGATTCATCTAGAACTATAGGTATTATATTAATCAATTCAAATAAAAGTTTGATGTCCGTTACATTAACATTTTATATTCAAAGGTTTTGTATTGTAAATAAAATTTGCAATAATTCATGTTTGAAGTATTAAAAAGTTAGTGATGCATCGATTGAGACTAGTACCAACCACTAGGGACAAAAAAACGCCTTTTGCACTCAAATGAATAAATATGCTTTTTTGGACTTTTTATAAACAAATAATTATATAACTTTTAATTATATTTATATTTATATTTTTATACAATTGTGAAAATGACTTTTTAAAAGTTTTGGTTATTCAACTTATACCTAGACACATCTCTGTCTACCATGGGTCAAAATGACACATTTGATGTACATGCCTTAAATTTTTGGTCAAACCGATCACTAAATCCAAAAAAGTGGGCTTTTGTTGTTAGTTATTGTCGTTTTTCTCTTGCTCACAACCATCCAATTGCTCTAGTGATGCTAACCTTATCATTATTTGGTTTAGGTGTGATAAAATGACAATTATAAGTATATCATGAAAGAAAATAGTGTTTGATTTCAATTTGAACAATATGTCCATAAGCTAGATATGTTGTTCATAACACATATTATGAACCGTAATAAATGTTTTAAGGTTCACCATATCCTGTTGATGGTTGATTCGTTCTTCATAACTCTAGGTTTAATGATTGTGCAGTCACGCAACCTATGCAACTTAATTTGATTACAAGTTCTAGATTTTATGTTTTGATCATATGTCTTATGTTATATTTTCAGCCTTTGATGTATAAAACGGTAAACTACATGTCTATGCATGTTAGCTATGTACTAAGTTTATAAAGTATTGTAAATGGATTTGGACTTTATAAACTTAACAAGTGAAGTACAATATTCCGGGTGATATGGTTACATATCTTTGACGTTCTGGTGTAGAAACTTAAGTATCATGGTTATAACTCGTTTTGTATGAGCCTCTTTGGCTCTTCCTATTCATGGATCGGTACATAGGGGCAAACCCCCCCCCCCCCCCTCCGTTTTTTGACTCATAGTGTTAATTTTACTGAAAAATTTCCATATTTTTTGTACTATAAAATATTGGATTTTGAGCCCTTCCCCAATTTTTCGTTAAAGCTCCTCCACTATTAGTACAAGACAATTTTGATCAAGTTTCAAAATGAATTTGATATGTTGATAGCTACTCATATCATCATAATCCAAATTAAAATTATACATTTTTTTAATTATCAATTTGAATATAAAACTACTGATGTTGGTTTTGAAACTATTCATGTCCAAACCTTAAAAAATAAAAGGACTACTAATGAGATGTGCACCTCACACTTGGGGACAAAAATTGCCTTTTCCATCAAAATGATTTAATATGTCATTTGGGATGCTTTTATAAATGAATTGATCAAGACATCACTAATTAAGACAAATTGAGCATCTTGATTATTTAATGCATTGCCTATGATGTCTCTTTATCCATTCTTGGTTACATAAACCTATTAATCAAGGCATATGCCTTAAGATTATGCTCAAATAAACCTATTGATTGTAGATTTTAATCTTGTTGTTAACAAGTGGTCCCGAAAACTAAACCTAGCTTCAAACATAAAGATTACATATCCCTAATGTATGTTTTTTAGGAATTGTAGTATTTTGACGATCAGAAGCTTAAAAAAGAGGCATTAGAGTCATTGAAGATACAGGGGTTCTGAATTTTTTTTTTGTTTTATTTTGAAGCCATTTGTGATTTCTTGTTCGTCGTTGCCATTTAAACCACCACCTCCAATGACATCCCTTTGAACCAGGCTTCCAATCATGAACATACAAAACCAAACACAAATGATTTGGATACTAACATGTCTCATACTTTTTTTATTATTAAACTCAACTCGACAAATAAAAATGAATACATAACTCTGTATTTATTTATACTAAACATGAACTGAACCTAAACCTACTCAAACTCTATTTAATATAAACCCATCTAATAAACAGATAATTCAAACTACTTTCATCTCCAACTAACTTGAATTATCTTTTACCTATATTAACTTTATAAATAATCCTTCAAATCAGAATTACCTTGAGATTATTCACCATCTACCCATTTTTTATAGTTTTGCGTTAGTTGGAATTTATTAAAGTCTTATAGTAGTAACTTATTTATTGGTTATATTACAATCTTGCAAATTTGAAAATTACTGAAATATTGTATTGTGATCAAAGACAATAACTAATGATTGGGTTAGCCATATGCTTGATATACAATTTTTTCTTCTATATATAGATATCCATTTAACTTTAATATTCATGTTTATATTTACATTCATAAGATCACAGGGCAAATGGATATCAACTAGGAATTAAGAATTGACAAAAATATGAAATTGTTGTATGACTAGGTTTAGATATTCGCAGTGTTGCGAGAGGGTGAGATGTCTTGTATACATCAAGAAAGAAAACTGTGTTAGATTTCAATTTGAACAAGTCCTATATGTCTCTAAGGTAGTTATGTTAATAACAATGTTATGAACCTTAAAAATAGTTATAAGGATCACAATATCCTATGTGATCAAAATATTTTCAAAATGAAACTAGGGTTGGTGAGGAAACTCGATACTTATAAATCCAAGTTGAATAATTAGGAGATCAAGCAACCTATGTATCCTGATTTGATAATAAGTTCTAGATTTTATGTTTTGATCGGTAGTTTTATTTTCGGCTTTTGATGTATAAGATGATAGACTACATGTATGTAAATGTTACTAACTATATAAAGTGTTATAGACGGATTTGGACTTTATAAACTTTACAAGTGAAGTTCAAACTACGGGTAATATGGTTTCAAATCTTTTACATCATGGTGTAGAAACTTTAGTGTAGTCGTCACAACGTTTGAGCCTCTTCGGCTCTTTCTGTTGTGGATGAGTACAAGATATTTTTTATCATGATATTGTTTATCATGTTTCAAGAAGGTAATTCTTTTATCAAACAAGTTAAGGATGAGATGAACACCTCACACTTGAGGACAAAAAATGTCTTTTCCATCAAAATGATTTTGTATGTCATTTTGGATTTATTCTTTTAGAAATGAATTGATCAAGACATCTTTAATCAAGGAAACATGGTCAAAACACTTTGAGTATCTTGATCATTAAAACCATTACCGATTATGTCTCTTTCCTTTGTTAAATAAACCTATTAATCAAGGCATACGCCTTAAGATTATGCATAAGATGACCAACTAGAGACAAATTGGTTGTTTGATTAACACTTACTTCTAAATATCACTATATGTCGTTCTTCCCTTTCCTCCCGACACAAGTGTTTCATAGAGTCTTACAACTATGCATCGAGACTCATTAGAGATGGAACATGATTGTGATTTTAATCTTGTCATTCACAAGCGATGTTGATAACTAAACACGACTTCAAAAACAAAGATTACTTATCCTTAACATTTGTTTTTCCTTTTGTCGTTAAGGCCGTTGAAGAATGAAGATACTAGGGTTTTGAATTTCATGTTTTGTTTTGAATTCATTTGTGATTCCCCGTTGTTGTTTCCATCTATACCACCACCTCCAATAACGTCCCTGATCGGAGAGTCGCGCTCCGGTCAAAGATAATATTTATATACCCTAATTACCCTTAACAAATAGCTAGTGGTAGCAAGGGGTCGAACCACGAAGAGTATGTGGTTTGCGAATGGACTTTGAATGAAATATAGAAAATGTCACTTTTATGAAGCTTGCTAAGATATGTTTTTGTGTTTTTGTTTGATTGGAAGATATAAATTATAACTACTAAAGACAAGCAATTGCAATAATGTAAATAAGGTTTTGACAAGATAGAGAAAACAAGGTTCACACCCGGTTCGGTTATTGCAATCCTAGGGTTCTTACAAGTTTTAGATTTAATTCACTTGAATATGTTATTAACGGATTTCTATCATCAAAGCTTAGGTGCCAATTGTTATCAACGCATACACGGACTACAATGCACTTCGTTACTTCGGACAAGTAAAACCTTTTGAATGACAAGGCATAATTGCACAAACTTATTTTGCAAAGTCAAATTTCATAACTCACTCGACAATTCACAAATATAGTTCAAATGCAAGACAATTGTCAATCAATTCAAATACAAATCAAGTTGTCACAAAACCAAACTAAATCATTGTTCAAACCCTAGACTTACAATTAACCTACACCGGGGTGAAACCTCCGAGGAATTAGCCGCTCATGGTGTAAATGGCACGATCAACGGATGCACGAGACTTGAATTGGGTCATCTTAGAGCTTGAAGATGGATGGTTGAATGATTAGGGTTTGGAATGGTTGGTGGTGATGAATGGATTGAAGGTGGAGGAATGGTTGTGATGGTGATGAACTAGGGTTTGGATTCGGATGAGAATTCGGGTTGTTGGATGGATGGTAGATGGAATAGCGATGTAGTGGTGATCCAAGATAGGTGAATAATGGCTCCAAACCTTGTTTTCAAACTCCCAATGAAGTGTAACCCCCGAATTCATGGCCAACAACCCCATTTGATTCGTTCTAAACCCCCAAACAAACAATTTCGCGATCCAACAATTGACGAGCCGTCGCCGACGGCCTGAAGCCCCGTCGACGACGGTGCCTATTTGTTTACTTTTGGCCTACGGCCTAACTTCCTGTCTACGGTGAAACTTAGGCTACGGAGATATGCATAGACCGTCGGCGACGGCCCTTAAGGGCGTCGGCGACGGTGCCTGGACGTTGATCCTTCTGTTTTCCGCATTCCTTGCTTCCGGTTGACCCGTGTCGCTTCCCGGTGGTTCCGTTTTCACTCCGGTGACCCGTAAAGCTCCCGAAAAGCTCCTTAAACTCCAATAGACCTGTCAAAACACAAATCTAATCAAGAGTAGGCAATTCGAAACTAAAACTTGTGTAAAAACATCAAATTAAACAATTACAATCACCGGTTTTCAACCACGTATCACATCCCCACACTTGTCTTTTGCTTGTCCTCAAGCAAATCTGTTTTTCACCTTCACGTGGGTCGAACAACGGACATACATCCCATTCCCGAGACAAAGGTTAAGGTCTAATGTCATGCTAAAGTTCAAACTCTTTACAATATTCAATGTATTTAATGGTAATGTGCTTTAGATACACAAATGGTTACCCAAGATTAACCCGCCCGTAAAACTAACAAATCATGCATATCCCTCACAATGTGCTCTCCACTCGGCTTAAAGTTTGCTAACATGTGTAATGTATTAGCTTTTCAACAATTAATCGCTCAAAACCAAATAGAACACGTACCCGCATAGGCTTGCAACTCAATCATTCTCCACTATCGAACACAAATACTAAGCACAAGTCAAAAGGTCTTTGAGGGGTTGTAACGGGGCTAGGCGAAGGGTAGGAATAGGATATTTTTAAGTGGCTATGGTGATGAAAAATTCAAATTTTATTACAAAAGACTATCCTAAACAAAAGCAAACTATAAACATCCACAATGGCAAAAACTTTCGCCTTTTATTCAACAAACTACTAGCACATTTTTTGTGTTTTTCTCAATACTTTTTCATTCTTTTTCGCAACATTTTCTGATTTTTTTTTTCAATACAAAATGAATCACAACTATACAAACTTAAGTTCCTATAATCGAATTTTCATCACACGGGTTTAAAAAGAAAAGGCTTATGGTTATGGGCTAAGTGGGTGATCAAACGAAAGGTCTAAGCTCAAAATGGGCAACTAAGGAGTTTGTTCGGGTAAGGATAGATAAATGGTTTAAAAGGAAAAGGTTTACCTAATGCCTTAATCATTCTCATGCCTGTATTCGGTCTATAGTCTCGAATGTATCAAAAGTTGCAAGTTCTACAATACGCGACTAATGGCCCACTCAAACAAAGAAACATGTGAATGTGAATCTATGATGTATAAAGGGCTCAAACCTCACGTATAAGGGTATGATATGTGATATGCATACGTTGCTAGTTCCTTAAGCGAATTATTCTCAAATAACCACCCGCTAAATACCCGATATGCTTATTAATTTGAACTTGACCATGACAAAAGAGCAAATGGTTTGTGACATCCCTCGTTGACTTGGTTACTTGTGCTTTTGAGATTGCTTTGAAAACAAGACATTTTTGAAAAATTTTTGAAAATTTCCCCCATCCCCACACTTGAGGTAAACATTGTCCTCAATGTGTAGTATTTAAATGAACGTGTCAAAATCGAAAATTTTTACTACTCCCCCATCCCCACACTTGAGGTACATATTGTCCTCAATGTGTAAGAACTAGAGTTTTTAAAGCACAAGGGATGTGACACGTCTAACCTCCCCAAAATTACACCCCGAAAAATAAAATAAAATATAATTTACAATCCACTTATTTGCTAACTAAAAATCAAAGGTACAAAGAAACGTATGCACCTGGTTTTTCGCTAGTTCCTCGTGTGCTCTTCATCTTTTCAACAAAGCGGTCGTCTCACGAACATAATGTACCTACAAATCTTAACCCTTGTGTAGAAGCATGCTTCTCACAACCATCAAAATTGGTTAGTCACCTAGTTCTATCACTTTTATGAAATTATTACCAAGCCATACATTATTTTACCTTTGACTTTATGTGGAAAATATTTTACACTACAATAAACCTAACTCACTTTCGTAGGAATCACGACGGCATTTAGCATATGCACGCAAGCCCTTTAAACCTCCCGATAGCTCGGGAGGACGAGTCGGTCTCGTGAGGGTTATATAGGGAACACACCCACAAAGTTCATTTAACTAGGCAACAATTTAAATAATCAAAATGAGAAAAATGAAACTAAACTAATAATATACAACAACAACAACAAAAAACGTACCTTGCCTCTACCGCTGATATCTCTCATTGGGGTTCACGGGCGGGTTCGGCTGGTACGGATAACCAGTAAGGGCCTTAAACATATCCCTATAGTTATCCAACGGGCTTGACTCTTGTTGAGGTGGCGGTTGGTATGGCATGGGAACAAAACTCGAGCCGACTGCTTCGGGCCAGTGAGGGATTGGATCGGCTGGCCCTCGCGGATGAGGAAGGTTGGGGTAACCAGTCCACCCCGAATGTTCAGCATATGGAAGACCGGCTTGATAATCTCGTTGATGGCGTTCTTGGTCATGGAGTACCTTGAAATTATTAATTGCCATCTGATTGGAGAAAGCCAACGCCCCCCATCGGCGTTGGTCCAACTCCGCCTGTGCATTCCGGCGTCTAGCATCCTCTTCCTCCCATGCTTGTCTGTGGGCCCTTTCCTCTTCTTGCAGCTGTATCATGCGTTCCATTTGAGATTGTTGTAACGCATGTTGCAGTTGCTGTTCCTCCAACTGTTTTTCCACCCTCTCGCGGAAAGATGATTGAAAACCCCATTGTTGTTGTGAGTACGCCCCTTGCGCCTCTTCCCATTCTTTCCGACTAGCATGGTACTCTCTTGCTTCACCAATACCCGCCGACACATTGTCGTAGATCCCTTGATCCGCACGGTTCCACAACCGATACGACGGTATTTGTCTTTGATTCACAAAATCTGCCACATTGGCAGAGATTTCCCTATGCTTTTTCCGGTACCTACGCCTCGGTCCCCTCGGACCGGAAGGATCAATGTCCTCCTCAACATCGGGCATCTCCTCATCGCCCCCTTCTTCCTCACCTTCTGTCACACCCCAACCGATGGCGGAATCATCGGGGCGCGACACTAGGCGAATCAGATTGCTCAAGAGAATCCATAACAACTATATTGCGATAATATTTATTACATTTGTCATCCCATACTAACAAACAATACAATCACGTAAGTTATCACGGATTTCTTGTCCTCTCGAACAATTCAAATCCGACAACCTAGATTTTAGATGCGTTTCTAGACTTCCTAGCTTGATTTGATGTAAACTTCGGCTAAACCTGCAACATACGTTAAAACTTTGTCAATACAAAAGTATTGGCGAGTATACAGGTTTGATATGTGTAGTATGATAGATTAAAAGTGCTGCGAATTTCCACATGCATAAACGTAATACACGACATATATACTCACAAAACTGATACTACCAGCTAAGTCCTCGATGCTCGACTCTGGCATAACTAGACCCCGTCGGGCGAAATAGTACTATACTAGTTGTTGGTGGGACGTCACGAGTATAAGTCCTAGCATACATGTAACTAGCATCACGTATATCTATGCATACAGTTATTCGCAAGTGATAAATAGTCCAATTAAATCATTCGTTTGATAAGTTTGGTTTTTATGGAACGTATGTTACACCCAAAATTCGATAAAAGGGGTCAAGTATACTCACAGCGCGTATTCGGTTAGGTTTGCGGAATCGGTGCCGGAGAATGTCCTGATTTCAGACAATTTATGTGAGTGATAGGTTACTATGCGTTAAACGGTATCGATTCGCGTGAAATCGGGCGAAATTGGGTTAAAATTGGACAAAATGGTGAAATTGGGCTGGCCCAGTCGAACAGGCCACTCGATCGAGTGGGCCTGGTCGATCGGTTGGACTTGGTCCTGATCGATCGGACAGCCTGATCGATCGAATGGCTGTTCGATCGACTAGCTGTTCGATCGACTAGCTGTTCGATCGACTAGCTGTTCGATCGACTAGCTGCTCGATCGACTAGCTGCTCGATCGACTAGCTGTTCGATCGATTGGGCCACTCGATTGGCCATCCTGTTCGGCTGTTTTCGATGATTTTTCGAGCGTTTTTCGGCGTTTTGGGTTAGGACGTTACGATGAGGTGTTAAGCAACTGAAATCCCGTCAATTCCGACCTGTTTTAACGGCCGGGAATCACCCCGTTCGTCAGAACTGGTCGTTTTTGTCGGTTTTTCCGTGTTTAACCCGAAATCGATGATTTTATCACTAGAAATCAGATCCTAGACCAACACGACACTAAGAAATGTGCAGGAGGTCGGTCTAAGTTCTGGTTTTACCATTTTTATGTATAGATCTGATGTAAAAACCTTGATTTTACTTAGGAAATGCCCTAGATCTGAGTTGTTCTTGATGATATGAGGTCAACACTTGAAGTTCATAAGAACTTTGTGATGAAATCTATCCGAACATCCCAAATCCGTGGCCTTTTGATTAGAAAACATTGATTTGGTTGAGATTCATGAAGAATCGTATGTAAATCATCCGAATCTGAGTTGTTCTTCATGGGATGACATCACCTTTGAAGAACTTTATGGTGATATCACCTTAGAACACCCCAAATCCGTTGATTTCACGGTTAAAAATTGAGATTTGAAAGGTAGAAAGATGAAGGATCGCATTTGGATCAAGAAAGTACAAGATTCGGGTTGAAAACTTACAAGAATCGGAAGAAATCGAGAGATTTGAGGGCTGGAGCGTCTTGGTCGGTTAGGAGCAGCAACACAAGTGTTTGGGAGTGAATGGAGGGGTATTTATAGGCAAGGAAGGGGAAAGGAAGGCAAAACAGCAGTTGGATCGGCTGGCCCAGTCGATCGGCTGGCCCAGTCGATCGGCTGGCCCAGTCGATCGGCTGGCCCAGTCGATCGGCTGGCCCAGTCGATCGGCTGGCCCAGTCGATCGGCTGGCCCAGTCGATCGGCTGGCCCAGTCGATCGGCTGGCCCAGTCGATCGGCTGGCCCAGTCGATCGGCTGGCCCAGTCGATCGGCTGGCCCATTCGATCGGACTGGCCCATCCGATCGGCTGGTCCATCCGATCGGCTGGTCCATCCGATCGGACTGGCCCATCCGATCGGCTGGTCCATCCGATCGGACTGGCCTATCTGATTGGGCCGGTCTGACCAATTGGACTAGCCTGATCGAATTGATCCGTTCGGAAGCCTTTTGATCCCGTTTTTGGTGCGATTTCGACGGTTTGAGCCATATTTTCATATATTTATATAATTATTAAATTATTTATTATTATTAATCACAAAAGGGCCGTATATACGTATTTATGTATCCAATTCTCAGTGCGGTGATCGAATTACGCGTGCCTTCGAGTGCGTTCTTCGATGTGATGTGCCACGATGACTACCGGGGCACTACTTACTCGTATTGCCATCATCGTCATGACGGTTAGAGTCATAGTACTCACCCGATAGCCCTCGTTAGCGTCGATTACTTACATTTTGACACCTCACGCTCGTCGAGAAGGGTAGATTAGGCCCTTATTCGACATCATCGTGAGTGTTATGCAAAATAGGTTTGTAATAGCGATAGAATATGCGTAGTTATTCGATTATACTTCGATTTAGCGATATAACTGGTATGATTTCATTATGATCCGAATCTCCGGTGCTAGGCGTAACGAGTGTGTCGAGTAGTAACAACGCACGAAGGTGCGGGTTGTTACAGTATCCCCTCCTTTAGGAAATTTCGTCCCGAAATTAATCCAATAGTAGGGTCGTAAGGGTTGATGCGATTGAGAGTAGAGATTATTAGCGTCTAGATAACGAGCGATCGATTACGATTTGGCGAGTGAAAATAGAGAGAGCATACGATTCGATTACTTAGAAGTGATAACACATACAAAAAAGCAATTTTATAGCGTTTTAAACTTACCAATACTCGATTAATTTCCGAAGTTAATTAAGAAAAATCTCCTCATGGCGCGGTGTCGACCGTTTTGATGTCCACACCAGCGCTATGTGGAGGGTTTTGTTATTTGATAACAGGTTTTGAGTTTTATATTTTAAAAGAATCAGGTGGCAAATTAAGTTTTAAGAAAACTTTCCTACAACGTGGGTTCGAGCGGAACTCGACTGCCGAACCCTCGTTCTCGGGAAGATTCCTGTCGGTCATTGCAAAGGTTTTTAAGAAAAGAATTGGACTTATGAAATTTTCATTGGGCACGGAGCCAAACTGATTCAATGTTTTCTCCATGTTGTAAGGAATTTCATTTGTCCAACGGTTTTAGTAAAAATTTTATAAAAATAGGTTTTCCTTAATACTATGGAAAAATAACTTACATCGGGCCCCACGTGGCACCTTCCCACAAAAGTTCGTTAATATGGTTAAAACACTTATATATAGGAAGTACCAGCGGCGTATCCACCATGCTTTACCCATATTAACTCTGTTTCATGAGGCAGTGTCATGCGTGCCGATAAGACACAGATAGAATTTCGATTCCCTTGATCCTAGCGATGAGGTGCTAGACCGAGTTTTGAATAGAAATAAATTGGATGCAAACCAAGCGTAGGCAGCGGGTGCGAGTAGTCCGGTCGCACAACGCTGATATGGTATGCTTGGTTGGGCAACGAATGACACGATTTTGATTCGGGTAAATGAGATTTCGATTTGATTCCACACGAAGTTCGCATGGCACGTTTCCACAAGACTTGCTAATATGACAAACACCATGTTTCCATATTAGTTTTATCTTGTGAAGCAATGTCATGCACCCTAACATTACACCACCTGCGATGACTTCCAAGTAACATTCGAACATCGATAGACAATAGATTTCAACAGATTGATAAGCGACGATTGTTGCGTTGCGAGTGATAGACGATTGATTGAACTGATTACACCACGAATAGTACTAAGGCTAGCCCACACGGCCTTTTTCCACAAAGTCAACTAATATGGTCAAAACATCACCATGTTTCAACCTTGTTAGTTTCGTCTCGTGAAGCGAGGTCTTGTGCGCTAACATGACACGTAGAATGCGTGCATTGATAAGTAATAGCGAACCATGATAAGAGTATCGAGTTGGTGGATTAGGTGCGAGGCGCGTTAAGAGTGGAAGGCGGCGAGTGATTCTCGGTACTCGTCTAGCGAATCCACAATAGACGATCCACACCAGCTGATAGAAGTTCACACAATTGACAACAACTAGCGTTAGAGATTTCTAGACAAACACATGATGCGATTGCGATTTCGAGCCACTTATCGAATGATTTGATTGCGAGATTGATCCGGCAAAACTGCGATTAAGTTGCGTTCTAGACTTTACGACCAGTCTCGCGTTGCTCCAATTGCTCTTCGGGGTGAACTTACCTAAGTTCATCGATGTGGCAATTTGTGTACGCGGACTTACGAGAAGCCTCGCAGTGATGCGGTTTAGTTTTGTTACGCCTTGTGATTGATGGTAGAGTGTCAAATTAACCATAATAGTATAATAGGTCTAATAACGTCCAACTCCACATGGCACTTTCTTCACGAAGTTTCGGTAGTATGGTAAAGCGTACCCCCGCGTCACCCCTACTACTTATGCCCCGTGCTTTGGTGTCACACTTTGTTGACACGGCCTTGACCGTGCTTTTAAACGTTATGGCACCATTAGAACTTCACTACGATCTCCGTGCACTGACCAAGATAATCCCGTGTGCACCCGTGATTAGTTGTCCCTTGCACGTATACCGTACCTCGTTCTAAGAGTGTTATAGGGATAAAATACATAATATAGTACATAGTGCTAGCGTCTAGATAGTGCTCGATTGTAAGAGAAATAGAATCCACACACGATGATATATGAAATAAGTTCCAGAAATGATAGCGATAAGTCGGATTATTACAACAACATTAGGATCAAAATACGTTGTTGTGGATACTTGCGGAGACGGCGGTTGCTGATGACTTCCTTCCAGGTCACGGTCCTGTACGGCACTGCGACGTATAATGCCCATACCAGTTGCAATTTGCGCAATAGCGACATTTTGCTTCTAGCGGGTGATGATACGTGCATGTGAAACACAGGGGATGAGATCCATTGTAAGCGCGTTGTGACTGAACTGGGACTGATCGGAGAGGTTCGGGTTGCGGCAGTCCAGTTGTTGAAGAGTCTGGGCTCACGGTCCTTCGTTTGCGGCTCGGTTGGGCTTCTTGAGTTGATGCAGTGTCGTCTTCGGATTCGCCTGACGATTTAACGGAGGCATTGTCGGAGCGATTCTTGGAAGAATCCTCCGAGGCGCGGTCAGATGAACCATCGACCGATTCTCCAAAGGAATCGTCGGATGAGTTGATGATGATTGCTTGATGAGCTCGTGTGACAGGCTTCTTGGAGAAGGATCCGTCCACGACTCGTTTGCTGTTGAGCTCTGCGGCTAGACGGTAGGCTTCTTCGATGGTAGTAGGTTTTGCAGCTTCGACAAAATCACCCACACACTCTGGTAAGCCACGAATATACTTCGCGATAGCTTTCTTTGGAGTGTCGACTTGGCTTGGGCAGATTATGCTAAGCTGTTTGAACCTTGCTGTATAGCACGCATTGTCACTTTCGGTTTGCTTGATTTCCCAAAATTCGTTCTCTAGCTTCTGGGCTTCGTGAGGAGGGCAATATTCTTCCTTCATGAGTTCCTTCAGCTCGTCCCATGAGAGGGCGTAAGCTGCGGAGATCCCACGTTTGTTGCGTTCGGCGGTCCACCAGTCGAGTGCTCGCGATTGAAATACTCCGGTGGCGTAGGTAGTTTGGAGGTCCTCGGGGCACCCACTCTGACGTAGGGTAACCTCGATGGCATCGAACCACTGGAGTAATTGAGAAACATCTCCTTCACCCGTGAAAGGTATTGGATCACAGGCTTTGAAGTGTTTGTAGAGGAATGCAGATTCCGTCTTGACGTCTTCCGGGGCTCGAGAGTGGCTTTGAGAGTGCACTTGCGCGACAATTTGAGGAATGAGCTTGACCACTTCCTTGGTCACAATTGAGGCAATCCTCTTATCGGCGCGTCGTTGGGCTCTTCTCCTAGCTACTCGTCTCGAGATCGAGTTGTTGGAAGGCATCTAGACAGAAGGATTCGGAATGAGATTCGATCATAATGATTTCTGAACTTTTGATGCGATTTGATTCGATCAAAACTCGGTATAGAATTTAATTAAACACATAGGAGCCACATAGGAAAATTCTAGGTTCCTAAACTCTCACATAATTGATTCGTTTTGTATTTAATACATATAGATATAGTTGTAGGTTACACATAGATATTGATTCAGAATTTGCGAGGACGTGATGAGAGAGATAGCGTAAGCGAATGCGAGTACTTAGGCGTTTGTTTTGTTGCGATCATTCGGTCTTTGTTTTAGATTGCGATGGCTGTGCAAGTTGTGCGCTTTTGTAAATCGAGGTTCGTAAATTCGATAAATCGAGAAATCGGTAAATCGTAAAGCTTAAATTTGAAAACTCATAGACGTAAACCATACACGTAAAATTTAGATGGAATGCCTTGGGTGTTTAGGCGTTGACTACCCAAGTAACCCGACTATAACCAACAGGTTCGGGCATACGCGTTGACCTAGAGGACTCACGCTTCCACTGGGATGCAGCTCCTAACATTCGTCTCTCTAGTCTTCGCGCAGCCTGAGTCGTTGTTATGGTCGTGTCCTTGGTGAGAGCTTTTGTAAACCATTTTATGGAGTGGAACAGTTGATTAAGGTATGGGTTTCACCCCTGGCTTAACAACTTCGTTCCCATTTGTGGTTGTGCTCATCGAATAAATCCGAGAGTTCCACCAGAATTTCGAAATGGAGACCTTTTGTCGAGATGTGGATGTCACTCCTAGCTCAACGAAGAGTTCTCGTGCTAGAAAAATACGCTGAGTGAGTGATCCTATCGAGAGTTATTGGTTTTCACACCTGGTCTCGACTAGATCACTCGGTTTTGTTATGCGAGTAGTTTTGAAAACATGTGTATTGTGTCAGCCTTAGGAAAGGCTAAGTAACCTTCTAGCCTTAGGAAAGGCTCTTTGTGTGAAGCTGTAGTATGCGGTGTTCACACAATAGTTGTAACTTTTCAACAAATTGGATCGAGGGTAGCAAGTTGGCCCAAACAAACCCTAACGAGTTCGTAAGAGTCGGCCTGTTGGTACTTAGACTATAGACTAGGTCACTTTCATAAGACATCGACCCGGACTAGGTCGAGTCTCAAACTTTGCCTAATTCCCTATAGTTATGGCTCTGATACCAATCTGTCACACCCCAACCGATGGCGGAATCATCGGGGCGCGACACTAGGCGAATCAGATTGCTCAAGAGAATCCATAACAACTATATTGCGATAATATTTATTACATTTGTCATCCCATACTAACAAACAATACAATCACGTAAGTTATCACGGATTTCTTGTCCTCTCGAACAATTCAAATCCGACAACCTAGATTTTAGATGCGTTTCTAGACTTCCTAGCTTGATTTGATGTAAACTTCGGCTAAACCTGCAACATACGTTAAAACTTTGTCAATACAAAAGTATTGGCGAGTATACAGGTTTGATATGTGTAGTATGATAGATTAAAAGTGCTGCGAATTTCCACATGCATAAACGTAATACACGACATATATACTCACAAAACTGATACTACCAGCTAAGTCCTCGATGCTCGACTCTGGCATAACTAGACCCCGTCGGGCGAAATAGTACTATACTAGTTGTTGGTGGGACGTCACGAGTATAAGTCCTAGCATACATGTAACTAGCATCACGTATATCTATGCATACAGTTATTCGCAAGTGATAAATAGTCCAATTAAATCATTCGTTTGATAAGTTTGGTTTTTATGGAACGTATGTTACACCCAAAATTCGATAAAAGGGGTCAAGTATACTCACAGCGCGTATTCGGTTAGGTTTGCGGAATCGGTGCCGGAGAATGTCCTGATTTCAGACAATTTATGTGAGTGATAGGTTACTATGCGTTAAACGGTATCGATTCGCGTGAAATCGGGCGAAATTGGGTTAAAATTGGACAAAATGGTGAAATTGGGCTGGCCCAGTCGAACAGGCCACTCGATCGAGTGGGCCTGGTCGATCGGTTGGACTTGGTCCTGATCGATCGGACAGCCTGATCGATCGAATGGCTGTTCGATCGACTAGCTGTTCGATCGACTAGCTGTTCGATCGACTAGCTGTTCGATCGACTAGCTGCTCGATCGACTAGCTGCTCGATCGACTAGCTGTTCGATCGATTGGGCCACTCGATTGGCCATCCTGTTCGGCTGTTTTCGATGATTTTTCGAGCGTTTTTCGGCGTTTTGGGTTAGGACGTTACGATGAGGTGTTAAGCAACTGAAATCCCGTCAATTCCGACCTGTTTTAACGGCCGGGAATCACCCCGTTCGTCAGAACTGGTCGTTTTTGTCGGTTTTTCCGTGTTTAACCCGAAATCGATGATTTTATCACTAGAAATCAGATCCTAGACCAACACGACACTAAGAAATGTGCAGGAGGTCGGTCTAAGTTCTGGTTTTACCATTTTTATGTATAGATCTGATGTAAAAACCTTGATTTTACTTAGGAAATGCCCTAGATCTGAGTTGTTCTTGATGATATGAGGTCAACACTTGAAGTTCATAAGAACTTTGTGATGAAATCTATCCGAACATCCCAAATCCGTGGCCTTTTGATTAGAAAACATTGATTTGGTTGAGATTCATGAAGAATCGTATGTAAATCATCCGAATCTGAGTTGTTCTTCATGGGATGACATCACCTTTGAAGAACTTTATGGTGATATCACCTTAGAACACCCCAAATCCGTTGATTTCACGGTTAAAAATTGAGATTTGAAAGGTAGAAAGATGAAGGATCGCATTTGGATCAAGAAAGTACAAGATTCGGGTTGAAAACTTACAAGAATCGGAAGAAATCGAGAGATTTGAGGGCTGGAGCGTCTTGGTCGGTTAGGAGCAGCAACACAAGTGTTTGGGAGTGAATGGAGGGGTATTTATAGGCAAGGAAGGGGAAAGGAAGGCAAAACAGCAGTTGGATCGGCTGGCCCAGTCGATCGGCTGGCCCATTCGATCGGACTGGCCCATCCGATCGGCTGGTCCATCCGATCGGCTGGTCCATCCGATCGGCTGGTCCATCCGATCGGACTGGCCTATCTGATTGGGCCGGTCTGACCAATTGGACTAGCCTGATCGAATTGATCCGTTCGGAAGCCTTTTGATCCCGTTTTTGGTGCGATTTCGACGGTTTGAGCCATATTTTCATATATTTATATAATTATTAAATTATTTATTATTATTAATCACAAAAGGGCCGTATATACGTATTTATGTATCCAATTCTCAGTGCGGTGATCGAATTACGCGTGCCTTCGAGTGCGTTCTTCGATGTGATGTGCCACGATGACTACCGGGGCACTACTTACTCGTATTGCCATCATCGTCATGACGGTTAGAGTCATAGTACTCACCCGATAGCCCTCGTTAGCGTCGATTACTTACATTTTGACACCTCACGCTCGTCGAGAAGGGTAGATTAGGCCCTTATTCGACATCATCGTGAGTGTTATGCAAAATAGGTTTGTAATAGCGATAGAATATGCGTAGTTATTCGATTATACTTCGATTTAGCGATATAACTGGTATGATTTCATTATGATCCGAATCTCCGGTGCTAGGCGTAACGAGTGTGTCGAGTAGTAACAACGCACGAAGGTGCGGGTTGTTACACCTTCTTCATCAACCTCCTTGCCGTTGAACCGATAGCTATCCCCTTGCTCATCTTCAACCGTGTGCAAATGCCCAAAAGATTTCACGGTTATGTTCCAATGTCGCCTCATAGAGGCAAAGTTGAATTGATCAATGGGTTTGGATACCCATAGTGAGTCTTGAGGTAATGCGTTTTGTTGGAGAATCATGGCGCCGATCAATCTTGGGTAAGGAATCATTTTGCGTTTAAACGATTCCCGTGTATCCCATGTGTTAATCATAACAATTTGGCGCCACGAGAGCTTGGGCGTCCCATATAATAATGCATGCACCACCCGACAGTCGGGTGCCTTCACCGTCCCACGGTCTCCAAACCGTACCATAATGTTCTCCAACGAGATACCTTGCAATATTTTTCCCATCAGAGACAAATCTGCCCTTGCATTACCTGAACCCCCAGAACCGGGTAATGTATCCTCCAAGAGAGTCACTGGGTCAGCATCATTCCTCTTGTTATCCAAAAACTGATCATACCCATAATAATCGTATGCATCGACCCCAAGCGAGTCAAACCTCGCTATAGCATTCATATGCTCGAAGGACATCACCATTTGATTTTTCCCAATGTTCCCAATCAACTTCCACATATGGGCTGGTCTATCGGAATGTTCAAAACGAAGAGTGGATAGCCACTCACAAACTGCCGCCAAGTATACCCGATTGGTGATGTCATCACACCAATCAATCACTCGCTCCCAACCGAGTTTCTCGAACCTCTGCACTATCCCAATCTTCCTAAACTCTTCGACATCCACCGTACGTTCACAAACCGCCCTGTCGGGTACGGGTTTCGAAATGCCCGTAACCATTTTCATCTTCCACATCTTGGCTTCCAACTTCTTATTCTTGTATCTAGAAAGAGCCTTTGTTTTCTCTTCCTTCCATTTCGAAGCCGACCCACTATTCTTCGCCTCTTCCCAAGCCCAATCTTGTCTTTCAAGTTGACCATCGCCTTCTTCTACATTACTAAGTTGTTCCCATCGTCTTTGATAAACCCCAGAGCCCGAACCGGCTCCCGAAGATGAACCTTGACCGGAGGTCTTTGCCTTTTTGCTCCCACGAAACATGGCTACAATCATAAGACAAAGATAACAACAATTAGTACATTCCAACCTTCAACAATCTCAAACTTTGAACATGATATGTAATGTTGAATTTTAATCCAATATTAGATGTAAAATCGCCTTTTTAAACTTCCAAAGTCGCTCATTTTATCATTCATATTGGCTAATATGGTTATTCCTAAGATTTTTTAAAATAAAAAAATCATGGTTCAACAATATTCAACATCACTATTATGTTCAATCATGCCAAAATCTTAGTGTAATCACATCACTAAAACTAAGCATGCTCAAATCCCACCCAAATCAAGCAAACACCCTTGAATTTATGCTTAAACATCCTACATTATGATAAACAACCTACTCTTAAACAATAAGTCTAAAATTTCGGAAGAAATCACAACAATATATGAAAATCATGCATAAATGGAGTGAAAGTTCATACCTTTAGTGAAGATTGACAGGAATAACCAAAGAAAAGTGTAAAAACAAGAACTTGGATGAACACTCTTCAAGAACCCTAACACACCCGTCCAGAAATCTTACAATCAAGCAAGAATTGATGGAATTGGTTATGGGGGTTTTGTTCTTCTCTGAAAATCACTCAAGATGGACTCAAGAATCAAGCTATTTGGTGGAGATTTGAGAGAATTATGGAGAAGAGAAGAATTAGGGTTTTAGAGAGAAGTTGGGGAAGGTGAAGTTGAAAGGCAAGAGAGAGAAGAAGAAGAACGTATGAATCTGCTTTAGGAATGATGTTAGGTTGATGTCGGGTCAGATGGGTGGTTAAAACTTGCTTCGGGTCGAGTTTAATTACCCAATATGGGTTTGGAGGTGAATGTGAGCCGCATAAACAAATCAGCGTCGGCTGATCATCCAGGGACCGTCGGCGACGGACAAGACCACCGTCGGCGACGGTGGTTGTTTTGTGACTTGGTGGCGACGGCCTAAGTCCCTGTCTACGGACAATTTTGGGCGACGGAGAAATGCAGGAACCGTGGGCAACGCTGGGACCTGCCGTCGGCGACGGCCCTTATATATTTCATTTTTTTAATTTTTCAATTTTTCAATTTTTTTTTTTGAAAAATAAGAGGAAAATTATGATTGTTTAATAAAAGGACTATGTACATTAGAAATTCCTAAAAACAATTAAAAATGTTTTTGTGATTTTTTATAAGTTAAAATTTTTAAACAAATAACCGGTAACGGCCCTACCACCCCCCAAAAAGTCGTGTATTGTCCTCAATGCACCAAATCAAGTCTAAAACATACCTTGTATCTTCATGACCCGTTTGGAGTGCCCGAACTTCACACAATCAAGAACGGTTAGTATGAACCGGAAACGATTCACATCCAACTACGCAAACAATTGAATAGATATACATAACTTTACAAAGCGTGTTACCGGTCCTTTTACTTCACCTCATATGTTGGCACGCTTACCAAGAAACATACCAACTCCACATTTGCGTCCTTTTTCTCTTCGTTACCATCAAGGAATGGTTTAAGGCGGTGCCCGTTAACCGTTTGCTTCGACCCGTCCTTCGGGTCCTTGATTGTAACATCTCCAAGCCGTCCGACCCGTGTAATCACATACGGGCCCATCCACTTGCTCTTGAGCTTTCCCGGGAAGTATTTAAGCCTCGAATTGTAGAGCCAAACCTTTTGACCCACTTCAAACTCCTTTGGCTTCAACTTCGCATCATGTGCCCTCTTCATGTCATCCTTGTACTTTGAGGCACACTCGTACGCTTCTTCCCTAAGCTCCTCCAACTCACAAAGCTTTAACTTTCGCTCCTTTCCTGCATCGTCATATTTCATGTTAACCTCTTTTATAGCCCACCAAGCACGATGCACAAGCTCAACCGGCAAGTGACAATTTCGCCCATAAACTAAGCGATAAGGAGTGGTTCCAATAGGTGTTTTATGAGCCGTTCTATAAGCCCATAAAGCATCATTCAACTTCGTTGACCAATCCTTTCGGTTGGGTCGAACGGTCTTTTGCAAAATTTCTTTTATTTGCCTATTGGAAACCTCGACTTGACCGCTTGTTTGTGGGTGGTAAGGAGTAGCAATTCGATGGTCAACACCATACCGTTTCAAGAGTTTGCCAAAATTAAAGTTCTTGAAGTGAGATCCCCCATCACTAATGATCACCCGGGGAACCCCAAATCTAGAAATTATATTCGTTTGAACAAAATTGCAAACAACGGTGTGGTCATTCGTTTTGGTGGCAATCGCTTCGACCCATTTGGATACATAATCGACCGCCACCAAAATGTATAAATTGCCATGCGAATTAGGGAATGGGCCCATGAAATCGATCCCCCATACATCAAAAATATCTACAATAAGGATCGGTTGCATGGGCATCTCATCCCTTTTTGATATACTCCCTAACTTTTGACACTCAACACAATTTTTAGCGAAATTAAAAGCATCCTTAAAAATAGTCGGCCAATAAAGGCCACTATTGAGCACTTTGTGCCCGGTTTTGTGACCACTGAAATGGCCCCCACAAGCAAATGAATGCAAGTGCATCAAGACGCTAGGAATCTCCTCGTCGGGTATGCATCTTCGAACGACTTGATCCGGACAAATCTTGAATAAGTCCGGTTCCTCCAACGTGTAATACTTGATTTGAGACAGGAAGTGCAACCTCTTCCTTCTATCCCAATGAGCCGGCAAGTCACCTGTAACCAAATAGTTGACAATATTAGCATACCATGGTAATATTCCAACTTTTAAAATTTGCTCATCTGGAAACGTCTCATTAATTTCTTCACGGGAAGAATCCTCTACACTCAACCGAGACAAATGGTCCGCGACCACATTCTCGCTCCCTTTCTTATCTCGAATCTCTAGGTCAAACTCTTGTAGCAAGAGAACCCATCGGATTAGCCTCGGCTTCGCATCCTTCTTGTCCATGAGATACCTAACTGCAGAATGGTCGGAATAAACAATGACCTTAGTACCCCATATATAAGCACGAAACTTATCCAACGCATATACCACCGCAAGTAGCTCTTTCTCGGTGGTTGTGTAATTCAATTGTGCATCCGAGAGAGTCTTACTTGCGTAGTAAATGGCAACCGGTTTCTTGTCTACCCTTTGACCCAACACGGCCCCCACCGCATAATCACTTGCATCACACATAATTTCGAATGGTAACGACCAATTCGGTGATTGCAAGATTGGGGCCTCAACCAACTTTTGTTTCAACACATTAAAGGCATTTTGACATTCTTGGTTAAATTCAAACGGTTGGTCTTTTAGCAATAACTTACATAGGGGTTTGGTTATATCACTAAACCCTTTTATAAATCTTCTATAAAACCCCGCGTGACCCAAAAACGATCTAATACCCTTAACATTCGTGGGATAAGGTAAGGTAGAAATAACTTGCACCTTTGCACGATCAACCTCTATCCCACGACTCGACACTACATGTCCTAACACAATCCCTTCTTGAACCATGAAATGGCTCTTTTCCCAACTCAAAACAAGATTCTTCTCAACACATCTTTTCAAAACTTTTTCGAGTTGGTCAAGGCATGTATCAAACGATGACCCAAATATTGAGAAATCATCCATGAAGATTTCCAAAGACTCCCCCACCATATCTGAAAAGATACTCATCATACACCTTTGAAAGGTGGCGGGGGCATTACAAAGTCCAAATGGCATCCGCCTAAATGCGAAAGTACCATATGGACAAGTAAAGGTAGTCTTTGCTTGGTCTTCCGGATGTATAGCAATTTGATTGTATCCGGAATAACCATCCAGGAAACAATATAATTTTTGTCCGGCCAATTTCTCAACTATTTGGTCAATAAACGGCAAAGGGAAATGGTCTTTGGAAGTTGCGGCATTCAACTTCCTATAGTCAATACAAATACGCCACCCGGTTACCGGCCGAGTGGCGACCTCTTCACCTGCGTCGTTTGTGACGACTTGAATACCCGCCTTTTTTGGAACTGTTTGTGTCGGGCTCACCCATTGGCTATCCGAAATAGGGTATACAATACCCGCATCTAGCCACTTCAAAACTTCCTTCTTCACCACTTCTCGCATATTCGGATTTAGTCTTCTTTGTGTGTCGCGAGAAGGATTCATTCCATCTTCCGTGATGATCTTGTGCATCACCACCGAGGGACTAATTCCCTTCAAATCCGCAATGGTCCACCCGATAGCGGCTCTATGGGTGACCAATACCTTCATCAACCTCTCTTCTTGCTCCCCGGTTAAATTGGATGCAATAATGACCGGGAGCGTGCTACCTTCACCCACATAAGCATATTTAAGATGCTTGGGTAGCACCTTCAACTCTAATGCCGGAGGTTCTTCCAATGACGGCTTCAACTTCGTGTCTATGCTTTCCGGAAGACTTTCCACTTGATGTGTCCAAGTGGGCCTTCCTTCTTTTATCGCCATAACCTCCAACTCTTTCATCTCTTCATCCATGCTCCGATTTGTTTCTCCTTGCAACCTGTCAAACATGAAATACTCCTCTATTGTGTTTTCCTCTTCGACACTAGTGTCACATAGAGGTATACACTCGTCAACGATGTCCGCCATATAACATTCATCGCCAACTAGAGGATCCGTTAATCCTGAAAAGACATTTAACCGCAACCGACGGTTACCAAAAGTCATGTCGACCGTGCCCGATTTGCAATTTATTTGGGCATTCGATGTTGCCAAAAATGGTCGACCTAGGATTACCGTTGGTTGCTTGGTTCGGTCCAAAGAAACATAATCTAACACAAGAAAGTCCACCGGATAGTAAAAGTCCTCGACCTTGACTATTACATCCGTGACTATCCCACGGGGTAGTTTAGGGCTCAAGTCGGCTAACACCACGGTGGTGTTAGACACTTGAAGTGGACCAAAATCATATTGGTCATATAAACTACCCGGCAAGATACTCACACTCGCCCCAAGATCCAAAAGTGCCCGTGTCATTTTGAATTCACCCACTTGTATTGAAATAATGGGCGCCCCCGGATCTTGGAGTTTTGGTGGAAGTGCACCCGAAAGAATTGAACTCACATTTTCGGTTAAATCAAGTTTTTTAGGAAATTTGTGAGTTCTCTTTTGGGTACATAAATCTTTCAAGTATTTCGCATATGAAGGAATTTGTTTGATAGCATCTAAGAGTGGTAAGTTAATTTTGACTTGTTTAAAAATTTCCCACATCTCTTCTTGATGTGGGCCTCTTTTGTTTACCACTTTCTTAGATGGTCCCAAAAGAGCTTCGGGAAAAGGGGCGGTATTACCCTCCACACCCTTGTCCTTAGCCTTTGGGATGGGAACGGTCGCAACGGGTGTATCTTTATTAATTTTTAATTCACTTTTATTTTGACCCGATCGACCGTTATTCTCTTCATCATCACTCGCATCTTCCACCACCCCTTCAACAAACTTGGGTGGTGGTGGCTCAACACCGTTATCTATCACTCGACCACTACGTAAAGAAATTTTATTTATTGGTACCTCACGTGTGTTTTTCGAGTTCGACCCATGATGCTTAGGGTTCACCGTGGTGTCACTTGGAAGTCCTCCTCCACTTCCGCGAATTTGAGCTATCTCTTGAGCAAGTTGCCCCACTTGCTTCTCTAATGCCTTTTGAGATTTATCCCTCACTTCAAACTCTTTCTTCACTTCGGCTTTGAACTCATGGTGTGAATTGGTAAGAGCTTGTTGTGAGTTGGTAAGATTACTCACGGCGTTCATGATAGCATCAAACTTTGAACTTATCGACTCATCACCTTGGGAGTTTGATGCACCACCCCCATTTCCACTTTGGTTGTAACCCCGTTGATAGTTGCTTTCGCGACTTTGATGTCCTTGGTTACCCCCTTGATTGTAATTCCTTTGGTAACCCCCTTGGTTACCACCTTGACGATTGTTGTATGAGGACCCACCTTGACCACCTTGATTACCCGATTGGAAATTCGGATTCATTTGATTTGAGGCGTTACCATACCGGAAATTAGGGTGATTTCTCAAACCCAGATGGTAAGTGTTGGAATTCATGTCGTATTGCTTTCGATCCCCATACACTTGATTCACCTCCTCGGTGTAGTCACTCGATCCCGTTGGGCACTGCTTGGTGCTATGCCCAATATCACCACAATCTTCACACACTTCAAATTGAACCGCGTTCACCTCCTTCTTTTTCTTCAATTGAGCTATTTCCCGCTCTAAGGTGGAAATCCGATCCTTGGAATCGAGATCGGGAAGTGACCGGGAAACCGGATGCCTTTTTGCTCTATCGGCCGATTCTTTTTGTTTGGACCGTTTGCTCATCCTCTCCAAAAATTCCCAATCGTCATCCTCATGATTGCTCAAGAGTGTACCATTGCTTGTCGTCTCGAGCCGATTCCAAGTCGCATCATCCAAACCCCGTACGAAACATTTCACCAATTCCCATTTTTCTATTTGGTGATGTGGGCATCTCCTTATGAGTTCTTTGAATCGGGTGAATGCTTCATGTAGAGGCTCACTTGAAAGTTGACGAAATGGCCGAATTTCATCTCTAGCATCATCGGTCTTGGCCATGGAATAGTACTCATCCAAAAACGCTTGTTGCATTTGTTCCCAAGTTCGAATACTATTGGCCGGAAGTGTAAAGAACCACTGTTTTGCTTTATCTTTCAATGAAAATTGAAATAGCCGAAGCTTCACTTCCTCTAGTGCGAAATTATGTCCTCCAATAGTATCACAAATAGACGAGAACTCCGTTAAATGGGTGTACGGCTCATCATTGGACCTCCCGTTGAAATGAGGAAGGATGTTGATGTAATGCGGCTTACAATCGAACATCCTCCTTTCGCATACTATTGGAGAGTTGTTCTCGGTCACTATTGGTCGGAAACGGTCATTTACTCCCCGTGGAGGTTGTTGACGACGTTGTGGCCCATTAACTTCTTGATCGACCGGTCTTCGATTATCCCGTCTTTCATCCCTTCGCTCATCTCTTCGATTATCCCTCGGGTTACCACCTCCCACAAAACGAGGAATCCGGTTAGGGTTTACATTGTTGTTGTTATTATTGTTGTTGTAAAACCCTTCATTCCGGTTTCGTTGGTTGTTGTTTTGTGGTTGACGGTTGTTCCCATAACCATCGTTTCTTCCACCTCCGTACCCATAATCATCTTCCCCAACATAATTGGCGTTTTGAGACCCAAACTCCTCATCGTCGTACCTTCGAGCATTGTATACGTTTCCCCTATTCACGTAGCCCCAATCTTCATCATCATTAGCTCGATCATCGTAATACCCCCCATCGTCCGAATTTTCCGTATGAATGCTTACGTGTTCCGGCGATTGATAACCGGGAACACTATACGGTTCGTCATCGGGAATTGCATTCCTTAAATCGTCGATGTTGAAAAACGGGTCTTCATTTACGGGATTGTCGTGATCACGGTTACCTCTTCGATCGGAGTTGACATTCCGATCATCAAGGTTAATAGGTAACGATGCTTATCGGTGAAGAGGTTGTTGTTGAGGTGTTCGTTGGGTATTGTTGGTGTTTTGGTTTCGGAAAGGTGGAGTGGGTGGTCTTGCATTGGTGTTACCACCCGGTTGCTCTTGAGTGGGATAAAAGGCTCCTCGGGATTGGAATTGATTTGGGTGGAGGTTTTGGTTTGGGTTAAATTCTTGGTTGGAATTGTGGTTTGCCATTGAATCGGTTTCAATGGTCGGTGTGAATGGTGGTGTTTGGTTGGTTTGATTAGAAACAAGAGTTGCTTCTAACCGGCTTGCTAGGTTTCTTCTTGCGAGTCTTTCAATTTCCGGTTCGTAGACTAGCGGTGAAGTCCTCCCGGAATTCCGTGTACGCATGCACTACCTGTAACCTGCACAAGTAACACACCCCGCGTAACAAGGAAAAAGACAATACAAAAAGAAAGCAAAACAAATTAAACAGTTAATCACAATAATTCAGACAATATCCAAACACAAAGCGCACGCACTCCCCGGCAACGGCGCCATTTTGATAGACTGTCGTCGGGTCTATGCAAAAACCTAAAATTACCTATAGACAGGGTAAGTCAGGTATCGAATCCAGAGGAGCATGTGGTCAGTGTAATACCGTTTAACTAATCTAAACTTACTTTATGAAATTTACTAGTTTATCTATTTTTGTAATTTTTATGAATAAGTATTGTGAAAATGAGAAAACAAAGATAGGAACGTGACCACTCCGGGATTCAGATTCTGTAAACACTTAATAATCTAATTATTGTTTATTTGGATGCCACTGATTAAATGGTAAATCTGTCACATAAACCAATTACTTATACAAGATCCTAGCATAATACCAATTGATCAGAGAGATATTAACTGCAAGCATAAATAATTATTCAATCAGCAAAGGCACAATTAGATTCAACATAAATACGTCTCTCTGGTTATCACCAGGATTTGTCTGTCACACAAATTGTGTATATATATATATGTGAATGCAATTCGGTCAACACCTAGTTACAATCTAATTCTCAAACAAACAGAACTAAATTAAAAGTGAAATACAAGAATCATTCACCCGAAGTGTCCACAAGAGATTTAGCCGCTCATGACGTTCGTACAATCCTCAAAGGCTTGAGATGAGATTGAAGGCATGATGACTTGGTGAGTGGTGGATCGATTGATGTGTGATGAATCGTATTGACAATTTGAGAGCCAAGAATAATCGTTTACGGCTGCCTTCCCTTGGTGGCATCTTTTTTCGCTTGGCTAATTGCTTTTTAATTCTCAATTTGAGCCACCAAGGTGACTTGGCCTCTTTATCCTTCACGCTCTTGTCATCTTTAGACCTGTCAATCATAGCAACACTCTCTTTCGGGCCATCGTCACACACTCGAGAATAACTCGTGTTAGTAACAAAATCCCATGAACAAGTATTTATAAATGAATAATCAAAAGAATGTGAAAGGAAGTCAATAGAAAGCTTACGGCTCCCGTATGTCATATCAACTATACCTTTCCAGCAACAGATCTGAGCATCTGCAGTGGCCAAGAATGGTCTGCCAAGTATCACCCTCAGTTGTTCCTTCTCTGTATATGGATCTAAGACAACAAAATCTTCAGGATAATAAAAGTCACATACCTTTACAGTCAATCCCTTCAAAATCCCTCGGGGCCTTCCTCGTGAGTCTTCAGCTAAAACCATAGGATCATTAACCTGTTGCAATGGGCCCAAATCATACCTGTCATAAATATACCCGGGAAGAACACTCATACTAACTCCAAAATTCAATGAAGCGTTATCTGTCTTGAGATCCCCAAGTTGAATTGGGATGAGCGGTTCCCCTGGATCTCTATCTGTCTCTGATCCAACATCCTCAACCAGGCTAACTGTAGCTTTTCTTTCTGCAAAATTATCAAACTGATTAGTTAGTTGTTCAATTCGCTGGTTAAGTGATTCATTAATATTTTGCTGTTCCTTGAGAGACTGGGTGAGTTCCTCTACATGCTTGAGGAGGGTTTTGAATAACTCTAAAATCTTATCTTCCTCAATTGCATTTCGATTCTGCTCGTTACCGCCTTTATCGGATTGATTGTAATTTTGATATCCTCTTGAGCCATGATCCGGGTGGTAAGAACGTGGACAATCTTGAGCCCAGTGATTGTGACTCCCGCAACATGAGCATGCTTCAACATCATAATCCAATTCCATAGTTGTTGCACAAGTAACAAACTAAAAGTAGTACTGAAAAAAAATAAATAAAAAAAAATCAAATAAAAGATATAACACTAAGCGCACTAGCTCCCCGGCAACGGCGCCAAAAATTTGATCGGAGAGTCGCGCTCCGGTCAAAGATAATATTTATATACCCTAATTACCCTTAACAAATAGCTAGTGGTAGCAAGGGGTCGAACCACGAAGAGTATGTGGTTTGCGAATGGACTTTGAATGAAATATAGAAAATGTCACTTTTATGAAGCTTGCTAAGATATGTTTTTGTGTTTTTGTTTGATTGGAAGATATAAATTATAACTACTAAAGACAAGCAATTGCAATAATGTAAATAAGGTTTTGACAAGATAGAGAAAACAAGGTTCACACCCGGTTCGGTTATTGCAATCCTAGGGTTCTTACAAGTTTTAGATTTAATTCACTTGAATATGTTATTAACGGATTTCTATCATCAAAGCTTAGGTGCCAATTGTTATCAACGCATACACGGACTACAATGCACTTCGTTACTTCGGACAAGTAAAACCTTTTGAATGACAAGGCATAATTGCACAAACTTATTTTGCAAAGTCAAATTTCATAACTCACTCGACAATTCACAAATATAGTTCAAATGCAAGACAATTGTCAATCAATTCAAATACAAATCAAGTTGTCACAAAACCAAACTAAATCATTGTTCAAACCCTAGACTTACAATTAACCTACACCGGGGTGAAACCTCCGAGGAATTAGCCGCTCATGGTGTAAATGGCACGATCAACGGATGCACGAGACTTGAATTGGGTCATGTTAGAGCTTGAAGATGGATGGTTGAATGATTAGGGTTTGGAATGGTTGGTGGTGATGAATGGATTGAAGGTGGAGGAATGGTTGTGATGGTGATGAACTAGGGTTTGGATTCGGATGAGAATTCGGGTTGTTGGATGGATGGTAGATGGAATAGCGATGTAGTGGTGATCCAAGATAGGTGAATAATGGCTCCAAACCTTGTTTTCAAACTCCCAATGAAGTGTAACCCCCGAATTCATGGCCAACAACCCCATTTGATTCGTTCTAAACCCCCAAACAAACAATTCCGCGATCCAACAATTGACGAGCCGTCGCCGACGGCCTGAAGCCCCGTCGGCGACGGTGCCTATTTGTTTACTTTTGGCCTACGGCCTAACTTCCTGTCTACGGTGAAACTTAGGCTACGGAGATATGCATAGACCGTCGGCGACGGCCCTTAAGGGCATCGGCGACGGTGCCTGGACGTTGATCCTTCTGTTTTCCGCATTCCTTGCTTCCGGTTGACCCGTGTCGCTTCCCGGTGGTTCCGTTTTCACTCCGGTGACCCGTAAAGCTCCCGAAAAGCTCCTTAAACTCCAATAGACCTGTCAAAACACAAATCTAATCAAGAATAGGCAATTCGAAACTAAAACTTGTGTAAAAACATCAAATTAAACAATTACAATCACCGGTTTTCAACCACGTATCAGTCCCCAAATGACCTTGTGATTACTCACCATCTACACGTTTTTTTGTAGTTTTGTGTTAGTTAGAATTACTACAAGTTTCACAATATCAATTCATATATCGGTTATATCACAACACTTGCAAAAGAGAGGTTATTTACCAAAGGGCATTCGGCCTAGTGGTAACAAGGTGTTGAAAAAAAGGTGTCCCTTCTCAAGTAGTAAGGATTCAAGCCTCATGGTGAACAAAAAAGGTATATATTTAAAAATACGATTAGGGGGTCTGTGTGTTAGTCGTTCTGTAAAAGTGACAGGTTATTTGTCAACTACTAAAGTTATTGTATTCTGATCAAAGACAACAACTAATGGCTTGGGTGAGCCATATTCATATCCATGTCTGATTTTTCTTTCTTGTATCACTACACATATCTATTTAACTTTGAATAACGTGTTTATATTAACTTTCGTTAGATCAAATGGCAAATGGATATCAATATGCTATAAGAGTTGATTAAATAAAATATCAAATATAAAATTCTTGTATAACCAGGTTTAGATATATGTAGCGTTTCGAATGGCTAAGACGTCACTAGTTCTAAGTGGTCCCATGGTGATGTTGTGCTAGTCTCGTTTTCCCTAACTTGGACGGAAGTTGTCAAATCATGAATAACTGGTTAGCAATACCATACGGCCAAAGCAATACAAACACTTTGACAATCAAGTCAATAAATCGTATATGAAGGGTAAACATATATTATTAGTATATGGGTGTCACAAGAATAAAGTAAATACATAATTTTTATTGGACGGCAAAAGGAAATTTACAAAAGATGATGGTTAGAAAAGGCTAACCAAACGTCAATGACGCAAAATTACATGCAAAGAAGTGGGGTTTGATGCCACTTGGTCCAAGAGATGTTAACTTTTTTGTTTCTAGTAACATCCAAAAAAAAATGTAAAATGTTAGCTTCATCTTCATATCGTTGGCTTTAAAAATGGCTTCGTTTATGTTCTTCGATATAGTCCACCACGTAGTAAATATGATTCCTTCTACCGCTTGTTTTTTCTTCTTTGGTAACAAGGACGTAGCTTTGTGGGGGCGGGAGGGGGCGACCGACCCCTCGAACTTTTCGCTTGTTAGTGTAGAGTATGTAGTTTTCGTATATAAAATTTTGGGTATATACGTTTTTGACCCCCCCGGTTTTATAGAAATTTTTGGGTATATACGTTTTCGATCCCCCGGTCAGAAATCTCAAGCTTCGCCACTGTTTGGTAACTGACACTGATTAAGCCAAGAGTAGAAATCCTTAGGCTCCATAATCTTTCCGCCCAATCATTAAAGCCGTCCAATGATCATTGTCCATGCCTTTGAAGCCATTTGACAAGGGAAGAAAATGTGATTCATTGGATAAATGTCTCTCGGGCAAAAGGGGGACATGAAATGAACATCTAACCCTTTATTAGAGAGATTTACCTGAGTAGGTAACCTTACAAGAAAGAATCTCCAAACAAAATATTAACTTTTTTTAGGAATACTTACATTCCATCTAGTTTGCCATGAGACCAATAGCATTTTCTTTTCTATCAAGAAAGAGCTTCAATTGTGCCGACTTGACGCCACCTTTAAGTTGGTGTCGCCAATCCCACACCCACCCTAATCTAGCCTCCGGTCACTAATTAAACAATCTTTATTATTTTCAACAGAAAATAATCTTGTTAACATTGAAGCCAAAGTATCATTACCCCCCCCCCCCCCACCCCCACCCACACACACACACACAAGAAAACAAAAAAAAAAACACCTTAGCTCCTAACCATTCAAGCAAAGTATGTGGGTAACCAAAATAAAGAGAGATAGTAAGTATATAACCAACCAAGAACAAAAGTAATCAATATAGTCCTCCCACCAATCGATAACAAATTAGCCTTCCAATTTGGACTTGAACTTTTGAATAATAGGATCCCGTCCCTTTAAAGAGGCCATTTTTTTCTTCAATCATGGACTTGAACTTTTGAATAATAGGATCCCGCCCCTTTAAAGAGGCCATTTTTTCTACAACCAGCATCCCAAGGTATCGAAAAGGAAAAGCACCGATCGCCATCCCATAGAACCATACATTGCCCGAATATCATTTTCCTTGAACCCAGCTCCAAAGAACCCAGCTCCAAAAAGTTAGATTTTTCATAATTTATCTTCACACCTAAGACGAGATAAAACTTACTAAGAGCGTGAATGACATTTGTAATGTTCTCTTTGGACCAAACCTCAATTAACACCACTCTAAGCTATAATAAATAGTACTGTTTTTAATAAATATGTTTATTATTGTACCTTATTAGCTTATTAGAAAAATGCTAATAATAAAATAAAAAAGTAAAACATTATAATAAATCTATCATCTCGTCATCCCTTTACAATAATTTCGAACTATATGCAATAACTTAAATCAATTTGAATGGATGACATTATTGTGCGTTATTTTTTATAATGTTCTAGAAAATTTGGAGTGTTCATAAACTTTGAATTTATTTTTCTATTGGAGTTATTAATTAAATTATTTTATGTTAAAAAGATTAAAATTAAGGGGATTAGGGAATATAACCGAGACAGATTACCTGCTCACATGAAGACAAAAAACACCTTTTCTGAACATTAATTAAATATTTTGATTTATAATTTATAAATGAGTAGATTTTGCAAGTGATTCATTCCTATCACTTGTAAAGAATTTTTTTTTTTTAACAAAATATTTTTATTAAAACAACTAGCAAGATGCTAGACACCAAATATAAAAATTACATGATTACACCAATTAGGCCGAAGCCATACCACACTTATTCAAACACCGAAAATCTACTCCAATCCTCCCATTTGATACTTAGCTCCCTGGACTTATTCTTAACCCATAGGAAACCTGTCAACTTAACTTCCTCCGGTACTTTGATAACATTTGGTTGAACGCTCTTGAAAATTACCTCATTGCGTGTCTTCCGGATGCTCCAAATAACGATGTGGGAAATGGCCTGTAACGTCTTCTTTCTTTTCCTCGACCCCGGACTGAATTTGTGGAGATCCAAAATATCTCTAATCACAAAAGCTATGATAGGAGGAATTCTACACCATGAAGCGATATACTGCCAAACAGTTTGTGCAAAATGGCATGCGACAAATAGGTGTTCACTTGATTCCGTATACTCTCCGCATAATACACATGAAGCGTCGTAATACCAATACCCCTTCTGGTTAATGCCTCTCTAGTTGGAAGCCTATCCTTCTCGGCTCTCCACGCCACCATTCCAACCTTTTTCGGGACCCAATTGTTCCACGGGAACACCCAGTTCGACACCGGCCTATTAACTGAACTAAGAAGTTTTTTAATACTGGAGACAGAAAACGATCCGGATGTATCCAATTCCCATACATGTTTATCGATACCTGAAGATACTAACATTAAATCTACCATAGTTGAAAGTAAATCTACCGTAGTTGAAAGAACCTGGAATTCGACACTTTCATTCCCGTCCGTTACGGGCCTGACCCATTCCCAAACGGACTGCGGCCCAGAAGCAGTTGTGGTGACCCGATCAGCAACAACACATAATTTATTTTTTTCAATGCTGAATAAGAGAGGGAACCTTATATGTAACGGAGTATCACACAGCCAATTATCCAGCCAAAAAGAAGTATCAGAACCATTCGCTATTACTGCCCTAATAGCCTTTTTTAAATCGATCCCGCCATTAGCTAGTGAATCATGGATACTGACTATTTGTTTCCACGGTCCGGTTATTGAGACCTTAGCCGGGATCGCCGACCATGATCTATTGTTATGGTGAATTGCCCAGATGACCGTCCGCCATAATAAGTAGGAAGTGAGTTCAGAACTGATTTCAGCAAGGTAATTCCGCCAGCATATGATAGTTGTTTCGCTTTCCAGATCGAGAGACGACTTCTAAACATTTCCACCACTGGTTCCCAGTTGCGGGAAAGATTCATGTTTGCACCGACAAGAAGCCCAGGATGCTTAAAGGGAAAGGAACCTTTCCTACAATGTAGAGTATTCGCCATTTCTTGAACTTCAAGTTCACTTACCCCAATGCCATAGATGTTACATTTCAACAGATTCACCTTGAGCCCAGAAGTTAAATTTTGGTATGCTTTTTTGGCTTTTTTAATTAGTTTTCGAGTTTTTACAATAACTAGTGGTTTTTATTTGAACATTCCCCTATATTAGTTATGTAATAACTTTATTAAGTGTTATATATGATTATATACCATTGACATATGGTGTAGAAGCTTAAGTATATATGGATTTGTACAACATGTTATATGTTGATAGCTATTTACTCATATCATCATAATCCGCTCAAAAATTCATTTTTTTAAAATCAATTTGAATATAAAGTTGATGTTCATTTTAAATCTATTCATGCCCAAACTTTACAAAATTAACATGAATATATTGATGAGATGTACACCCACACTTGGGGACAAAAAATGCCTTTTCCACCAAAATAATTTAATATGTCATTTTGAATTTATGTTTTCATATATGAATTGATCAAGACATCACTAATCAAGACAATTTGAGCATCTTAATTTTAATCATGACAATTTAATATGTCATTTTGGATTTATGTTTCCTATATGTCTCTTTATCCATTCTTGGTTAAATAAACCAATTAATCGAGGCATATGCGTTAAGATTATGCTCAAATTGACCAATTAGAGACAAATTGATTGTTTACTTGTGACTTACTTCCAAGTATTTTCTTTCTTCCCCTTCTTCCCGACAACATGTGTTTCATTGAGTCTAGCAATTGTGGGACGAGAATAATTAGAGATAGAACATGATTGTAGATTTTAATCTTGTCATTAACAAGTGGTCTTGAAAACTAAACATGGCTTCAAACAGAAAGATTACATATCCCTAATGTATGTTTTTTAGGAATTGTAGTATTCTGACGATTAAAACCTTAAAAAAGAGACCATGGTCATTGAAGATACAAGGGTTTTGAATTGTATAGTTTGTTTTGAAGTTGTTTGTGATTTTCTGTTCGTTGTTGCCATTTACACCACCACCTCCAATAACAATAACATCCTGAATGACTTTGAGATTACTCACCCTCTCACATTTTTATAGTTTTGTGTTAGTTAGAATTTATTAAAGTTTTATAGTAGTAACTCATTTATTAGTTATACTACAACTCTTGCTAATTTGAAAATTACTGAAATATTGTATTGTGATCAAAGACAATAACTAATGATTGGGTGAGCCCTATGCATAACATCCATTTTTTTTCTTCTATCTATATACATAACCATTCAACTTTAATATAATTAGAACGAAACTAGGGTTGGTGAGGAAACTCGATCCTTATAAATACAGGTTGAATAATTAGGAGATCAAGCAACCTATGCATCTCAGTTTGATTAATAAGTTCTGGATTTAATGTTTGATAATAGTTCTTTTGTATTATTTTCGGCTTTTAATATATAAAATGATAGACTACATGTATGTAAATGTTAGTTATGTGCTAATTTTATAAAGTGTTATAGACGGATTTGGACTTTACAAACTTAACAAGTGAATTTCAAATTACTGGTATATGGTTTCAAATCTTTTACGTCATGGTGTAGAAACTTTAGTGTAGTTGTAACAACGTTGAGCCTCTCGGCTATGAACGGTTTGTGGATCAGTACAACATAGTTTTGATCATGATATTCTTTGCCATGTTTCAGAAAGGTCGTTCTTTTATCAAACAAGTTAGGATTCATATTTGTTCGACTAACATGTAACATTATTAATACGATGATTAGGTTCAAGAGTGAACACTAGTGTAGCTTGCGAACTTAGTGAACTAATCCTGGCCATACACGTGTGTAGATCAATGGCCAGGATTTGATGTTGAAATACACTAGTGTATTTTACGATTTGATGATGAGATCCTGGCCATACACGTGTGTAGATCAATGGCCAGGATTTGTTCACTCAATTCGCAAATACACTAGTGTTCACTCTAGAACCCCACTCATTAATACGATACACTAACGAAAACAATGATCACACAATTAGATGTTGCAAGTGATTCATTTTCTATCACTTACAAAGAATTTGATATGTTGAAATGATTTACTCATATGATCATAATCCGTTCAATATTGTACATATTTTAAAATTCAATTTGAATACTAAAAAGATGAATGAATATTGATGAGATGGGCACCTCACACTTGGGGACAAAAAATGCCTTTTCCACCCAAATGATTTTATATGTCATTTTGGATTTTTGCTTTTATAAATGAATTGATCAATACATCACTAATCAAGGCAGTATAGTCAAAACAATTTGAGCATCTTGATTATATAAACCGATGATGTCTCTTTCCTTGGTTAAATAATAAACATATTAATAGAGACATATATGCCTTAAGAATATACATAAGATGACCAATTAGAGGATGCCACGTACTTCTAAGTATCACTATATTTCGTTATTCATTTCCTCCCGGACACAAGTGATTCATAGAGTCTTACAACTATGATTCGATAATTATTAGAGACGGAACATGATTATGAGTTTAATATTGTCATTAACAAGCGATGTTGCAAACTAAACATGACTTCAAAAATAAAGATTACTTATCCCTAACGTTTGTTTTTCTTTTTGTCATTCAGGTCGTTGAAGATACTAGGATTTTGAATTTTATGTTTTGAATTCATTTGTGATTTCCCATTGTTGTTTCCATCTACACCACCTTCAATAACATCCCCGAATAACCTTGAGATTACTCACTATCTGCACATTTTTTTTTGTAGTTTTGTGTTAGTTAGAATTAATAGAAATTATCAACTCATATATTAGTTATAGGTAGAGGATCCTGTAAAAAGTGCTCAAAGTGTGAGAAGTGTATCATAACACTATATATAATACTATATAACACCATATAAACACCGTATAACAATATGTAACACCATATAATACCATATAACACTATGTAACACTATATATCATTATATAACAAATACAACACTATAGGTTGTCTAATAGCATGTCTATGATAGATGTATAGTGTTATATTTGTTATATAATGATATATAGTGTTACATAGTGTTATAAGGTATTATATGGTGTTACATATTGTTATACGGTGTTTATATGGTGTTATATAGTAGTGTTATAATACACTTCTCACACTTTGAGCACTTTTTACACTATCCTTACCCATTGGTTATATTCCAACATTTATAAAGGAGAGGTTATTTACTAAAGGGCATTTGGCCTAGTGCTATCAAGGTGTCTCTCCTCAAGTGGTGAGGTTTCAAGCGTCTTAGTGGACAAAAATGTATAGATTAAAACAAAAGGATTAGAGAGCCTATGTGTTAGATGTTCTAAAAACTGACATGTTATTTGTAAACTACTAAAGTTATTGTATTCCGATTAAAGACAACAACTAATGGATTGGGTGAGCCATATTCATATCCAAAACAATACAAACACTTTGACAATCAAGTCAATAAATCGTATATGAAGGGTAAACATATATTATTAGTATATGGGTGTCACAACTCACAAGAATACAAGTAATATTGAGTAAAAATTGTCATTAACGATTAGTGAGAGTAGTGGATGAGAGACTAGGAGGACGAGTCTCTTTTTTAAGGAAGTTATGTGGCTCAAATCCTAAGGTGCTTATCTAGAGTGGATGGAGCTTCATTGATCCAAGTTCATAAAAAAAAAATATATTCTATTACCTTTAACGTAAATAAAGTAATTACATCAATTTTTTTACGGTAAAGAAAATTTATAAATGATGATGATTAGAAAATGCTAACCAAACATCAAAGAAGCAAAATTACATGTAAAGAAGTGGGTTTCGAAGCTACTTGATCCAAGAGATGTTAACTTTTTTTTGTTTCTGGTAACAATCCAAAGAAACGAAAAGTGTAAAATGGTATTAAAGTTAGCTCCGTCTTCAAATCGTTGGCTTTAAAAATGGCTTGAAATGTGTTCTTCCATATAGTCCACCACGAAGTATATACGATCCTTTCTACCACTTGTTTTTTTCTTCTTTGGTAACATTGATCAATCCAAAAGTAAGTAGAATCCTCATAGCCCACAATTTTCTTCATGGCCGAGATAGGAACCATGTTATTATCATTTAATTTAAGAATTGATTGCTCTTGATGACAATACGACTCCAATCTCCATATCCTTTGGCCACCGTTTGTTTATTAAAAACTTTGAAACCATTGTCACTATTATGGCCTTCACCCACATTGTGTTTTGACATTTATAGCACCCCATATCCATTTAAGGAGTAAGGCCAAATTTTAAACTATAAAGACTCCCCAAACTCAAACCACCCTTAGATTAATCCAATAAGGCTAAACCCATTTCACCCATGACATATTCTTGTTAACCTCCCCCCCCCCCCCCCCCCCCCCAACAAAAAAAAAAAAAACAAAATCTTAGCTCTTAACCATTCAAGCAAAGTATTAACATTCTTGGGTAACCAAAATAAAGAGAGATAGTAAGTAGATAACGAACCAAGAACCAAAGTAATACAAATTAGCATTCCAATTTGACAACTTGAACTTCTGAATAATAGGATCCCATCACTTTAAAGAGGCCATTTTTTTCTCCAACCGGCATCCCAAGGTATCGAAAAGGAAAAGCATCGATCGCCATCCCATAAAACCAGACATTGCTCGGATTTCATTTTTCTTGACCCCAACTCCAAAAAGGTTAGATTTATTTCCATTTATCTTCAACCTAAGACTAGATAAAAGAAATCAAGGGCACAAATGATATTTGTGATATTTGTAATGTTCTTTGTGGACCAAACCTCAATTAACACCACATATAAATATAACACAACACTAAGCTATAACTAATACTATAACTAATAATACTATTTTTAATAACAACCTATAACTAATACTATAACTAATAATACTATTTTTAATAACTTATGTTTATTGGTGTACCTTATGAGCTTGTTAGAGAAATATTAAAAATTAAAATGAATAAATAAAACTTTAATAAATCTATCATGTCGTCATTCCTTTACAATAATTTCGAACTATATATGCAATAACTTAAATCAATTTGAATGGATGACATTATTGTTCGTTATTTTTTATAATGTTCTAGAAAATTTGGATTGTTCGTAAACTTTGAATTTCTTTTTCTATTGAATTTATTAATTTAATTAGTTTATGTTAAAATAAAAGGGGATTACGGAATATAACCGAGACTGATTACCTGCCCACATGAAGACAAAAAATAACTTTTCTGAAAATTAATTATATATTTTGTTTATTAATATAAATAAAAGGTTTTGTGTGCTGACGTTAAAAAAAGAATCTTTTTAGGCACGCTTAAACTAAGAGCATTTGTTATTTCCTACTACATTATGTCATTACATACAATATAGGATGTCCAATGAAAATAAGGATCAAAAAGTTGAAAAAGAGAAAAATACCGGTATGAATCGATCGGTTACAAGGAACCGAAAATATAGATTTTCATGTCTCTTTACATCTTTGTGGTGCAAGTGTGCAACTCATTTTCTTTCAAAGACGATCATTTTCATACAACAAGAAAATGAATTAGGGTCGATTTTATCAATCAGTGAGTCAAATTAATAGAACTTCGTACCAAATGGGGTTCCGTTTGAGCGTTTTTCTAAAAGTTATATGTTATGAGACAATGTGATAGTTGTTTGGGTGTCCTATATTGTGAGATGAAGTGACTGTGCTTGACTTTGTTGTTTTGAAACTCATGGGCATGATTCCATGAGTCATGATATGATGTCGCATTATAGGTAACTAATTAATTATTAAGATGTTATAAACGCGAAAACTGTTAAGATTAAACATGAAACATATTAACTGTGTGTAGGTTCGTGTCATGTTATCATGTTCGTATAGAAATTGTCAGCCCTATGTAAAATATAATACGTTTGTTATAAACTTTTAATAATTTATTATGTCATAAGTCATAACCAATGAACTTATAATAAATTGATATGTGATGATTGTGACTATATGCACATTAGTAGCTCTTAAAACATACAAGGTTGTCGGAACAGTTAGCGAGTAGCGACCCTCGGCAGCTTTGCTTAACTACCTCGCCTCATGCTGTCGGAAAATTTCATATAATTCTAAAAAAACGTGAGAATTATATATTTACTTAAGTATAAAATATACTATTCATATATATTCTAACTGTATACTCATTCAAAACTTTGGGACAATTTCGTGTATACCTTTAAAAACTTACGCGATATTATATTTACACTTCGGACTCTCATATACACTAGTACATGTTTTAACGAAGGGGTATAAATCTCATGATATTGAAAAAGAAATATTTAAATAGAACTTCTAATAAGAATATAAGATCAATTTTTATTGAAATTTGTTTAAAAGCCACGAACTTATGATAATGAACTATAAAAGGGGTGTTAATAATCTCACACTCTAAAATCTTATTTTTACATAGTGTATACAGTCGTATAAGGGTATACATACAACATGTGAAAATAAGATTTTGGGATGGTTGTATACAATGTTTACGATTGATGTATACGGGGCCGTATAAGGTTATACGGGCCGTATACATCGAATTTCTATTTTAAAAAAAAAAATTGGTTGATTCGACGTATTATTCCTTGACACGTGTGCGACTCGAAATAAGATTCCTTGAAAGACTAGACACAAGATTCCTTGATTTGACGTTATATTCCTTGATTTTTGTGCGAGTTATTTGATTCGACGTTAGATTTCTCGATTTTCGTGCAAGTTATTTGATTCGACGTAATATTCCTCGATTCGCGCATTAATAATTTGACAAAATGTAATATTCCGTAAAACTTACTATATAATCGACTATAATCTTATTCATTTTGATTCAACTTCTATTCGTTTCTTCTATATTCTCTCTGTATTCAAATTGTTTTACGTTATTGGTTATTAATGTCGTTTTGGGGCGACAATATTTTTTTCGGTGGTGACTCGGCTAGCTAGTCGAATCAGACGATGTATGATATCAATCAAAATAATAATTCGAGCTTCTTTGTTTTAAATCTTCCGTTCGATCTAAGTCTTGCGTATGATGCAAGTCAGGTCCGTGGGGTTTGGATGCCTATTGGGTAATTAGACTGGTGGAATCCCAACGATTTTGGGTTCGGTAACAATGTCGGGCGTGATCCACCGCCGCCCGATAGTGGAGAATCCCCTCCCGGTAGTGGAGGACCGCCGCCAAAGGGTCCAAACGTGACGAGGAACCTAGTGAGTTTTAAAACCGACTATCTATAACATTTATTTATACATTTATTTGTTGCACATTTAATAGAACTGTTTTATAACCAGGTTTAATAGAACTGTTTTATAACCCCAAAGTGTTTCGTTAAAAATTCAATAACATGGATGATTTGGTGGACTGGTGTAGAGTAGTCGGACACCACAATGGGTATGTCATAGTCACTAAACGCACGATCTACGAGAAACCCCCTAGCGACCAGCCATTATAAATACGGCTTACGTGCGATTGTGTCGGCCACCACAAGCAAACAACCACGGTAAGACGTAGCGGAAGCAGGAAAACCGGTTGCAATTTCCAACTGTTCGGGACATATAGAAAGAGGTCACGAGTTTGGACTCTAAGGGTTGACAAAGCTTAGAATAACCATGAACCCTTTCTGTATCCTAAGGGTTATCCGTCCCTAATGAGACCGACTCTAGTGGAAGAGTGGACTTTGGAGCAGCTGACATATCAGAAAATGCGACCACGCGACATTCTTACTACCATAAAAGATCAGAACCCCGAAAAGTATTATACGATTATCGTTCAGGTATTATACGTCGTGTATACACTCTGTACAAGTATTATACGTCTCGTATACGCTCCGTAGAAGTATTATACGCCTCGTATACAGTCCGTACAAAAAGTATAGGTCTCGATACGCTCTATACAAGTATTATACGTCTCGTATACGGTCCGTACAAGCATTATACATCTCGTATACGATACCTATAATGTACCCCTCTCCGTCTTCTCACTGCCTCACTTAACGGAAATATATCTCAGTTGGTGTTGTCTTGATCATCTACCGATATTCAATGGATTTGGTAGCCTTACACTCTTATCCTTGGATTGTGTAACGATCTCGAAAAAAAGACTTCTACATCTTTTATCTAAATCTCCATCACTTAAGAGGTTTAGTATGGTAAGTACGTTCTTACTCATTCTCTTGGGTTTTTGGAACTTGTCTGAATATAATAAGTTGCTACAACTTATGCACGAAGAACAAGCTATGGAGCATCATAAAAAATCCACCATGATTAAGCTATTCAAGCGTTTACCTGTGATTGAACATATGACTATTTGGAGTGAGATCAGTCAGGTAATATTTATCCACCATTTTATAACCGAAAGTATTATAGGATTATCGTGCATGTATTATACGTCTCGTATACGTTCCGCACAAGTATTATACGTCTCGTATACGCTCCGTACAAGTTTTATACATCTCGTATACGATACGTACAAGTATTATTAGTTTATATATCCAAGGTCGATGGTGAGTTCTTTAGCATAAGAAGAAGGGCGGGTTTACAGTTTCCTAAATCAAATCTTCTCTTTTCAAAACAAAGTTTGAAAAAGCTAAAGAATTAAAAAATGTGTAAAAATTTTTCATATTTTTGTCATTTTTTCCGTAATTAATTTTGAGATCTGTTTTCTCTAACATATACTCTGAATGAAGATGTTACCATTGATGTGTGTTGGTGTATATATAATTTAGATGTATAATTAAGCCCTTTTTACACCTTTAGCCAAGTTTTAAATTTATAAAAACACGATATTCACTAACACTAAAGACACATATTGGCAAGTGCACCCATCGTGGACGTAGTATAGTGTTGGTAAGATACCGAGGTCGTCCAAGGACACAAGAGCTTTTAATACCGGTTTATCCTCAACGTCTAATCAAATCAAAAAGTGAGAAAAATGTTTTTAAACTAAGAAAATAAAAACTAACTAAATGCTGAAAAATAAAAAAAAATAAAAATAGATAGACAAGATGAATCACTTGGATCCGACTCGTGTATTAGTATAACCTTTGATTATTTTCGCACTTTTGCACTTGTTTAAGAGATTATCTTAGTTATTGTAGTAGGCCCCTCTTTTGAAGGCGACGTTACCCTCCACCCAGTAGTTTGAGTCAGCAAGGATACAATCCTAAAGGGTCGGATTATTGGAAGATAATGAATTAAGTTATTAATGCAAATTATGGTAGGCCCCGCTTTTGGCGGTGACGTTACCCTCGGCTAAGTAGTCTGAGTCAGCAGGGATACAGTCCTAAATAGCCGGGTTATAGTATTAATAGTAGTTAACTTATGAGGGGGTCAAAGAGTTTGGATCCCCGCCATCCAATACCTATGGGCATTGAAGGAGATCCTACTAAATTTGACCCAGGTCCCTTGCAGGACCTCTAAACGCTGAACAAGAGCAAGACCCTTACCAAACCGTTCCCTTAACCCCCGACCAGGTAGCCAACATACCTCCATATAGACCGTGGAGATATGAATGGTGAAAATCTTTTATTTTATATAGACAGTAAAATAATGGCAAGACACCACGGACAAACGATAAGGAAAGATCACCTTCAATATAAGCAAATAGTTATTAAAGTCATTAATACAAAACCAAATAAAAAGTGCAAAAGATTAAAAATAAAAAGTATTATACTAAACACTTGTCTTCACCAAGTGATGTAAGAGACTTAGGCAAACATGGCCTTGATTGTCAAGAACTCTTACGATCAATCTTGGATCCCGAGACGACTCACACACTCTACGATGGACAATGGATGATGGTGGTGGATGATGGTGTTATGGTGGTGGTGGGTGGTGGATGAAGTGTGAGAGAGGTGGTGTGCCAAGGGATGAGATGGAATGAAACCAAGCACCCCTATTTATAGGCTGAACAGAAGGCTGGGCACGGCCCCGTGTCCGCTGGACACGCCCCCGGGCCCGTCTGACAGTCTCTCTCCTCATTAATTGTAATTCGCAATTACAATTAATGCGCCTGCTGTACTTTCACCACGCCCCCGTGCTCACTGTACACGGCCCCGTGGTGGGCAATGGAAGCTTCTACAAGTTTGTCTTTTATGCTGCTTCTTGGGCACGGCCCCGTGCTGGCTGAGCACGGGGCGTGTTCAGGCTTCTGTTTTCTCTTCTTTGCTTTGGAGGATGCCGTTGAGGGTCCGGGCAGTCTTCTTTTATCCCTTTCCTTGTATTTATGCTAGAATTAGTTGTCTTTTTGCTTCTTTTGTGAATTTGAGCTCATTTCATCCTGAAAATACAAAAGGAAGACAAAAACACTCTTTTTCCAACATTAGTACTTAAAAAGGGTAAGTTTTATGCCTTAATTGATGTGATTTATATGTTGCATTTTACACACATCAAATACCCCCACACTTGAACTTTTGCTTGTCCTCAAGCAAAACTCTTTAAATGTGGCTTACACTCCCAAATGGAATAGGTAGAAGAGAATGTTTTTGGTTTGTCATAGAGTGTCGGGAATCCAAGATCTTTTTAGGTTTTATTTTTATTTATTCACAATCCTATTCGTTATGATTTATTGAGAACGTCTCATAGGATAAATTACTTATTCGGGCATAACATGCCTTTTTTAAAATTCTATTTATATACAAGTTCACATACCTCACGGGATAAATCACTCAACACTCGGCCGTAGGTGTATTTTTAGTGAATCACTCGAGAGCGGCATGGAACTCACGCCTTCCATAGGCTTGCCAAGCAATCAATCCTCCTCCTTTTTAACTTTATACCTTTGTAAATATCAAGAGGACTTTTTGGGTGAAGGGTTAGGCTTGGGCTAAAGGTGGGTGGTTGGGTTAGTGGTTAGTAAAAGGGCGAAAAGCGTAAAAAGCGTCGGTTTTCGAAAAAAATTTCTTTAGTGACTTTTTATTTTGAAGTATTTCTTCAAACAAGCTTTTGGTTGTATAGCTTTGTTTGTTTTTAACTTCATCATTATATATATATATATATATATATATATATATATATATATATATTTTAGTCACATAAAAGAACGAGCTTGCGAAAAACCGAGCTTTGTTACTAAAATAAGGGGTGAAAAATAAAAAGGTTTTTGGTGGGTAAAAAGGGTTTTTTTAGGGTAATGAAATGAAAGGTTTAGGCTCAAAGGGGTTAACTAGGGGGATTTTGGGTAGGTGGTAAAAAAATTGAAAAATAATGGTGTAGAAAGAAAAATGGTTAGTCCTAATGCCTCCATCATTTACTTACTTGGGTTTAAGTTGGTAAGGACCGGGAATGAATCGTCGTGGCAAGTTCTAGAGTTGTAAGAACCAAGCGGCTATTCACACAAGAAACGAAAAATGAGCATTTAGTCTAAAGATGTAAATTTGTATGCTCAATAAAGGCTCAAAACTCACTTTTGTGGGAATGGGTTTTTAATGTGATCAAGTATATATAATTAAATTTTAACTAGACTTGTTATGCCGTTTCGTAATTTTCTTATGTTGGTTCTTGTATCACGATGCTTTCGGTTGTAAATTTTTAAAAATATAACCTTATTAATCTTGTGATTCCCAACTTAAACTTTAGACAAGTAAAAATGAAAGGATTTTTGAAAAAAAAAATTTGGGTGTTTAGCGGTTCCAATAGAGTTTTGTGTAAGGCTTGTTGTTAGGACTTGCAAAATTTCAAAGTGTTAGCTTCCCCCCCACACTTAAATTACACATTGTCCTCAATGTGTCCCAAAAATAAATTTTTAGGTTGATTGGATGTGTGGTGTGGTGTTAAAAAGCAAAGATTTATGTTACTGGCAGCCTGGACACGGCCCCGTGGTGACTGGGCACGGCCCCGTGGTCAGGTGCCAGTAACAGAAATTAAAGAAATGAGACAGAAGCCTGGACACGGGGGCGTGTCTGGTGAACACGGCCCGTGTCCAGTTACCTGAACTGGGCGTTTTTCTGCAGGTGGCTCAGCACAGGGCCGTGTTGGTTGGGCACGGCCCGTGTTGAGCCTTCTGTGATGGAGATTTGTGTCGGGTTGCTCTGTTCTTTGTGCATGGGGCCATTTTTCTCGTTCCCTTTTTCATCCATTACCACCATGAGTGTGTTTTATTCATCAATAACCATCAATCTTAGAAACCATCATATCATTGCAAACATAGAGAATTACATATAGTTAATCTAAATAACTAGGGGGATACATGAGGTTATCATAAAGGTTCTACTTATTTATGAAAATTTCGGGAATAGCTTCCCGATGTAGTAAGACCCTTTTGCCGATGGCTCCTCGGTTATTGTTCAAAGCCACTCCTCTATCTCCCTTGGGAGGAAGAAAGCAGCTTCATTCTCTTCAGTGGCTTGAGGAGGAACATTCACCGGGACTCCTTGCACCACCCTTTGCTGCGGCCCTTGGTGCATGGCATACCATTCGGCCGGAATGATGACCTCGGGTACTACATTCCACGCTCTTTGGGTTATTACGGGAACCAAAGGCGGGGAGGCGAGAAGGTTTAACCTCTGGTGCAGGAGGTTCACTTCTCGCAGACAGCCCTCCAACCCCACCGTCAGATGATTAATACGGTCCACTAGCGCTTCTTCTACTCCCGTCATCTCGTCTATGGCTTCCCTTAAGGCGTAAACGTAGTTTACTAGGGAGTCTTCTGTTGTGGACGACCTTCTCCCATTTCGGTTATTTCTTGAAGATGATCCGCTAGTTCTGCTGGCCATTTTCTGTGGAAGAAACCGAAAATAACTGAATTTTTGCAAAACAGCACCTCGAACACGGCCCCGTGTTCACTGAACACGGCCCGTGTTCAGTTGTCTGCAGGATTTTTTTTGGCTAAGGATTCTTGGGTTTTAAATTATTTTCACATCTTTTAACTGTGGTTTAAGCTTAGATAATTCAAAACAAAGTTATAAAATCAACTTTAAACAAGAATCCATAGCAAATAATCTTACAAACTTTTCATAGAAGGTTGGAATCATGGGGTTTCCAAGCTTCCATGGAGGAGATGTTTGAAAATTTTTGAAAGAAGGAGAAATGAACAAAAGTGGAAAGGACAAGATGGTCCTTGGGAACCTTCTTTTAGCACTTACCTAGGATGGTATATGTGAAGATCCCAGGAATCTCTGTCTAGTGAAGTGGTAAAAAATGAGCAGGATTCAGGCTGCATTTAAAGAAAACGACAGCACGCTGGACACGGCCCCGTGTGCAGAGAAAATCCTGACACATTTTGTCCGTATTCTGACAAAATCAGCAGAGAATCTTCTGGGTGGGCACGGGGTCGTGTTTACCGGACACGGCCCCGTGTCAGGAGGCTGTTTTATGGAGTTTTGTTGCTCCTAAAGATTTTATTTATATCGGGTGGTTCTTGGTTGGTTGGGACAACCCCAAAGTGCCTAAGATACCTTAATTGTCCTATACTAAGGCGAGAACGCAAGAGGTTATCGGTGAGGGTAATTCCTATTTTCATTCTAGGTGGACAAGTCCAACCCTTTCCCGGGCTCTCGTTAAAGAAGGTGTATGCCGAATCGCTCAGGTCTATGTATGCACCGAACGAAGTCGATGGAGAGTCCTTCACGGCACAATCGGCACAGGGACGACTATCGTCCAAGTCTTTTCTAGGTATGAAGGTATTTTCGGGAGCAACGAGGTTGTCGGAATGCGGTTCCAACATTTCCTCATGGTCATCGTCTTGGGGCAGATCAATAAAATCCTTCCTAAGTTCCTTTGACCAATTAAGAATTAATTCTTCTAGTTGAAATAACTCGTCAAGGAGCATTTCCCCTAGAATATCTGGCTGGGCGCATTCAAGGGAGAGATAGTGCTTATTTTTACTTTCGCCCCTCTTAAGGTTATAAGGAATCGGTGGGTCTATATAGTGGGGCCTATAATTTAGAAAATAACATTTTAATTCTTCATGTTCGCCTCCACATAATCGACACCACGTACCATAAGAGTTCCGAAAGTAAAAAGAATTACTATCACTCATGTTTGTGTCAGAAATTACCAACCGCCGGGATCTAACGGTTCTGTTTTCAATAAGAGAATCTTGGGCACGGGGGCGTGTTGAGTGGACACGGCCCCGTGTTCAGCTTACTGTCTGACTTAAAACAGGATTGCTAGTTCCAATGATTGAGCACGGGGGCGTGTTCAGCGGGCACGGCCCGTGCTGAGCTCTGCAGAAGCTGAAAAACTAAGAAAAATCCTAAAAATTAAAAAGAAAAATAAAAATATGATTAGGCCGTTGATTCCTAACTTTCTTAAAATCCTTGTGTCCCCGGCAACGGCGCCAAAAACTTGATGTGTGTTGGTGTATATATAATTTAGATGTATAATTAAGCCCTTTTTACACCTTTAGCCAAGTTTTAAATTTATAAAAACACGATATTCACTAACACTAAACACACATATGGGCAAGTGCACCCATCGTGGACGTAGTATAGTGTTGGTAAGATACCGAGGTCGTCCAAGGACACAAGAGCTTTTAATACTGGTTTATCCTCAACGTCTAATCAAATCAAAAAGTGAGAAAAATGTTTTTAAACTAAGAAAATAAAAACTAACTAAATGCTGAAAAATAAAATAAAAATAGATAGACAAGATGAATCACTTGGATCCGACTCGTGTATTAGTATAACCTTTGATTATTTTCGCACTTTTGCACTTGTTTAAGAGATTATCTTAGTTATTGTAGTAGGCCCCTCTTTTGAAGGCGACGTTACCCTCAACCCAGTAGTTTGAGTCAGCAAGGATACAATCCTAAAGGGTCGGATTATTGGAAGATAATGAATTAAGTTATTAATGCAAATTATGGTAGGCCCCGCTTTTGGCGGTGACGTTACCCTCGGCTAAGTAGTCTGAGTCAACAGGGATACAGTCCTAAATAGCCGGGTTATAGTATTAATAGTAGTTAACTTATGAGGGGGTCAAAGAGTTTGGATCCCCGCCATCCAATACCTATGGGCATTGAAGGAGATCCTACTAAATTTGACCCAGGTCCCTTGCAGGACCTCTAAACGCTGAACAAGGGCAAGACCCTTACCAAACCGTTCCCTTAACCCCCGACCAGGTAGCCAACATACCTCCATATAGACCGTGGAGATATGAAAGGTGAAAATCTTTTATTTTATATAGACAGTAAAATAATGCCAAGACACCACGGACAAACGATAAGGAAAGATCACCTTCAATATAAGTAAATAGTTATTAAAGTCATTAATACAAAACCAAATAAAAAGTGCAAAAGATTAAAAATAAAAAGTATTATACTAAACACTTGTCTTCACCAAGTGATGTAAGAGACTTAGGCAAACATGGCCTTGATTGTCAAGAACTCTTACGATCAATCTTGGATCCCGAGACGACTCACACACTCTACGATGGACAATGGATGATGGTGGTGGATGATGGTGTTATGGTGGTGGTGGGTGGTGGATGAAGTGTGAGAGAGGTGGTGTGCCAAGGGATGAGATGGAATGAAACCAAGCACCCCTATTTATAGGCTGAACAGAAGGCTGGGCACGGCCCCGTGTCCGCTGGACACGCCCCCGTGCCCGTCTGACAATCTCTCTCCTCATTAATTGTAATTCGCAATTACAATTAATGCGCCTGCTGTACTTTCACCACGCCCCCGTGCTCACTGGACACGGCCCCGTGGTGGGCAATGGAAGCTTCTACAAGTTTGTCTTTTATGCTGCTTCTTGGGCACGGCCCCGTGCTAGCTGAGCACGGGGCGTGTTCAGGCTTCTGTTTTCTCTTCTTTGCTTTGGATGATGCCGTTGAGGGTCCGGGCAGTCTTCTTTTATCCCTTTCCTTGTATTTATGCTAGAATTAGTTGTCTTTTTGCTTCTTTTGTGAATTTGAGCTCATTTCATCCTGAAAATACAAAAGGAAGACAAAAACACTCTTTTTCCAACATTAGTACTTAAAAAGGGTTAGTTTTATTCCTTAATTGATGTGATTTATATGTTGCATTTTACACACATCAACCATCTTTAACATGTAGCGCTTCGGTTTATAAGATTATAAACACAATCTGTAATACGATTATTAAATTCTTAATCAACTTTAAAAAAAAAGTTACATTTAAACTACACATTGTGATGGTGGTATATATTTCAACTTTAAAAACAAATAAAAAAAGATTAGTTTGGATGAAGGTGGATTTAGTGACCTGACTTGCAGCCTCACATAGGGGTGTTCAAATTAGGATATCTGAAAATTCAGATATGGACGAGATGAAACGACTGCGAACCTGCATTGGTCACGTCGAGGCAAGATTAACCGATGAAGATTGTTGAAACGATGAAGATTAGCATGTTCCTGATGTCGTCTTGTTGAAACGATGAAGATTAACAGATCATTGAAATTGTTGCGGACTTTATGAGATTTGAACGTCAAAGAGGAGGCACCAGTGTGTGTGGGCGGAGGAAAACAAGTGAAAACAATTGGGGTTTTGAAGTTTCACCCACGATTTGTTATATATATTTAATAATTGAAAAATAAAAATATTTTATATTTTGGATATCTGAAATATCCAAAAATTTTCAATATCACTATCCGAATCCAAAATTTCGGATAATTCGGATTCAGAGTTTCGGATATTTAGGATTCAGATTTTTTAAACACCCCTAGCCTCACCTAACCACAACATTGAATTTAGGCTCCGTATTGCATCATATATACAAACTGGAAAAAAAAACTAATTGATGTGTGTTTGTGTTGGTCTCTAGTGGGTGGGTGGTTGCAAAAATGTTTATTAGTATAACCATATGCTTTATGCCTTAATAGAGTTTATTATAAATTGATTTTCACGGTAACTACTTTTTGCAGGATCGATCCAACAAAACCACTCTTGAGATAAAGCTAAAGAATTGTTTTTTTGGATTTAATCAGCACGCTTCCTCAAAGCATAATAGGAACTGTTTTGGTCAAAAATCACACAAGGATAATGCAACCAAACTCTCTGTAACGGGGAATGATGCTAGAAATTGTTTTGGTCAAAAATCACACAAGGATAATGCAACCAAACTCTTTGTAAACGGGGAATGATGCTTGGTATGATGAACAAAGATAAGGATCACTATAATGAAAATTGCACAAGTGACACAAGGATTTATACGAGGAAAAAGCCCTTGATCAATGAATGATCTCCGGCATAAAAACCTCGGGTGATGGAAACTACCGATCACCAAACTTCAATATAACAAACAATGTTTACAATTTCGGATGGTAACGAGCTAGGTACGAGGATCACTATAGTATCGTATGCTAAAGCGTGTGAGAAATGTGTCGTCTTCCAAATGCTGAAGAGTGCAGTTTATACAAGTGCGTGTGGTTGTATTTTAGGCAAATCACCTAACTACTAGCTCGTTGCCCCTTTAGAAATAGAAGTAATTTAGCCTAATTAATTGCCCTTGAATTGTGCTGAGTTTCCATATTCTCCATAACGTCCATCTTTGATTATGCGTGTGCGAAATTAGCGTGACAGATTCCTTGTTTACGTTGCTAAGACCAGGTCCAACGCGTAATTCCTGCAAAACAACATTAAATCCAAAGAGAACAATCGTTAGTATGAGGATCCTTAGGATGATCCATGATCCTGATCCTGGAGCTCTTCTTAGGATCACTATCTGCCAAAGAAACAAGGATCACTTGTTAGGATACCAAGTAAGGATCATAGGTCATAAAAATCCAGCCCTAACAATTGCCCCCAAAATATAAGGAGTAATTATGTAATATTAACGAGTTATATTTTGCCGAATCTTATCTATAACTAACTCAATGGATATATAGCCGTTAAGAATGAACTATCCGTTGCGATCTGACGTCATGGAGATGACAGCCCTGCACAAATCATCATTATAAATAGAAATAGGGATAGGATCGTTTGCATTTAAATTCAAGAACTCTTCCCTTTATAACCGCGATCTGAGGATTGAACAGGTATTCCCCTTCTCCTTCTCTCTTGCTTATTCTGTATTTCTTTCTTTTTCCATCGTCTTGTAAAAAATGTTGCTCCGGAATTCTCCCAGTAAGGATCCTAAGAATAATAGCCCCTTGAAGGGTCAAGGGATCATCAAGGATTCCCCCACCGAGAGGTGTTGTTTTACTGATTCTCAGATTGACAAAATCCGTCATTGTTTTCCGGCGAACACCTTTTTTAAATCTTTCAACCCTACCGCTTTGAGCGATTATATCTCTGAGACTTGGGTAGCTTTCCCGGTCACTCCTTTCATGATAGGATACTCATATCCTTTCCCTCAGTTCACCGAGTCTTTTTTCTCCCTTACCGGCATCTGCTATATCCAGGCTATGCCGATGATCTGGAGGGTTTTATACACCCTTGAAAGGATCATCGAACAAGAAGGGATTGATCTGGGTATGGCGGAGTTGGGTGAGATGTATGATCTTACAACTTTTGGATCCCATCGGTACTTGTTCAAACGAAAGGCTGGAGAGGAGCACCCTGTCCTCAAGGTTACCAAAAATGATGTGAACTGGAAGCGGCGGTCCTTTTTTGTAAGGAGAGATACCATCCCTAATGGGAAGGATTTGCCTAAGGAGTGGGCTACCCATGGTAGGATCCTAGAAGGATCACCATAGAACTTATTCCTTAGGATAAGGATCACTGATGTTCTTTTATTTTCTTGTTTGTGCAGCTATCTCCGTTTCACATCTGAAGTTGACACCTGCTGCAAAAGAGAGGCTCCTGGCCTTTAAGAAGCTTGATCCTGAAACAAGAACTTTCCAGGTTACCATCTAGGATTCTCAGGAGGTATCCTCTGCCTCTGTCACAATGTCAGGTAAGTATCCTTATTTAAGGAGTATTTATATAATGAGAGTCAAATAATATTAAGATACTTATCTTGTTTTGGTTGTGTAGGTGCTGGAAAATCCTCTAAGTCTGCTTCGAAGTTCGGCATCGATGATCTTACCAATGTCAAATCCGCAAAGAAGAAGACTCCTGCTGCTAGCCCAACTGCTTCAGCCCCTAAAGCACCTATCAGGGGTAAAGGAAGCAAGAAGAGAAAGGCCTCTAAGGATTTGCAAGGTCTGCCCCTGCTCCGCCAACAGTTTCTGGACTACTTTAACGAGGTAAGGATCACTGCCCCTGTTTGTGTATCCTGACAGTTTTGAGGATCACTTGTTTCTGATGTTGTGCCTTGTTTTCCTTGCAGAAATTTGCTGAGATAGAGACGTATGTTGGCCACGTCGAGGATCAAGACCGCCAGATTGCTGACCTTCAACAAATGGGTGTGCTGAAGGATCTTAAGATAGTCTCTGCTGCAATAACCATGTATAAGATCCAGCTGCAGATGGCTATGGAGGCTCAGGATCCTGCCTTCGACAAGAGCACATGGGATGTAGAGGGTTGGAAGGCGAGGCTGGCAGAGTTGGAGGATGATGAAGAAGCTGAGGAGATCCCGATGCTTGAGGGTGGAGGCGCTGGCAAGGATCATGCCGGAGAGGCAAGCTGAGCTGGTGGTGATGGTGTAGCGAAGGATTGAGCTGCAGGATTGGGCGATGAAGGAAACTTCTAGACATAGCCGGAGCCTAATTTTTTGTTTGGTGGTTGTTGATGGTCTTTTTAAAAACAATTATGGTCTGTAATTCGAACAATAGTTTTAGGGTTAAGGATCCAGGATCCTTCAGACAATAGGTAGGATTACAAATGGTGGAGGGATCCTCTGTTTGTGGGATAAAGCCATTGTGATCCTGCCGCCTTTTAATTTCCTGCATGCTATGACCGCACAAACAATGGACACCCTTTGCCAACCCATGTGGACGGGCCACGTTTTGCTGGTAGAAACGTGGGTTGGCAATTTTGACAACTTTTGAAAGGGTTAAATATTTAGTAAATAAAACTTTTTTTGTATATCTTTTATTCTTTCAATTGTTTTGATTTATGCTTGTCTGAGTAAGAAAAGTTAAGCACATTATGCTTAAGAAATTTAGGATATGATCCAGGATCAAATATCCTATAGTCGAAAACTTCCAAAAAGTAGTTAATTTTAAGGATCATAGGTTCAGTTGTCAAGATCTAAGGGTTATTCAAACGAATAATGAATGAAATTAAAAATAGTTAAGGATCATACCTGAGGACCCAAGTTAGGATCCTAACCTTTAATCAGGATAACTATAAGTAACACTTTAATGGATAATAAGGATTGAGGATCCTTAATTGTTTAACTTCGAAAACCTGAAAAATAGAATATAACTTGGGACTAAGCCAATATAAAAGATAAGTTAGTAACTGGGGACAAGCCCAAAGGATAACTGGGGACAAGCCCGAAGGGTAACTGGGGACAAGCCCGAAGGGTAACTGGGGACAAGCCCGAAGGATAACTGGGGACAAGCCCAAGGATCGTATGTAAACTGGAGTATGGCCCTCACTGGCGACTATCCAAACTTAGTGACATGAAAATGCCAAAACCTTAGCTAACATGAAAACGTTAGAAACCTTAGGAACTGATGTATGGTACGTCTACCATTATACGTAGGATCCTAGGTATAGCCAGTACGATGGGGTTATCAGCCCCTAAAGCGAGTACTGGTCCCAAAGACGTGAACTATACCAGGATCATCGTGCGCTACAGGCGAAAACTGGGGACAAGCCCAAGGATAACTGGGGACAAGCCCAAATAACTGGGGTTGAACCCAAGGATCTGAGTTGCTTCTGAAGATTGTCGACATTATGCTAAGGATACCTGGACTTATCAGAACTCAAAATCTCGTGAGAGAAGGATGAAGGATACATGATCCTTATCCTTAAATAAGAAGATATGTAAATAAGAGTTCAAGCTTAGGACATTACCAGAGTAAGGATCATTGGTGCTTCAGGGATCCTTGAAGGATACTTCCAATGTAAGGATCATTCATGCCAGAAGGATCCTGCTCACATGAAATATTTTTTCAAGTGGACAGCATTCCAGGCTCTTGGTAACAGATTACCTTCCATGGTAAGCAATCTATATGCCCCCTTTCCTGCTTCGGCTTCAATCAAATAAGGGCCTTCCCATTTTGGTGCCAATTTCCCATCAGCAGGATTGGTGGTATTTTGGAATGCTTTTCTCAATACCATATCCCCAACTTGGAATTTTCTTATCCTGACATTTTTGTTGTAAGCACCAGCCATTCTTTGTTGGTAGCTAGCCATCCTTATCCTAGCCAGATCCCTGATTTCTTCAATAGTATCCAAGTCTTGAGCCAGGTTTGCATCATTTTCCTCAGGATCACGGGTACTTGTTCTAGCAGTTGGAACCACCATTTCTGTTGGGATCACTGATTCTGCCCCAAACACCAAAGAGAAGGGTGTTTGACCAGTAGCATTCTTGGGGGTTGTCCTATCAGCCCAAAGCACATAAGGCAATTCCTCTGCCCATTTCCCCTTCTTGGATCCAAGTTTCTTCTTCAGATTGTTGATGATGATCTTGTTGGATGATTCTGCTTGACCATTGGCTTGTGGGTGGACTGGTGTTGATGTTATCATCTTAATCCCCCAACTGTCACAAAAGTTAGTAGTCCTGCTCCCAATAAATTGGGAACCATTATCACATACAATTTCAGAAGGAATGCCAAATCTAGTTATAATGTTTCTCTTAATAAAGGATATCACTTCCTTCTCCCTAACTTGGGCAAAAGCTTCCGCCTCTATCCACTTAGAGAAGTAGTCAGTCATAGCAAGCATGAACACTTTTCCACCAGGTGCTTTAGGGAGCTTGCCAACTATATCCATCCCCCATCTCATGAATGGCCAAGAGGATGGTATAGGATGTAGAAATTCAGCCGGCTGATGAAGGATATTGCTGTGTCTTTGACAAGGATCACACTTCTTAGCATACTCCACAGCATCCCTTTTCATAGTTGGCCAGTAGTATCCTGTCCTTAAGATCCTTGAGAACAATGCCCTGCCCCCAGTGTGGTTTCCACAATCTCCTTCATGGAAGTCTTCATTCTGAAAGCCCTAGGATTTTCTCCCATAGGAATCTCCCCGTGTTGTAAGTATCTCATGATTGGTGAGATCCATGATCCTGAACAAGATTGAGCATCCTCACTAGGGATCATTGCAGTATTTTCTTCTATTTCCATGGCCACCTGATTTTCAATAGCAGGAGCCAGGATATGGATGATGGGGATACTTATATCCTCTGTGATCTTCAAAGATGATCCTAGATTGGCCAATGCATTCAGCATCAAGTAAACTCTTACTTACATAATAGACAGGATATTGTGTACCTTCATGATCCTTAACAAGGACTACACTTACTGCTTTTGAGGATACCGCAAGGTATAAGGATAACACATCTCCTTTTTCTGGTTTCATCAATGCTCGGGCTGAGGACATGTATTCTTTTAGGGCTTGTAAAGCACTCATGCTTTTCAGTCCATTCGAATTTCTTGTTCTTTCTTAGGATATCATAGAATTCTTTACACTTTTCTGAGGATTTGGATATGAATCTGTTTAGAGCTGCTATCCTGCCTGTTAGCCTTTGCACATCCTTAGCGTTGGCAGGGGATTTGATATTCACCAATGCTTTGATTTGTTCCGGGCTTGCTTCAATGCCCCTCTGGGTTACCATATATCCTAAGAATTTACCTGCTTTAACACCAAAGTGACATTTTGAAGGATTAAGCTTCATGTTATAATTATCAAGGATATCAAATGCTTCCTCCAAGTCCCTTAGGTGATCCTCAGCTTTTTTGGATTTCACCACCATATCGTCTATGTACACTTCCATAGTTTGTCCAATTTGATCTTTGAACATCATATTCACCAGTCTTTGATATGTTGCACCTGCATTTCTTAATCCAAAAGGCATAGCAATATAACAATATAAACCGGTTGGGGTCATAAAGGCCGTATCCTCTTGGTCAGATGGTTCCATCTGAATTTGTTGGAATCCAGATGATGCATCCATAAAGGTTAACAGTTCATGACCCGCCGTTGCATCCACCATGGAGTCAATTTGGGGTAATGGGAAAGGATCCTTGAGACATGCCTTATTCAAATCAGTGAAATCGACACATACCCTCCACTTTCCATTTTTCTTTTGAACAACAACCACATTGGCCAGCCATTTTGGATACTTCACTTCTCTGATCATACCTGCTCGTAGTAATCTTTCTACCTCTTCCTGGATAATGGCATTTCTTTCTGGTGCAAACTTCCTCCTTTTTTGATGGATTGGTTTAACTGACCTGTCAATGCCAAGTTTATGAGTGATAATATCCTTAGATATACCTGTTGTTTTGGTCAAAAATCACACAAGGATAATGTAACCAAACTTTATGTAAACGGGGTATGATGCTTGGTTAATTATAAAAGTAAAGGATCACTTTCGTGATAGAGATGCAAAGACACAATGATTTATACGAGGAAAAAGCCCTTGATCAATATATGATCTCCGGCATAAAAAACCTCGGGTGATGGCAACTACCGATCACCAAACTTCAATATAAGAACAAAATGGTTACAACTTCGGATGATAATGAGCTGAGTACAAGGATCACTATTGTTTCGAGTGTCTAAGTGTGTGAGAGTTGCGTTGTATGTCGTCGTGTGTTCTTCCAAATGAGGAAGAGTGGTATTTATACAAGTGTAGGTGACCTATTTTAGGTAAAATGACTAATAATCAGCTCATTACCCCCTTAGAAATAAAAGACAATCTAGCTTAAATTGCCGCCCTTAAATCAAGCTAAGTTTCCATATCCTTGGCAACGTCCGTCTTTGATTAAGCTCATGCTATAATTGTGAAGACGCGTCCCTTGATTATGATGCTAAGAGCGTATCCTGCTAGATGTTCCTGCAAAGTAATGTTGTATTACACGAAGGTAACTATTAGCATGAGGATCCTTTCAATGGTCCATGATCCTGATCCTGAAGTCCTGCTGAGGATCACTGTCTGCCAAAGAAACAAGGATCACTGGTTAGGATCACGTATAAGGATCACGTATGATAAAAATCCAGCCCTAACAATTGCCCCCAAAATATAAGGAGTTTATTGTAAATAAATGAGTTATATTTTGCTTTGATCTTATCTGCAACGAATGACTCGGATAACTAGCCGTTAATATCGAACTAGCCGTTGCAACCCTTACGTTATAGATGTGACAATCCCTGCAAATCATGATTATAAATAGGAGATAGGGTGAGGATCAATTTGTATTTAAATTCAGGATATACTCCCTTTATAATCTCCACCGAAGATTGATCAGGTATTCCCCTCTTCTCTCTTTTCTTTCTTTCTTCTCTTGCTCTGTTTTCTGCTTTTATTCCGTTTCTGTTCCGTCACAAGCATGTTGCTCCGGAATTCTCCACACAAGGATTCCAAGAAGAGTAGTCCCCTAAAAAGCCAAGGGATCATCAAGGATTCTCCTACGCAGAGGTGTTGCTTTACTGATGCTCACGTAGACAGAATTCGTCATTGCTTTCCGGCGAACGCAGTTTTCAAATCCTTTGTACCTACAGCTTTGAGCGACTTTGTTTCAGACGCCTGGGTGGATTTTCCTGCTACCCCATTTACAATAGGATATTCGTATCCTTTTCCAACCTTCACCCAATCTTTCTTTTCCTTAATCGGCATCTCCTATATCCAAGCCATGCCGATGATCTGGAGGGTTCTGTATACCTTCGAGAGGATCATCGAGCAGAAAAGGATTGATCTTGGGATGGCGGAGTTGGCCGAGCTTTATGATCTTACCACGTTTGGTTCTCATCGATACTTGCTGAAGCGGAAAGCCGGGGAGGATCACCCTGTCTTCAAGGTCACTAAGAACGATACAAACTGGAAGCGTCGCTTTTTCTTTGTTAGAAGGGATACCATCCCAGATGGGGAGGATCTGCCCAAGGAATGGGCTACTCATGGTAGGATAGAGGATCCTGGAAGGATCACTATCAGACTTGCCTTATGTGATGAGGATCACTAACGTCTCTTTTCTTTTGTCTTTTGTGCAACTATTTCCGTTGCTCACCTAAAATTGACCCCTGCTGCAAGAGAAAGAGTCTTAGCTTGTAAAAAGCTCGATCCTGAGGTCAGAAGTTTCCAAGTCACCGTCCAAGACTCACAAGAAGTATCCTCTGCATCTGCCACTATGTCAAGTAAGTATCCTTATAGAAAATAAATTATATGTAAGATTGTTTGATTAATAAGGCAACTTATCTTGATTTTGATTGTGTAGGCGCTGGGAAGTCTGCCAAGTCTGTCAAATCTGCCTCCAAATTTGGGATAAGTGATCTTGCCAACGTCAAGTCTTCGAGGAAGAAGGCTCCTGCTGCTAGTCCTTCAGCTTCAGCTCCTAAGGCACCTATCCGAGGCAAGGGGAAGAAGAGGAAAACTTCTGAAGATCTCCAAGGATTTCCCCTCCTTCGTCAGCAATTCCTTGATTATTTTGACGAAGTTAGGATCACTGCCCCTGTTGATTGTCCTGACAAGTTTAGGGATCACCTATGTCTGATGTTGTTTTCCTGTTTTTCTTGTAGAAATTCACCGAAATGGAGACTTATGTTAACCAGGTTGAAGATCAAGATCGTCAAATTGCCGACCTCCAACAGATGGGTGCGCAAAAGGATCTCAAGATTGCTGATCTTGAGAAGGAGATCCGGGCTGTTAAGGACGAGGCTGTCAAAGCCTTGATCAACTTTGATTATGAAAAGCATGACATTACTCAGGATGCTAAAGTCTCTGCCGCGATAGCTATGTACAAGATACAACTGCAGATGGCTACGGAGGCTCAGGATCCTTCCTTCGATAAGAGCACATGGGATGTTGAAGGTTGGAAGGCAAGATTGGCGGAGCTGGAGGATGAGGATGAGGCTGAGGAGATCCCCATGCTGGAAGGTGGTGATGCTGAGAAGGATCAGGGTGGAGAAGCTGGTGGTGATGGAGCAGCAGAGGTGTGAGCTGCTGGATTGGGCGATGATGGATATTTCGAGACTAGGCCGGAGCCCAATTTTTTAGGATTGGTAGTGGTTTTTTTGTGGTTGTTGATGGTTTGTGAACAATTTATGGTCTGTAATCTCCGAACAATAGTTTTTAGGGTTAAGGATCCTGGATCCTTTGAACAATAGGTAGGATTGCAAAAGGTGGAGGGATCCTCTGTTTGGGGGATGAAGCCTTTGTGATCCTGCCGCTTTTAATTTCCTGCACAATGCTAAGACCGCATAGACAATGGACACCCTTTGCCAACCCATGTGGACGGGCCACGTTTTGCTGGTAGAAATGTGGGTTGGCAATTTTGACAACTTTTTTGAAAGGGTTAAAGATCCTTTTGTTAATAATATAACCTTAATTTTTCTGGCTTATCTCGTGTTGTTATCCTTTAATTATCTTCTTGTTTCTCAATTGTTTTTGTAGTATATTTGTTAAAGTGACAAGAGTTAAAAATATGCTTAATAAATTTAGGATATGATCCTAGATCAAGTATCCTCATATTGAAGATTCTCAAAGTACTTTAGTTCAAGGATCATAGGTTCGGTTGTCAAAGTGTAAGGGTTGGTTAGGATAACGAGTATAAAAAATGGTCAAGGATCATACCTGAGGATCCAAGTTAGGATCCTAACCTTCAATCGAGACAATCGTAGATAAGATTTTGATGGACAATAAGGATTAAGGATCCTTATGTGTTTTAACTTTGACAATCCTGAAAAATGAAACATAACTTGGGACTAAGCCAATGTAAAAAATAAATTAGTAACTGGGGACATGCCCAAAGGAATATACGAGAATGATCCCGGAGGATCACTGGGACAAGCCCAAAGGATAACTGGGGACAAGCCCAAAGGATAACTGGGGACAAGCCCAAAGGATCGTATGTAAACTGGAGTATGGCCCTTACTGGCGACTATCCAAACTTAGTGACATGAAAATGTCAAAACCTTAGCTAACGTGAAAACGTTAGAAACCTTAGGAACGGATGTATGGTACGTCTACCATTATACGTAGGATCCTAGATATAGCCAGTACGATGAGGTTGTCAGCCCCGGAAGTGGGTACTGGTCCCAAAGACGTGAACTATATCAGGATCATCGTGCGCTGCTGGCGGAAACTGGGGATAATCCCAAGGATAACTGGGGTTGGACCCAAGGATCTGCGGTGTTTTTGAAGATCTTTGACGATATGCTGAAGATACCTGAACTATCATAACTCAAATGGTTTGTGAGTAGAGGACGAAGGATACGTGATCCTTATCCTTAGGTAAAAAGTAAGAAAATGTAATAGTTGTAGGATAAGCACGTTACCAGAGTAAGGATCACTGATATCACCGGGATCCTTTAAGGATACTTCAATATATGGGTCACATGCCTGAAGGATCATGGTCACATGAAATATTTCTTTAAGTGAACAGCATTCCAGGCTCTTGGTAACAAGTTTCCTTCCATGGTTAACAACCTGTATGCCCCCTTTCCTGCTTCAGCTTCAATCAAGTAGGGGCCTTCCCATTTTGGTGCTAACTTCCCGTCAGCAGGGTTGATAGTATTTTGAAATGCTTTTCTCAACACCATATCTCCGACTTGGAACTTCCTTATTCTTACATTTTTGTTGTAAGCACCAGCCATTCTTTGTTGGTAGCTTGCCATCCTGATCCTAGCCAGATCCCTGATTTCCTCAATAGTATCCAAATCCTGGGCTAGGATTGCAGCATTTTCTTCAGGATCACGAGCACTTGTTCTAGCAGTTGGGATCACCATTTCTGTTGGGATCACTGCTTCTGCCCCAAATACTAAAGAGAAAGGTGTTTGACCAGTGGCATTCTTGGGAGTTGTTCTATCAGCCCATAGCACATAAGGTAACTCCTCTGCCCATTTCCCTTTCTTGGATCCTAGCTTCTTCTTCAGATTGTTGATGATAATCTTGTTGGATGATTCTGCTTGGCCATTGGCTTGTGGATGAACTGGTGTTGATGTTATCATCTTGATTCCCCAACTGTCACAAAAGTTAGTAGTTCTGCTTCCAATGAATTGGGAACCATTATCACATACAATTTCAGAGGGAATGCCAAATCTAGTTATAATGTTTCTTTTGATAAAGGATATAACTTCTTTTTCTCTGACTTGAGCAAAAGCTTCAGCTTCTATCCACTTAGAGAAGTAGTCAGTCATAGCAAGCATAAACACTTTTCCACCAGGTGCTTTAGGGAGCTTGCCAACTATATCCATCCCCCATCTCATGAAAGGCCAAGAGGATGGTATGGGGTGTAGCAATTCAGCTGGTTGATGAAGGATATTGTTGTGTCTTTGACAAGGATCACATTTCCTAGCATATTCTACAGCATCCCTTTTCATGGTTGGCCAGTAGTATCCTGTTCTAAGGATCCTTGAGAATAATGCCCTGCCCCCAGTGTGGTTTCCACAATCTCCTTCATGGAAGTCTCTCAACACTTCTTCAATTTCAGGATCCTCAATACATCTTAAATATGGTCCTGCAAGGGATCGTTTATATAGCACATTATTTAAGATTGTAAATTGAGATACCTTGATCCTGAAAGCTCTAGGATTTTCTCCCACCGGGACCTCTCCATGTTGCAAGTATTTCATGATTGGTGAGACCCATGATCCTGCATAAGATTGAGCTTCTTCACTAGGGATTACTGCAGTATCCTCTTCTATTTCCATGGCCACTTGATTTTCAATAGCAGGAGCCAAGATATGGATGATAGGGATACTTATGTCTTCTGGAATTTTTAAGGATGATCCTAAGTTGGCCAATGCATCAGCTTCCGTGTTATCCTCCCTTGGTACCTGTGTTAAGCTGAAAGAGACAAAAGAGAGTGCCAATTCCTTGACTATCTCTAAATATTTGGTTAGTTTTTCACCTTTAACAGCATAGGATCCATTAAAGTGATTAGTGATCAACAATGAGTCTACATATACTTTAAGATACTTCACCCCCATATCCTTAGCAATTTGTAAGCCAGCAATTAAGGCTTCGTATTCAGCCTCATTGTTAGTTGCTTGGAACTCACAGGCTATGGAGTGGGGTATTATGTCCCCCTGTGGCGATTTTAGTAGTATCCCAAGCCCTGTGCCCTTGACATTTGAGGATCCATCAGTGTGTAGTATCCAAGGATCCTTGGTCTCATCCAGCTGCTGGACCTCCAATTCTGCTTCTTTTTGTAGATCACTACTGAAATCAGCCACAAAGTCAGCTAAGGCTTGTGATTTAATGGCTGTTCTTGGTTCATATCTTATATCATGGGCACTAAGCTTCACTGCCCACTTAGCCATTCTCCCTGACATCTCCGGTTTCCTGAGGACATTCTTAATTGGAAAATTAGTTTTAACAACAATAGTATGGGTTTCAAAATAATGCCTTAACTTAGTGGATGCCATGATTAATGCAAGAATAAGTTTTTCGAGGTGCGAGTACCTGGATTCGGCATCAAGTAAACTTTTACTTACATAGTAGATAGGATATTGTGTACCTTCGTGATCCTTGACAAGGACAGCACTTACAGCGGTTGAGGATACCGCCAGATATAAGGATAACACATCTCCTTTTTCCGGTTTTGCTAATGCTGGTGCTGAGGACATATATTCTTTAAGGGCTTGTAAAGTGTTCTCATGCTTCTCAGTCCATTCAAACTTCTTGTTCTTCCTTAGGATATTGTAAAATTCTTTGCATTTCTCCGAGGATTTCGATATGAACCTGTTCAGGGCTGCTATCCTGCCTGTCAGCCTCTGCACATCCTTAGCATTGGCAGGGGACTTGATATTCACTAATGCTTTGATTTGCTCCGGACTCGCTTCAATTCCCCTTTGAGTCACCATATATCCTAGGAATTTTCCTGCCTTAACACCAAAGTGGCATTTTGAAGGATTGAGCTTCATGTTATAATTATCAAGGATATCAAATGCTTCTTCCAAATCCCTTAGGTGATCCTCAGCTTTCTTTGACTTGACTACCATATCATCTATGTACACCTCCATAGTTTTTCCAATTTGATCTTTGAACATCGTATTTACCAGCCTTTGATATGTTGCACCTGCATTTCTTAGTCCAAAAGGCATGGCAATATAACAATATAAACCGGTTGGGGTCATAAAGGCTGTATCCTCTTGGTCAGATGGTTCCATCTAAATTTGTTGGAATCCAGATGATGCATCCATAAAGGTCAACAGTTCATGCCCCGCCGTTGCATCCACCATGGAGTCAATGTGGGGTAATGGGAAAGGATCCTTGGGACATGCCTTATTCAAATCAGTGAAATCGACACATACCCTCCACTTTCCATTTTTCTTTTGGACAACGACCACATTGGCTAACCATTTTGGATATTTTACCTCTCTGATCATACCTGCTCGAAGTAGTCTCTCTACTTCTTCTTGGATAATGGCATTCCTTTCTGGTGCAAACTTCCTCGTTTTTTGATGGATTGGTTTGATGGACCTGTCAATGCCGAGTTTATGAGTTATGATATCCTTAGATATACCTGTCATATCTTCGTGCTTCCATGCAAAGGTAGACTTTCTTCTCTTGAGGAAGGATATCATGTCTTCTTTCATCTTGCCAAGGATCCCTGATCCGATATAGATTTTTGATTCAGGATCACTAGGATCCAAGAGGATTTCGTCCACATCTTGTTCCCTTGCCTCCAAGACATTCCTCGGAGGATACTGTAATTGCTATTGCTCCCTTGGCTTCGAGGTTGGCTTCATGGATGAGGTATAACAATCCTTAACCTCCTGCTGATCACTGTCGATCTTGATTATTCCCCATGGGCTAGTGAGCTTCACACATTGATGGTAGGTGGATGGGACTGCTTTCATATCATGTATCCAAGGCCTGCCAAGGATAACATTGCAACAAGACAAACAGTCAATAACGCAAAATTTCTGGTAATTATGTAATCCTTCCACGTAGATTGGGAGTTTGATGTCCCCCAGAGTTTTCTTCGTTTCCCCACTGAATCCTACAAGCACGGAGGATCTTGGTGTGATGTCTGATTCTGGGATTCCCATCTTCTTCAGAACATCAAGCTGGATAATGTGCACTGAGCTTCCTCCATCAATAAGGATCCTGCGGACAAAATGGTTAGAGATAAAGAGAGTGATAACTAAACTATCATGATGAGGATCCTGAATGTTAATGCGATCATCCTCATCAAACGTTATCATCTTCCCTTCTGAGACACTTGATGTTCTAATAGGCCTTTCTCCATTATCCATTTTTGACTCCTTTGCATGTCTTTTGGCCGCCGAGAAGGATGTACCACAGATGTCTGATCCTCCGGAAATAAAGTTGATCACTTGTGCATTTGCCGGAGGTGCTGGAGCCTTTTCAGGGATCCTTTCAGGATCCTGAGTCCTTTGCTTTTTTCTTCCCAACAATTCTTTTAGGTGCCCCTTGCTTAACAGATATCCAATCTCTTTTCTTAAAGCTATGCATTCTTCAGTTAGATGCCCGAAATCCTCATGGTATGCACACCATTTTGACTTGTCTTTAGTCCCGGATGGTTTATCGTTCTTCCTGGGCCATCTAGCCTTTTCACCTAGATTCTGCATTGCAAGGATCAGTTCATGATTATCAACGGAAAAACAGTATTCTGAGATTGGAGGATAATCTTCATCATCCTCTTCTTGGTCAACAGCATGCACATTCTGGTTATCGTTTCTATGGTAGGATTTGAACTTATTGCTCTTGAAGGAGGATCCATGCTTCTCCTGTTTTGAGGATCCTACTTGTCTCTCCTGGATCCTCTTGTCATCCTCTAGCCGGATGAACCTGAGTGCTCGAGTTCTTACTTCATCTAGATTCCTGCATGGTGTCATAACAAGATCATCATAGAATAATGAATCCTTAAGCAGTCCCATTTTGAAGGCTTCAATAGCCGTAGCCATATCCAAGTTGGGAATGTCCAAGGATTCCTTACTAAATTTAGTTATATAATCTCTTAATGATTCATTATGATTTTGAGTTATCCTGTACAAATCACTAGTTAATCTTTCAAATTTTCTACTACAAGAGAATTGGTTATTGAATAAATTAACTAAATTAGCAAATGAAGTAATAGAGTAGGGGGGAAGACTTAGCAGCCACTTAAGAGCTGATCCAGTAAGAGTGGATCCAAATCCTTTACATAGGCATGCTTCCTTCAACTTTTCTGGGATAGGATTGATCTCCATCCTTTCCCTGTATTGTGCTATGTGCTCCTCTGGATCCGTTGTACCATCATACAGCTTCATAGTAGGGATATGGAACCTTTTGGGTACCTCTGCATCACAAATTGGTGGTGCAAAACGAGATACCTTATGGCTTCCATCTGCAATCTCTGGGATAGGCTTGACTACCCCTGGAACACTTGAGATCATATCTTTTAGCTTTTGCAACTCCCTGGCCATAGCATGATTGGTACCTGTATCCTGCATGAATCCATGGTTAGTGGCAGGATAATTATTTAAAGTGTTACCTCCCATTGGGTTCAGGTTAGGGAATCCATATTGCTGGGATTCTGGAACAACGGAGGGACCAGTGGAAGCAATGGTCTGCATTGGAATGAAGTCCCCTTGATGGACATCTAGACTTCCTGTTTGCAAACTTTTTAGGGATCCTGGCATCTGGAAGGATCCTGGTGTCTGGGATGATCCTGGAACGAAGGAGGATCCTTGAACCTGGGATGATCCTGGAACAAAGGAGGATCCTTGGCACTGGAATGATCCTGGAACAAAGTAGGATCCTTGAAACTGCTGTGCCCCCGGATAGGCTCCCAGATTCATGAAGGATCCCAAATGCTGGGGGTAGGATCCTGCCGGCTGGAAGTGTGAGCCTAATGCCTGAGTCATTGCTGTCGATTCGTGGTGCAATCCTCTTGATTCTCCCATGATTTGCACGTCTGGAATTCCTGATGGCTGAGAAGTAATCATTGGAGTATCAAAGCTCAAGGATTTGGGCATCAGTGGAGAATGATCCTCTGCCGCTTTCTTTTGTCTTTTGAGATCTCCAATTTCCCTGAGGATCCTTTCATTAGTTTCATCCTGCCGCTGCATACGATCCTTCATCTGCAAAATCAAAGTAAATACATCACTGGTACTGGGAATATAAGAATTCATAGCAGAAGGAGATGGAGTTTTAGAATTAGTAGGAGTTTGTCTCTTCTCAGCATTCTTCTGGGATCCTGCCGGTGGTGGAGGCAGAATGTTCTGGGACGAGGTGACTGCAGACATTGCCGTGGACATGTTTTTCAATGATGAAGCCATGTAATTCTATGAAATGATTTCGAACAAAAGGTTTTCTTATGAATGAAGCACCAATTGCCCCACGGTGGGCGCCAAACTGTTTGGTCAAAAATCACACAAGGATATGTAACCAAACTTTATGTAAACGGGGTATGATGCTTGGTTAATTTAAAAGTAAAGGATCACTTTCGTGATAGAGATGCAAAGACACAATGATTTATACGAGGAAAAAGCCCTTGATCAATATATGATCTCCGGCATAAAAAACCTCGGGTGATGGCAACTACCGATCACCAAACTTCAATATAAGAACAAAATGGTTACAACTTCGGATGATAATGAGCTGAGTACAAGGATCACTATTGTTTCGAGTGTCTAAGTGTGTGAGAGTTGCGTTGTATGTCGTCGTGTCTTCTTCCAAATGAGGAAGAGTGGTATTTATACAAGTGTAGGTGACCTATTTTAGGTAAAATGACTAATAATCAGCTCATACCCCTTTAGAAATAAAAGACAATCTAGCCTAAATTGCCGCCCTTAAATCAAGCTAAGTTCCATATCCTTGGCAACGTCTATCTTTGATTAAGCTCATGCCATAATTGTGAAGACGCGTCCCTTGATTATGATGCCTTAGAGCGTATCCTGCTAGATGTTCCTGCAAAAATAACATTGCATTAAGCGAAGGTGACCCGTTAGTATGAGGATCCTATAATGTCCCATGATCCTGATCCTGAAGTCCTGCTGAGGATCACTGTCTGCCAAAGAAACAAGGATCACTGTTAGGATCACGTGTAAGGATCAACGTATAATAAAAATCCAGCCCTAAACTAACCAATTTTGGGATATTTTACCTCTCTGATCATACCTGCTGCGAAGTAGTCTCTCTACTTCTTCTTGGATAATGGCATTCCTTTCTGGTGGCAAACTTCCTCCTTTTTTGATGGATTGGTTTGATAGACCTGTCAATGCCAAGTTTTGAGTTATGATATCCTTAGATATACCTGTCATATCTTCGTGCTTCCATGCAAAGGTAGATTTTTCTTCTTTGAGGAAGGATATCAATGTCTTCTTTCATCTTGCCAAGGATCCCTGATCCGATGTAGATTTTTGATTCAGGATCACTAGATCCAAGAGGATTTCGTCCACATCTTGTTCCCTTGCCTCCAAGACATTCCTCGGAGGATACTGTAATTGCTATTGCTCCCTTGGCTTCGAGGTTGGCTTCATGGATGAGGTATAACAATCCTTAGCCTCCTGCTGATCACTGTCGATCTTGATTATCCCCCATGGGCTAGGGAGTTTCACACATTGATGATAGGTGGATGGGACTGCTTTCATATCATGTATCCAGGGCCTGCCAAGGATAACATTGCAACAAGATAAACAGTCAATAACACAAAATTTTTGATAATTATGTAATCCTTCCACGTAGATTGGGAGTTTGATGTCCCCCAGAGTTTTCTTCGTTTCTCCACTGAATCCTACAAGCACGGAGGATCTTGGTGTGATGTCTGATTCTGGATACCCATTTTCTTCAGAACATCAAGCTGGATAATGTTCACTGAGCTTCCTCCATCGATAAGGATCCTGCGGACAAAATGGTTAGAGATAAAGAGAGTAATAACTAAACTATCATGATGAGGATCCTGAATGTTAATGCGGTCATCTCATCAAACGTTATCATCTTCCCTTCTGAGACACTTGATGTTCTAATAGGCCTTTCTCCATTATCCATTTTGACTCCTTTGCATGCCTTTGGCCGCCGAGAAGGATGTACCACAGATGTCTGATCCTCCGGAAATAAAGTTGATCACTTGTGCATTTGCCAGAGGTGCTGGAGCCTTTTCAGGGATCCTTTCAGGATCTTGAGTCCTTTGCTTTTTTCCTTCCCAACAATTCTTTTAGGTGCCCCTTGCTTAACAGATATCCAATTTCTTTTCTTAAAGCTATGCATTCTTCAGTTAGATGCCCGAAATCCTCATGGTATGCACACCATTTTGACTTGTCTTTAGCTCCCGGATGGTTTAATCATTCTTCCTGGGCCACCTAGCTTTTTCTCCTAGATTCTCATTTGCAAGGATTAGCTCATGATTATCAACGGAAAAACAATATTCTGAGATTGGAGGATAATCTTCATCATCCTCTTCTGGTCGACTAGCATGCACATTCTGGTTGTCGTTCTATGGTAGGATTTGAACTTATTGCTCTTGAAGGAGGATCCTTGCTTTTCCTGTTTTGAGGATCCTACTTGTCTCTCCTGGATCCTCTTGTCATCCTCTAGCCGGATGAACCTGAGTGCCCGAGTTCTTACTTCATCTAGATTCCCTGCATGGTGTCATAACAAGATCATCATAGAACAATGAATCCTTAAGCAGTCCCATTTTGAAGGCTTCCAAACAGCCGTATCCATATCCAAGTTGGGAATGTCCAAGGATTCTTTACTAAATTTAGTTATATAATCCCTTAATGATTCATTATGATTTTGAGTTATCCCTGTACAAATCACTAGTTAATCTTTCAAATTTTCTACTACAAGAGAATTGGTTATTGAATAAATTAACTAAATTAGCAAATGAAGTAATAGAGTAAGGGGGAGACTTAGCAGCCATTTAAGAGCTGATCCAGTAAGAGTGGATCCAAATCCTTTACATAGGCATGCTTCCTTCAGCTTTTCTGGGATAGGATTGATCTCCATCCTCTCCCTGTATTGTGCTATGTGCTCCTCTGGATCTGTTGTACCATCATACAGCTTCATAGTAGGGATATGGAACCTTTTGGGTACCTCTGCATCACAAATTGGTGGTGCAAAGCGAGATACCTTATGGCTTCCATCTGCAATTTCTAGGATAGCTTGAACTACCCCTGGACACTTGAGATCATATCTTTTTAGCTTCTGCAATTCCCTGGCCATAGCATGATTGATACCTGTATCCTGCATGAATCCATGGTTAGTGGTAAGATAATTATTTAAAGTGTTACCTCCCATTGAGTTCAAGTTAGTGAATCCATATTTGCTGGGATCCTGGGATAACGGATGGACCAGTGGAAGCAATGGTCTGCATTGGAATGAAGTCCCCTTGATGGACATCTAGACTTCCTGTTTGCAAACTTTTTAGGGATCCTGGCATCTGGAAGGATCCTGGTATCTGGAAGGATCCTGGAACGAAGGAGGATCCTTGACCCTGGATGATCCTGGAACAAAGTAGGATCCTTGACCCTGGATGATCCTGGAACAAAGTAGGATCCTTGAAACTGCTGTGCTCCCGGATAGGCTCCCGATTCATGAAGGATACCATATGCTGGGGATAGGATCCTGCTGCTGAAAGTGTGAGCCTGATGCCTGAGTCATTGCTGTTGATCCGAGGTGCATCCTCTTGATTCTCCCATAATTTGCACGTCTGGAATTTCGATGGCTGAGAAGTGATCATTGGAGTATCAAAGCTCAAGGATTTGGGCATCGGTGGGGAATGATCCTCTGCCGTTTCTTTTGTCTTTTGAGATCTCCAATTTCCCTGAGGATCCTTTCATTAGTTCATCCTGTCGCTGCATACGATCCTTCATCTGCAAAATCAAAGTAAATACGTCACTAGTACTGGGAGTATAAGAATTCATAGCAGAAGAAGATGGAGGTTTAGATTTAGTAGGAGTTGGTCTCTTCTCAGCATTCTTCTGGGATCCTGCCGGTGGAGGAGGCAGAGTGTTCTGAGACGAGGTGACTGCAGACATCGCCGTGGACATGTTTTTCAATGATGAAGCCATGTAATTCTTTGAAATGATTCCGAACAAAAGGTTTTCTTATGAATGAAGCACCAATTGCCCCACGGTGGCGCCCAAACTGTTTTGGTCAAAAATCACACAAGGATAATGCAACCAAACTCTATGTAAATGGGGTATGATGCTTGGTTTATAGAAAAAGTAAAGGATCACTTCAGTGTGAAATATGCAAAGACACAATGATTATACGAGGAAAAAGCCCTTGATCAATGTATGATCTCCGGCATAAAAAACCTCGGGTGATGGCAACTACCGATCACCAAATTCCAATATATCAAAAATATGGTTATAACTTTGGATGATAATGAGCTGAGTACAAGGATCACTATCGTAATGTGTGTCTAAGCGTGTGAGAATTGTGTTGTGTGTTTCTTCTGAAATGGGAAGAGTGTTATATATACAAGTGTAGGTGACCTATTTTAGGTAAAAAGACTAATATCAGCTCATTACCCCTTTAGAAATAAAAGTAAATCTAGCCTAAATTATCGCCCTTAATTCATGCCAAGTTTCCATATCCTTCACAACGTCTATCTCCGATTAAGCACATGCTATAGTTGCAAAGACGCGTCCTTTGATTGTGATGCTTAAGAGCGGATCCTGCTAGATGTCCTGCAAAACAACATTAAGTTCAACGAAAGCAACTGTTAGCATGAGATCCTATGATGGTCCGTGATCCTGATCCTGGAACTCTGCTGAGGATCACTATCTGCCAAGAAACAAGGATCACTGGTTAGGATCACACGTGAGGATCATGTATTGTAAAAATCCAGCCCTAACAGTATACAATATCCTGTCTATTATGTAAGTAAGAGTTTACTTGATGCTGAATCCAGGTATCACACCTTGAAAAACTTATCCTTGCACTAATTATGGCATCCACTAAACTAAGACTTATTTTGAAACCCATGTTATTGTTATTAGAACTAATTTCCAATTAAGAATGTCCTCAGGAAACCAGAGATGTCCGGAAGAATGGCTATGTGGGCAGAAAAGCTTAGTGCCCGTGATATAAGATATGAGCCCAGAACAGCCATCAAATCCCAAGCATTAGCAGACTTTGTGGCTGATTTCAGTAGTGATCTACAAAGGAAAGCCGAATTGGAAGTCCAGCAGCTGGATGAAACTAGGATCCTTGGATACTACATACTGACGGATCCTCAATGTTAAAGGCACGGGGCTTGGTATACTACTAAAATCGCCACAGGGGGACATAATACCCCATTCCATAGCTTGTAATTCCAAGCACTAATAATGAGGCTGAATATGAAGCCTTAATCGCTGGTTTGCAAATCGCTAAGCAGATGAGGATCAGGTATCTTGAGGTATAGTGGATTCATTGTTAATCACCAATCACTTTAATGGATCCTATGCTGTTAAAGGTGAAAAACTAACCAAATATTTAGAGATAGTCAAAGAATTGGCACTCTCCTTTGTTTCTTTCAGTTTGACACAGGTACCAAGGGAGGAAAATACAGAAGCTGATGCATTGGCCAATCTAGGATCATCTTTGAAGATCCCAGAGGATATAAGTATCCCCATCATCCATTATGTGACAACTGTGTTCTGTAAGCGTCGTATAATGTAAAACAATTGAATTATCAAATAAACAATGTGCTTTGGTGTTTTATGTGTGTATTTATGTTTGATGATTTTACAATTTGATTCGACTCGATTTCAAGCTTTAAATCGCTTTTCTAGAGATTATATGCATAACTGGTGCATAAACGCAATCAGTTTAACGCAACGTACACTCCGGAACTATGACGTAAGCTTAACATACCTTAATATCCTTTAATAACTTAGAAATAAGTTCCAAGGATTCTGTATGGCAAAAACATGTTCATTTGAACTAAAGGACTATTTACGACAAAACTGCGAAACATAACGCTGGTGACCGCCCGGATAATATTTAAATCCCAAAAATATTCTGTTATGATTAAAAACTTTATTTTTATCAGGTCCTGTTGAAAAATGAATTAAAACGCCTAAAAACGCTAATTTTTCAAGTGTTAAGCGCGTACCGCGTGTTCTGCGCGACACAGTGCTTCTACTGCAAAACGCAGACAACGCAGCCAGTCTTGGCAACTGAAATTTTATTCCAACAATATTTTGGTAGGTTTATTTTTGTAGAGTAATAAAAATAATTTAGAACGACATAAATCGGGATTTAAACGCTAGATAAAATACCCGGTATCTAGTTAAACACCCGTTTTAGCCTACATATGGCATATTTATATAAAAATTACACATGGACCCCTCCCCCCCATCAAGAAATTTCGGCCATATCAAGAGGGACCCACCAAATTTCTTGATAGATGTTGAAATGATACATTTGATCTTTCTTGGATTCCTTGAGATTTTTGTAATCATGGAAGATCTTGTTAGATTCCTTTTTTTGCCTATAAATACCACCATACTCCCACAACACTTCACTCAACAATCACCTCTCTCTCTCCTCCCTCCCAACCGTCCCCCATCTCTCTCTCTCCATCTTCAAACCTTCAACTCTTGTTCTTCATGTTCATCACTATTTCTAGCACCTTCAAGTGGTGTGAAGATTCAAGGGTGATCTCAAGTGTTCTCTAGTGATTCAAGCTTCCCATCATCTTCACACTAGAATTTCTACCCTAGCCTTGTGCTAGTAGTAAGTCCCTTCACACCATTGTTTTCATCTTGTTCCTTGTTATGATGACGATAATCAAGTAACACAAGAAAATGAACGCTAAAAAGATGAACATGAAATCCTGCATAAAAACCCTATATAAAAAGTTTGTAAGAAGTTGAAATCTGGTTGGTTTAGGGTTGGTTAAAGCATGATTGAGTTTGAACATTAATCATCAATAAAACCATGGTTAGGGTCTTCGTTGATGCTTTTAGTAACTTCTACCATGTTAAACAGCTTGCTAATTGTATTTCCAGCCAACTTCAACAGGCTGTAACGGGGTCATTTTAAGTCGAAAAACGGAATTTCTAAAGCCTAAAATGAGTGTTTTGGAATAACTAAGCAAATGGCACTGGAATCATAATTTTTTGAGACTGTTTACTATTTTAAAAGGTTATTTTTGGACAGCAGCTCAAGCTGCATTTTATTGCAGAAAAAGTATGACATTTTCGGAGTCACAACTTAAAACCTGAATAAAATCAACCCATGAAATTTTTACAGTAGTGGACACCGTTGTCAGGACGACCATCCAACTGGAATTTTGTCAAACGGACTTACGGTTGATTTTTAGTGAATATTTCCGTAAACTGCGATCAGAAGGTAACAAATCTGATTGCAGTCGAGAGAAAATGATTTTTTATAAAATATGGGTAACGAATTGGACTTTGATATTTTACAAAATAAATTTTGGAACATATGTCATATCTGTAAAAATTTGTTGAATTTTAGAAAAAGGCTAACTATTTTATAAAAATCCTCGAAAACAGTCCGGTTCGAGTTATAAAGCTGAAATGAAGTATGCAACGTTTGTTTGTCGATATGTCGGTTTGGTTATTGAAAATGAACTATTGGTTTTATATAAAAGAAAATGATATGCTATTAAAGCATGGACACCTCTATTTACAAAGGAGACCATGGCGAAATTTCCGAAAATCCAACACTTAGTAAATATATTCTAGACAAAAGTTACTAGAGCTTGAATGAACAAATATCCCAACATGTCATATGATTAAGTTAAAAACATTAACTATTTAACAAATAATTACCACACGGAACAATATAAGAAACGTGACCCAAAATACTAAACTCTAAGCCAAGGCACGACCCGCTCGTCTAATAGACATTAGTACGTTGTAGGTTGTCGTGTAGCGGACAGGGTTTGAGATTCGATTCAAGACGCACTACTGTGAGTACATAGTCCCCTCTTTTACTGTTTTCAAACTGTTTTGGGTGAAACACATGTGCCTACTTGTTACTTTCATGATTTCATGCTTTCATATCATACACTTGCTATGTTCATTAATACATCGATTTACATGACATTTTATGCTACGTATATTCGTTTAGCGCATACTTAGTACATTTGTTTTACATGACATTTCACGCTATGTATGTTCATCATACTTAGTGCATTTGTTTACATGACATTTCACGCTATATATGTTCATCATACTTAGTGCATTTGTTTTACATGACATTTCACGCTATGTATGTTCATCATACTTAGTGCATTATTTTACATGACATTTTCACGCTATGTATGTTCATCATACTTAGTGCATTTATTTTACCTGACATCTTTACGCTATGTATGTTCATCATACTTAGTGCATTTGTTTTACATGACATTTTCACGCTATGTATGTTCATCATACTTAGTGCTTTCCTATTTTCATGTCATATACTTGCTATGTTCATTAGTACACTTATAGTACATGATTTACATTATATTGTTTTGCTATGTATGTTTACTTGCATACTTAGTACATTGTTTTCATATAACATGCTTACATTTGGTATAACATTTGGTTTGTGCAAACGGGACTTATATACGTTCATTAACATTAGCTACGCCGCTCGGTAGTAAGTAATGGTACCATAGGACTTGACATCCCGTTCCTGACATCCTAGGTTTGTTTGGGTGTAGGGATATGACCGAATTCCGAAAACATTTCTTTTGATAACTTGACTTAGGGTTATCCGTCTGTCTCAAGGCTTGAATGTATGCGTTTAAGCTTACCACATAAATGTTATTATCAATAAACATGCGTTTACTTTGCAAAACATAACTTTTGATATATTCAAAGTACCTTGTTTTGTACATCTTTACATTTGGTTTATGTGACTACACTTGCTTACCATACATACACATTTGTTGACTACTTTTGGACTTGTACATTTTACACAACAACATATTTTTAAGACTTTGGTTTAACAAAGTAGTCTGTTTTATACAAACTCATACTACTTGTTATCCACTTAACCCATATATTATTCTTTCATTTATACACACCTTCTGATCTTATCGCTTTTTCAAAAATTTACGAAAACAAAACAATTTACAAGGTTCATGACAAAATTTTATTAAACATTTTCTTAAAACTTAAGTCATGAATCCTATCTCATAAACTATGTATCTCACAGCATTTTTATGCTGACGTACCTTTTTCACATGTGTTTTCAGAGCTGTGCTTTAGGATGTTCGCGACACACTAGGGCGGACCTATGCCTTAGAGAGTAAGATAAAGATGGAACTAGTTTAATTATTTATGACACTTTGTTTCAGTTAATTTAAGACTATGTAACCTTTGCTTGATGAATAAAACAAACTTTTAATTACCATGGTTTGTGAAACAAAAATTCTGTTACAAACACTCCGCGACGTTTCCGCACGAATTGTTGTTTTACGTGTCGGTGGGTGTGACACATATCATGGCTCCTGCTATTGAAAATCAGGTGGCCATGGAAATAGAAGAGGATACTGCAATGATCCCTAGTGAGGATACTCAATCTTATTCAGATTAAGTTCAAGAAGTATAAAAAGACTTCCATGAAGGAGATTGTGGAAACCACACTGGGGCAGGGCATTGTTCTCAAGGATCTTAAGGACAGGATACTACTGGCCAACTATGAAAAGGGATGCTGTGGAGTATGCTAAGAAGTGTGATCCTTGTCAAAGACACAGCAATATCCTTCATCAGCCGGCTGAATTTCTACATCCTTACCATCCTCTTGGCCATTCATGAGATGGGGATGGATATAGTTGGCAAGCTCCCTAAGGCACCTGGTGGAAAAGTTTCATGCTTGCATGACTGACTACTTCTCCAAGTGGATAGAGGCTGAAGCTTTTGCCCAAGTCAGAGAAAAGGAAGTTATATCCTTTATTAAGAGAAACATTATAACTAGATTTGGCATTCCTTCTGAAATTGTATGTGATAATGGTTCCCAATTTATTGAGCAGGACTACTAACTTTTGTGACAGTTGGGGGATTAAGATGATAACATCAACACCAGTCCACCCACAAGCCAATGGCCAAGCAGAATCATCCAACAAGATCATCATCAACAATCTGAAGAAGAAACTTGGATCCAAGAAGGGGAAATGGGCAGAGGAATTGCCTTATGTGCTCTGGGCTGATAGGACAACCCCAAGAATGCTACTGGTCAAACACCCTTCTCTTTGGTGTTTGGGGCAGAAGCTGTGATCCCAACAGAAATGGTGGTTCCAACTGCTAGAACAAGTACCCGTGATCCTGAGGAGAATGATGCAAACCTAGCTCAAGACTTGGATACTATTGAAGAAATCAGGGATCTGGCTAGGATAAGGATGGCTAGCTACCAACAAAGAATGGCTGGTGCTTACAACAAAAATGTAAGGATAAGGAAATTCCAAGTTGGGGATATGGTATTGAGAAAAGCATTCCAAAATACCATCAATCCTGCTGATGGGAAATTGGCACCAAAGTGGGAAGGCCCTTACTTGATTGAAGCCGAAGCAGGAAAGGGGGCATATAGATTGCTAACCATGGAAGGAAATTTGTTACCAAGAGCCTGGAATGCTGTCCACTTGAAAAAATATTTCATGTAAGCAGGATCCTTCTGGTATGAGTGATCCGTACATTGGACGTATCCTTCAAGGATCCCTGAAGCATCAATGATCCTTACTCTGGTAATGTCCTAAGCTCGAACTCTTATTTACATATCTTCTTATTTAAGGATAAGGATCATGTATCCTTCATCCTTCTCTCACGAGATTGAGTTCTGATAAGTCCAGGTATCCTTAGCATAATGTCAACAATCTTCAGAAGCAACTCAGATCCTTGGCTTGTCCCCAGTTATCCTTGGGCTTGTCCCCAGTTTTCGCATGTAGCGCACGATGATCCTGGTATAGTTCACGTCTTTGGGACCAGTACTCGCTTTAGGGGCTGATAACCTCATCGTACTGGCTATACCTAGGATCCTACGTATAATGGTAGACGTACCATACATCCGTTCCTAAGGTTTCTAACGTTTTCACGTTAGCTAAGGTTTTGGCATTTTCATGTCACTAAGTTTGGATAGTCGCCAGTGAGGGCCATACTCCAGTTTACATACGATCCTTGGGCTTGTCCCCAGTTATCCTTGGGCTTGTCCCAGTTATCCTTTGGGCTTGTCCCCATGATCCTTTGGGCTTGTCCCCAGTTATCCTTTGGGCATGTCCCCAGTTACTAACTTATCTTTTATATTGGCTTAGTCCCAAGTTATTCCATTTTTTCAGGTTTTCGAAGTTAAACAATTAAGGATCCTTAATCCTTATTATCCATTAAAGTTTTAATTATGGTTATCCTGATTAAAGGTTAGGATCCTAACTTGGATCCTTAGGTATGGTCCTTAATTATTTTTGATTTCATTCATTATTCATTTGAATAACCCTTAGATCTTGACAACTGAACTATGATCCTTAAAATTAACTACTTTTGGAAGTTTTCGACTATAGGATATTTGATCCTGGATCATATCCTAAATTTCTTAAGCATAATATACTTAACTTTTCTTACTCAGACAAGCATAAATCAAAAACAATTGAAAGAATAAAAGATATACAAGGATAACGTCACAGATAAGTCAAAAAGTTAAAAGTTTTATTTACTAAATATTAACCCTTTCAAAGTTGTCAAAATTGCCAACCCACGTTTCTACCAGCAAAACGTGGCCCGTCCACATGGGTTGGCAAAGGGTGTCCAGTGTTTGCGTGGTCATAGCATGCAGGTAAATAAAAAGCGGCACGATCACAATGGCTTCATCCCCCAAACAGAGGATCCCTCCACCACTTGCAATCCTACCTATTGTCTGAAGGATCCTGGATCCTTAATCCTAATACTATTGTTCAAAGTTACAGACCATAATTGTTTAAAAAAACATCAACAACCACAAAAAAATTGGGCTCCGGCTATGTCTAGAAGTTTCCTTCATCGCCCAATCCTGCAGCTCAAGCCTTCGCTGCACCATCACCACCAGCTCCACTTGCCTCTGCACCCTGATCCTTGCCAATATCACCACCCTCAAGCATCGGGACCTCCTCACCTCTTCATCATCCTCCAACTCTGCTAGCCTCGCCTTCCAGCCCTCAACGTCCCATGTGCTCTTGTCGAAGGCAGGATCCTGAGCCTCCGCAGCCATCTGCAACTGGATCTTATACATGGTTATTGCAGCAGAGACCTTGGCTTCCTGGGTGATATCATGCTTCTCATAATCAAAGTTGATCAGCATCTTGGCAGCATCATCCTTGGTAGCCCGGAGCTCCTTCTCAAGATCAGCAATCTTGAGATCCTTCAGCACACCCACTTGTTGGAGGTCAGCGATTTGGCGGTCTTGATCCTCAACGTGGCCAACATAAGTCTCTATTTCAGCAAATTTCTGCAAGGAAGACAAGGCATAACATCAGAAACAAGTGATCCTCAAAACTGTCAGGATACACAAACAGGACAGTGATCCTTACCTCGTTGAAGTAATCCAGAAACTGTTGGCGGAGCAGGGCAGACCTTGGAGATCCTCGGCTTCAGAGGCCTTTCTCTTCTTTCCTTTTCCCCTAATAGGTGCTTTAGGGGCCGACGCACTTGGGCTAGCAGGAGTCTTCTTCCTTGAGGATTTGACATTAGTAAGATCAGCAATACCGAACTTGGAAGCGGACTTAGAGGATTTTCCAGCACCTACACAACCAAAATAAGATAAGTATTCTAATTAAACTTGAAAATCCTACATAGAATTACTTTCTAAATGAGGATACTTACTTGACATTGTGACAGAGGCAGAGGATACTTCTTGGAATCCTGGTAGCAACCTGGAAAGTTCTTGTCTCCGGATCAAGCTTCTTGAAGGCCAAAAGTCTCTCTTTTGCAGCAGGTGTCAACTTCAGACGAGAGATGGAGACAGCTGCACAATAAACAAGAAAATATCAGTGATCCTCATCCTAAGGAACATGTCTTATGATGATCCTTCCAGGATCCTCTATCCTACCCAATGAGTAAGCCCACTGCTTTTGGGCAGATCCTTCCCCATGCAGGGATGGTTATCCCTCCTAACAAAAAAGAACCGTCGCTTCCAGTTTGTATCGTTCTTGGTAACTTTGAAAGACAGGGTGAATCCCCTCCAGCTTTTCGCTTAAACAAATAGCGATGGGATCCGGATAAGTAGTAAGGTCCATACATCTCAAGCCAGCTCCGCCATACCAAGGTCGATCCCCTCTTGTTCAATGATCCTCTCAAGGGTGTATAACACCCTCCAGATCATGGCATAGCCTGGATATAGCAGATGCCCGGTAGAGAGAAAAGGATTGAGTGAACTGTGGGAAAGGATACGAATATCCTATCAAGAACGGAGTAACCGGAAAAGCTACCCAAGTATCAGAAATAAAATCACTCAAAGCAGTGGGAGTAAAGACTTGAAGAGGTGTTCGCCGGAAAAGCAATGACGGATTCTGTCGATCTGAGGATCGGTAAAAACAGCACCTCTCGGTGGGAGAATCTTTGATGATCCCTTGACCCTTCAAGGGGCTGTTCTTCTTAGGATCTTATGCGGGGAGTTCCGGAGCAACATCTTTATAGAAGAATGGAAAGAAGAAGAAAAAACAGAGCAAAAGAGAAGAAGATGAATACCTGTTGATCTTCCGAATACGGTTATAAAGGAGTCGCTTTGAATTTAAATGCATTCGATCCTATCCCTATTTCTATTTATAATGATGATTCGTGCAGGGTTGTCACTTCCGTGACGTCAGATCGCAACGGATAGTTCCATTGTAACGGCTATATATCCGTTAAGTCAGTTAGAGATAAGACCGGCAAAATATAACTCGTTTATATTAGATAAATACTCCTTATATTTTGGGGGCAATTGTTAGGGCTGGATTTTTATGACTTGATTGATCCTTACATGTGATCCTAATCAGTGATCCTTGTTTCTTTGGCAGATAGTGATCCTCAGAAGAGCTCCAGGATCAGGATCACGGACCATCCTAGGATCCTCATACTAACGATTGTTCTCTTTGGATTTAATGTTATCTTGCAGGAATTTCGAGTAGGATGCTCTTAGCAACGTAAACAAGGAACCTGTCACGCTACTTTGGCATATGCATAATCAAAGATGGACGTTATGGACAATATGGAAACTCAGCACAATTTAAGGGCGATAATTTAGGCTAAATTTACTTCTATTCTTGAAGGGGTAACGAGCTAATAGTTAGGTTATTTACCTAAAATACGACCACACACACTTGTATAAGTAGCACTCTCCACATTCGGAAGACACAACACATTTCTCACACGCTTTGCATACGATACTATAGTGATCCTGTACTAGCTCGTTACCATCCGAAGTTGTAAAATATTGTTTGTTATATTGAAGCTTGGTGATCGGTAGTTGCCATCACCCGAGGTTTTTATGCCGGAGATCATTCATTGATCAAGGGCTTTTTCCTCGTATAAATCCTTGTGTCACTTGCATATTTTACATTAAAGTGATCCTTTACTTTATTCATCAAACCAAGCATCATTCCCCGTTTACATAGAGTTTGGTTGCATTATCCTTGTGTGATTTTTTGACGCAAAACACCCTTCAGTTAGAATTTCAACTGTGAGAAGCTCAGGATATGGCCAAAACCCCTCAGAACGGTAATGTGTCTAATAATAATAATACTCTTACTACTAACGGTGTTGGATCTTTGCAGGATGCAGGAATGACATCAGCGTTGTCTAGAAGCTTCAAAAAACTGAAAGATATGATATCCAGTGTACCTGGGTTGGTGCAGCCGATTCCTGAAGTATCCCAGGATAGCCACAGGATATCGCGGTTTGCATATCCCATTTGTGATGCGAAATCCCAAAAAGATTTCAAACCCCTAATATGAAACTTTAGGATGGAACTACGGATCCTGAGGAGCATATCGCCCAATATAGGGAAAGGATGGAAATTAATCCTATCCTTCCAATCTCAAGGAAGGATGCTTGTGCAAGGTTTTGGTTCTACCTTGACAGGATCGAGCCTTAAAATGACTGTTAAAATGTTCCTCCTCACTCAATTACTTCGTTTGCTCATTTGGTTAATTTATTTAATAGTTAGTTTTCTTGCAAGCCGAGTTTTTTGAGAAACTGACCAGTGACCTTTAAGGATAACTCAAGGACCTCAAGAATCCTTGAGGGATTATTGTAATAAGTTTAGCCGGAATCCTTAGATATCCCGCACCTTGATGTTGCAACAGCTGTGCATAGGCTTTCAAGATGGGATTTGTAAGAAAGATTCTCAATTTTACCAGGATCTTGTAATGAATCCCTTGCAGGAATCTGGATGAAGCTCGTAACAGGGAGAGATACATTCGGCTGGAAGATGACAAAAAGATGCAAGAAAGAATGATTCGTCCACAACTACGAGTCAACCAACAGAATCAGAATCCTCGTATAAACCATATCGCTCAAAAGTCATATGGCCGAAAAACAACAGAAGTGAATGCTGTTGAAGACGAGGATCCTGAGGAGTATCCTGAATTATCTGAGTACTGTTTTTCTGTTAATATACCTGAACTGATGTATGCTATGCAGGGTTTAGGAGACAAAGCCAGGTGGGCCTCGGAAGAATCAACAAAAAGCTGTATTGGAAGGATAAGTCCAAATGGTGTGCCTTCCATGAGGATTTCGGACATGGTAACTGAGGATTGCATTGCCCTGAGAAAGAAAAAGTTATCTCTTAAGAAGGATATCTGAAGGATCTTTCTAGGAAAAAAAAAAGAGATAAGGGTCAGGATACTGAGAAGGATCATTGACGAGCACCATCACCTCCTGCGGATGCCAAGATTTAACTTTATTTCAGGAGGATCCGACATTTGTGGGACTTCATATTCTGCTGCCAAGAGACATGCAAAGGAGGCTAAGGCCAAAAGAGGAGAAAACGACCAGGATGACGACGCTCACAACTTGACAACTGATCACTTTTGATGTAATGACAGGGATACTGTTCATCCTTGAGGTCTGAAATTTTAGGGCCGGGATTTTATTATAGGTGCATCTTACACATGATCCTAACCAGTGATCCTTCTTTCTTTGGCAGACAGTGATCCTCAGCAGAACTTCAGGATCAGGATCATGGGACATTATGGTGATCCTCATACTAACGGCTACTTCCACTCAATACAATATTGTTTTGCAGGAACATCTAGCAGGATATGCTCTAGACATCATGATCCAGGAACGCGTCTTCACAAATATGGCAAGAGCTTAATCGAAGAAAGACGTTGCACAGGATATGGAAACTAGGCTTGATTTATGGGCAGCAATTTAGGCTAGATTGTCTTTATTTCTAAAGGGGTAATGAGCTGATATTTAGTCATTTTACCTAAAATAAGTCACCCACACATGTATAAATACCCATCTTCCTCATTCGGAAGAACACACATGACATACGACACAACTCTCAAACACTTAGACACTCAGTGATCCTTGTACTCAGCTCATTATCATCCAAAGTTGTAATCATATTTTTGATATATTGAAGTTGGTGATCGGTAGTTGCCATCACCCGAGGTTTTTTATGCCGGAGATCATTCATTGATCAAGGGCTTTTTCCTCGTATAAATCATCGTGTCTTTGCATCTTTATCACAAGAGTGATCCTTTACTTTCATAATTAACCAAGCATCATACCCCGTTTTCATAAAGTTTGGTTACATTATCCTTGTGTGATTTTTGACCAAAACAGTTTGGCGCCCACCGTGGGGCAATTGGTGCTTCATTCATAAGAAAATCTTTTGTTCGAAATCATCTCAGAGAGTAACATGGCTTCATCATTGAAGAACACGTCCACAGCGATGTCGGCGGTCACTTCATCACAGATCACCTTGCCTCCTCCACCGGCAGGATCTCAGAGAAATACTGAGAAGAGATCAACTCCCACTTCCTCTAAACCTCTATCTTCTTCTGCTATGAATTCTTCTATTCCCAGTACTAGTGATGTATTTGCTTTAATTTTGCAGATGAAGGATCGTATGCAGCGGCAAGATGAAACTAACGAAAGGATCCTCAGGGAAATTGGAGATCTCAAAAGACAAAAGAAAGCGGCAGAGGATCATTCTCCACTGATGCCCAAATCCTTGAGCTTTGATACTCCAATGATCACTTCCCAGCCATCGGGGATCCCGGACATGCAAATTATAGGGGAGTCAAGAGGATCACATCTCAACTCGGCAGCAATGACTCAGACATCAGGCTCACATTTTCAGCCCGTAGGATCCTATCCTCAGTACATGGGATCCTTCAGGAATTCGGGAGCCTATCCGGAGACACAGCAGTTTCCAGGATCCTACTTTGTTCCAGGATCATCCCAGGTTCAAGGATCCTACTTTGTTCCAGGATCATCCCAGGTTCAAGGATCCTCCTTTGTTCCAGGATCATCCCAGGTTCAAGGATCCTCCTTTGTTCCAGGATCATCCCAGGTTCAAGGATCCTCCTTCGTTCCAGGATCATCCCAGATACCAGGATCCTTACAGATGCCAGGATCCCTAAAAAGTTTGCAAACAGGGAGTCTAGATGTCCATCAAGGGGACTTCATTCCAATGCAGACCATTGCTTCCACTGGTCCCTCGGTTGTTCCAGAATCCCAGCAATATGGATTCCCTAACTTGAACCCAATGGGAGGTAACACTTTAAATAATTATCCTACTACTAACCTTGGATTCATGCAGGATACAGGTACCAATCATGCTATGGCCAGGGAATTACAGAAACTAAAGGACATGATCTCAAGTGTTCCAGGGGTAGTCAAGCCTATCCCAGAGATTGCGGATGGAAGCCACAAGGTATCCCGTTTTGCACCACTAATTTGTGATGCAGAGGTACCCAAAAGGTTCCATATCCCTACCATGAAGCTGTATGATGGCACAACGGATCCAGAGGAGCATATAGCACAATACAGGGAGAGGATGGAGATCAATCCTATCCCAGAAAAATTGAAGGAAGCATGCCTATGTAAAGGATTTGGATCCACTCTTACTGGATCAGCTCTTAAGTGGCTGCTAAGTCTTCCCCCTTACTCTATTACTTCATTTGCCAATTTAGTTAATTTATTCAATAACCAATTCTCTTGTAGTAGAAAATTTGAAAAATTAACTAGTGATCTGTACAGGATAACTCAAAATCATAACGAATCATTAAGGGATTATATAACTAAATTTAGTAAAGAATCCTTGGACATTCCCAACTTGGATATGGCTACGGCTGTTGAAGCCTTCAAAATGGGACTGCTTAAAGATTCATTATTCTATGATGATCTTGTTATGACACCATGCAGGAATTTAGATGAAGTAAGAACTCGAGCACTCAGGTTTATCCGGTTAGAGGACGACAAGAGGATCCAGGAAAGACAAGTAGGATCCTCAAAACAAGATAAGCAAGGATCCTCCTTCAAAAGCAACAAGTTCAAATCCTACCATAGAAATGAGAACAAGAATGTGCATGCTGTTGACCAAGAAGAGGATGATGAAGAATATCCTCCAATCTCAGAATATTGTTTTTCCGTTGATAATCATGAACTAATCCTTGCAATGCAGAATCTAGGTGAAAAAGCTAGATGGCCCAGGAAGAATGACAAACCATCCGGGACTAAGGATAAATCCAAATGGTGTGCATACCATGAGGATTTCGGGCATCTAATTGAAGATTGCATAGCCTTAAGAAAAGAAATTGGATACCTGCTAAGCAAGGGGCATCTAAAAGAATTGTTGGGGAGAAAAAAGCAAAAGACCCAGGATCCTGAAAGGATCCCTGAAAAAGCTCCGGCACCTCCAGCAAACGCACAAGTGATTAACTTTATATCCGGAGGATCAGACATTTGTGGTACATCCTTTTCAGCGGCCAAAAGACATGCAAAAGAATCAAAAATGGATAATGGAGAAAGGCCTATTAGAACCTCAAGTGTCTCAGAAGGGAAGATGATAACATTTGATGAGGACGATCGCATTAACATTCAGGATCCTCACCATGATAGTTTAGTTATCACTCTCTTTATCTCTAACCATTTTGTCCGCAGGATCCTTATTGACGGAGGGAGCTCAGTGAACATTATCCAGCTTGATGTCTTGAAGAAGATGGGAATCCCAGAATCAGACATCACACCAAGATCCTCCGTGCTTGTAGGATTCAGTGGGGAAACAAAGAAAACTCTGGGGGACATCAAACTCCCAATCTACGTGGAAGGATTACATAATTATCAGAAATTTTGTGTTATTGACTGTTTATCTTGTTGCAACGTTATCCTTGGCAGGCCTTGGATACATGATATGAAAGCAGTCCCATCTACCTACCATCAATGTGTGAAGCTCCCTAGCCCATGGGGAATAATCAAGATCGATAGTGACCAGCAGGAGGCTAAGGATTGTTATACCTCATCTATGAAGCCAACCTCGAAGCCAAGGGAGCAATAGCAATTACAGTATCCTCCAAGGAATGTCTTGGAGGCAAGGGAACAAGATGTAGATGAAATCCTCTTGGATCCTAGTGATCCTGAATCAAAAATCTATATTGGATCAGGGATCCTTGGCGAGATGAAAGAAGACATGATATCCTTCCTCAAGAAAAGAAAATCTACCTTTGCTTGGAAACATGAAGATATGACAGGTATATCTAAGGATATTATTACTCACAAACTTGGCATTGACAGGTCTATCAAGCCAATCCATCAAAAAAGGAGGAAGTTTGCACCAGAAAGGAATGCCATTATCCAAGAAGAAGTAGAGAGACTACTTCGAGCAGGTATGATCAGAGAGGTAAAGTATCCAAAATGGTTAGCCAATGTGGTTGTTGTCCAAAAGAAAAACGGAAAGTGGAGGGTATGTGTCGATTTCACTGATTTGAATAAGGCATGTCCCAAGGATCCTTTCCCATTACCCCACATTGACTCTATGGTGGATGCAACAGCGGGGCATGAACTGTTAACTTTTATGGATGCATCATCTGGATTCCAACAAATCCAGATGGAACCATCTGACCAAGAGGATACAGCCTTTATGACCCCAACCGGTTTATATTGTTATATTGCCATGCCTTTTGGACTAAGAAATGCAGGTGCAACATATCAAAGGCTGGTAAATATGATGTTCAAAGATCAAATTGGAAAAACTATGGAGGTGTACATAGATGATATGGTGGTCAAGTCGAAGAAAGCTGAGGATCACCTAAGGGACTTGGAAGAAGCATTCGATATCCTTGATAGTTACAACATGAAACTTAATCCTTCAAAATGCCATTTTGGTGTTAAGGCAGGAAAGTTCTTAGGATACATGGTAACCCAGAGGGGCATTGAAGCAAGCCCGGAACAAATCAAAGCATTAATAAATATCAAATCTCCTGCCAATGCCAAGGATGTCCAAAGACTGACAGGCAGGATAGCAGCTTTGAACAGGTTCATATCGAAATCCTCAGAAAAATGTAAAGAATTCTACGATATCCTAAGGAAGAATAAGAAGTTTGAATGGACTGAGAAACATGAGAACGCTCTACAAGCCCTCAAAGAATATATGTCCTCAGCACCAGCACTAGCAAAACCGGAAAAAGGAGATGTGTTATCCTTGTACCTGGCGGTATCCTCAACCGCTGTAAGTGCAGTCCTTGTCAAGGATCATGAAGGTACACAATATCCTATCTACTATGTAAGTAAAAGTTTACTTGATGCCGAATCCAGGTACTCACACCTCGAAAAACTTATCCTTGCATTAATCATGGCATCCACTAAGTTAAGACATTATTTTGAAACCCATACTATTATTGTTAAAACTAATTTTCCAATTAAGAATGTCCTCAGGAAACCAGATATGTCAGGGAGAATGGCTAAGTGGGCAGTAAAGCTTAGTGCCCATGATATAAGATACGAACCAAGAACAGCTATTAAATCTCAGGCACTAGCTGACTTTGTGGCTGATTTCAGAAGTGATCTACAAAAAGAAGCAGAATTGGAGGTTCAGCAGTTGGATGAGACCAAGGATCCTTGGATACTACACACTGACGGATCCTCAAATATCAAAGGCACAGGTCTAGGGATCCTACTAAAATCGCCACAGGGGGACATAATACCCCACTCCATAGCCTGTGAGTTCCAAGCAACTAACAATGAGGCTGAGTATGAAGCCTTAATTGCTGGCTTACAAATTGCTAAGGATATGGGGGTAAAGTATCTCAAAGTATATGTAGACTCATTATTGATCACTAATCACTTTAACGGATCCTATGCTGTTAAAGGTGAAAAACTAACCAAATATTTTCAAAAAATTGGCACTCTCTTTTGTTTCTTTTAGCTTAACACAGGTACCAAGGGAGGATAACACGGAAGCTGATGCATTGGCCAACCTAGGATCATCCTTGAAGATTCCAGAAGATATAAGTATCCCTATCATCCATATCCTGGCTCCTGCTATTGAAAATCAGGTGGCCATGGAAATAGAAGAGGATACTGCAATGATCCCTAGTGAAGAAGCCCAATCTTATTCAGGATCATGGATCTCACCAATCATGAGATACTTGCAACATGGGGAGATTCCAACGGGAGAAAATCCTAGAGCTTTCAGGATTAAGGTATCTCAATTTGCAATCTTAAATAATGTGCTATATAAACGATCCCTTGCAGGACCATATTTAAGATGTATTGAAGATCCTGAAATTGAAGAAGTGTTGAGAGACTTCCACGAAGGAGATTGTGGAGACCACACTGGGGGCAGGGCATTATTCTCAAGGATCCTTAGAACAGGATACTACTGGCCAACCATGAAAAGGGATGCTATAGAGTATGCTAAGAAATGTGATCCTTGCCAAAGACATAGCAATATCCTTCACCAACCAGCTGAATTACTACACCCCATACCATCCTCTTGGCCATTCATGAGATGGGGAATGGATATATTTGGCAAGCTCCCTAAAGCACCTGGTGGAAAAGTATTTATGCTTGCCATGACTGACTATTTTTCCAAGTGGATAGAAGCTGAAGCCTTCGCTCAAGTCAGAGAAAAGGAAGTCATATCCTTCATTAAAAGAAACATTATAACTAGATTTGGCATTCCCTCTGAAATTGTATGTGATAATGGCTCCCAATTCATTGGAAGCAGAACCACTAACTTTTGTGACAGTTGGGGAATCAAGATGATCACATCAACACCAGTTCACCCACAAGCCAATGGTCAAGCAGAATCATCCAACAAGGTCATCATCAACAATCTGAAGAAGAAGCTAGGATCCAAGAAAGGGAAATGGGCAGAAGAGTTACCTTATGTCCTATGGGCTGATAGGACAACTCCCAAGAATGCCACCGGTCAAACACCCTTCTCTTTAGTATTTGGGGCAGAAGCAGTGATCCCAACAGAGATGGTGATCCCAACTGCTAGAACAAGTGCTCGTGATCCTGAAGAAAATGCTACAATCCTAGCTCAGGATTTGGATACTATTGAGGAAAACAGGGATCTAGCTAGGATAAGGATGGCAAGCTACCAACAAAGGATGGCTGGTGCCTACAACAAGAATGTCAGGATAAGGAAGTTCCAAGTTGGAGATATGGTGTTGAGAAAAGCATTTCAAAATACTATCAATCCTGCTGACGGGAAGCTAGCACCAAAATGGGAAGGTCCCTACTTGATTGAAGCTGAAGCAGGAAAGGGGGCATACAGGTTGCTAACCATGGAAGGAAACTTGTTACCAAGAGCCTGGAATGCTGTTCACTTAAAGAAATATTTCATGTGAACATGATCCTTCCTGCATGTGAAGTATCCTTGAAGGATCCTGGAGATATCGGTGATCCTTATTCTGGTAATATGCTTATCCTAAAACTATTGCATTTTCTTACTTTTTGCCTAAGGATAAGGATCATGTATCCTTCATCCTCTACTCACAAACCATTTGAGTTATGATAGTTCAGGTATCTTCAGCAAATCGTCAAAGATCTCCAAAAGCACCACAGATCCTTGGGTACAACCCCAGTTATCCTTGGGATTATCCCCAGTTTCCGCCAGCAGCGCACGATGATCCTGGTATAGTTCACGTCTTTGGGACCAGTACCCACTTTCGGGGCTGACAACCTCATCGTACTGGCTATATTTAGGATCCTACGTATAATGGTGGACGCACCATACATCCGTTCCTAAGGTTTCTAACGTTTTCACGTTAGCTAAGGTTTTGACATTTTCATGTCACTAAGTTTGGATAGTTGCCAGAAAGGGCCATACTCCAGTTTACATACGATCCTTTGGGCTTGTCCCCAGTTATCCTTTGGGCTTGTCCCCAGTTATCCTATGGGCTTGTCCCCAGTGATCCTCTGGGATCATTCTCAGTCATACTTTGGGCATGTCCCCAGTTACTAATTTATCTTTCACATTGGCTTAGTCCCAAGTTATATCTCACTTTTCAGGTTTTGGAAGTCTAAACATATAAGGGTCCTTAATCCTTATTAACTATCAAAGTCTTATCTATGATTGTCTTGATTGAAGGTTAGGATCCTAACGTGGATCCTCAGGTATGATCCTTGACTATTTTTGATTATACTCTTTATCCTAACCAACCCTTATACTTTGACAACCTAACCCATGATCCTTGAACTAAAACACTTTGAGAACTTTCAATATAAGGATATTTGATCCAGGATCATATCCTAAGTTTATTAAACACTTTGTCAACTCTTGTTATTTTAACAAATATAGCAATTGAGAAATAAGAGGATTATTGAAGGATAACAACACAAGATAAGCCAGAAAAGTTAAGTTATATTATTAAACAAAAGGATCATTAACCCTTTCAAAAAGTTGTCAAAATTGCCAACCCACATTTCTACCAGCAAAACGTGGCCCGTCCACATGGGTTGGCAAAGGGTGTCCATTGTCTATGCGGTCTTAGCATTTTGCAGGAAATAAAGGCGGCAGGATCACAAAGGCTTCATCCCCCAAACAGAGGATCCCTCCACCTTTTGTGATCCTACCTATTGTTCAAAGGATCCAGGATCCTTAACCCTAAGAAACTATTGTTCAGAGATTACAGACCATAATTGTTTCAAACATCAACAACCACAAAAAACCACTACCAATCCTAAAAAATTGGGCTCCGGCCTAGTCTCGAAATATCCATCATCGCCCAATCATACAGCCTACACCTTCGCTGCTTCATCACCACCAGCATCTCCACCTTGATCCTTCTCAGCATCACCACCTTCCAGCATGGGGATCTCCTCAGCCTCATCCTCGTCCTCCAGGTATGCCAGCCTTGCCTTCCAACCTTCAACATCCCACGAGCTTTTGTCAAAGGTAGGATCCTGAGCCTCCTCGGCCATCTGAAGTTGTATCTTATACATAGCAATTGCCGCGGAGACCTTAGCATCTTGGGTGATCTCCTGCTTCTCGTTATCCATATCAATCAACCTCTGAGCAGCCTCAGCCTTCATGACCCGGAGTTCCTTCTCAAGATCTCCTATCTTGAGATCCTTAAGCACGCCCATTTGTTGAAGGTCAGCAATCTGGCTCTCTTGGTCCTCAACATGGCCAAGATAGGTCTCAATCTCGGCAAGTTTCTGCAACAGGAGAAGAAAAAGATAAGCATAGGATCAAATGATCCTCAAGAAAAGCAGAATACACAAACAGGATATGTGAAACGGATAACCAACAGGGGCAGTGATCCTTACCTCATTCACGTAGTCGAGGAATTGCTGACGGAGGAGGGGAAATCCTTGGAGATCTTCAGAGGTTTTCCTCTTTTTTCCCTTGCCCCGGATAGATGCTTTGGGAGCTGATGCTGAAGGACTAGCAGCAGGAGCCTTCTTCTTCTTTGAAGATGTGACATTGGCAAGATCACTTATCCCGAATATGGAGGCAGATTTAACAGACCTAGCAGACTTTCCGGCACCTACACAATCAAAAAATCAAGATAAGTTGCCTTATTAATCAAACAATCTTACATACAATTTATTTTCTATAAGGATACTTACTTGACATAGTGGCAGATGCAGAGGATACTTCTTGTGAGTCTTGGACGGTGACTTGGAAACTTCTGACCTCAGGATCAAGCTTTTTAAAAGCTAGAACTCTCTCTTTTGCAGCAGGGCTTAATTTCAGATGAGCAATGGATATAGCTGCACAAGAAATAAAAAAAGATATTAGTGATCCTCATCATATGGGACAAGGCTGACAATGATCCTTAGAGGATCCTCTATCCTACCATGAGTGGCCCATTCTTTGGGCAGATCCTTCCCATCTGGGATGGAATCCCTTCTAACAAAGAAAAAACGACGCTTCCAGTTAGGATCATTCTTGGTGACCTTGAAGACAGGGTGATCCTCACCGGCTTTCCGTTTCAGCAGATACCGATAAGAACCAAAAGTAGTAAGATCGTAAAACTCGGCCAACTCCGTCATCCCCAGATCAATCCCTCTCTGCTCAATGATCCTTTCGAAGGTATACAAAACCCTCCAGATCCTCGGCATAGCTTGGATGTAAGAGATGCCGGTTAGAGAAAAGAAGGATTGGGTGAAGGATGGAAAAGGATATGAATACCCTATGGTGAAGGGAGTAGCAGGAAAAGCCACCCAGGTATTCGAAACAGAATCGCTCAAAGCACTAGGATCAAAGGACTTGAAAACAACATTCGCCGGAAAGCAATGACGAATTTTATCTATGTGGGCATCAGTAAAGCAGCACCTCTCCGTGGGAGAATCCTTAATAATCCCCTGGCTTTTTAAGGGACTATCCTTCTTGGAATCCTTGTGCGGAGAATTCCGAAGCAGCATGTTTGGAACAGAAACAGGGTAGAAGCAGAAAACAGAGCAAAGAAAAATAGAGAGAAGAAGAAAGAGAAGAGTAGAATACCTGATCAATCTTCGAGTGCAGAATATAAAGGGAAGTATCTTGAATTTAAATACAAACTGATCCTCACCCTATCTCCTATTTATAATCATGATCTGCAGGATTGTCACATCTCTGACGTAATGATCACAACGGCTAGTCCGAACATAACGGCTAGTTTCTTGGAGTCGCCCGTTAGAGATAAGATCGAAACAAAATATAACTCGTCTATTTACAATTAACTCCTTATATTTTGGGGGCAATTGTTAGGGCTGGATTTTACTGTAGGTGATCCTTACACATGATCCTAACCAGTGATCCTTCTTTCTTTGGCAGACAGTGATCCTCAGCAGAACTTCAGGATCAGGATCATGGGACATTATGGTGATCCTCATACTAACGGCTACTTCCACTCAATACAATATTGTTTTGCAGGAACATCTAGCAGGATATGCTCTAGACATCATGATCCAGGAACGCGTCTTCACAAATATGGCAAGAGCTTAATCGAAGAAAGACGTTGCACAGGATATGGAAACTAGGCTTGATTTATGGGCAGCAATTTAGGCTAGATTGTCTTTATTTCTAAAGGGGTAATGAGCTGATATTTAGTCATTTTACCTAAAATAAGTCACCCACACATGTATAAATACCCATCTTCCTCATTCGGAAGAACACACATGACATACGACACAACTCTCAAACACTTAGACACTCAGTGATCCTTGTACTCAGCTCATTATCATCCAAAGTTGTAATCATATTTTTGATATATTGAAGTTGGTGATCGGTAGTTGCCATCACCCGAGGTTTTTTATGCCGGAGATCATTCATTGATCAAGGGCTTTTTCCTCGTATAAATCATCGTGTCTTTGCATCTTTATCACAAGAGTGATCCTTTACTTTCATAATTAACCAAGCATCATACCCCGTTTTCATAAAGTTTGGTTACATTATCCTTGTGTGATTTTTGACCAAAACAAAACTGTTTTGGTCAAAAATCACACAAGGATAATGTAACCAAACTTTATGTAAACGGGGTATGATGCTTGGTTAATTATAAAAGTAAAGGATCACTTTCGTGATAGAGATGCAAAGACACAATGATTTATACGAGGAAAAAGCCCTTGATCAATATATGATCTCCGGCATAAAAAACCTCGGGTGATGGCAACTACCGATCACCAAACTTCAATATAAGAACAAAATGGTTACAACTTCGGATGATAATGAGCTGAGTACAAGGATCACTATTGTTTCGAGTGTCTAAGTGTGTGAGAGTTGCGTTGTATGTCGTCGTGTGTTCTTCCAAATGAGGAAGAGTGGTATTTATACAAGTGTAGGTGACCTATTTTAAGTAAAATGACTAATAATCAGCTCATTACCCCTTTAGAAATAAAAGACAATCTAGCCTAAATTGCCGCCCTTAAATCAAGCTAAGTTTCCATATCCTTGGCAACGTCCGTCTTTGATTAAGCTCGTGCTATAATTGTGAAGACGCGTCCCTTGATTATGATGCTAAAAGCGTATCCTGCTAGATGTTCCTGCAAAGTAATGTTGTATTACACGAAGGTAACTATTAGCATGAGGATCCTTTCAATGGTCCATGATCCTGATCCTGAAGTCCTGCTGAGGATCACTGTCTGTCAAAGAAACAAGGATCACTGGTTAGGATCACGTATAAGGATCACGTATGATAAAAATCCAGCCCTAACACCTGTCATATCCTCATGTTTCCATGCAAAGGTAGATTTTCTTCTTTTGAGGAAGGATACTATGTCTTCTTTCATTTTATCAAGGATCCCTGATCCGATGTAGATTTTGGATTCAGGATCATCAGGATCCAAGAGGATTTCGTCCACATTCTGCTCTCTTGCCTCCAAGACACCCCTTGGAGGATACTTTAATTGCTATTGCTCCCTTGATTTCGAGGCTGGTTTCATTGATGAGGTGTAACAATCCTTAGCCTCCTGTTGATCACTATCGATCTTGATTATTCCCCATGGGCTAGGGAGCTTCACACACTGATGGTAGGTGGATGGGACTGCCTTCATATCGTGTATCCAGGGCCTGCCAAGGATAACATTACAACAAGACAAACAGTCAATAACACAAAATTTTTGATAATTATGTAATCCTTCCACATAAATTGGGAGTTTAATGTCCCCCAGGGTTTTCTTAGTTTCGCCACTAAATCCTACAAGCACGGAGGATCTTGGTGTGATATCTGATTCAGGGATACCCATTTTCTTCAGAACATCAAGCTGGATAATGTTTACTGAGCTTCCTCCGTCAATAAGGATCCTGCGGACAAAGTGGTTAGAAATAAAGAGAGTAATAACTAAACTATCATGATGAGGATCCTGGATGTCAACTCGATCATCCTCATCAAAGGTTATCACTTTTCCTTCCGAGACACTTGATGTTCGAATAGGTCTTTCTCCGTTATCCATTTTAGCTTCCTTTGCATGCCTTTTAGCTGCTGAGAAGGATGTACCACAGATGTCTGATCCTCCAGAAATAAAGTTGATCACTTGTGCATCTGCCGGAGGAGCTGGAGCTCTTTCAGGGATCCTTTCAGGATCCTGAGTCCTTTGCTTTTTTCTTCCCACCAATTCTTTCAAATGCCCCTTGCTCAGCAGATATCCAATTTCCTTTCGTAATGCGGTGCATTCCTCTGTCAAATGCCCAAAATCCTCATGGTATGCACACCACTTTGATTTATCTTTAGCTGCGGCTGGTTTGTCATTTTTTCTGGGCCATCTGGCCTTTTCTCCTAGATTCTGCATTGCAAGGATTAGTTCATGGTTATCAACGGAAAAACAGTATTCAGAAATCGGAGGATAATCTTCATCATCCTCTTCTTGGTCTACAGCATGCACATTCTGGTTGTCAGTTCTGTTATAGGATTTGAATTTGTTTCTTTTGAAAGAGGATCCTTGCTTTTCTTGTTTTGAGGATCCTACTTGTCTCTCCTGGATCCTTTTGTCATCCTCTAGCCGGATGAACCTGAGTGCCCGAGTTCTTACTTCGTCTAGGTTCCTGCATGGTGTCATAACAAGATCATCATAGAACAATGAATCCTTAAGCAATCCCATCTTGAAGGCCTCAACAGCTGTGGCCACATCCAAGTTAGGAATATCCAAGGATTCTTTACTAAATTTGGTTATATAATCCCTTAATGATTCATTATGACCCTGAGTTATCCTGTATAAATCGCTAGTCAACAGTTCAAATTTTCTACTACAAGAAAATTGATTATTGAATAAGTTAACTAAATTAGCAAACGAAGTAATAGAGTAAGGGGGAAGACTTAGCAGCCATTTAAGAGCTGATCCAGTAAGAGTGGATCCAAATCCCTTGCACAGACATGCTTCCTTTAACCTTTCTGGAATTGGATTGATCTCCATCCTCTCCCTGTATTGTGCTATGTGTTCCTCTGGATCCGTCGTACCATCATACAGCTTCATAGTAGGGATATGGAATCTTTTGGGTATCTCAGCATCACAAATTGGTGGTGCAAAACGAGATACCTTATGGCTTCCATCTGCAATTTCTGGGATAGGTTTGACTACCCCTGGAACACTTGATATCATATCCTTCAGTTTCTGCAGTTCTCTGGCCATAGCATAGTTGATACCTGTATCCTGCATGAATCCATGGTTAGTGGTATGAGAATTATTAAAAGTGTTACCTCCCATCGGGTTCAAGTTAGGAACATTGGATGTGAATCCATATTGCTGGGATTCTGGGATGATGGAGGGACCAGTGGAAGCAATGGTCTGCATTGGAATAAAATCTCCTTGATGGACATCTGGACTTCCTGTTTGCAAATTCTTCAAGGATCCTGGTATCTGAAGGGATCCCTGAACATGGGATGATCCTGGAACGAAGGAGGATCCTTGAACCTGGGATGATCCTGGAACAAAGGAGGATCCTGAGTTCATGAAGGATCCCATATGCTGAGTATAGGATCCTGCCGGTTGGAAATATGATCCTAATGCCTAAGTCACTGCTGCTGGGCCGAAATGCACTCCTCTTAATCCACCCATATGTTGAATGTCTGGGGCCCCTGATGGCTGAGAAGTAATCATCGGAGTGTCAAAATTCAAAGATTTGGGCATTAGTGGGGAATGATCCTCTGCCGTTTTCTTTTGCCTTTTGAGATCTCCGATTTCCTTGAGGATCCTGTCATTAGTTTCATCCTGCTGCTGCATACGATCCCTCATCTGCAAAATCAAAGTAAATATATCACTAGTACTGGGAGCAGAAGAAGTTAGAGCAGAAGATGAAGGTTTAGAGAAGATAGGAGTTGGTCTCTTCTCAGCATTTTTCTGAGATCCAGCTGGTGGTGGAGGCAAAGGTGGAATGCCATTAGATGAATTGACTGCAGACATCGCTGTGGAAGTATTCTTCAATGATGAAGCCATGCAACGCTTCCGGAATGATCACCAACGGAAAAATTTTCTTATGAATGAAGCACCAATTGCCCCATGGTGGGCGCCAAACTGTTTTGGTCAAAAATCACACAATGATAATGCAACCAAACTCTTTGTAAACGGGGAATGATGCTTGGTATGATGAACAAAGATAAGGATCACTATAATGAAAATTGCACAAGTGACACAAGGATTTATACGAGGAAAAAGCCCTTGATCAATGAATGATCTCCGGCATAAAAAACCTCGGGTGATGGAAACTACCGATCACCAAACTTCAATATAACAAACAATGTTTACAATTTCGGATGGTAACGAGCTAGGTACGAGGATCACTATAGTATCGTATGCTAAAGCGTGTGAGAAATGTGTCGTCTTCCAAATGCTGAAGAGTGCAATTTATACAAGTGCGTGTGGTTGTATTTTAGGCAAATCACCTAACTACTAGCTCGTTACCCCTTTAGAAATAGAAGTAAATTTAGCCTAATTAATTGCCCTTGAATTGTGCTGAGTTTCCATATTCTCCATAACGTCCATCTTTGATTATGCGTGTGCGAAATTAGCGTGACAGATTCCTTGTTTACGTTGCTAAGACCAGGTCCAACTCGTAATTCCTGCAAAACAACATTAAATCCAAAGAGAACAATCGTTAGTATGAGGATCCTTAGGATGATCCATGATCCTGATCCTGGAGCTCTTCTTAGGATCACTATCTGCCAAAGAAACAAGGATCACTTGTTAGGATACCAAGTAAGGATCATAGGTCATAAAAATCCAGCCCTAACAGAAATGATGAATAAAGATAAGGATCACTTAAATGTAAATTGCACAAGTGACACAAAGATTTATACGAGGAAAAAGCCCTTGATCAATGAATGATCTCCGGCATAAAAAACCTCGGGTGATGGAAACTACCGATCACCAAGATCAAATATAATAAATAATGTTTACAACTTCGGATAGTAACGAGCTAGGTACAAGGATCACTATGGTGTAGTATGCTAGAGCGTGTAAGAAATGTGTCCTCCTCTCCAAATGCTTGAGAGTGCCGTTTATATAAGTGTGTGTGGTCGAATTTAGGCAAGTCACCTAACTACTAGCTCGTTACCCCTTTTAGAAATAGAAGTATATTTAGCCTAACAAATTATCCGTAATTTGTGCTAAGTTTCCATATTCTCCACAACGTCTATTTCCGGTTATACATGTGCGAGATTATCGTGGAAGATTCCTTAATAACGTTGCCAAGACCAGGTCCAACTCGTAATTCCTGCAAAACAACATGAAATTCAAAGAGAACAATCGTTAGTATGAGGATCCTTAGGATGATCCATGATCCTGATCCTAAAGCTCTTCTGAGGATCACTATCTGTCACAGAAACAATGATCACTGTTAGGATATCATGTAAGGATCACAGGTCATTAAAAATCCTGCCCTAACAATTGCCCCCAAAATATAAGGAGTAATTATATAATATTAACGAGTTATATTTTGCTGATCTTATCTGTAACTAACTCAACGGATATATAGCCATTGTAAACGAACTATCCGTTGCAATCCTGACGTCACGGAGGTGACAGCCCTGCACAAATCATGATTATAAATAGAGATAGGGATAGGATCGTTTGCATTTAAAATCAAGAACTTCTCCCTTTATAACCGCATTCGGAGGATTTGAACAGGTATTCTCCCCTTCATCTTCTTTCTTGCTTGCTCTGTTTTTCTTCTCGTATCTATTTCGTTCAAAATGTTGCTCCGGAATTCCCCTGCCAAGGATCTTCAGAAGGAAAGCCCCTTCAAGTGTCAAGGGATCATTACAAATTCTGCTAAAGAACGCTGTATCTTCACTGATCCTCAGATTGACAGGATTCGGTGCTGTTTTCCTGCAAATACTGTGTTCAAAGCCTATGATCCTTCTGCCCTGAGCGATCACACCTCCGATTCATGGGTTGCCTTTCCTGTGACCCCGTTTGCCATAGGTTACACGTATCCCTTTCCAGCCTTCACCCAAGCCTTCTTCTCTTTGACCGACATATCTTATATCCAGGCTATGCCGATGATCTGGAGGGTTTTGTATACCCTTGAGAGGATCATCGAGCAAGAGGGGATAGACTTAGGTATGGCCGAGTTAGGTGAGTTGTACGATCTGACCACCTTTGGTTCCCATCGTTATCTGTTCAAACGTAGACCTGGGGAGGAGCATCCGATCTTCAAGGCTACCAAGAATGATACTAACTGGAAGCGGCGGTTCTTTTTTGTGAGGAGAGATACCATCCCTGATGGGAAGGATTTACCCAAGAAGTGGGCTACCCATGGTAGGATAGAGGATCCTGGGAAGGATCACCGTAGAACTTATCCTTTAGTATAAGGATCACTGACGTTCTTTTGTTTTCTTGTTGTGCAGCTGTCTCCGTTTCACATCTTAAGTTGACTCCTGCTGCAAAAGAGAGACTCTTGGCCTTCAAGAAGCTTGATCCTGAAATAAGAACTTTCAAGATTACCACCCAGGATTCTCAGGAAGTATCCTCTGCTTCTGTCACAATGTCAAGTAAGTATCTTTATTTAAGGAGTAATTATATAATGAGATTCAAATAAAATTAAGATACTTATCTTGTTTTGGTTGTGTAGGTGCTGGAAAATCCACCAAATCTGCCTCGAAGTTCAGCATCACTGATCTTACTAACGTCAAATCCTCTAAGAAGAAGACTCCTGCTGCTAGCCCAACTGCTTCGGTCCCTAAAGCACCTATCAGAGGAAAAGGAGGCAAGAAGAGAAAGGCCTCCGAAGCCGAGGATTTGCAAGGTCTGCCCCTGCTCCGCCAACAGTGTCTGGACTACTTCAACGAGGTAAGGATCACTGTCCCTGCTTGTGTATCCTGCTAGTTTTGAGGATCACTTGGTTCTGATGTTATCCCTGTCTTCCTTGCAGAAATTTGCTGAGATAGAGACATATGTTGGCCACGTTGAGGATCAGGATCGCCAGATTGCTGATCTTCAACAGGTTGCTGTGCTGAAGGATCTCAAGATAGCCGATCTTCAGAAGGAGCTCCAGGCCACCAAGAATGATGCTGCCAAGATGCTGATCAACTTTGACTATGAGAAGCACGAGATCACCCAGGATGCTAAGGTTTCTGCCGCCATAGCAATGTACAAGATCCAGCTGCAAATGGCCATGGAAGCTCAGGATCCTGCTTTTGACAAGAGCACCTGGGATGTGGAGGGCTGGAAAGCAAGGCTGGCTGAACTGGAGGACGATGAAGAGGCTGAAAAGATCTTGACGCTTGAGGCTGGAGGCAGTGGCAAGGATCAGGGTGGTGAGGCAAGTGGAGCTGGTGGTGATGATGCAGCGAAGGATTAAGCTGCAGGATTGGGCGATGAAGGAAATTTCTAGACATAGCCGGAGCCCAATTTTTTGTTTGTTTGTTTGGTGGTTGTTTGAACAATTTATGGTCTGTACTTATGAACAATAGTTTTAGGGTTAAGGATCAAGGATCCTTCAGACAATAGGTAGGATTACATATGGTGGAGGGATCCTCTGTTTGGGGGATGAAACCATTGTGATCTTGCCGCCTTTATTTTCCTGCACAACTTGAAAACTATTATCATGGACACCCTTTACCTACCCCAGCGGACGGGCCACGTATTGCTGGTAGATGCTCGGGGTAGGTAATTTTGACAACCTATGAAGGGTTAGTCTTTATGCTTAATAAATAAAATCTTAACTTCTGTCTCTTATCCTGTGTTGTTATCCTTTTTAATTTTTAATTGTCTTGATGTATACTTATTAAATAGGATACTTTGAATAACTCAGATTGAAAGCATTTAGGATATGATCCATGATCAAATATCCTATAGTCGAAAAATCCCAAAAAGTAGTGTATGTTTTAAGGATCATAAGTTCAGTTGTCAAAGTATAAGGGTTATTCAAATAAACAATGAATAAGATAAAAATAGTTAAGGATCATACCTGAGGATCCAAGTTAGGATCCTAACCATAATCAGGATAACTATAAGATAAAACTTAGAGAGAAATAAGGATCAGGGATCCTTGGTTGTTTAACTTCAAGGACCTGAAATAGAGCATAACTTGGGACTAAGCCAATATAAGATAAGAGTTAGTAACTGGGGACAAGCCCAAGGATAACTGGGGACAAGCCCAAGGATAACTGGGGACAAGCCCAAGGATCGTATGTAAACTGGAGTATGGCCCTTACTGGCGACTATCCAAACTTAGTGACATGATAATGCCAAAACCTTAGCTAACGTGAAAACGTTAGAAACCTTAGGAACGGATGTATGGTACGTCTACCATTATACGTAGGATCCTAGGTATAGCCAGTACAATGGAATTATCAGCCCCTAAAGCGAGTACTGGTCCCAAAGACTTGAACTATACCAGGATCATCGTGCGCTACAGGCGAAACTGGGGACAAGCCCAAGGATAACTGGGGTCAAGCCCAAACAACTGGGGTTAAACCCAAGGATCTGAATTGCTTCTGAAGATTATCAACAATATGCTAAGGATACCTGGACTATCAAAACTCAAAATCTTGTGAGAGAAGGATAAAGGATACATGATCCTTATCCTTAAATAAGAAAATAAGAAAATGAAATAGTTCAAGATTAGAATATTACCAGAGTAAGGATCATTGACACCTTAAGGATCCTTCAAGGATACCTCTAATGTAAGGATCAGATGTGCCAGGAGGATCCTGCTCACATGAAATATTTCTTCAAGTGGACAGCATTCCAGGCTCTTGGTAGCAAATCACCTTCCATGGTTAGCAGTCTATATGCCCCCTTTCCTGCTTCAGCTTCAATCAAATAAGGGCCTTCCCATTTTGGTGCCAATTTTCCATCAGCAGGATTGGTGGTATTCTGGAATGCTTTTCTCAATACCATATCCCCAACTTGGAATTTCCTTATCCTCACATTTTTGTTGTAAGCACCAGCCATTCTTTGTTGGTAGCTAGCCATCCTTATCCTAGCCAAATCCCTGATTTCCTCAATAGTATCCAAGTCTTGAACCAGGTTCTCATCATTTTCCTCAGGATCACGGGTACTTGTTCTAGCAGTTGGAACCACCATTTCTGTTGGGATCACTGATTCTGCCCCAAATACCAAAGAGAATGGTGTTTGACCAGTAGCATTCTTGGGGGTTGTCCTATCAGCCCAAAGCACATAAGGTAATTCTTCTGCCCATCTCCCCTTCTTGGATCCAAGTTTCTTCTTCAAATTGTTGATGATGATCTTGTTGGATGATTCTGCTTGACCATTAGCTTGTGGGTGGACTGGTGTTGATGTTATCATCTTAATCCCCCAGCTGTCACAAAAGTTAGTAGTTCTGCCCCCAATAAATTGGGAACCATTATCACATATAAATTCAGAAGGAATGCCAAATCTAGTTATAATATTTCTCTTAATAAAGGATATAACTTCCTTCTCTCTGACTTGGGTAAAAGCTTCAGCCTCTATCCACTTGGAGAAGTAATCAGTCATAGCAAGCATGAACACTTTTCCACCAGGTGCCTTAGGGAGCTCGCCAACTATATCCATCCCCCATCTCATAAATGGCCAAGAGGAGGATATAGGATGTAGAAATTCAGCCGGCTGATGAAGGATATTGTTGTGTCTTTGACAAGGATCACACTTCTTAGCATACTCCACAGCATCCCTTTTCATAGTTGGCCAGTAGTATCCTGTCCTTAAGATCCTTGAGAACAATGCCCTGCCCCCAGTGTGGTTTCCACAATCTCCTTCATGGAAGTCTTTTAAAACTTCTTGAACTTCAGGATCCTCGATACATCTTAAATATGGTCCTGCAAGAGATCGCTTATACAACATATTATTTAAGATTGTGAATTGAGATACCTTAATTCTGAAAGCCCTAGGGTTTTCTCCCATAGGAATCTCTCCGTGTTGTAAGTATCTCATGATTGGTGAGATCCATGATCCTGAACAAGATTGAGTATCCTCACTAGGGATCATTGCAGAATCCTCTTCTATTTCCATGGCCACTTGATTTTCAATAGCAGGAGCCAGGATATGGATGATAGGGATACTTATATCCTCTGGGATCTTCAAAGATGATCCTAGATTAGCCAATGCATCAGCTTCTGTATTTTCTTCCCTTGGTACCTGTGTCAAACTAAAGAAAACAAAGGAGAGTGCCAATTCTTTGACTATCTCTAAATATTTAGTTAGTTTTTCACCTTTAACAGCATAAGATCCATTAAAGTGATTAGTGATTAATAATGAATCCACGTATACCTCAAGATACCTGATCCCCATATGCTTAGCAATTTGCAAACCAGCAATCAAGGCTTCATATTCAGCCTCATTGTTAGTAGCTTGGAACTCACAAGCTATGGAGTGGGGTATTATGTCCCCCTATGGCGATTTTAGTAGTATACCAAGCCCCGTGCCTTTGATATTTGAGGATCCATCAGTATGTAGTATCCAAGGATCCTGGGTTTCCTCCAGCTGATGGACTTCCAATTCGGCTTCCTTTTGTAAATCACTACTGAAATCAGCCACAAAGTCTGCTAATGCTTGGGATTTGATGGCTGTTCTAGGCTCATATCTTATATCATAGGCACTAAGTTTTACTGCCCACTTAGCCATCCTTCCGGACATCTCTGGTTTCCTGAGGACATTCTTAATTGGAAAATTAGTTCTAACAACAATAACATGAGTTTCAAAATAATGTCTTAACTTAGTAGATGCCATAATTAATGCAAGAATAAGCTTTTCAAGGTGTGAATACCTGGATTCAGCATCAAGTAAACTCTTACTTACATAATAGACAGGATATTGTGTACCTTCATGATCCTTAACAAGGACTGCACTTACTGCTTTTGAGGATACCGCAAGATATAAGGATAACACATCTCCTTTTTCTGGTTTCATCAACGCTGGAGCTAAGGACAGGTATTCTTTGAGGGCTTGTAAAGCACTCTCATGCTTCTCAGTCCACTCGAATTTCTTGTTCTTCCTTAGGATATCATAGAATTCGTTACACTTCTCTGAGGATTTGGATATAAATCTGTTTAAAGCTGCTATCTTGCCTGTTAGCCTTTGCACATCCTTAGCGTTGGCAGGAGATTTGATATTCACCAATGCTTTGATTTGTTCCGGGCTTGCTTCAATGCCCCTCTTGGTTACCATATATCCTAAGAATTTACCTGCTTTAACACCAAAGTGACATTTTGAAGGATTAAGCTTCATGTTATATCTGTCAAGGATATCAAATGCTTCCTCCAAGTCTCTTAGGTGATCCTCAGCTTTTATGGATTTCACCACCATATCATCTATGTACACTTCCATAGTCTGTCCAATCTGATCCTTGAACATCATATTCACCAGCCTTTGATATGTTGCACTTGCATTCCTTAATCCAAACGGCATAGCAATATAACAATATAAACCGGTTGGGGTCATAAAAGCCGTATCCTCTGGGTCAGATGGTTCCATCTGAATTTGTTGGAATCCAGATGAAGCATCCATAAAAGTTAACAGTTCATGACCCGCCGTTGCATCCACCATGGAGTCAATTTGGGGTAATGGTAAAGGATCCTTGGGACATGCCTTATTTAAATCAGTGAAATCGACACATACCCTCCACTTTCCATTTTTCTTTTGAACAACAACCACATTGGCCAGCCATCTTGGATACTTTACTTCTCTAATCATACCTGCTCGTAGCAATCTCTCTACCTCTTCCTGGATAATGGCATTTCTTTCTGGTGCAAACTTCCTCCTTTTTTGATGGATTGGTTTGAATGACCTGTCAATGCCAAGTTTATGAGTGATAATATCCTTAGATATACCTGTCATATCCTCATGTTTCCATGCAAAGGTAGACTTTCTTCTTTTGAGGAAGGATACAAGGTCTTCTTTCATCTTGCCAAGGATCCCTGATCCGATACAGATTTTGGATTCAGGATCATCAGGATCCATGAGGATTTCGACCACATCCTGCTCTCTCGCCTCTAAGACATTCCTTGGAGGATACTTTAATTGCTATTGCTCCCTTGATTTCGAGGCTGGTTTCATTGATGATGTGTAACAATCCTTAGCCTCCTGCTGATCACTATCGATCTTGACTATTCCCCAAGGGCTAGGGAGCTTCACACATTGATGGTAGGTGGATGGGACTGCCTTCATATCGTGTATCCAGGGCCTGCCAAGGATAACATTACAACAAGATAAACAGTCAATAACACAAATTTTTGATAATTATGTAATCCTTCCACATAAATTGGGAGTTTGATGTCCCCCAGGGTTCTCTTAGTTTCGCCACTAAATCCCACAAGCACGGAGGATCTTGGTGTGATATCTGATTCAGGGATACCCATTTTCTTCAGAACATCTAGCTGGATAATGTTTACTGAGCTCCCTCCGTCAATAAGGATCCTGCGGACAAAATGGTTAGAAATAAAAAGAGTAATAACTAAAATATCATGATGAGGATCCTGGATGTCAACACGATCATCCTCATCAAAGGTTATGACTTTTCCTTCCGAAACACTCGATGTTCGAATAGGTCTTTCTCCATTATCCATTTTAGCCTCTTTGGCATGCTTTTTAGCTGCTGAGAAGGATGTACCACAGATGTCTGATCCTCCATAAATAAAGTTTATCACTTGTGCATCTGCCGGAGGGGCTGGAGCTTTTTCAGGGATCCTTTCAGGATCCTGAGTCCTTGGCTTTTTTCTTCCCAGCAACTCCTTTAAGTGCCCCTTGCTCAGCAGATATCCAATTTCCTTTCTCAATGTGATGCACTCCTCTGTTAAATTCCCGAAATCCTCATGGTATGCACACCACTTTGATTTGTCTTTAATTGCGGCCGGTTTGTCATTTTTTCTGGGCCATCTGGCTTTTTCTCCTAGATTCTGCATCGCAAGGATTAGTTCATGGTTATCAACGGAAAAACAATATTCAGAAATTGGAGGATAATCCTCATCATCATCTTCTTGGTCAACAGCATGCACGTTCTGGTTGTCAGTTCTGTTATAGGATTTGAATTTGTTGTTCTTGAACGAGGATCCTTGCTTTTCTTGTTTTGAGGATCCTACCATTCTCTCCTGGATCCTCTTGTCATCCTCTAGCCGGATGAACCTGAGTGCCCGAGTCCTTACTTCATCTAGGTTCTTGCATGGTGTCATAACAAGATCATCATAGAATAATGAATCCCTAAGCAATCCCATCTTGAAGGCCTCAACAGCCGTGGCTATATCCAAGTTGGGAATGTCCAAGGATTCTTTACTAAATTTGGTTATATAATCCCTTAATGATTCATTATGACCTTGAGTTATCCTATATAAATCACTAGTTAATCGTTCAAACTTTCTACTACAAGAGAATTGATTATTGAATAAGTTAACTAGATTGGCAAATGAAGTAATAGAGTAAGGGGGAAGACTTAGCAGCCATTTGAGAGTTGATCCAGTAAGAGTGGATCCAAATCCCTTGCATAGGCACGCTTCCTTTAACCTTTCTGGAATCGGATTGATCTCCATCCTCTCCCTGTATTGTGCTATGTGTTCCTTAGGATCCGTTGAACCATCATACAGCTTCATAGTTGGAATATGGAATCTTTTGGGTATCTCAGCATCACAAATTGGTGGTGCAAAACGAGATATCTTATGGCTTCCATCTGCAATCTCCGGGATAGGTTTGACCACCCCTGGAACACTTGATATCATATCCTTCAGTTTTTGCAGCTCTTTGGCCATAGCGTGGTTGATACCTGCATCCTGCATGAATCCATGGTTAGTGGTAATAGAATTATTAAAAGTGTTACCTCCCATTGGGTTCAAGTTAGGAACACTGGATGTGAATCCATATTGCTGGGACTCTGGGATGATGGAGGGACCAGTGGAAGCAATGGTCTGCATTGGAATAAAATCTCCCTGATGGACATCTGAACTTCCTGTTTGCAAACTCTTCAAGGATCCTGACATCTGGAAGGATCCCTGAAACTGGGATGATCCTGGAACAAAGGAGGATCCTTGAACCTGGGATGATCCTGGAACAAAGGAGGATCCTTGAACCTACTGTACTCCTGAGTAGGCTCCTGAATTCATGAAGGATCCTATATGCTGAGGATAGGATCCTGCTGGCTGGATGTATGAACCTGACGCCTGAGTCACCATTGCTGAACTGAAGTGCACTCCTCTTGGTCCACCCACATGTTGAACGTCCGGAACCTCTGATGGCTGAGAAGTAATCATCGGAGTATCAAAATTCAAAGATTTGGGCACCAGTGGAGAATGATCCTCTGCCGCTTTCTTTTGTTTCTTGAGATCTCCGATTTCTTTGAGGATCCTGTCATTGGTCTTGTCCTGTTGCTGTATATGATCTCTCATCTGCAAAATCAAAGTAAATATGTCACTAGTAGTGGGAGTATAGGAAGCAGAAGAAGTTGAAGGTTTAGAGAAAATAGGAGTTGATTTCTTCTCAGCATTTTTCTGAGATCCAGCTGGTGGTGGAGGCAAAGGTGGAATGCCCTGAGATGAATTGACCGCAGACATCGCAGTAGAGGTATTCTTCACCGATGAAGCCATGTATTCGTATGCAACGATCCGGAATGATCACCAACAGAAAACTTTCTTATGAATGAAGCACCAATTGCCCCACGGTGGGCGCCAAACTGTTTTGGTCAAAAATCACACAAGGATAATGCAACCAAACTCTCTGTAACGGGGAATGATGCTTGAAATGATGAATAAAGATAAGGATCACTTAAATGTAAATTGCACAAGTGACACAAAGATTTATACGAGGAAAAAGCCCTTGATCAATGAATGATCTCCGGCATAAAAAACCTCGGGTGATGGAAACTACCGATCACCAAGATCAAATATAATAAATAATGTTTACAACTTCGGATAGTAACGAGCTAGGTACAAGGATCACTATGGTGTAGTATGCTAGAGCGTGTAAGAAATGTGTCCTCCTCTCCAAATGCTTGAGAGTGCCGTTTATATAAGTGTGTGTGGTCGAATTTAGGCAAGTCACCTAACTACTAGCTCGTTACCCCTTTTAGAAATAGAAGTAAATTTAGCCTAACAAATTATTCGTAATTTGTGCTAAGTTTCCATATTCTCCACAACGTCTATTTCCGGTTATACATGTGCGAGATTAGCGTGGAAGATTCCTTAATAACGTTGCCAAGACCAGGTCCAACTCGTAATTCCTGCAAAACAACATGAAATTCAAAGAGAACAATCGTTAGTATGAGGATCCTTAGGATGATCCATGATCCTGATCCTGAAGCTCTTCTGAGGATCACTATCTGTCACAGAAACAAGGATCACTGTTAGGATATCATGTAAGGATCACAGGTCATTAAAAATCCTGCCCTAACAGGAACCATCCTATGTCTTTTACCAATCAAAGAAGTAGCAAGGACAAGTGTCCTTTGATTTTACCAATCAAAGAGGTAGCAAGGACAAGTGTCCTCTCAAAGGAATGGAGGTACTATGTCACACCCCAACAGATGGCGGAAACATCAGAGTGAGACGAAAAAGAGATTGTTCGAGACTTCATAACTTGACTAAATGTTTAACAATACCATTTCATTTCATTTCAAGTGAATTGCATTGTTTTGAAAGGTAAAAATACAACATCTAGCAAGTTTGATCATAACGACATAAAAGAAAATACATAAAGTTTAAAATGGTGCATTTCTAAGTCCATCCTAGTTGATTTCTTGAAACGTCACATCATCAAATTCCTGCAACATATGTTAAAGTAACGGTCAACACATAAAGCGTTGGCGAGCATACAAGTTCGGTACTAGCATATGTAATAAAAGGTTGTTTTAAACCAACATGGCATAAATGTATACTATGGCATAAAATACAAGGATAGCATGCAACAAATACAAGTCAACCCAAAATGTCCACTAGCGCAATCTTGCCGTAACAATGAACACGACTGTTATACGATTGAATACTTAGCAATAACCCAACAAACGGGCCCTACTCCTATAGCACTATACATGTTAAGGTAGGCTCGCGAAGTTAATGACAAGTATAGTGCAAGAATGGCTTCTATCATGTATGTATTTTAAGCATAACATCATAACATGTATAATTGGATTAGTTGATTGTAAGTGTGAATTTTCTAGTTTACATATGTTACACCCAAAGTGCCTCAAACAACTTTCTGCGAATCGAAGGCCTACGCGTCGCACGACGGGGAAGCAGGGCTAGCCCACGCGACGCGGCGTGTTGTATTTTGGAAACTTTTGTTTGTTTATTCAAGTTTGGCCCTGAACTTATATATTGATGTTATTTTATGTCATAACTTCATATTTTTGTATGTTTTCAAGTAGGGGAAGTATAGGTATGCATGTGTTACGTATCGTGCGTGTATGATTGATATTTGAATGTACAATAAGTCTCGGTTTCACATGTAAAGACGTATTTTGTGATTGTTTGCATATAATGATTGGATATGAATAAAACATGTATGTGTATAAGTATGAATTTCCATTATGATCGAAGTCTCGGATTACAAGATCGGAAATGAAGTACGAATACAAGTTGCTAAAAATAGAAATGCAAATACAACTTTCTAAATAAAGAAAGTATGAAAAGACAGAATGTTACATACTAATGGACCAAAATTTCTAAACTTGATTTTTCTCTCCCAAATGGAGGGAAAATGACGAAGACAATAAAACTTTTTAGTGCTATACACCAAGTTATGTCACGGTACGAGTATCCAATACACGAGTTCACCCTTTATATGGGTGAATACGATAGTTACCCCTCTTTTGAACTTGATCGAGTAATACTTCATTTTTCGGGGAACCATCATGTCAAGAGGTTACGACTTGAGTTTACATAATCCAGTTATCTTTCTAGTTCGTATAATGTACCCTTCTCCGTCTTCTCACTACATCACTTAACGAAACTATATCTCGGTTGGTGTTGTCTTGATCATCAACCGATATTCAATGGATCTGGTAGCCTTACAGTCTTATCCTTGGATTGTGTAAAGATCTCGAGAAAAACAATTCTACGTCTTTTATCTAAATCTCCATCACTTAATAGGTTTAGTCTCGTAAGTATGTTCTTACTCATTCTCTGGGCTTTCGGAACTTGTCTGAATATAATAAGTTGTTGCAGCTTATGCACGAAGAACAGGTTGAAGAGCATCATGAAAAATCCACCATGAGTGAGCTATTCGAGCGTTTACCTGTGATTGAACACCTGACTATTTGGAGTGAGATCATTCAGGTAATATTTATCCACCTTTGTCTATATATGGTTCAAGTGGTTTGTTCCAGACTTGGTTCCACAAGAGCTTCCAACCTCACTAATCCACCTTAAATACTTTCGTTTCAAAGAAATGTCTTTTCATGACGGCTATGGACTGACTTTTCTTGTTGTTTTGATCAAAAGCTCACCGAACTTGGAGAAAACTGAGTTAGATGTCTGACTTTTTCCTATTTGTTTTTATTCTCATGCGAAAATACATTGATACAAAAAAAATAATTACTCTTCCTGCAGATTGACCCATTTCATGATATTTTTGGTTTGATAAACGCCCCGAGATATATGAAAATATCATTCAGATGTTTGGTTGCAGCATCTGAATGAATTGAAGATTGAATATTTTAACACTAGTGTTCTGTGATGGATTTGAGCTTTTTTAATCACTAGCTGATATGGTAGGAGTGAGATCTTTCTAAAGTTTAAATTGTTTGGGATGCATGTATATATGGTCAGGAAATAATCACATCAGCAAGAAACTCTATGCATTCGGGCGGAGTGTGTGAACTACAGATGTTTGAATATGGTAGTTTGGTTTACCTTTGTTAATTTGGTTTTGTAAATGCATGTTGAAGATCCAAAAAGTGGCCGGACACTGCAAGACCACGTTTAAACTTTGATAAAACTCGAAGATCTGAACCTGCACACTGAACAAACCGTTAGGCTCATCGCAGAGGTGGGAGGGTCACTCTGCGACCACCCTCCGGCGTGAGGATAACTATTTGCTAGAGAGAGAAAGTAGAGAGAGAAAACAGGGACGAAGGTTTAGAAAATCGTACTTGTGGTGTACTTGGCGAAGGTATTTATACTGGTTGACTTTGATGACATCACTCGGTCGGGACGCACCTTTGGACATGTGTCCGTCTTCATGGCTGAGGGACGGAGCTTAGGGATATTCGTTCCTTTTGCTTCGGCCCGGACCTTAGAAGAAGATCCGGTCCCGGCGATGTATCTACACATGTAACCATAACCGAGCCGAAAAAGTTAGTTTATTCACACACAAAAAAGGAGAACTAAACGAACCCGTGTTAGACCACCCGTAGTGGTAAAGTTTTAGGGCGTTTTTTGCCCCTAAAACACCCATCAACGCCAAGTTCTCCGCCCCCAAGGGCGTGTTTTACAAAATTTGGCCACAAGCGTTCTTAAATCAACGCCGAAGAGGGAATGGATTTGGCCAATCACATGGAGGTTTATGGGTTTGTCCAATAAAGTATTTTTGATGTTTTTTCTTTATTTTTTTTGTACCCCTTTTTAACATAATGCCCCACAATGCCCACATCCCCACTACACCCATTTTAGAAAAACGCCTCATAATGCCTCATTGCTGACTGGGCTGCCACATGGCGCAAAACGCCCAAGGGTAGGGACATTACCACTACACATGGTCTTATAACCTCCACCACACACGTACTAGTGTTGAAAAAAGGGCAGTCACTCCCGTGTGTAGGGGGCGAGGGTGGTGAGGGTGGCGAGGGCGAGAGTCAGTGCGGGGGCGCCGAGGGAGAGGGGCAGGTGAGGCTATGGTCGACAGAACGCAGATAGGCGTGGAGTATGTACGGTCGAGCGCCTGTACGCGCGACGGAGCGTGAGACAGCGTGTGATGCCTCCACCGGGGTTGGAGGAGAGAGTGGCTCGGGTCGAGTCGGATGTAGCTGCCAAACGGGTCGACGTCACAGAGGCACGTATAGTGGATGGTGGAGGCAATTACTACTATGCATGCTGGTGTGCCCCTACCTCCACGAGCTGGCGCTACACCACCACCATCGCCGCCGCTGTAGTTGTTTATTGTATTTTGCTTTTGGTGTTTTATATTTGAAAAAGTGTAAATATTTATCTTATGTTTATATTTTATTTTGTTTGTTTGATGAATGTTATCGTATTGTTTATCTTATGCACATGTTTTGTTGTTAGTATATCTTGATTAATATCCTAAAATTGCTAGCGTAACATAATCGGCGACATATTACAAACTTGTAACATAATAAAGTCGAAAATTATTCAACACTAGTACGTGTACGTTTATCGCTAAAATAGTCGTATATCAAAAAAAAAATTATACGTTCTTTCGGTTTTATAAAATTTCAAACAACATTAATTTTATACGGACCATACGTATACGTTTATCGCTAATATAGTCGTATATAAAAAATTTATTATACGTTCTTTCGGTTTTATAAAATTAAAAAAACATTTTAATTATATATGGACCATACGCGTACGTTTATCGCTAATATAGTCGTATATCATAAAAAAATTATACTTTCTTTCGGTTTTATAAAATTTCAAAAAACATTAATTTTATACGGACCATACGTGTACGTTTATCCCTAATATAGTCGTATATAAAAAATTTATTATACGTTCTTTCGGTTTTATAAAATTAAAAAAACATTTAATTATATATGGACCATACGCGTACGTTTATCGCTAATATAGTCGTATATCATAAAAACTTATTAATTATACGTTCTTTCGGTTTTATACAATTTAAAAAAAACGTTTAATTATATACGGACCGTACGTGTACGTTTATCCCTAATATAGTCGTCTATAAAGAAAGTTATTATACGATACGTTCTTTCGATTTTTAAAATGATAAAAAAAACAATTTAATTATATAGGACCGTATAACATTATGTGGCCCATATACATGTGTAAAAAACCTAAAACTTAATCAAAATACCCATGAAAATAAACAAGTTTGGTTGTATAAAATTATATTAGTCATATACACTTTATACAGCCCGTATAATGTTATACAACCCATATAAAACAAGTCAAAACAAAATATTCCATTGCATTTAATTATCTGCAGCCACATTTCATACGAGCCGTATACATGTAGAGATGTGAAAATAAGATTATAAGGTATGGAAATAGTGGGAGTATTTTAAATTTATATTTGTTAGAGCATTCATATTAGACACTCTTTATTCATATATTCGTTATAATACAGAGTAAAAAATAGAGAAAACAAATTGTAGAAAGCAAAGTACAACCTCTTTATTTAGAAGTTCATATCAACCCTTTATATTATTATTCTATGTGTAAGTAATGGAAAATTTTATATTATTATTCTAAGTGTGTAGGAAATAGAAAAAAGTAATAAAATAAATATATGTGAGTATGATAGAGATAGAGAGTTGGATGTTGTAAGATTTTCGAAAGATAAATAATATATAAAGAAAAATGTGTTTTCTAGTTAAGTTATTGAGATTAAATTATTTAAATGGAGATGAAACCTCTAATTTTGTTTCTTAAAAACAAATGTGGTAGGGAAAAAAAGACCTATATTATGACTTAAAAACAACATAAGATTCATCATTATCAAAAGTTCAAAGCAAACAAGTGATAAATTATAAAAGCCAAATGAACAAGTTGATTAATTTATGTCAAAAACAATAAAAATTTGCCCAAAACTCAGACAAGTTGCTTTACTAAAACAACTCTTGGTGACCAACAAAAAACCTCACAACGTAGACGACCGCCATCTACGACAGATGTACAATATACGAAAAAAAAATATCAAATACACAACTTTTCTTCCCACCTGTTCACTCAACCAAACAACCCATCCGAGGTTGTTGCGCGACATCACACCGAAAAATGATTGTATGGCGCAAAGAATGGGCGACACATAAAAAACCAACATCAATTTCCACAAAAAAAAACAAAGTAGCCGCCTAGCCGGCGATGTTTCTAGAAGCTTCTTGCGTATATGCATGACGGATGATGTTACTCATGTTATGATGTAAGGAATGATTGTATTGCAAGTTGCTGTTGTGGCTGCAACGATGCCCATGTTGATGCGAACGTAGCAGGCGGCAGTGTTTGTTGGAGTTGTCTTAGTAGGTTGACTATTCGATTGATTGTTTGTTCTGTTGCCAGATCCTTGCCGGCACAAAGAATCTAAAATCGACAAAAGTTTGAATTTATATAAAAACAAAAGTTATAAAATAAGGTTGAAAAAGTAAGCAGGTGTGAGTATTGGTTATGTTGGGTCAAATACTCAAATGACAGATACATCCAATAGAATTCTAGTTGACAAATGAAAGTTGTTGAAAATATAAAATAATAAGTATTAATTTACAAGTTAATCTATCGAAATCATAATATGCTCTTGGGTTAGTTTTAATTGTTTTAGAAAAAAAAGTCAACATGCTAAACGGGTCGGATCAAGTAGGGTTGAGCATTTCAGTACTGGTACCGAAAAATACCAGTACCTAATGGTACCGTACCTATTCAATTTCGGTACCGATTCGTACCCACTTTTTCAGGATCAGTATATTCGGTTCGGTACCGGTTCAGTATAGTACTGGTATTTTACGGATTTTTGGTGTCAAATACTATATCGCACCGAACATTTTGGGTGGTACCGTACCGATTAATTTTCGGTACCCACTTTTTGGTGTTTTCGGGATCACAGTATTTTTGGTTTAATTTACCGATTTTTGGCGTCATATACCGTACCGAACATTTCCGCTGGTACCGTACCGATTAAATTTCGGTACCCACTGATCGGTTTGGTATCGGTTCAATACAGTACCGATATTTTACCGATTTTGGGTCCGGTATTTTCAGTGCCGATATAGTACCGAGCTCATCCCTAGGATCAAGTGAGTTGATTAACACTATGTCAAATGAGTTTTTAAACTTTCTAAAAAATTAGTGGATCTATCATAGTTTAGAAAACCCATTTTATTCTACCCATTCCATTTATTTGACCTTTAGCTAGTTTTTTATATATATTTTACCCGTTTGACCCATTAACGATAAATCATATTTATTCTTAAATTATTTTGCTTAAAATGTGTGCACGATAAAAAACTATCTTAATGAAGGACAACTAACCTCAGCAAATACAGAAACGATTTTTGGCACGTATTGGTTGTTGGGGCCCAGAAGTTCCATATCTGACCTGTAGTATAAAGTATAAACATCGGACTTTGTTAGAAGCACTACAAAAATAAAGTTTTAAACGAAAACCAAAAGAAAGCACCATGCACGTTTACCGTTCGACCATTGAACAAAGCAGTTCGTGAACAACTTTAGCCTCAATAAGATCTCCTTTGATTGGCAAACAGCTTAACCATGCCGGAATAATCTGCCAAACAACACAACATTTTAATACGAGAAAAACAGAAACTAGATTACAAAATTTACCGCTTTTAGCAACCAACTATAAGGCGCCAAGTAAATACCAACTTATATTTCGTTACAGATTTAACAACCATGTTAAGGTTTACTCCGTTTAGTACTAACATTTCAAATTTTGCTAATGTGGCCTTTTATATGTCACTTAATGTGTATCCAGATGCCACATATCTTATCTGACACTTTAACTATGTTTAGATAAAAATTAGAGTAAAATGTCGTTTTCGTCCCTGAGGTTTGGTGACTTGGTCAGTTTTGCGACTTTCGTCCAAATGTTTGTTTTCCATATCTGGATCCAAAGGTTTGAAATCTTGCCATTTTCATCCGGCTCGGTAACTCCATCGATTTTTCTCTGTTAAGTCAATCGTATTTTCGTCTTTTTTGTTAACTTAAAGAGCAATTCGGTCTTTTTCATTTTATGTAAAAAGACCGAATACCCTTGAAAAGGACCAAATTGCCCTTTAAATTAACAAAAAAAAAGATGAAAATACCACAAACTTAACGGAGAAAGATGGATGCAGTTAACGAGCCGGATGAAAAAGACAAGATTCCAAATCTTTTGAATCCAGATGCAGAAAAACAAACATTTGGACGAAAGTCGCAAAACTGGCCAAACCTCATGGACGAAAATGACATTTTACTTAAAAAATTAAATTATCTTTTTTTAATATTGTAATAAAAAAAATCTGGTATTTGATCACAAAAGCATGTTCTGCATATGTGGCAATTGATATGGTGGTCAGCAAGGCATAAACTGTAAGTTGATAAATACCAATTTCAAAGAGCCCAAAACATATATGTATCTAACTAGAACAGCATACGCCCGTAAATCGTAAATGAATATATTCACAAAGTAATATAAGGTATGATCTACCTGAGCGGAGTCAATGCTGTCACGATGAAATTGACATATTTTCCCCAAAGCAGAAACCGCATTATCATATGCCATAACGTTTTCAGGCTGGAGAGCATTAGGGTGTCTAATTACCACATTCAACCTTGAAAGAGCCTCTGTAAAATTAAGTTCACAACGGAATATTATATTTGCAAAAGAAGCAATTTCATATACATCCTTCTAGTATTTAGAGTTCCATGGTTAACCTTCCAAATTTCTTAACGTTATATTTACCGTTCAAACATTAAACCTCATATAATATAACATAGAGTAAGGTACGTGGATGGTCCCTGTGATTTACCAAAATTTTAAAGGTCCCAAGCTTTTCAAAAGTACATGGATGGTCCTTGTGGTTTGCACTTTGTAACGCATTTAGTCCCCAGCCAATAAATCTAACGGTTTTAGCAAGTCCAAGTTAGGGACTAAATGTGTTACAAAGTGCAAACCACAAGGAACATCCTTGTACTTATGGAAAAAGCTAGGGACTAAATGTGTTACAAAGTGAAAACCACAGAGACCATCCATGTACTTTTAGAAAAAAACTGGGGACTAAATGTGTTACAAAATGCAAACCACAGGGACCATCCGCGTACTTTTAGAAGGTTGGCAACCAAATTCAAAAATATTGGTAAACCACAGGGACCATTCGTGTAGTTTACTCTAAAATATATCAGTTCCTTATTACACTTTGTAAATAAACAAAGAGAGCATTATGTGCTGCAATCATTCACAAAAGTAACTTTGTTTTCCTATTCATTAATTAATTGAAAAAGTATGTTATAAGTAATTGATTTAAGAGTTAATTGCCCGGATGGTCCCTGTGGTTTCACGTTTTTTCACGTTTAGTCCCCACCTTTTGAAAATAGCAGGTATGCTCCCTATGGTTTGTTATTTTGTTACTTGGATAGTCCCCTGAGTAGATGTCAGTTAGTTTGGAAATAGCAGGTATGCTCCCTATGGTTTGTCATTTTGTTACTCGGATAGTCCCCGGAGTAGATGTCAGGGGACTATCCGAGTAACAAAATGACAAACCATAGGGAGCATACCTGCTATTTCCAAAAGGTGGGGACTAAACGTGAAAAAACATGAAACCACAGGGACCATCCGGGCAATTAACTCTTGATTTAATTATATTATTGTAAAGTAAAACTTGGAGGGATAATAAAAAAACAATAGAACTTATATATATATATATATATATAATCCCTACATATGTCATTAAATGTACCTCCAACGAGTGGTTTTATAGCAGAACCGCCATATTCTGCACACACTCCAAGTCCATATACAGCTGCCTGGATTAAAAAAAGAAAATATACGTGGTTCAGATCAAAAGAAAAAAGTGAGCATGGAGACATAAGCCACAAAAGAGTGGCCGGTGATGATGCTGACCTGTCGAACATCTGGATTCTCATCATTGCATGCTTCAAGAAGAAAAGGAAGATATGTGTCATAATACTTTAGAGCTGCTTCACGACACTGCTCTGCCACGTCATCAAAGATGCAAATTGCAATTCTCCTTTCTTCAGCTGTTTTATCCTTGCCCTTGAGATAATATTAAGGAGTCATCGTTAATCCAAACATGAGTAAAAAGCGTATATATGAATTTTACCCCTGTAAAAGAAGAGTTCTTGATAAATGGATAAATGATAACTAGCACAAGTACTTACCCACATCGGCATCAAATACGATGACATCTCATCAAAGAAAGGCAAGAAGGAGGCTTTGAATGTTTTAATCAAGGTTCCCAATATCTCACCAATCTGAAACAGAATATAAGTTACCCACAAAAACATAGAAATAGAATCATATTTTAATTCATAAAGTTTCCATTTAGGATATCTATTTGATTATCATTTATGATTTACCCTTGCAACAAAGCAATTCCCTAACTAGGGGTGTGCACGGTTCGATTCAGTTCGGTTTTATCGTAAAACCGAAACCGTAACCTAAATGTTAGGTTTTCAGTTTTTGAAAACTGTTCGGTTTCAGTTTTAGCAACGGTTCGGTTAGATTTTTGGAACAAAATTCCGTGTTCGGTTTTTTAAACAAAATTCTGCGTTCGGTTTTTCGGTTTTTGTAACAAATTCCGTAAGATTAAAAAATATAAAGTATAATCCAAAATTTAAGAAAACCGAAATAACTGAACCGTAACCGAAATAACCGTACCAAAATACAACTGAACGTTTGGCAAAACTCAATATTATTAAGGTCAATAGAGAAAAAGGGTTGTTGACTAAGAACCTGGTCAAAGACTTCTTCTTCTTGCTCATTTTCCTCTTTAAGCAATTCTCCTTCCTCAGCATCAAAATCTTCAGCTTTAGCCCTTTCTGCTCTTTCGGTTTTTCTACTCGAACTTGCTGTGATCACCTGCTTAATTTCATCCACTATGCTTCGCACCTGATTTTCATCTAAAAGTGGTCCAGATACCTACACCATGTTGAAAAAAAAACACTTAGTTAAATGAATTTAACATATTATATGCAGTTATCCACTGTCTAAGGCTATAAAGATTATAATTAAGAATTCACCTGTTTAGTGAAGGTCATATTGGCTGTGAAGCGAACAAAAATAAACTAACCTGTATACATTCATTCAAGGCATCCAGCATACTTGCGCAGATTTCTGTATCGGGTTCCTGCAACGATTAAACCAACAGTGAATAACAAATTACTTAAAACTTTAGTGCCTCAAATTTTAATAATGACATGTTTAGCCCCTCCACTTTGGTAATAACATGTTTGGCCCCTTAATTAAAACACCTTTTGCCCCTCAACTTTATTAATAAACTTCAGCCCCTCAACTTTAATAGTGACAAGTTTAGCCCCTTAAATAAAAGATCAAACACTTTTAACTCTCGTGATTTGCTTATTTTTATCTAAATTTCGATCCCGCTGCGGTGCGCAGGTGGTAACCCACAATATCAGTTAAAAAATTAGAACAATTGTATATAATGTTTAAATTTTGTTTTTTTATCATTATTTTTCTTACTTATATAAAAAAGTGGACTTCTACAACTAAAAGCATACTGCTAAAAGCTGAAGGTTTCATAATGGCCAGGTTGAGTGAGACTCGGAATGCGTTTTTTATATAATATAAGATTGCTTCTATATAATTAGTGAGTCAAATGTCATTACAAACTATACTATGTCAATAATAATCTAACTTTACAAACGAAATGATCTAGTTCGACTAACTTGGCACGTTTGCTTTCTAGCCAACTTTTTAATGTTTGACATGTTAAAGATATAGAACAGAACCCATATGCAAGTAAAACGGGTCAAAACTGCCAAATATCGAAATACTGTGAAAGGAAATAACATTACCTTATGCAAAGCTTCAACCAAAGAGGGGACTATGTAATCAGACAGCTGTTTTATGTACGATTCATTACGACCTTGAGCAAGCCCTTTTTCTATGGCTAATTTTGCAGATCGCAACAGCTCCGGCATGGCTATACATATATAACTCCATTAAAACTTATTTATACATAAACGAAAATGTAAATTATAGAAAAATTAGTAATGCAAACAAACCAAACGTTCAACTGGAAGTTCATTAATGTTCTTTTACTTAATAAATAAACAAGACTTTTGGTGTGTTTAGTTAAATGAACAAACAGTAACAAGAGTCACATTTGTACATTAACACTTGTGAACATTCCTTAATACATTCGTTAATGTTCGTTTGTTTTATATGTGTATATTAAAAGCGGGTTAAATCATTTTATTTGTTTATGTCCACGTAGCATTTAAAAAAGCAAACATAAATGAACACGAACAAGCTTATTATCTTAATGAACAGACATGAACACGAAAACTCATTCCTTAATCTGTTCATGTTAGCTCGTTTGTTGAGCTAAACAAACAAGCCCTATTCATGTTCGTTCGGTTCGTTTACAACCGTAGAAAGAATCATATATGACACCTGAAACAGCTGCTTTCCTAACTTCTTCATGGAAATAAAACTTGAGAAGTGGTACCAACGTTGGTGCAACCTGTTAAATATATAGATTAGCATTTATTCATACTATGACAATAAAGTGGTGTGTGGTTTGTTCAAAGGTTCTAAACGGGGTTGTGTCCACGACGGGTTGGCAGGTTCAACCCGACCCGAACTCGAATATTGTGTCATACATATGAACCCGAACACGGCCCGAATATTCAAGGGTTGACCCGAGCACAACCCGATCAACCCGAATTTTTTATTTTTTATTTTTCAGCAAATTAATATATTAAAATTGAAATTTACTACCAAAAAAAACACAAATGTATATAATACAGTAATATTTAAATTATAAAATCTTATGTCAATTTCTCTTTGTAAGTTATGACTACGGCATAAAATACACACCCAATTTAATTCATGACATAAAACATAGTTAAAAAAATGTAATATAATATAAACGGGTTAAACGGGTGAACCCGCCAACCCGACCAGGTTAACCCGAACCTGACCGTTTAGCTAAATGGGTTCGCAGGTTCAACCTGAAACTGATCCTGAACTGTTTAGACTAAACCCAAACCCGTGAATTTCATGTTAGGTTCGTGTCGTGTTTTCGAGTCGTGTCAGAAATTCACACCCCTAGTTTGTTCACCATGTATCACTATAGACATAAATTTAATAGCGAGTGGAATGCGAACACGTATGATGTTTTCACAAAGGTTACCAAATTCCAAGTGAGAATCATTTGTCCTTTAACCAAACACTATCTAAATGGTAGATAAATAGGTACGTAAATTAACCTGATCAATCCATGGGTAAAAACCCTCCTTTAACTCATCAGCATAACAACACAACATGTTGCAAGCGGTTGCTTTCTCTTCAAGAACGCTGGTTTTGATCCCGATCCTTTTGTCACCAAGTGTAATTGTCTCCATACTGCAAAGCGTGCAACTCAGTATTATTCAGATTTAAAAAAAAACATATTAATCCAAGAAAATATGATAAAATATGATACCTTTCGTCATCTGATTCATCAATCTCGTTATCAGAATCTGCTGAAGTAATGACGACATCAGGTTTGAGTTGAGCGGATTGAAGCAAAGGAGGCATAACAACGCTCATGTAAGGGAGGAAGTCTTGGCCTAAGCATTTGCATAGACGGGCCCACGCCTACAGTACAAAAGAGTGACAACGAAGAAAGCATAAGCTTATATTATATAAAGATCACTATAAATGTACGTTAAAGAAAATTAACAATAAAACGTCGTAAAAAGCCTATGGACTTCTTTTTTTGAAAAACTAAATCCCTGAACTTTTAAAGATTAACAAAAAAAAATCCTTTTTATACAGTTCAGAGACAAAATTATATGAAAAGGAACATATTTTTTACTTTTAAAAAGTCAAAGGATTTAAACTTGCAAAAAAAATGAAGATACTTTTTGTAAAAATATAAACAAATCAAATGACTTTCATCGATAAACTTAAAAGTAAAAGGGGGATTTATTCATGCAAAAATAACATCAAGTGACATATGTTTTATGTGCAAATTTAGCAAAAGTCCATAAGATTATTTTATTTATTTTTTTATCGACTGTCCTAAAAATTAACACCTACTTGAAGCATGTAGCTGGTAGTGGGATCATCAGTCTCCATTTGAGATCCTTGCAACGACATGAGCACTTCCATTACCTTAACAAACAAACAATCAAAAACCAAGTCTATAAGTTCCATATTATATATAAGATGAGAATGTGTGTGTGTATAACAAACAAAAACATACCTGCTTAGCATCGTCTCTAAATTTTTCCTTCCCAACAGCCATTCCAACCAAGCTAATGCATTCCATGGCTTTAGCTCGAAGCATACGATTCGCTTTATCATTTGCATTAACTAATATAGCTTTTAAATAAGGCATGACTGCATCATAGTACTTTTGGAAGTGTTCCTATTGATGTACAAAGTATAAGTGAGACATTAAACGTAAACTAGACAAGTTGCAAGACTAGAAACTATAAGTGATGAAGTGTGAGTTACCTGTGATGAATCAGCAACAGATGCTAGAGCAGTCAAGGCCCCTTCTTGTACCATTTGCTTACCGTTCTACACAAAAAATAATTATTATTATTATTATTATTATTTTTTTAAGAAACTTAAGGTCATATTTTGCTCATATAAATTGCAACATACCTGTAATAATACAAGCAACTTGCTAACTATTCCATCCAAGTAAGGGGTCAAGATATCAGGGGTGCAGTTCTCGCTGAAATTTAGCACGGCTGAAGCAGCATGGGCCTGCAAAACAAAAATATAGATATATATTAAAAACTGATCAGAAGAAAAACGACTCCTTTTTCAATGAAGCTATATCAGTTTCGATGCCACATCAAGTTTTAAAAAAAAAATACATGCTACAAATTCTAAGATGCCCCACAAAATAACAACAACAACAATAAAAATAATAATAATAATAATAATAATAATAATAATAATAATAATGATAAATGTATTAATAATTGCAAAAAAGAGAATGGAAGTGCATTCAAGACGTATGATGTCATTCAGATATTTAGTTATTTCTATTCCTTGATTAAAAATATACCATGCACACTTACCAAAAATAGATACAAGAAAAAAGAGAACACGTGTGATGCTGCAAAAAAAAGAGGGGTGCCCAATCGAATATGAAAACTTTGTAGTTAGGCAAGCGACATTTATTCTTGAGTCAGGTGTAACTCATCTTTGTTTTAACTTTTAAGATATACCTTAAAAATATGGTTGCAAAAGTCGCTAGGCGCTTCCTAGTCGGTCGACTGGGGAGTTGAGAGTACTCGGCCTAGGCAGAGAGTACTCGGGCATGTTAAATTATAAAGAAGTTAGTTTTCAGAAATTAAATATATGTCAAATAACATAAATTTACTAATATTTATAACAAAATACGTGAAAATATTATTATGATAGGCATAGAAACTAGTTTTTTTTTTTTTTAAGTCAAACTCGGCCCGAGTTGACCTACCAGATCCGATTCTGGCCGAGGTTGACTGCGTTTGATCGATTCCAAGTAATTAGACAGAGTTGAAGAAAGTCGCCTCGGCAGCCACCTTGTTGCGACTACTCGAGGAGTACTCGGCCTTGGAGGCCTTGTTTTACAACCATGCTAAAAATACAAATGAAATCATCTCTTGTTTAACATGCATTACAAAGTTAAGAAAATAACTTTTGTTTTTGAATGAGCATTAGTTATTTTAAACTAGTCTTGTTTAGTTTGCATATCAAGCTACAACTGAACCTTTGTCTTATATAAAAAATATATTTAATGGACACCTAAATTCCTCCCTTATATGTGCATTAAAAAGCAAAAACGTGTTTGTTTCATGATCATAAATACTAATTAAACTAAGCTCGCTATATTTTACACATGGTTTTGTAGCCAACTCAACTAGAAACTTATTACACCAAATAGCAGGAAGCAAGACTCTTTAACAATTTGATTAGATTCCAAAAGCTATGCAACATATAAAGAATACAGATACAAAAATACAATGCTAAACCAGCACCTATATGTAAGTTCTATGTCTCCACATATGCCTCTATAACCAGAGCAACCAACATATATGCATATTAATAAAGTAATAATCAGATTTTACCTGAACTCGCGGGTTATTAAAGTCGTCCATTGCAGTAGCTAGAGCTGGTAGCACTCTTTGATGGTATTGAACTTGCAAGTCTGGGCCTAGATCTGTGGCCAATTGTCCGATTGCATTAATTGCAGCCCATCTCACACGTGGGTGTGGATCTTGGAATGAATTTAAAACCATCGACACCACTTGTTCCAGATTCTTGATCATCACCTGTATCACGACTCACACGTTATTCAAGTTTCAAAATTTAAGCAGCAGCAGTGGAGGCAATACTTTTTACCAAAACAACATGAAAATAACAAAGTTACATGACAAGTACAAACAATATGCGGATAGAAAACCAAAAAGTGCATTTGGCATGTAGGTTAACATACAAGACCTCCTTATTGTGCGTTGCATGCGCGATCACCAATATAACGTGCGTAATCATGCAAATAACGTGCGTAATTATACAAAGTTAATTACCATTTTGCCACCGCATTCAATTGAAAGCCTAGATTAGGTCAGATGTGCGGTTGAGATTGCATCGCACGATACGGTGGTCTTGTATTTTAAACTCTCTCTCTCTCTCTCTCTCTCTCTATATATATATATATATATATAGAGAGAGAGAGAGAGAGAGGCAGGTTAACGTACAAATGCCCTTATCGTACATTACGTACGCTACAATCTCAGCCGTCCGATCATCTTCCCGCATTGAATTCGCATGTTTTTTTGTAACAATTTCGCATGTTGGTTTTTTAACATGCGATTTCATCAAAATTACCACATGCGAAATTGTTACAAAAAAACAACATGCTATTTCATCAAAATTATCACATGCGAAATTGGTACAGAAAACAACATGCGAATTCATCAAAAATTATCACATGCGAAATTGTTATAAAAAAAACAACATGCTATTTCATCAAAATTATCACATGCGAAATTGGTACAAAAAAACAACATGCGAATTCATCAAAAATTATCACATGCGAAATTGTTATAAAAAAACAACATGCGATTTTAAAATGCGGGAAGATGATCTGACGGCTGAGATTGAAGCGTACGTAATGTACGATAAGCAATATTGTACAGTACTCTTTACCTACATATACATATATATATATACACACACCAATACCAAATTAGCTAACTAAACATCAAAGAACTCACAATAAATACATTTGAAAACATTTTTACCTTTGAGCAACCCTCGGCTATTTGTGCAAGAGCAATAAGAGCAGCATGGTGTTTCTGCCATTCCGGTGCAGCCAAATAAGCCGGCAACTGCTCAGACGCAACAGGAACAATCGTATTCCCACCTAAAGCAATAGCTAACCGATCCAAACACTCCTGTCCAACGCTATAATTACTCGACTCTCCCGCATCCTCATCCTCATTCTCCGCCGTATGCCACGCAGGCTCATCCTCAATATCCAACAACATCCGCAACAAGATCCCGAACAACCTACTAATAAACTGCGGCAGCTTCCTCATCATACCCGGCGCCCTCTCCCTAGCTTCCGCTAGCGTAATCACAAACTCAATCGCAAGATGTCTCGTCCCCTCTTCCAACGTCTCCGCTTCAGCGATCTGCAGCATTGACCCAACCACCTCCACTAACTGCCGCCTTAAAAACCTCGGTTCCGTCCCCGCTAACTCAATCAACAACTCCAACGCCTCTTGCGCAGTCGCTTCCTGTCCACCGTTTAACGCTTCAGTCAACGTCGTCATCATCGCAGGAAGCAAATCCTGAAACCTATCCCGATCGCCCGAACTCAAACACTGAATAAAGTTAATCACCGCGCTTAACGCAGCAATTCGCACATCCGAACTACCTGAACTAGTCAAACACTGTAAAAACACACCGTGCAAATGCTTAATATGCGGAATCAACGTCTCGCCGATATACTGTGACAATTGAGCAAATATCAAAAACGCAGACTCCTGGAGCTTAAAATTATCCGACGAAACACACTGAAACATAAACGGTAACAGCTCCGGCCAACCGTTATCCGGTAAAACACTCGAAGCGAGTTCCGAAACGGTATCACACAACTTTTTCATAATAGTTTTCGCTTCTTCTTTCTGCACACAAGTCAACAGTATAGATTTAAGCGAAGATTGAGTATCCGGAGACAACCTGTTCCATATTAACGAATCGTCCTGTGTTAACTGCTTCCGTAACAGAATTGCTGACATGGCACGTGCCTCCATGTGAGGGGAGGTCTGGAGCATGTGACCGAGCTTGAGAAAGAGTGAATCCGGATTGGTTTGTTTGCATAGATTGAATAGAAGCTCTGCGTTTGATCGTTGTTCGTTTGATGATGACATCAGATGCGAAATTAGGGTTTCGAATGGAGATGGATCGGCTCCGAGGATGGCGGCTAGTTGTGCTTGCTGGAGTTGAGGATCCATGAGTGGATGACGGTGGTTGTGGTGGTGGTGGTTGTGGTGGTTGACGGTGGTGGAGAGTGGAGGCGTGTGGTTTGGATTGGGGCGGGGGGAAGACTAATTAGGGCAAAAGGGTTGTAGGGGCAAAAGTGTAAAGAGTGAATGTTTGTGATCGAATATTAGAGGGAAATTTATTGCGGGAGACATTTACATATTTGGTCCCTTGGGTATGGTTTGATGGGCGATTGTAGTCTTTTTTTTCTTTAAACCCAGGACTGTCCAAAAAGTTCATGGCTTGAAGCTTCCTCGGATTTAGCTCGGTAAAAGTTCGTTTGATATGGGTCGGTTAGAAACGAAGCCTAACTCGGCTCGCCTCGTAACGAGCCAAATTGGCTCGGTTTGGCTTGCTTGTTAGCTCGACTCGGCTTAGCTTGGATTATTTCACCTTTAATATGCTTTATTTTAATATACATATTATCATGTAATAGAAAATTGGTTATTGTTTGCATGTATTTAGGAGTGCACTAAGAGATCTACAATATATTTAGGGGTTGATTATGATGCTAATGAACTTATATTATATTTCATTGAAATTTAAAAATTATTTCGTACTTGATGAACTTGATTTTGACTTGCAATATGGTATGTTGAACTTATTTTTTATATTTCATTTTGAATTATTGAATGATATCAAAGACTATCGAATTTTGAAAGTTATATATTAATATTTATTTTTAAATTCCAGCCAACTAAACTAAGCTAAGATGGAGCCAAACTGAACCGAGCTGAGCTGGCTCGGTTAAAAACCAAGCAGAGCTCGAGCTAAGATTCTCAGCTCGGTTTCAAATATGCGCCAAGCCACCTTGGTTTTTAATCGAGCCGAGCTCGAGCTTGTCCTGACTCAACTCGCATCAGCTCGTTGACAACCTTATTTCAATCTATTGCTTTAGACTGTGTCGAGGAATTACATTTAGAGTGTGACCGCCATTATGTCGAAGGCCCATCGACCAAACTTGTCACATCCTTCACCCTAAGCCCATTCAGGTGTTAGTAGGCTAACGGCCATCCGCACTCCCTCCTATGCAGTGTTACAGTCTCATTCATACTCAAGAACTTGTAAAAGTTGTGTTATCTAAGGGCATGTTTGGCTAAGCTTTTCCAACCAACTTATTGGCTTACTGACTTATCAAAAAGCCAATAAGCAGTTTTTAATGTTTGGCAAATGGAAAAGTGATTTTTAAAATGACTTTTTGATATAAAGGAAAAGTAGTTTTGAAAAGTTAAGAGATTGTGACTTCTTGATCAGCTTATAGCTTTTCAAACAACAAATTACCAATATACCCCTTATTTTTCAACACCCCTTATGAAAGAATGCCCCTTTTAGTCATTTTACATCAATAAGCTAAGCCAAACACTTTTTAAAAAACAACTTATTGACTTATTGGCTTTTTCCACCCCATAAGCTAATTCAAACACTATTTTAAAAAACTCCTTTTCAAAAAGTAATTTTCCCAAAAGTCTTTTTCTCAAAAGTCTTTTTTGACTTAAATAAGCTTAGCCAAACATGCCCTAAGCATAACTTGGATGATTCACGCCCTTGGGTGTGGAACCATTAGATATACTGATAGTCTTATGGACAAACAATTTTAACATGTGTAGTTGTTGTGTCCAATTGTAAGACTTCATGATTTTGAAAAACTATATTTTAACAAATGTCTTTTGTAATTATTTTATATATAGTATAAAAAGAGGTGTAAATGGGTTGATAAAAAAGCGTTTAGAAACATTGAAATGTTAGTTTGATTTATTCATGTTATTGTGTTTAACTATTACCAATAGAGTAAATAAATATTATACGGTTTAAATTTGTATTGTATGCCATATCTTTTGCGCTAAATGCTCAACAATTTAAAAAAAATAATATATTTGTATACCTTGTAAATTGTTGGCATGCTTTTTCATTCTCTATACAGGTACATGAGTACATCATTATATACCATAAAAGGTAACCCCAAATTGATAAATACTTTGTGCTTAATATGTTTTTTTAAACGAGAACTTCATTAAAACACGTCCAAGCACGAAAACTGAACCGAGCAACTCGCATCAGCTCGTTGACAACCTTATTTCAATCTATTGCTTTAGACTGTGTCGAGGAATTACATTTAGAGTGTGACCGCCATTATGTCGAAGGCCCATCGACCAAACTTGTCACATCCTTCACCCTAAGCCCATTCAGGTGTTAGTAGGCTAACGGCCATCCGCACTCCCTCCTATGCAGTGTTACAGTCTCATTCATACTCAAGAACTTGTAAAAGTTGTGTTATCTAAGGGCATGTTTGGCTAAGCTTTTCCAACCAACTTATTGGCTTACTGACTTATCAAAAAGCCAATAAGCAGTTTTTAATGTTTGGCAAATGGAAAAGTGATTTTTAAAATGACTTTTTGATATAAAGGAAAAGTAGTTTTGAAAAGTTAAGAGATTGTGACTTCTTGATCAGCTTATAGCTTTTCAAACAACAAATTACCAATATACCCCTTATTTTTCAACACCCCTTATGAAAGAATGCCCCTTTTAGTCATTTTACATCAATAAGCTAAGCCAAACACTTTTTAAAAAACAACTTATTGACTTATTGGCTTTTTCCACCCCATAAGCTAATTCAAACACTATTTTAAAAAACTCCTTTTCAAAAAGTAATTTTCCCAAAAGTCTTTTTCTCAAAAGTCTTTTTTGACTTAAATAAGCTTAGCCAAACATGCCCTAAGCATAACTTGGATGATTCACGCCCTTGGGTGTGGAACCATTAGATATACTGATAGTCTTATGGACAAACAATTTTAACATGTGTAGTTGTTGTGTCCAATTGTAAGACTTCATGATTTTGAAAAACTATATTTTAACAAATGTCTTTTGTAATTATTTTATATATAGTATAAAAAGAGGTGTAAATGGGTTGATAAAAAAGCGTTTAGAAACATTGAAATGTTAGTTTGATTTATTCATGTTATTGTGTTTAACTATTACCAATAGAGTAAATAAATATTATACGGTTTAAATTTGTATTGTATGCCATATCTTTTGCGCTAAATGCTCAACAATTTAAAAAAAATAATATATTTGTATACCTTGTAAATTGTTGGCATGCTTTTTCATTCTCTATACAGGTACATGAGTACATCATTATATACCATAAAAGGTAACCCCAAATTGATAAATACTTTGTGCTTAATATGTTTTTTTAAACGAGAACTTCATTAAAACACGTCCAAGCACGAAAACTGAACCGAGCAACTCGCATCAGCTCGTTGACAACCTTATTTCAATCTATTGCTTTAGACTGTGTCGAGGAATTACATTTAGAGTGTGACCGCCATTATGTCGAAGGCCCATCGACCAAACTTGTCACATCCTTCACCCTAAGCCCATTCAGGTGTTAGTAGGCTAACGGCCATCCGCACTCCCTCCTATGCAGTGTTACAGTCTCATTCATACTCAAGAACTTGTAAAAGTTGTGTTATCTAAGGGCATGTTTGGCTAAGCTTTTCCAACCAACTTATTGGCTTACTGACTTATCAAAAAGCCAATAAGCAGTTTTTAATGTTTGGCAAATGGAAAAGTGATTTTTAAAATGACTTTTTGATATAAAGGAAAAGTAGTTTTGAAAAGTTAAGAGATTGTGACTTCTTGATCAGCTTATAGCTTTTCAAACAACAAATTACCAATATACCCCTTATTTTTCAACACCCCTTATGAAAGAATGCCCCTTTTAGTCATTTTACATCAATAAGCTAAGCCAAACACTTTTTAAAAAACAACTTATTGACTTATTGGCTTTTTCCACCCCATAAGCTAATTCAAACACTATTTTAAAAAACTCCTTTTCAAAAAGTAATTTTCCCAAAAGTCTTTTTCTCAAAAGTCTTTTTTGACTTAAATAAGCTTAGCCAAACATGCCCTAAGCATAACTTGGATGATTCACGCCCTTGGGTGTGGAACCATTAGATATACTGATAGTCTTATGGACAAACAATTTTAACATGTGTAGTTGTTGTGTCCAATTGTAAGACTTCATGATTTTGAAAAACTATATTTTAACAAATGTCTTTTGTAATTATTTTATATATAGTATAAAAAGAGGTGTAAATGGGTTGATAAAAAAGCGTTTAGAAACATTGAAATGTTAGTTTGATTTATTCATGTTATTGTGTTTAACTATTACCAATAGAGTAAATAAATATTATACGGTTTAAATTTGTATTGTATGCCATATCTTTTGCGCTAAATGCTCAACAATTTAAAAAAAATAATATATTTGTATACCTTGTAAATTGTTGGCATGCTTTTTCATTCTCTATACAGGTACATGAGTACATCATTATATACCATAAAAGGTAACCCCAAATTGATAAATACTTTGTGCTTAATATGTTTTTTTAAACGAGAACTTCATTAAAACACGTCCAAGCACGAAAACTGAACCGAGCAACTCGCATCAGCTCGTTGACAACCTTATTTCAATCTATTGCTTTAGACTGTGTCGAGGAATTACATTTAGAGTGTGACCGCCATTATGTCGAAGGCCCATCGACCAAACTTGTCACATCCTTCACCCTAAGCCCATTCAGGTGTTAGTAGGCTAACGGCCATCCGCACTCCCTCCTATGCAGTGTTACAGTCTCATTCATACTCAAGAACTTGTAAAAGTTGTGTTATCTAAGGGCATGTTTGGCTAAGCTTTTCCAACCAACTTATTGGCTTACTGACTTATCAAAAAGCCAATAAGCAGTTTTTAATGTTTGGCAAATGGAAAAGTGATTTTTAAAATGACTTTTTGATATAAAGGAAAAGTAGTTTTGAAAAGTTAAGAGATTGTGACTTCTTGATCAGCTTATAGCTTTTCAAACAACAAATTACCAATATACCCCTTATTTTTCAACACCCCTTATGAAAGAATGCCCCTTTTAGTCATTTTACATCAATAAGCTAAGCCAAACACTTTTTAAAAAACAACTTATTGACTTATTGGCTTTTTCCACCCCATAAGCTAATTCAAACACTATTTTAAAAAACTCCTTTTCAAAAAGTAATTTTCCCAAAAGTCTTTTTCTCAAAAGTCTTTTTTGACTTAAATAAGCTTAGCCAAACATGCCCTAAGCATAACTTGGATGATTCACGCCCTTGGGTGTGGAACCATTAGATATACTGATAGTCTTATGGACAAACAATTTTAACATGTGTAGTTGTTGTGTCCAATTGTAAGACTTCATGATTTTGAAAAACTATATTTTAACAAATGTCTTTTGTAATTATTTTATATATAGTATAAAAAGAGGTGTAAATGGGTTGATAAAAAAGCGTTTAGAAACATTGAAATGTTAGTTTGATTTATTCATGTTATTGTGTTTAACTATTACCAATAGAGTAAATAAATATTATACGGTTTAAATTTGTATTGTATGCCATATCTTTTGCGCTAAATGCTCAACAATTTAAAAAAAATAATATATTTGTATACCTTGTAAATTGTTGGCATGCTTTTTCATTCTCTATACAGGTACATGAGTACATCATTATATACCATAAAAGGTAACCCCAAATTGATAAATACTTTGTGCTTAATATGTTTTTTTAAACGAGAACTTCATTAAAACACGTCCAAGCACGAAAACTGAACCAAGCAACAAACCAAAACACACTATATAACAAAATGATCAATCTACACTACGTTAAACCCAAACTGACATGTGAATCATTTTGGGACATCTAGAAACTTCCAAAACTTAGGCTTTCCGGTATGGTGACGGGCGTCGTGGGAGGAGGGGATGAAGACGGGGGCGGCGGCGTGGGAGGACGGTCGTCGCAGAGGGGGGCCCACCTGTTTGCTCCGTCGCAAACGGCGAAAAATGGACGAAGAGGACGGGACGGAGGGGGGGACGGAGGGGGGCGGCGTGGATGGACGGTGACACGGTGGCGGCGCCGGGTGGAGGACGGGACGATACCGTGTAGCCTTAGTAGCCTAAGTACATTGGGATATGTTTTGGGTGGATTAAGGATTTGTTAAAACTTTAATAACATGTTTCTAAAATTAGTCCAAACACTAAATCAAATAAAATAATCTTAGTGGTTTGGATGATTGAGCCAGCTAAACTTCTTTTTTCTTTTTCCACTTTTGAGGTACTCTAGACCTAAGATATTAGTTTAGCCATTAAATGTTTATATACTAATTAACGTTGAATAATATATTGGAATATGAAGAGTTGTTTTATTGGATAGAATAATAAGTATATTTATAAATATAAGAAAGGGTTATAAATGAAAGTTAAATTGTAATTAGGGAGCAACTTATGATTTTAGTATTGAATGGAATGTGACCTTATTTCAAGGCTTTATATGGGTTAGATCGGTTGAGCTTTTTATGACAAGAAAACAAATGAATACAAGCCCGAAAGAAGGGATTATGTTTCATCTATATTTATTTATCATATGCTTAAATATATATAAATAGTTTTTTTGATAAAGTAGAAGTCTGGTATGGGTTTTAAAAATTGACTTGAAATTTGGTATTCTGAATTTGAAAATTATTTTACTTGTCAAAGGTTTTGTCTCCGTAGATTTAGAACATGCATGTCAATTCGTATATATTTTTTACTATGTTAGAACCTCGTGTATTACACGGGTTGAATAAATATAATTTGATATACTAAGTAATAAAATAGTTACATCTTTTAAAAACTCGTATATTGCACAATTTGAATAAACACATGTCTTACACGAATAAAGTAATCGTTAACACATTTAGTCATCAAGATGTGTTTTCTAACAAAATAAACTTTGAGGTAATATTTACTTATTGTAACATCTCACTTTATTTTTTATTAGGTTAGAGAGTTGTGTATTACATGGTTTGTAACATTTTACTTTGTTTTTTTTTTATTTATTATTAGGTTAGAAACTTAAGTATTACCTAATGTTGGATAATTAGCATAGAAAAAAATAAAAGAAATATTTTAGTAAAAAATATTAAACATACAAGAGATAAGCTGGATATTAGGATTTAATATTATTATTTCATTGGAGTGTAAAACGGGATAATGTGATCCTTTATTAGAAGTATGATTCTAAATATACCACATGTATAAAAAATATATATGTTCTACGTGTATTGAATAAATCCTTTTAACAAAACAGTTGATTAAAATAAATATTTTCATTTTAATATGTGAGTATCAGTTATCTTTGTCCTTATCATCAAAATATAAAAACAATTACAACTACCAAGAGTAAATTGTCATTTTAGTCCCTGAGGTTTGTTTTAAATTGTCGTTTTAGTCCAACTAGTTTTTTTTCTCCTCCGGGTCCCTGACTTTTCCATTTTCTTGCCATTTTGATCGCATTGCCTAACTCATTCTAAAAATCTGGTTATAACAAGGGGTATTTTTGGCATAACTGTTGTGTAGTGATAACCAGGGGTAGTTTACAACATAATTTATAAACCTCGTAATAGTTTAATGCCAAAAGGCAAATTGGATTTAAATAATCCCAACTTGCTCAATTTGGCCGATAATAATCCTAACTCAGCTATTGGCCGATAATAATCCGAACTGGTCCACTTTTGGCCGATAATAGTCCGCCGTTAAAAATAGCTTAACGGAGTTAAGCTTTTTTCCGAATTACAAACCGATGTTTTATGGATTTTGATCAGAACGATGATACGAGTTGATCGATATAAAATTTGCCTCGAAAATACTGCCCCAAACGACGAAAATGGTGCTTCAATTCGGGTGTTTAAACTTCCAATTAACAAAAATCAAGTCGTTTGAAGCACCGTTTCGAGGTAAGTTTTATATAAATCGAATCGTATCCCCGTTTTGATCAAATTCCATAAAACATCGGTTTGTAATTCGGTAAAAAGCTTAACTCTGTTACGCTATTTTTAACGGCGGACTATTATCGGCCAAAAGTGGACCAGTTCGGATTATTATCGGCCAATAACTGAGTTAGGATTATTATCGGCCAAATTGAGCAAGTTGGGATTATTTAAATCCAATTTGCCATGCCAAAAATACCCCTGATTATAACCTGCTTTCTAGACTAAGTTAGACAATGTGATCAAAATGGAAAAGAAAAAAAGGAAAAGTCAGGGACCCAGAGGAGAAAAAACTATTTGGACTAAAATGACAATTTGGACAAAAATCAGGGGCTAAAATGGCAATTTACTCAAACTACCAATTAAATAAAATATTTATCTTTATCAATATTTAAAACGCTATTATATTTTTTTAGATTTTAATAACTAATACATGATTATAATAATTATTATATTATTATCAGTTATATTTGTCTTTATCATTAAAATCTCTTCTACAAATTTTAAATTTAATATTATCAATAATTGAATTTCCATAATAAATGTTTAGAAAAATAATTAAGAACGCCTCATAGAGCGTCATATGTCCCAAACATGGTTTCTTTTATTATATAGTATAGATTTGTTGGTTAGATTATTTTCTTTTAGAAATAACCATTATGGGTTTAGTATAGTTTAATACTAGGTTAGAACCTCGTGTATTACACGGGTTAAATAAATATTATTTTATATATTATATAATAAAAAGTTACATCTTTAAAAACATGTGCATTGTAATTTGTATGGATTGAATAAACATGTTTATTGCACGGTTTGAATATATATAATGTAATCCGTTTACACACACAATCGTCAATATTAATATTATACTAAACCCCTGCGTTGCAGCGTTTGTCATAAAATTGTGTTAAATAGTAGCAATACTATACCATTGTTAGCGACCACCAACACCGGAAAAGCTCGTAAAAACAAAATAAATAAAAACGGGAAAAATAACGCCGAGCGAAAAGCAGACGTAAAATCTTTGAATCACACACGCCCGTTGCTGAGAAATTAAACCGAAACGTAAAACATAGAAAAAAATAACTAAGTCCATCCAGGACCCGTGTGTTGAACGAACTTGTCAAACGCAGAAAAATAGATGTGACGCGATGGGCTAGTCAAACGGGAAAAAATATACGAAAAAATGTTGAACCCCACACGCACGTTGCAGTGCGTTAACTCACAAAATTTAGAACGAAACGAAAAACTTGGGAAAGATGAAAAGTATGGTGGGCCAAAATTGAAAATAAAAAAGTGTTGGGATTAAATTGTAAAAGATGAAAAACTTTGGGTTAAAAGTAAAAAACAAAGGGTCTAAATTGCAACATTAAAATTATTTATTATTTTTTGATAAAAATAAGGATAAAAATAAGTGATATGTATATATTGGTTATTAATTAATATTAATATTAAAAGAAAATTATTAAAAAATATAAATAAAATTATAAGGTTGAAGGAGAGAATGTCATGTGTCACTATTTAGAGTCTTTTATTATAAGTTAGATACAAATAGATTAATAATTATTTGTGTGTTAAGATCACTTATATATATGGCCAAATATATATTGATATTAATTAATGATAAAGATATTATTAATGAGGATAAAGGCAATATCGAAATAGATTAATACGATATAAGAGTGTCATTGTATTTAATAAAATATTATCCTCAAATCTAAATTGATAATTTAATATATTTTTAAAACAAATACCTTTTTTGTCTACTTATCTTATATTAAATATATAAATAATAAATTAATATTAAATGTTATTCTAATTTATTAAAAATATAACTTGTTTTTATTATTTGGTATACAAAATTATGTTTATTCAACTCGTGTAAAATGCGGGGTTTTTAAGGATATATTTTTTTATTTGGTAGATTTTTCAGCCCGACTATACACAAGTTTTTTAAAGATACGACGTTTTTAGTATTTAATATACAAAATTACATTTATTTAGGATTTTTTTTATTATTAGGTAGATTTTTCAACCCGACTATACACGGGTTTTTTAAAGATACGACGTTTTTAGTATTCAATATACAAAATTACATTTATTTAATATGTTTAATACACATTGTTTTTAAAGATATAACATTTTTTTAGATCTATTCAACACGTGTAATATACGGGGTTTTTAAGGATGTAATTTTTTATTATTTGGTAGATTTATTCAACCCGATACACACGTGTTTTTTTTAAAGATACAACGTTTTTAATATTTAGCATACAAAATTACATTTATTTAATCTGTGTAATACACATGGTTTTTAAAGATATAACTTTTTTTATTATTTGATATATAAAATTACATTTATTTATCTCACACAACATACAAGGTTAATAAAGATATAACTTTTTATTATTTAATATATAAAATTACATTTATTCAACTCGTGTAATACACGGGGTTCTAATCTAGTTTTGTATCAATAGTAGGATTTGTTAACTTAATATTGTATGCACTAGAGTCACAAGTAGTCTCACCCGTTCGTATAAATTAACGTTGGAGTAAAAGAATGGTGTGACCTAATCGTGTGATATGTTGAGGTCACAAGTAGCGAAACCCGTTTGTGTGAATGGTTATGTAGCACGTATATGGTATTAATGGAATTTGTAAGTAGTATGACCCATATGCATATCTTTTATGTATTCACAAGTTTTAATATTCATTGACTTAGTTACATGACAATAAGCGTGAACTAAAGGTGTTACCATGATGTATTTATTATTTATTTGATTGTTAGGAGTGTCACGGTTGCTTAACATGAAAGAGTGAAGCGTAGTATTAATTGTGGATGTGTTATACACTACGAAATGATAAAAATGAGCAGTAAGGGCGTACGGTACGTTAAAGCCATGGGCATACCCCACGCCGGCCTACAAAGCCTTATGCCCCAAGCCATGTGATCTATATTTGCCCAAACACCAAGGTTGGGTGTACCCTACGTCAGGTTGGGCGTTGGGTATGTTAAAGCCAGATTTTTTTTCTTGCATTGGTTTTTTGATTGTTAATTTGATTTGGCTCGGATTTAATATACCCTCTCACTTAGATTTTGCTAATAACACGTGTTTTATATACCTTCACGTAAAGGGATGAAAACCTAGGGTTGTACATGATCAAGTGGAAGAAAAGTGAAGATCGAACACTTTCTTTTGTTGCAAATTATGGGCACGTAAAACACGTGTTGATTATTATACCAAGTGTAAATAGCATCATATCATACCGGTAATATAACGAATCAAATCAATACTGATTAAAAGCCCACACGTTTCACAGACTACCACTATTATCATTTATTTGGTTTTTGATTGGGTCCGGTCCCAAATCAGATTAAAACAGACATTTCTTTATGAAGAAAATGAAACGTGTACGTAATAGTTTTACTACTAAATGGATAAGTTGTGCATTTTATTGGACACGAATCGAAACACGAACTGGATTTCTTAGAAAAAAATATAAAAGCAGCTAAAACAGTTGATATATCATTAGATGCAGAGTAAATCATTACATGAAGAGTAAGGTTACTTTATAAGTGGGCTTAACATAAATTGTACAACTGCGTTTAATATATCAAACGTAAGATATGAATGAGAGATTTTCTTATTTTTTTTTATTTTTTTTTATATTTTGTCAAACATGTATTTTAGTGATAAAATCTAAAAAAAATTGTGTATAATTACACATAATTACTCTACTAGAGTAAATACACAATTATTTTTTCACTATCCAACTAAATATCATTTTAAAGTAGATGGAAAAAAATCAATAAAAATAAAAAAGTCTTCTTTCATTTCTTATGTTAAGACCCATTTATATTTGATATTTACACTAATTATATATATACACACATATTTTATCAACATTTTTTACAATTAAGTTTCAGTGATATTAGATATTATACTATCTTTTTTAACGATCCGATATTAGGTTGGATGGTGTGGGATAAAAGCCCTAGAGGCTTTATTATGTCACCTCAGCGCCACGTCACACAGGGGACCTTAAGCCCCCCCCCCCCCCAAATTGTACGATGTAGGATAAAGCCCCCCTTTAATTATAGCGCCCCCTTTAAGCTGACCATCTCCCCTCGATCAAATCAAAAATCGTTCATTAACATGGTGGTGAAGGAAGCATGGCGCCCCGGTTTAACTTGCAGGGTATGGGTGGTGGCACCGGAGAGGGGGGGGGGTATTGGCATTGAGGTGACACAGTGGCGCCCTCCATACCCTCCGGCCTTATACTATCTTTCTTTCTTTTTTTAACGACAATTTGAATCACTGACAGACCACTGAAGTATTATCGTACCATCAGCAGAATCATCCACTTATATTCATCTCTACTACACATAATCAACCCATAATTCATTTCTATGTATATATTAGTGGGTGCACATGCATATATGAAATAATTACATAAATTATTATTTTAAAAATACATAATATCACGTTTTTATTATTAAAATAAAATATCAAGTATGTACCTACTTTTAAAATATATGATGATATCCATACCATTTTGCTTCATTTATTCAAATCGTAGTTTTATGAGTCACAAAACGTACTCAAGATGTAAAGGGTCAGCATTGAGTCTAGGCATAAATAAATTGTTTAAAAACAAGACCCAAGATAAAGAAAGCACACGGATAAGAAAAGTAAAAAATATATAATAGACTTGTAAATATTTAAAATATAAATTAAAAAAATAATAACCTAACTATAGACATTTTAAAATTCAAAATTAGGTAACCTTTTTGTCATAAACAACTCGGTATATTAGGCTGGAGGGTGTGGTTGGAGCCCCCTAGGTATCAGGCCACGCCAACGTCAACTAGGATCCACCTTAGCCATGGAGCCCCCTTTAATTTGCATGGTGTGGATGAAGCCCCTATTAAACAAAATAAAAAAAAAAAGATTTTGGTTTTTAGCAAGTAAGCCCCACCTGAATATCTCCATCTAGGCGCTACCATGGTGGCGGACAACTCCATGGCGCCCCGGTTTAACAGCCACGGTGTGGGTGATGGCGCCGGTGGGGCGCTATCGGTGATGAGGTGGCCGGGTGACGCCCCCACACCCTCCAGTCTTTGTGTTACTCTAAACATCGTCAAATTTGCTATTCACGATAAGTGTATATTAGAGGTGTTGCATCCCATACCAAAAATACATCACTTTTAGTCATAAAAGAAACAATTCATCTTATTTAATTTATCATGTTTCTACACATTCTTTTGTCTCTATAATGCTCTCCTCTCAATCTCTCATCAACCTCTTTTTTCTTTGGATATGGCCGGAATTTGCGCGATACCTAACCATAAATTGGCCAGAATCTTTGCTTGAGCGTCTTGATGGATGCTCATCGTTATTGATACACGGAGCGCCTTTTGCGTTTCTAATAACATAGCCTCAAACAAAGAGTCATTTCAGTCCCTATCCTTTTTAAATTCATGTGGATTACATAACACGATCTTACTTATTACATGTTACGAGTTAAAATTTTGCTTTTATGACAGTCTAAATCACAATACTTTAAAAAAAATACAACTGCCGAATTAAATTATATTTAAGAACGTGCATATATAAAATTTATATAACATTATCAAATGCTCATTAAATTCGACCAAAAAATTGACCAAATTGATGACGAAAACTATAGAGTGATAATATAATTAAATGCCTATATATATATATATATATATATATATATATATATATATATATATATATATATATATATATATATATATATTTTTTGAAAAGTAATTAAATGCCTATATGTATTTGTATAATATTAATCCCACAAGACTGAAATTAAGATACAAACCAAACCGTATATAAAACTACCATAATAAATGCAAAAGAAAACTAGAATACGTTTAAGACAAACAATAATCTTATCCAACCAAGTAAATTATCATTTTAGTCTATTATGTTTGGCCTAATTTAGTTTAAAATAATACAAGATTTTGAAACGTTAAGTACAAAACTTGTTAACTTTATCACCAGAAAACACCGTCTGAAAAAAGGTGTTAACATAAAGGACGAAATTTACTCAAAAAACTGTTTGGATTAAAGTAGCATTTTTGGCTAACCCTCGTACACTAAAATGACAATTACTATATACAACCAAAGGTATTCTGTTCTAGCGGCACTATGTGTCTATCTAACTCTCTCTAAGGGGAGACTGAGGTTCAAATCTTGTTGTCAACGAATTTTTTCTAAAAGGCAAGCCAGGGAGTTTTGCGAGCCAGTCTGTTTTCTCCTGGAACGGTTTGGCGTCATCCTCGAATGTCAAACTAATAATACACAGTTGTAATTTCGTCTAAGGTATGAATGTATACGTGAGCTATGAAAGATATGCCACTGTGCCTGAATACGAAGCCATTAAAAAATAAAAAATAAAAATCATATGCATTCATAAGGCCAGGGGGTGTGATATAGCGCCCCTGGCCAAATCATCAACTTTAGCGCCCCATAACCATTCCCTGGGCGCCATAGAGAGGGCTCCATTGTAGTAACAAGCACTAAAGAGGGGTGCAGGTGGGGCCCATTTTTTTCAACTAGTCAAATCTTTTGCTCTTTATTATTTTTTTTTATTTTATTTAATCAGGGACTTTAAACCGTTGCATGCAATTTAAAGAGAGGGCTTTAAAACCCCTAAGTGACATGGCCCTAATATAACTTTGACGTGACACTATCCCTAGGGGCTTTAAACCACACCCCAGCCTAATTAATAATACGAAGGATAAAACTATTAGTATTTGACTAAAAATGCAGAATATTCAAAAAAGAACTCCCAAACCCGCCACCAATATATACCCCAAATTGCTCTGTTCCTGATCATGCTTCAACACCAAAACCCTAATCATCAAATGGGTCTCTGTGTCGGAAAACCTGCAAATGTTGCTCATGTTTCTTCCTCACAGTTAATGAGTAAGCTCTCTTTTCAACAAAAATCAAAACTTCACAATCTTTTTTAACAAATTTGATCTGGGTTTGTGATTTTCTTGAAAATCTTGCTGTTACAGAGGATGCATATGCTCTCTTTCTCAATAAAAATCAAAACTTTACAATCTTTATGAATAAATATGATCTGGGTTTGTCATTTTATCAAAATTTTTCATTAAAAATCAAAACTTTACAATCTTTTTTACCAGTTATGATCTGGGTTTATGATTTTATTAAAATTTATAATTAAAAATCAAAACTTTATAATCTTTCTCAACAAATATGATCTGGGTTTGTGATTTTATTGAAAATCTTGTTGTTACAGAGGATGCATATGCTCTCTTTTTTTAATAAAAATCAAAACTTTACAATCTTTTTTACCAATTATGACATGGGTTTTATGATTTTATTAAATTTTTTAATTAAAAATCAAAACTTTTTAATCTTTATCAGCAAATTTGATCTGGGTTTGTGATTTTACTGAAAATCTTGTTGTTACAGAGGATGCAAATGCTCTCTTTTTCAATAAAAATCAAAACTTTACAATCTTTTTTACTAATTATGACATGGGTTTATGATTTTTTGAAAATTTATAATTAAAAATCATAACTTTATAATCTTTCTCAACAAATATGATCTGGGTTTGTGATTTTATCAAAAATCTTGTTATAACAGAGGAAGCTATTAACCAAAGGGAAAGAAATCAAGAAGCAAGTAAGAAGAAAATCAAGAAAGCTTCAAAAGTGTCTAAAGATGAAAGTTTTCCGATCACTAATAACCTGAAGGCGTTCACGTTGAGTGATCTGAAGACTGCTACAAAGAATTTCCGGTCGGATAGTCTCATCGGAGAAGGCGGGTTTGGCCGGGTGTATAAAGGGTGGATTGATGAAACCACTTTTGCTCCGGCCAAACCCGGTACCGGACTTGTGGTGGCAGTTAAATGTTTGAAAGCTGAAAGTCATCAAGGTCATAGAGAATGGCTTGTAAGTAACATTTTCTTTGGTTGTTTGTGTCAAAATGTAACTTATACGTTAACATTTTGGTTGCGAGGCACACACTTTAACAGTTAGAACGTGTAGTTGAATACGTTCTAATTGTTAAAGTGTGCGAAAACATTTATTTTTATATAAGCTTATGTATAAGAAAGTTGGTAAATTTAATACAAAAGTAAATGTAAATAAATTCGTATGTTGAAAAAAACAAAGTTATATTACATTTTGAATTTTGATTGATGTATTTACCATTCTCTATTTTTTTTTGAGTAAACTGCCATTTTGGTCCCTGAGGTTTGGTCACTTTTGTCGTTTTAGTCCAAAACTCAAACCTTTTGCATCTGGGTCCCTGTGGTTTCAGTTTTATTGTCATTTTGGTCAAAAAATGAAATCAGGTCATATTTGTCTTATAAAATCCTACAATTTTGTCATTTTCCTTAGGGGCAAATCAGGTCATATTTGTCTTACAAAATATAGTATTATTTATAAAAAAGAAATGATCATTTTGCCCCTGCGGAAAAGGACAAAATAGCAGGATTTTATAAGATAAATATGACCTGATTTCATTTTTGGACCAAAATGGCAATAAAACTGAAACCACAGGGACCCAGATGCAAAAGGTTTGAGTTTTGGACTAAAATGGCAAAAGTGACCAAACCTCAAAGACCAAAATGGCAGTTTACTCTTTTTTTTTTTGGTATCATCATTTGCTAGAAAACAAGAAAGACTAAATTTGTATCATTATTCTTCAATTCTTGTAATTTGCAGACTGAAGTTGATTTCATGGGCAAGCTTCGTCACAAAAATCTCGTTAAACTTATCGGCTACTGTCAAGAATACGAAAGCAGGCTTCTTGTATACGAATACATGCCAAAAGGGTGTTTAGAAAATCATTTGTTTAGAAGTAACATGTTTTCCATGGCTGCAACGATAAAGCGCTGGTTTAAATCTTTCGTTTTAAGTTAACATGATTATTCGGTTACTTGCAGAAGGTGTTGAACCTATACCTTGGGCCACAAGAATGCGCATTGCCATTGATGTAGCTCATGGATTATCTTTCTTGCATAGTAAGGAACCAAGTATTATTTATCGCGATTTGAAGGCATCTAATATCCTCCTAAGTTCGGTATGCTAAAAAGATTTATAATTTTTGGGAAAATTGCATAAAAGTTTAAACTACTATGTTTGACTGATTCTTATATATTTTTTAGAGTTAATTGCCATTTTAGTCCATGTGGTTTGGGCCATTTTGCCAGTTTAGTCCAAAGGTTTCATTTTTAACATCTGGATCCAAAAAGGTTTCATCGTTGCCATTTTGGTCCATCTGACTTAACTCCATCCATATTTGTTAAGTCTGCCAAGGGCATTTTTGTCATTTCATTTAAAAGAAAAAGCAATATAGAAAAAGTGGTTAATAAAAAGAAAAATGAAATGACAAAAATGCCCTTGGCAGACTTAACAGATATGGATGGAGTTAAGTCAGTTGGACTAAAATGGCAACGATGAAACCTTTTTGGATCCAGATGTTAAAAATGAAACCTTTGGACTAAACTGGCAAAATGACCCAAACCACAGGGACTAAAATGGCAATTAACTCTATTTTTTATTTTTGATAAAATACAGGAATTTAATGCAAGACTTTCGGATTTCGGGTTAGCAAGAAACGGGCCGGTAGGAGATAACACACATGTCTCAACCCGAGTTGTGGGAACCAGCGGTTATGCAGCTCCAGAATACGTAGCCACAGGTAAAATTTTACAAACGATGGCTTGACTTTTGAGGTCAAATTGACTGCTTTTCAAGTTCGAATTCAACGTGTTTTTTATATTTAATTGTATGTTTGACGAATTCGGACGATTGGTCATACTTTTCGCTTTAAAGTTTGGCCTCATTAGCAACATCATTGGTATTATTAAGTACCAATTTAATGTTGAAGAGTTATTAGTTTGACCACAAAAAGTCAAAATCTAGATGATAAATAATTGGTATGTCTAAGACCACCCGTAGGGGCTTTTTTTTTTAAAAAAATTAAAAAAAAAAAAAAAACGCCGGATAACACCCCCCACCCCATTACACCCGGCGTTTCCGGGCTTTTTTTTTGGAAAATTTTGTTGTCGGCGTTTTCTTTATAACGCTGAAATGGTTGGAAGGCAACTGCATGTGGCCAATGGAATGTGAGGAGGACTTTGACTAGCCAATGAGGAGGACTTTGACTAGCCGCAACTACTTTCCTTTTTTTTAATGATTGGAACGGGCATTATTAGGCATTATGCCCACTACACCACTTTTGCAATAATGCCCCATGCTGACTAGGATGACACGTGTCGAATAATGCCCCATGGTGGGGGCATTATTTTGTTCCACCACTACACATGTTCTAATGCCTAGTTATATGTTTTGAGAAATTTGATCATTATGGTAGTATGTGACCACATGGTTAAAAACTTTGACAAATATTAATGTTTAGCCATACTTTTCATTATGGTTTGACTTTGACATAGTCAACAAGACCATTGTGGTAGTATTTGACCACATGTTAAAATACTTTGATGTAATGATGTTTGGATAATATTTTTGATGCATTGATGGGTTTGGTGTACAGGTCACTTGACTATAAATAACGACGTGTACAGTTTTGGAGTGGTCCTACTGGAGTTATTGTCAGGACGACGAGCAATTGCTGACGAGAGAGCCGGGGGTGTAGAAGAGACATTAGTCGAATGGGTGAAACCGTTTCTAAATGAAAATAGAGGGGTTTTTAGAATTATGGACACACGGTTAGGTGGTCGGTACTCAAAGAAAGGTGCACAAGCCGTGGCTGCACTTGCACTAAAATGTCTCCATAACGATTCCAAACTTAGGCCCACAATGGCTGAGGTTGTCGTGTCTTTGGAAGAGATCACGAACGCGCCCAAAGTTGTTCCCGGAGTTTCATCGCTTGCGCTGAGCCCGGGATCAAGTTAAAGAATAGATATTGAATAATAATTCCAAGAGTGAGTTAAAGGCTACAATCTTGTTGTAACTTTTATGTGGCACCTCATGTACAAATAGTCATATAATATACCCTTGGGTTTTGTTGGTTTCATAATTTTTGTTCAAATACATTGAATTCATTGTCTTAAGGTCATAGAATAGCAACATGAGTGATTAGACCATATGGGACACCTTGAAGGTAGATATTTTGTTGGTTGAGCATTTAATTTGTGAACATTATGAAAAGGAAACAAGTTGGGTTCATGAATGTGATTCTATACTAAAAAAATGTTGGTTTTACGAACTCGCCATGAGTTCGCGAGTTTAGAGAAAACCCTTCATTCGCGCGAGCATGTTTGCTATATTATGTAGCGAACACATTGTTTCTACAAAAGTTGATATGAGTTGTGTTCGCTTTGAAAAAAAAATATGTTCGTGAAAGTGTTTTAAGATAAATGGATACATCTGAAGAACATGTGAATGCACACATGCACGTGATTACACACAATAATACGAACTCATACATGCGGGCCCATACAAACATTTAGTTATCTAGTATAAGGCTTAGTGGTGTTGGTTAACGTCCACCTCCACCTTTGCCTATAACGCCCCTTAACACCATCCCACCATAGCCAAAGGGGACACCAAAGGAAGGGTCCGCCATTTTATTAGTGGGCCTGAGACAATGAGGGGAGAAAGAGTGGGGCCCATGTGCAAAGAATCAATCACGGATTTCTTTTTTTAGTTTTTTTCTTTTTTTTATTAATAGTTAAAGGACCTTATCTCACACCATGCTAACGAGTAAGTAAGTTAGTTAAAACACTATTCATTTTTCTTTTTTTTTAACCCTTTTACTTTTTATCATTTAAACTTTTAACCCTTTTCATCTTTTATATAACTCCCATAGTTTTCATCATTTGCACTTTTAACCCTATAGTTTTCATCTTTTACATATTTGTCACAAACATTTTCTATTTTTAACCCAACACTTTTCCACTTTCAACTTTGGTTCTCTCTACTTTACATCTTTTACAAATTTGTCATTTTACGGTTCGTTCTATATTTTGCGAGTTAACAACACGTGCGTGTGGTTCAAAGTTTTTACGTCTATTTTTTTTACGGTTTAACAGCTCCCTCGAAACCCGCGGGTCCTACGCCTATTTAGTTATTCTTTTTTTATGTTTTACTTTTTCGGTCTAACTTTTGCGAGTTAAATTAAGTACAAAACTCATCAATTTTAAAGACAAAAGACATCACCTGAAATTGAGTATAAAGATAAAAGACAAAATTTGTAATTCACTCTTTAAATAAATTAGTAATATAATAAATATTACAAATTTACAATCTACTAACAGCTAATTACTTAAGTAACCTCCGATCAGTTTCATCACTACTTGATAACCCACATGGCTGAGATTTCCAAGTTGTGACCCCTTTTTTTAATTTTTGTTTTTATAAAGATAGTGGCTGAAAATTGTTATAGATAATAACCACATACATGACAAACACAACTCGCATACCCAACCCCTTGCACATGTCTTAGGGGACAAAAAAGTGAACCACAAAATAAACAAACAGTCTAGTATTATAAACCACATTGTATCGGTATCACATATATACACATCTTTCTTAGAAGCCGCCATGAACATTATTGTTATTGATTGATACTAAAAGTCAAAGCTTAAATAAACATATGTTACACCCTAACTTTTCAATGTTTTAAAGTCATGAAAATGACATATTATGTAGTTTTAACATAAAAGGTTTTTATCTAGCAGTATCAATGTATTGGAATTGTGTCTTTCCTCATGAAACTGAGCGTTCAAGTTTCACAATAGACAAAAGGTTAAATTTAGGAGTATGATTAGAGGGTGAGTGTATTATACTATTATCTATTTGAAAAAATAATAGTAATAGTATATAAAAATGTGGCATAAATTTCTAAGTTGAATATTTGACATCTTTATGTGTTATTTTCAATGAAGAAAACGTAGACCAACAAAAAATAACATAAAAATAAGCACGAAAACGTATTATATCTGACATACGTATATAAAAACAAGCACGTAAAACTCGAGGGTTTTTTTTTTTTGACATTTTACAAAGTTTTTAAAAAGTTGGGAGGGTGTAAATGACAATGCTAAAAGTTGAAGGGTTGAATAAAAAAAACCATGGGTCGGATCACATCTTTGTAAATTTGGCAAAGAAAAACAATAAAAAACAAAGGTGTGTCTTAGATCTATTCCAAAGACACCCTCTTTTGCAGGGCTGGCTCGTAGGGGGTGCGGGGCGGGCGACGACACAAGGCCCAAACCCTCTGAGAGCCCAAATCTTTTAATTTTGTATAGAATTTACGTTGTACAACATATAAATTATAATATATATGCACTGAATCAACAGATAACATAAATAAGCACTTGTACTAGTGGTTACTGTCTTGCTTAAACAACAATGAGACCCGAGTTCTAATCTAGGCATCTCCAAATTCTTTATTTTAGTTCATTTTTTTTTTGTTAGTGACATTTAATGCTTAATTTTATCAACTAGATTTTTCTCTTTAATTAATAAATTACTTCCTAAACTTAGCTAAAAATGATTATTTAAATTGCATCCACATAAATTTTAGTGATTGATGAGTTTATATTAAATTGAGATTTTCGAATAGCGCCCAAATATTTTATCTTGCACAGGGCCAAAGTTTTGTTTGTGATTTTCGGAGACGGCCCTGCTCTTTTGTTATATGTATAATATAATGTGTCTCTTCTCGACTTCTGGTGAAGCTGAGTGTTCAAGTCCCATGATGAACAATTTAAATTTAGGAGTACGATTAGAGGGTGTGTGTATTATCCATTTGAAAAAAGAGAGTAATAATATATGAAAATGTGGCATAATTTTCCAAGTTGAATATTTGACGTATTTATGTGACTATTTGTTATTTTCAACGAACAAGTGCAACCAAATATAACAAGTACAATAAATTAAGAATATAGATAAGATGCCATTTTTGACATTCTTTTGGTTTAAAATTCTTATGTCGGGTTTCCAAGTTTTCCCAATAACAATATATTATTATATATAGATATATAGATTGTTAATATAAGAAAATACTTAAATATGAACCAAAATCTTAAAATACTTTTTAACATTGATAAAATAAATAAGATACTTGGTTTGAATTTTTGTAATAGTTGGGGTAAGAAAAAGAACACAAGATTTTTCAATAATCAATGATTTCATTTGAGGAAACAATGGAAGCTACATTTGAGTTGCCATATGTTTGAAATCTACTACAATGTTTGGATGTTTGGGATGTGTCGTGTGTTTAAATGATCTAGAGTCAAAATCGTTGACTTCCTATTGTTGTCCAACTAGGTTATAACCCCGTATATTACACGGGTTAAGTAAATAAAAATCAAATAGTTAATAGTGGAGATTTAATAATTAAAAAACAATACTTTCAGGGGCGGACTTAAAGTGTTAATAGGGTAAGCATAGGCTACCCCTCAACCCCGTCTCCGTAGTGTAAAAATACCCCTTAACTTCATTTCCATAGTGTAAAAATACTCCTCAACTCTGTTTATGTTATATAAAGGATACCCCTGATCCTAAAAAAAAAAAATTAGGACACCCCTAACTTTTTGAGCTAGTTCCGCCACTGAATACTTTAAGACGCTTTTCTAATATCCGAACAAAATTCTATGCCATGTATGATCAAAACTTGTGATTATAAATATGAAAGTATTTGAACCATCGATTAGAAGACAAATGTATCTACTTTCTCATGAGTTTTAAAAGTCATGTGAACATACATTTAATAACCTAAGTTTTAGTTAAATAACAGTGGTCTTAATTTATTACTTCTTAAAAATTATTGAAATGTCGAGATTAGACATATAGCAATTAGCCAATTAGATAAACTTATAAGTTATAACTACGAAATAATATTTAAATTAATTAGATAAGTATAAATATTGGTAATTATATATAACTTTATAATTTAAATATCTGGACGTGAGTTGCATCTTAAATTAATGGTTTGGATAAATTCATTAGTATATGATAAATGTAGTTATTATTCTTCTTGCATTTTAAATTGCGATTTTGACCCCTGTGGTTATAGCACTTTTACTCTTTTAGCCCAAAAAAGAATTTTTTAACATCTGAGCCCCTAACGTCTTTTTTTCTAACCCTTTTGGCCCCTAATTTGTTAAGCAAGAAAATCGTTCCCTCCACTCTCGTTATGAAAATGATCGATATTTGTTTCAATTATTAAGATATAATTTTTAACCTAATAATTAATATAAATAAATAATAAGATATTCTATGGAACTTTATCCGTTATTTCTTAAATGCTTGAAATATATATTAAATTTAATAATTTAAATTAAATAATAATTATTTATAATTTATATTAAATAATAAAAAATATTTACAATTAAATAGATGGTAAATAATAAGTAAAGTGTTCCTTCATTAATTTAAAAAAAAAGTGAAAAAAATAATCGATTACATGTATGATCATTCAAGTTGTGATCCTATATTTGAATACATGTGATGTTATCTTATTTTTTTATTCCGTTAACATTTTATATAATATATATTATTAAATTAAATAATATTTAGTAGGAAGGTTATTTATAATTAATTAGAAAAATTAAACTAAGATAATAATTATCTATAAAAGATGGCCTAATATAATGACAAGTGTCCAAAATTTGGTTTCTTTTATTATATAGTATAGATATAGATATAATTAATGATGGTCTAGAATAATGACAAGTGTCCCAAAGTTGGTTTCTTTTATTATATAGTATAGATATGGCTCCTTAATTTGAGATAATTGGAGTAAAGATCTAGAATTTGAAGCTTGGGTAGTTGTCATAGTTTTTCACTAGTAGTTTCATATGAACGGCTATATGAAATGTCAAAATATTGTATGGATGTAAACTTTCGGGTATTAACGGTCGATGAAATGTCAAAATATTGTATGGATGGAAACTTTCGGGTATTAACGGTCGAGATGGTTCAAAAAGATCAAAGATGACGTGGATTGAGAAGAGTTTCACGTTATCATACATGAAAATCTAGGGTTGTGATGTTTATCTTATGTGTCACGTGTTGGGTAACAGGGGGCTATTGGGCCGGTCAAGTCAGGCGACGGCCTAAGATCTAAATTTTCAGAGGGCCCCTAAAGTTTTATTTTTACAACTTCTATATAATACATACAATAAAAGGCCTAGAAGAAAAAGAAAACCTATTTACTTATCAAATTCCGCAACGGACCCGGATCTGCCGAAGACCCAAAATTTGAACCCCCTAAAAATTGATTATTTGTTGGGGTTGTGGGGCGCTCAAGAAACAACAGCGACGTCGACGTTTCAGATTTTTTTTTGAGGGGTGGATTGGACGAAGTGACGAACGGCGTCATCAATTCATCACATCAATGATCGGCAATAATCTTGCATTCTTATTTACACCGGTCGACGTTTGAGGTTCAAAACTAGCCTACAACGGATTTGAATGTAAAATTCTACCTAGGATTAAGCTTTAAGGTTGTTGATGCGGAATTCCCTCAAAAGTGTGGGATACGTAGAAAAAAAACATTTTGATGAGACTTCAAGTGTAGAAGAAATTATATTTTTACCTACGGAATATTTTAAAATCAATTATTTTTTTATGTATTGCTGATGAAGCTATTATTTCTCTTAAAACAAGATTCGATCAATACCAAAAATTTGAAAAATATTTGGTTTTACGTTTCCCAAAAAATTGAACACTCGATGAAAAAGATCTTAAGTCTTGTTGTTATAGCCTTCAAAGGTTTGTGCCATGTCACCAAAAAATAACCAGGTTAGACCTTAGTTAGTAAAGGTCCGTTAGAGAGACCAGCCGTAGATGTTTCTATAGTTGAGATTGTTGCCAGCCAATTGCTAATAGTTAGGATTATTAAAATTTATTATTCACTTTTTTTAATTTAATTATAGACACATAGTTAGGTGGTCAGTATTTAAAGAAAGGGACGCAAGCCGTGGCTTCCGGTTCCACTAAAATGTCTCCATCATCATCATCGTCATCGTCATCGTCATCGTCATCGTCATCATACAGGTAAATCCCACCAATAGCACGTTAAGGTAGGGTCTAAGGAGGTTAAGATGTAGACAACCTTACCTATACCCCGTAGGAATAGAGAGACTGCTTCTAATGAGCCCCCTGACTCAATAGTAGTTTTGAATCATGCCTTGAACATAAGACACATAATACTCAACAATTAAGACAAAGGTCGATTGGTGCACATACCCAAACGGAGCGTATAGGTCTCTATAAGTTTTCCAAATATAGATCGACCATATATTGTCGAGGATGAAAAACACAACTCATTCTACCCCTTTTACAAGTCATGAGGACAAAGAAGTGAATCAAGAAATAAACAAGATACTAATCATCTAAACATGTATTCAAATAAAACATGCAACCAAATGAAATTACAAACAGAGAAAATTTCTTAATTAAGACGTCGTAACATAAATCATAAACCAGGTTGTAACATATAATTTAAATGTTTCTTTCTATGATGCAGTCTATGAGTATTGATGAGCTTAAATAAAATAAATTTGTGTAACACTCACTCTTGATACGTTTACAATGTTCAAAAGTCTTAAGAGTAGGACATATATAGTTTGAATGGCTGTCATATATTTATTTTATTTTCATCGAACAAGTGCAACCAAATTTAAAGCAACACAATAAATTAAGAATATAAGTAACATGCCGTTTTTGACATGCTTTTATTTAAAACTAGGGTCGTAGTCACTTATGAGTTATGCATGAATACGATTGAAATTTGATACGTATCGCTCATCATAACAACAGATGAATAAATTTGTAAAGTTAAACAAAATGATACCTAATGTGTTACGTTATTTGCGTTGTAGCTCGGCTTTGAACATCAAAATAAGAGAAATGCCATTTTAGTCCCTGTGGTTTAGGTTATCTCGTCAATTTAGTCCAAATGTTTCATTTTTAGTCTATGGGTTCAAAAAGGTTTCACCGTTGCCATTTTAGTCTACTGGGTTAATTTCATTAATTTTTTCTAGAGTAAACTTCATTTTTGCTCCCTGTGGTTTGGTCACTTTAATGGTTTTGCCCCAAGCCTTTAAAAATAGCCATTTTGCTCCCTGATGTTTGGATTTTGTCTCCAGTTTGCTCACAGCTCTAACTCAGTTAAAATTTTAAATTCAAAGTAAGGGTATTTCGGTCATTATATATTCAATTTTATTAAATCTTTAAATCTGTTTTTTCTTTTATTGATATTAAAAATATATATATACGTAACTTTAATTATAATATATATTACTTTTATTAATATACATACAGACAACATACCAATTGAAATTATCATAATCTTCCATAAATCAAAATCAAAGGGAGGCACGCACAGGTGTAGGTGTTGCGATGGAATCTTCTAATTGGACACCACCACCATCTTGCCGCCGCTACCTACCATCATCACCAGTCCACCACCATCCTCCATCACTGAACTTCCCAACCCATCTCTCTCTCTCTCTCTCTCTCTCTCTCTCTCTCTCTTCATCATCTTCAACCCACCCAAACCCTCATCATAACCTGTTCATTGGTGACCCCAAATCATCCATAATCGGACCCACTCCTTCATAAGCCCTTCTCCTCGTTATACCCGTTCCAAATCCCTCCATTTCACCCCCAATTTGACCCCGATAGCTCTTGAGAAGATGAAGCCGAAAAGGCTGATGAATCTTAAGTTGAAGAAAAAGGGACTTTGAGATTATGAGGGTTATTGGTAAAGGTTCTTTTGGGAAGGTGTTTCAGGTAAGGAGGAAGGATAGAAGTGTCGTTAATGGCAGAGCCTTGGTGGTCAGCGACGGTGGTTTTGGCTGGTGCTCGATTAGATGACGGCGGCATTAGGGTTCCAGTGTTTAGGGTTCCGCCATGACGATTCAGATCAATGTTGTAGTGGTGGGGGTTGGATGGATTCGGTGGTCGTAGGAGGTGGTTGTGGTGGTAAGGGAAAGGGGAGGGGTGGTAGTTGTAGGATGTGGTTTCAGATTGTGGGTTGCCGGAGACACAACTTGGGCTTCTGATTTTAGATTGTGGGTTGCAGAGGATGACGACCATGGTGGTTGGCTGGCGGCAGTGTTGAATTTAGTCATGAGAAGGTGGTGGTGAGGTGGTGGCGATTGGTGGTGGGTGGTTGTGTAGGAGAGAGAGAGAGGGTGATCTTGTAGAGAGAGAGAGAGAGTGAATACTGAACTTGTTATGCATATATTAATAAAATTTACTTTTAAATGTAAATTACCAAAATACCCTTTTTTATATTTGTAATTATCAAAATATCCTTTCAGTTAACATAGAATATGGATGGAGTTAAGACCGTGGAGCAAACTGGAGACAAAATCCAATCATCAGGGAGCAAAATGGCTATTTTTAAAGGTTTGGGGCAAAACCATTAAAGTGACCAAACCACAGGGAGCAAAACGGAAGTTCACTCTTTTTTCTATTAACAAGAAGGACAATTCGGTTATTTTGACCGAAGTGCCATCCTGGTTAACAACAAAAATAGATAAAGTTAACCCAGTGGACTAAAATGACAACAATGAAACCTGTTCGGACCCACAGACTAAAAATAAAATCTTTGGACTAAACTGCCAAAATGGCTCAAACCATAGGGATTAAAATGGCATTTAACTCTCAAAATAATAAGCAAAGGTAAAACAATATGGTAAATAACAAAGGTAAAAAAAGGTAAACGATAGGAACTCGACCGGTTTCGGTGCACTTGTTATACTAAAGAAAAAAAAAGTTAAAAAATATGTCCAAAATGTATTGACACGTTTGTTAAAAAACTAAACTAGAAATGCAAAAAAAGTAGGTACAAGCTAGCGAGGCCTATGACTCGCATTAGCATGACTCATTATGAAACTTCGAGTAAATTACAAGTTTTGTCCTTTATGTTTGCATCAAATTGCAGACGCTGTCCTTTTGACCAAAAGTTTACAGGCGGTGTCCTTAACATTTCAAAATCTTGCACGTTTTGTCCTTTAGTCCAAACCTGGTTAAAAACTGTCATGCGTAATACACATGAGGGTAATAAAATGGTAATTTCCCTATCAACTTTAAACAAATAAACAAACCCAATCTCTCAATCTCAGTTCTCTCTCTCACTCTTCAACCAACCCCCACCCCCACCACCAGATCACCACCACTATGACAATCACCACCACCAAACAATTAAAAACTATTTACAAAAATACAATCATCTTAGTCCGTCCCTTTAAAGTTAACCACCCCTCTCTATCTAACAGTTGCAAACATCCAGAAAAAGGGTTTAGTCGGAGCACTGGCCGGAACCCTAATTTTTAGCCGGAACTAAACAAAACAACCACTGAAGAAATGCAGTGGTACAACCAAAATATATTGACACGTTTGTTAAAAAACTAAACTAGAAATGCAAAAAAAGTAGGTACAAGCTAGCGAGGCCTATGACTCGCATTAGCATGACTCATTATGAAACTTCGAGTAAATTACAAGTTTTGTCCTTTATGTTTGCATCAAATTGCAGACGCTGTCCTTTTGACCAAAAGTTTACAGGCGGTGTCCTTAACATTTCAAAATCTTGCACGTTTTGTCCTTTAGTCCAAACCTGGTTAAAAACTGTCATGCGTAATGCACATGAGGGTAATAAAATGGTAATTTCCCCTATCAACTTTTAAACAAATAAACAAACCCAATCTCTCAATCTCAGCTCTCTCTCTCTCTCACTCTTCAACCAACCCCCACCCCCACCACCAGATCACCACCACTATGACAATCACCACCACCAAACAATTAAAAACTATTTACAAAAATACAATCATCTTAGTCCGTCCCTTTAAAGTTAACCACCCCTCTCTATCTAACAGTTGCAAACATCCAGAAAAAGGGTTTAGTCGGAGCACTGGCCGGAACCCTAATTTTTAGCCGGAACTAAACAAAACAACCACTGAAGAACACCCAAACCGTTGATTCATTCCATCTCCCATCTCTATCTCTCTCTCTCTCTCTCTCTCTCTCTCTCTCTCTCTCTTAATACACCTACTAATCTTATGCCCTAATTGAATCTAGAGTGAACAACACCCATCGCTATCATAAATCACCCACGTCATTGTGACTGTCACTTTAAAAACCCCAAACCCTAGATTTTTACACCCTGCCCCAAACTAACCAATCTTAATTATTTCTACTTCAAACAAACATATCTCCGGCCTGAAGGCTAAACGTTGCCATAATCGGCGACCTCTAGCTAGAAATACAACTGTTTGGTTAAAACAAACCAATCTCCGGCCACCATTGCTGTCGCCTCACCAGAAAAGGTGCAGCATCGAGCGACCGGTTAAAACCGTCTGAACAAATCGATTGAGTTATGCATTGTTTGAACTGGTTTGTGATCGGCGGAACAAATCGATTGAGGTTTTTAGTGGTCTGATTTGGTGTGCGTTGGTGGTGGTGCGCACAGGTTTTGGAAAGTTTAGAGGGACATTCAAAGAGAGAGAAATCCAGGGTAGATATAATTGGATATGGTGTTCATTTATTTTTAGGAAATTACCAATTTACCCTCGTTTTTAACTGAGATTTTTAACCAGGTTTGGTCTAAATGATAAAAAGTGCAAGATTTTTTAAAGGTTAAGGACACCGTCTGTAAACTTTTTGTCAAAAGAACAACGTTTGCAATTTAATATAAACATAAAGAACAAAACTTGTAATTTACTCTTAAACTTCTCTTCTTTTATATATACACGATTCTTATGTGTTTGTTTATTTACATTGCTTTTGAAGTTTCCATGTTTTTCGAAATAACAATACAAGTTTTTTTTTTTTTTTTTTTTTGAAATAACAATAAATATAGAATGTTATTTTATTGATAAGCTTAATTATTAATTAAATATTTCCAATTTGGTGGTGACACATGCATTACTATATATTAACACTAGGTTAGAACCCCGTGTATTACACGAGTTGAATAAATATAACTTTATATACTAAGTAATAAAATAGTTACATATTTTAAAAACTCGTGTATTGTACGATTTGAATAAACACATGTCTTACACAAATTATGTAATTTGTTAACACATTTAGTCATCAAGATATGTTTTCTAACAAAATGAACTTTGAGGTACTATTTACTTATTGTAACATTTCACTTTATTTTTTATTAGGTTAAAGAGTTGTGTATTATATGGTTTATAATATTTTACTTTGTTTTTTTTATTTATTATTAGGTTAGAAACTTACGTATTACTTGATGTTGGATAATCAGCAGAAAAAAAAGAAATATTTTAGCAAAAAATATTAAATATACAAGAGATAAGCTGGATATTATGATGTAATATTATTATTTCATTGGAGTGTAAAACGGGATAATACGATCCTTTATTAAAAGTAGGATTCTAATTATACCACATGTATAAAAAATATATATGTTCTACATGTATTGAATAAATTCTTTTAACGAAACAATTGATTAAAATAAATATTTTTATTTTAATATGTGATTATCAGTTATCCTTATCCTTATCATCAAATATAAAAATGATTAAAACTACCAATTAAATAAAATCTTTATTTTTATAAATATTTTAGTTAATTACATAGTTAGTCCCTGTGGAAACCACATGGACTAACTATGTTAATACCCTATAAGTTAATACCTCCAACGTTACAAAATGAAAAGTTAATACCCTAGAATGTGATTTTAAACTATTAGTATATAAGTATGTTATTATATGCAAATCACATGGACTAATTATGTAATTAACTCTAAATATTTAAAACGCTAATATATTTTTTTTATATTTTAATAATTAATATATGATTATAATAATTAATATATTATTATCAGTTATCTTTGTCTTTATCACTAAAATCTCTTCTACAAATTTTTAAATTTAATATTATCAGTAATTAACTTTCCATAATAAATATTTAGAAAAATAATTAAGACTGCCTCATAGAGCGCCATGTGTCCCTAACAAGGTTTCTTTTATTATATAGTATAGATATAGAGGGTGGAGATACAATAGGAAGTTTATTTGGCTAGGAAGGCTAGGAAGTGATCTTGATCATCCATTAAGTTAATCAAGGGCTAAGATTAAATCAGGGAAATTGAAAGGAAGAAAAGAGGTGCGTGAGTTTGTTCAAGGGCATTCTAGTCAATCCAAGCCAATAGTTTCTCTCTCCTCCAATTCCCCCCCATTTTTTAAACGTTAATAACTCTTTCATACGACATTATTTTTTTAAAAATTGCACCAAAAAAACGAGCGTTTTTTTATCTTTAAAACGAGTATACTATTGTTATATTTAAAAAAAAAATTTAAAACCCAGTTGCGTAAAACGCAATAGAAAAACCACCAGTTACGTAAAACGCAATGAAAAAAAAAACCTAAAAAATGATATTTTTCTAAAACGCAATGCACCAAAAACACAAAGAAATGACTTATTTGTAAAACGCAATGGCCAGAAAACACACAGAAATGTCTTATTTGTAAAACACAATGGCCAGAAAACACATAAAAATGTGTTTTACCTAAAACGCAATGCACCAAAAACACAAAGAAATGTCTTATTTGTAAAACGCAATGGCCAGAAAACACTTAAAATGTCTGTTTTCTAAAACGCAATGGACTGAAAACACATAAAAAAGTGTTTTACCTAAAACGCAATGCACCAAAAACACAAAGAAATGTCTTATATGTAAAACGCAATGGTCAGAAAACACTTAAAAATGACTCATTCTAAAACGCAATGAACTGAAAACACCTAAAAAATGTGTTTTACCTAAAACGCAATGACTAAAAACACTTAAAAATGTGTTTTTTTTTCTAAAACGCAATAGCCAGAAACCACATAAAACTCTCTTATTTCTAAAACGCAATGGACACATAAAACTGTCTATCACTGTGAACTGTCTACGAATTACTGTCTTCGAAACTCTGCCCCTTGGACCCCGCCAGGGGCTGCCGCCCCTGGGACCCCGCTACCAGGGGCTGCCACCCCCGGACCCCCGCAAAGATCGTAAAACGCAATGACTAAATCAAAAACCCAGATCGTGAAAATGAAATTAAAGAATTTCTTACATGGATTGAAGCCGATTCCTTCATCAATTGACGAAATTTGAATGATAGAAACACTTATCAACGCTCGAATCGAACGAATCGAGTGATTATCTCCAAAATCACCGGAAAAAACGAGATTTTTTATGAAATTAAACTGGGTTTTCTCCAAAAAAAAAAACTGAAGAACACGTTGACCGGGTTTTGAATCATTGATTGGTGATGAAAATCGCACAATAATGTAGTAATTATTGAGATAGAAAGTGAAGAAATAGTTGAAGATGGTGGGTTTTGAAAATGGTGGGTTTTGAAGTTACTGGGTTTTGAAAAGGGAAGAAGAAGGAGTTGGATTGAGTAAAATACCATTTCTCTTTATTTTAAAATTTGCCACATGTCATAATCCTATGGCTTCCTATCCTTCCTAACGAAAATTAACTTACTATTTGATCTTTTCCCTAGATATAGATATAGATTTTAAGTAGGTTCTTGATAGAGTAGCCAAAGAGCCCTTCTTTTTCATCACAACTACAAAAATGCCATTTCTCTAATTTCAGTTAAATTTTCTCATCAAACCAAACATAGACAATGCGATGTATTTAATTTCTTTTTTATTTTTTTGTTCATTATTTAGCATTTTTGTTATTTCATGTAGTATGTTTTATGTTTGGTCACTCATGTTTGTAACATGTATGTCTAGATTTGTAACTTTTGTCTTCTTTTTCTCTTCGGTTTTTAGGTTAAGCTTTCTTAATAAATTTGAGTTTGTATATACTTTATGTCAACTTGGGGTATGACTTTGTTTTTTTACCTACGTTTTACATGGTGTAAATTGAAGTTTTAATTTTACAATTTTTTGTCGTTGTTTACTTATTACATAGCATGATTTTACGACCCAGCCCCGCAATACGGAGATTAAACTAATAGTGTTTTTATCTTGTAGTGAATAAAATTTACATGTTAAGTAACTCAAAATTTTGTATGTTTTTCTTTGCCCCTTTACATGTTAAAGTTTTGTCGGTAAAAATTCGGGGTTATCTACATTTTACGCTAGCTCGTGGAATAAGTTTGCGTTTGTCTTTGCTTACGTTTTAGTCACATGGCACTAAAAATTCGCATTTTTGTTTTATGATTTTTTACGATTTTGATCGTCGTTTGCTTACTTTACTATTTTGCATGGTTTTAGGAACCCTCTCCCCCCAGGGTGGACCAAAGTTTTGGCTAGGGTGGGCGGGCGCCCCATAGAAAAAAAATTTAGTGTATTTTCGAGGTAAAATTACCGACTGCACCCCTTGAAAATTTGGGTAAACCCTTCGTGCGCACCCCCAGAAAATAATTACTGGGTCCGCACTGGACCACCACCACCCCACCCACCGCAACGCGAGGGTTAACCACTAGTTTAGAATTATAGATGCAAGAGATTAACATTAGCGGTTAAACAATAAATTATGTAAGTATTAGTAATAATCTATGAAATAAATAACTAGTTGGTTGCGGCACGTGTCAGTTGTCACCATTTAGTGAACCCAGTTTTTTATATTTATTGGTTTAGAAAATTCTATTTAATTAATATTTCCTTTATTTAACTTTTATAATAGACGTGTTTATAATATAACCTAGTAATAAAAATAAGAGTTAATTGCTCGGATGGTCCCTGTGGTTTACCATTTTTTCACCTTTAGTCCCCATCTTTTAAAACAGCATGTTTGGTCCCTATGATTTGCTCGGTTGTTACTCGAATAGTCCCCAGGGTAGATGTCTAGTAGTTTGCTCAGTTAAGTTGGTATGAAATTACTAAATTACCCTTACAATTAATAAACAATAGTTAAAATATTAAAAGATATATAAAATAATTAAGTGTGTGGTCCTCACTCCACCTCTCACCCAATCAGCCCCTTCCCACCATCTATGTGGGACCCTGTGACAACCCTCACAAATCCAGGTATCCGTACAAATTAATTAATATTTAGTTAGTGCTTAATTACTGTGTTTGATTACAATTATGAATAAACTGCTTTCTGTTTTCTGATACATACATATTCATGCATCATACTTTATTACTGTCACTCAATTTATTACACACAAACAATAGTGACAAACTTGATGCACAAAAACACAGTTAGCACAGTGAGCGGATAACCCAGTAAACAGACTGACATTGCCAGCACTAGACAGACATTGTTTCTAAGGCCAGTATGAGCCGGGAATAGATTACTGCACTAGTAGAGAGTGTAGGGAGGTGAGGATCATAAAACTGTGTCACTAGGTGATAGTTATAGTGACCGGAAGTGCCTAAAACATACTTTAATTACAAAATTCTGCACTACATACAAAAATTCAGCTTTTAACAAAGCTAGTAAAGTGCAAAAATTTGGTAAAATAATTCTAGACACTTTCCAAAGTGTTGGGAAATTTAATGTGTCACTAAAACAATATAAAAGACACTTAAAAGCTTTACTTAGCACTTTAACGGATCAACATCCAACCGAACAACCGGACTTTACCTAGAACATAAAAATATTGCCAGACACATAGTTTTTACTTTTCTGAGCTAGTTAGGGTCTCCGAACACCCTAACACCCTTTATATTACATAACACACTTAATATACTAACTTTATCATTCAAATCCAACTAAATGATAACTAGTTCCCTTACCACCCAACCCCATACCCCCCCTCCATGTTGACGGTCACAAGGGGTGACCCACCCCTTGCCATTTTTTATTATTTTATTTCTAAATGGTTGGTTATCTAGAGACACTTTACATGGAGGACATTAGTGAGAATGGTTTATAAATATGCATAATGGTTAACTAATCTCTTTCATCAAACACAACATCAACAACTTACTCTCTCTTCTCCTCTCCCCACCTACGGCCGCCAACATCAACCACCATCTCACCATCATCTAACTTCCATACAACCATTTCTCATACATACATAGAAGTGAGGAGTCCAACAACTAAGCCCGGTGCTCTCGGAAGTTCAAGAACCGCTCTAGATTTCTTTTATCCACCACTTTTACGCCTTGTTTCTTCCCTAGCCTTGTGCTAGTAGTAAGTGCTTCTAATCATCATCTTGTTCTTGTATTTTATGGTTAATAGATGATTTAATGGTTAAAAATTAAGAAACTCTAAAGAACATGAACAAGTCTTGAACATAAAGTGTTAAAGGATGGATAAAGAGAAAATATGTGTGTAAATCATGGGAATCTTGTATAGTTGTGATTATTTGATGTTGTTTGTTACTAAAAGTAGGATGGATCATCATCTAGACATACTAGATCATGTTCAAGAACATGAACTAGTAAGGTGTTAGTGTTAGAAAAATGAAAGATGATGAAACCATCCACCATGAACTTGAAACTTGAATAAACATAATTTTTCTTGTAAAATGAAGTTGTAAACTTGTGGATCTAAAGATCGACAAGTGGTTTTTCGGAAGAACCAAGTGGAAAATACTAGTTTTGTCATAACCCGGATCTTGTATGAAAGAAGCACATTTAAAGTAACTAAACAAGTGTGTAAACACTTGTGTAACAAGAAATTTAACAAAGAAGTATTTTTGTAAATTATGACAAGAAGTTGTGAAACTTCAAGTTCTTTTAAAATAAAGTTTTCAAGAAACTAATCATGTTTTTAAAGATAACAAGATCTACTAAACATATTAGTAATTTACTACATATTTTTACAAGACTTTCAAGTTCATGAGTTTATGATTTAATCTTATTTTGTCAAGATTAGTGAATAAATATTGTACATGTTGTTGATTGATGATTATTGATGGATTTTTGAAAAGAAAATGATATGCTAAAAGCATGGACACCTCCATTTACAGAGGAAACTCTGGCGAAATTTTTCTAAAAATAGAACACTTAGAAATATTTTTATAACAAATGGTTACAAATGTATTTTTAACTTGTTTTTCAAAATAAACTTCGCCATGATTTTTGTTACCAAAATACCAACTACCGGAGGTGGATTTTCGTAAGTAAAATTTGTTAAATATATATTTAGAATATATATTTTATAATAAGACGCTTGTGTGATTATGTGATTATTTTGTGAACTAGATATATTATTTTTATGGTAAAAATAATATAACTTGGAAATACCGTGAAAATACGACTCCAAAATAATACCAACGCTCTCACAAAATAAATATTTAAATTATATAAGTATCGTAATACAACGCGAACTTTAAAAATGTAACTTATGTATTTTTCAGAAAAATACTCTTATTAGTATATTTTTGGTGAATATAATTTTGGAAAAACTTATTAAATAAAATATAATATTTTTGGGAAAAATATATATATTTTGGGATTAAAACATTTTAGACAAAGTAATTAAAAATATATTTTTCAAGTGAGACTTAAAAATATATTTTCGGAATTATAAAGCACACATGTATTATTACCCCCATCCTTGGGAAAGAATATACTTATTAAATAATTAAGAAGTGTAAATATGAAATAGTTGTCTAACTATTTCCCAAAAACGCTAAACCTTAAGCCAAGGCACGGCCATCCGTCTAATAGGAATTAGTACGTGTAGGTCGTCACGCAGCAGGTTGAGTTGGGATCGACTATTTCATGAGACGCACTTCGGTGAGTTCATGTCCTCCTTTTCTCTTTACTGTTTTCAGTTTTATACTTCGGGGGTGAAATACATACGACAACTATTACAAACATTTACTACATGGTACGGTTAGCGTAGGGAGGGTTTATACTACTAGATCATGTGAGGGGTGGGTACAACACTCGAGGCCATTAATCCTCTTTGTTAGGACCGAGGGACACAAGAGTGATAGATCTATTTGGGTGTAGCGAGCCCACACCCGTGAGGCTGGGGAGGCCCATAGAGGTGACTGTGTCTTACAGCCGAAGCCCAGTACAAATTTGCTAGGTTTGAGTTTCCCTGCACTTTCTCACACATACCAGTGGCTTTGCAACCCATTGGTGATCTCTTTTTCCTTATTGCTACATACCAGGGACCTTTATTCATACTTTAAAGGTTTATACATACTCACTTTTACATGAACTCGCTCAACTTTTGTTGATTTTTCAAATTACATGTATTTCAGGAAATTAGGGATCTGGCAAGGTATGCTATGTCGTCAAGCTGCGTAGGAGAAATGATGTCATCCGAGTTTAGGGATTGTGACTTTTGCCTGGACGAGTCACAAGTCTTAAACTGTGTTTTTAATTCATGTCTTATGGTTGTGTCGTATGAACAAGATTTTTATTATGTCTTATTGTAATCCGTTGCATGTGTCGACTTTTGAAAACAATGTTGTCGTGTTTTATTTTTAAAACTTGAATTAATGGATGAACATCATGGTTTTATTTTCATATAGCATTGTTGTGATTATGGTAAGGTATTAAGAAGTCACACCAAATAAAACCACGCTTCCGCAAAGCCAGGGTGTGACAGCTTGGTATCAGAGCATAGATCATAGCGAACTAGGATTCTTTCTCGAGTCTAGACTATGTAAGTCCCGTTAACCGGATCTTTCAATGATATCAAACCTAATCTTGTGAGAGTGCGGAATCCAATCACAAGATGATTCAAGATAAACCGAAAAATATGAAAAACAAAGAACAATACCGAATCACCTTTAACCACTTGCACACGATTCTATTACTTGAATAAGCAAAACCGTCTAGTACAAGTGATCACAACTTCAATCAAAAACCTCCCTCTCTAGAGAAATTGTAACAATAATGATCAAAACCTAAAACAAGTAGAAAACTTGTTTATATACCTAGGCAAGCCCACTTCCCACATGGGCTCCCCTTGGGCCTGCTTGGCCCACATGGCCTAAAGCTTAGCCCAAGTGACCTATAAAGGTCCACAGCCTAATATAAACTAACCCAGTATAGCCCAGTTCGTAACCATAGTCCGTTGTATTAATTTGATGCGTCAGTCTCACACTTTAGGGCCTAACAATCTCCCCCTAGACTGATGCCATCAAATTTTCTTCATAACTTGAATTCAGCAACGTCTTCAACGAAATCTATGGTTGTCTCTAAGCTGCAGATGTTGTGGAAGTTCTTGACTTCTGAACTCTCAGCACTGGGTCTCTTTCTTCATCTTTTGTGGTTAGCTTCATATCAGGATCACGATCAGCTTTGCTTGAACATCTTTGTCAAAAAGAATGTGAGAGGAGGATTCTCAACAACACTTTTCTTCTTCAGTCTTTGTCTTTCAAGCAGGTTCACGGTACTTCTTCAAATGTACTTTCACTGTCAGACGGCGTCTCGTATCCGGTTCTTCTGACTCAGGTACATCTTGTTGTTGTGCTGCTTCAGACTTCTTCAGCAACTAACAACATCTCCTTCTTCATCAACCCCTGTCCTTGATTGAAATCAAATTCTGCACATGCTCACAAACTTATAAGCAAACATTTCTTATGCAACAGGGAGAGTACCACATGAACACTAGGTACATAAAATTTCACGATTTAAATTCTTTTAACTTTTGATGATCAGTCAAATCTTCAAGAACGGTTACAATTTTTTTTTAATTTTAAGAACAAATAAGCACTCTATTTTTTGAATTTTTGAATTTTTCATTTTTTTTAACTTAAGAACTAAAACAAATAAAAATCAAAATATAAACAACTACCTTAATATACAATTACAATTGCAATGGGATCAAAATTCGTTCTTAGGCAGACTAAGGAACACTTTTCAGTACGAGCCTAATCAAACTGGTCTATGCGATTGCCAATATGTTTGTCCACTTAAACTTTAACGCTCAACTTTCAATTTTTAACTTCGTGATATGCTTAAGGTAATATTATACTATTATACCCGTGTTTCCCATTCCAAGGCATACCCCCGCGATCAAGGTAAGCACAACGATTCATCGTAGCAGGTGAGTATACTGATGACATCCTTTAAGATATCCCGACTGTGTCTAAGTCTGCATATAATCTGTTTTATCATGTTTTGATTTCTTAACAATGAACACCCAAACAAATACTAATCAAATCCCGGAAATATAAACAGTACACTCTATCATGTATGTAGCTTCCCTACCACATATTTCACAAGTCCAATCCAGATCTCTGAAAGCTTAACTGGGAGTAGATTGAGAAGAGAACAGAATAGATCTTTTGCAGAGATGATATAATATACAAATCAAATGAGTTTTTCTCAATTGATATAGGTTTCTTGGGGTTTCTTTTGGGCACTAGAGGGCCTCTTTCGGGTGTATTAGATCTATAGCGCGACAACGTACAGCTAGGTCAGCATGTATCTGGATGCAGCAGAAGCTGTCGTTGCCTAGCACCTCCAGGTCAGCATATATCTGGATGCAGCAGAGGAGGTACACGACTTTTTCAGAGAAGATTTCAGAATCAGATCAAAATTGTGTGTATCGGGACAACATACATACATTCAAATAGAAATGAGCTAATTCCAAGTGACTTTCTTTCCTGGGGTCATGTACAATTTTAGTTCTAAGCAGAAGGACAGCCAAGATATCCCCGGATGATTCAACAATATAAAGACCCGAAACCTCAGATATTGGCTATCTATCAACGCAAGATTTAAGACCATAAAATCATACGCCATTGGTATGTTACCCACATGATACATAGTTCGTTATGTTTATATCACTTAGTATCTTTTATCATGTTGAGCGTCAAGCCTATCGACATATCACAGTAGATCCTAGTCTTTTCAGCTATGGCACCTTACATGTGTTAGTCAAACCCTTTAACACGAACATTTATTTCACTTCCCATATCATGCAATTTTTCTTTTTGGCTTTTTCATTTTTTCTAATGTTTTTGTATTTTTCTCATTTTCTCCCCATAAACACTATATATGTCTAAACACTATATATGTCTCTCTCTCCCCCTAAATTTGTGCATAAATCTTGGATTTTTGCGCAAATTTACCATTTACAAGAGAATTGACACTTTATATACAAAGTTATAAGCTAAGAAAAAGAGAAAATATTTTTGTTTAACCGTTCTATCATCAGATTAAAGACTAATCAATATTCAACTCAAAGTACTGAATTTAAACGGTACCTTTTGCTGATCTTATCTTACTTCTCTACTCTCCTCCAAAGGAAACATATCATCTGTAAAAAAAATTTGAACTTTTTGCAACAGTGAAATGTTACCCGTTTTTATCTCTGGAACAACCGCTATCAACATTCCAGAGATTGTCAACAGCTCCTCCTTGGTTGTTCCTGAAAAGTAAGGAGATTAGTAAGACATTGGTACCCAGGCCATCGTGGTCCTGGGATTTCCTGAAGCATCAAAATAAGACACTTCTTTTAAACACAAGTCCCCTTTCATTTCAAGGATTGGAGATGTAGCTGCTTTTTGTTTTGCTCTCCAAATTTGTTTAGGCTTTTCTAGTTTCTTAGATGCCTTTGGCAAAACATTTGGCTTATCAACCTTGTTATTTTTCGAAATTTTTGTAGGTTTCAAAGCTTGTTTTCTTTTTGCTTTAGCAGCATTCCAATCCCCATCAGAAGGTTTAACCGTGAGATGCACATTCTTCATTGCCTTAGGTGAAGATACCTTCATCGGCTTAGAATGATAGTTGCCCTTTGGTGTAACCCTCTGATTTTGCATATAGTAGGGTACGTAAGGACGATGTGTGCAATTTCGAGCAATGTGACCAGCAATGCCGCAATTGAAGCATGTTTGTCTCTTTACGTAGAATGCATTCTGATCAGCTGGATTTGCTCTTGAAGACCCTGAAGGACGAACCGGTCCTTTCTGTGCTTGATTTTGTTGCACATTTCTTGCAGACGACGATGAATTTGGATGCCTATACTTGTCGTTTGCAGGGGCCTTCTGTGGTGGAGATTTCTTCTGAGTTTTCTTGTTTTGAGTAGACTGCACGTCATGTTCAGAAATCTCACCAGTCTTTCCGAAAGCTTTGTTAGCACAGTCAAATGCATATTTTTCACATTTGCCATTACTGACTGGCTTAACAAAGGCATTTTTCACATCACGGGCCTTTTGATGACTATTGCTGCCCGTTGAGGACTGTGGAGAGCCTGCTTGTCTTTGATGTTTAGGCTTCTTATTTCCGCGTCCTTTTCCTGCTTGCTTTGGCTCTTGTTGCTTGATCTGAACCTTTTCACCACTAACCGAAGGTTCAGATTGTTCAACTTGCGCATTTGGAGCCTTTTTCACGTCTGTCTTCTCTTCATCCTTCATGTCATCAGCTTTGACAGAATCGGAGAGTTCTGATTTGTCGGAAGAAATACCAGAAACTTTAGTAGAGACTTCAGCTGAATCATTAGACGAATTATCAGCACAAGACGGTTCTGCACATGACACCCTTGAGCTGAATTCACTAGAATCAACTGATTCCGATTTCTCAGAACTAGCTGCTTCAGGTGATTCGCATTTGGAATCAGATGGTTCAGCTGGCTCATTCGCTCTATTTGCCGATTCAGTCTCTCTAACACAAGCGTCAACATTTTCGCCCAAACCATCAGGCCTGACATTCTTCAACATAGATTGTAAAAATGAGCCAAAAATGTCACACACATGAGAACTTGACGCTTGTTCATTTTCAACGACACCTTCAACTTTAACTTCATCTGCAAGGGAAGACAAAACATTAGGATCAAAAGTACCCTTGGATACAAGATTTACCGAAGGAGTCGCTCCTTTATCAACAGGTCTGCTGTTGATTGATGACTTATCAGTTTTAGGACCGTAAGCCATCTTGTTCTCATTCATCAATTCCTCCTCAGTCATGGGTAAGTATGTGTAATTGTCATTGTAAGGAGGAGGAACTTGATTAAAACCCAGACCACGCCCTTTATTTTCCTTGTATGCAAGTTGCTGATCACACAAGTTCTTGACCAGTTTGCTGGAAGAATCAAATTTCTTAATGTTAAGTTCGTTAATCTGGTATCTTTCTCTGATATCTTCCAGTTCTTTGGTCAAGATGCATACTTTCTCCTGTGCCTCTAAGAAATGGGCTGTCTTTACACTAACATCATCCTTAAGTTTGATGATGTCTTTTCGCTAAGCTTCAATTTTATCTTTATAAAGCTTTTCATTCTTTGATAAAGTAAAATTTTTATTTTTTATGTCGTTGTAGTCTTGAATCAACTCAGCGTTGTGTAATCGATATGCCTCATTTCTTTTTCTACACTCAGGAGTGCAAAATACAGAAAGTATCTCTTCACGATCACGAGTAACTTCTTGAGCCATGGGTTTGTTAAACATAAATGTTGAATTTTGTGATGAGTCAGCATTGCCATAGGATTTGATGAGGGAGATCAGCTCATCTGCCTTCATTTTGTAACAGTTGCCGTCGGTTGTCACTATTATCTGATTAACATTCATAAACCAACTACAGTTCCCCTGATCTGGAATCCCTTTTATAGCCTCCAGAAGCTTTCTGTTGCTTATGTGAGTAGACAGCACCATTCCTGCCTTCTCCATTTCAGAGAGCAGTTCAGCAAACCGACCTGCAAGTGCTTCTATAGATTCACCGTATGAATAACTGAATCCTTCGAATTCCTGCTCAAGCATCTCTCTTTTAGAAGACATTTTTAAGATATGATCCCCAAAAATGTGACCCTTTTTACTATTTTCTCAACACAAACTCAACGCAAGAACCCGTGTACTCGCCAACTTAAATCCTTTGCACACTAATGAACGAACTCGCTTTCGAAACCGCACCTCGAAAATCTGTCAAAACCGAATTCACCACCAAACAAACAAACCTTTTTATTTTTTTTTATTTTTTTTAAAATATTTATGGTTTAATTAATATATTAGTAAACAATTTATTATTATTATTATTATAGAAAAACAATGATTAGGCAATTATGACCAAATGATTATTAATTATTATAATTATTATTATTATATCATAAACGACAAACGTTATCTTCTTCGTAAACAATATCGAAACCCTAATTTTCGGCCGACTTCGTCTTCTTCGTTACACAACCAGTAACCAAAACCCTACAGCCGACGGAGAGAATGATGATGATGATCGGAAGTGGAGGTTGTGTTAATCGGTGATAATGGAAGCGGTGACGGATATGGAAACCGGAGATCGTCGGAGATGGACGAAGACGGAGGATAGCGAAGGTTGTTGGAGAAAGATGAACGAAGATGATTCAACGTAGTTGTGTTGATGATGACGATCAACTCGAAACGTGGAACTCGAAGATAAAGGAAATGATTGCACTAAGGTGGTTATCTATCACTTAGATAATGACAGAAATGTGATGATGATCGGAGTTCGGAGAGATGGTTGCGAGTCAAATGCTGATGACTCGGAACCGTGGTTGCGAGTCGAGATGAACGATGATAGCAACTCGAAACAGAGGTTGCGAGTCGAGACTGTTGTAGTGTTGTGTAACGTGAACAATGATCAACTCGGAACCGTGAAGATTGCGACTCGGAATGAATGACTCGAGACCTGTAAAAGGTTGTTGAAAAGGAGTCGAGACCTGCTTGTTGAAGTGGTTGCGAGTCGGACAAGTCGAAACGGTGGTTGCGACTTTGGAAGAGACTCGAGATCTCAATTCTGATTGTGACTGGTGATGAGTCGAGATCACGGTTGCGACTCAGAACGGTGCGTGTCGAGACCTTGATTATATGATGATGAAGCTTTGGTTACGACTCGAGATGAACGACGATGATAATGATGTTGGTGGTTGCGACTCGGAGCAGTGTTTGTCGAAACCGTGGAAGATGAATTGAGGTTGCGACTGAGGAGATTGCGACTGGGAGGATGATTAGTCGAGACCACTGCTGAGAAGATGACCGTTGAATGTGATCTTGTGGTTGCGACTCAGAACGTGATAACTCGAAATCGGAGGATGAGTTGTTATATTTTATAATAATAATATATGGAAAGCTCAATCAACTCAATAACTATCCACCGAAACTTAAGGAAATTTTTGAAAAATCAGAATATTTTAGAGTAAATAAAAGATTACGCCTAATCTTTTAACAATTTTTTCAAAAATCAAGGTACCAAAATATACTAACTTTTGATAAATTTTCAAAGAACACAACTAAGAACACGAAGAACGCGATGAACGAAAATTCGAAATCTTGAATATTTGATATCACACCGAGCCTAGAAATAGGTTCTAAAGGCTCTGATACCACTTGTAAGTCCCGTTAACCGGATCTTTCAATGATATCAAACCTAATCTTGTGAGAGTGCGGAATCCAATCACAAGATGATTCAAGATAAACCGAAAAATATGAAAAACAAAGAACAATACCGAATCACCTTTAACCACTTGCACACGATTCTATTACTTGAATAAGCAAAACCGTCTAGTACAAGTGATCACAACTTCAATCAAAAACCTCCCTCTCTAGAGAAATTGTAACAATAATGATCAAAACCTAAAACAAGTAGAAAACTTGTTTATATACCTAGGCAAGCCCACTTCCCACATGGGCTCCCCTTGGGTCTGCTTGGCCCACATGGCCTAAAGCTTAGCCCAAGTGACCTATAAAGGTCCACAGCCTAATATAAACTAACCCAGTATAGCCCAGTTCGTAACCATAGTCCGTTGTATTAATTTGATGCGTCAGTCTCACACTTTAGGGCCTAACAGACTATGATCACTAGGGCTCTCACTAAAACATTTTTACATTGTATACATTACGTCCAGATTCAGGACATCAAACATTTTTACAAACAAAAAGTATGAGCACTTTTCCAAATTTATGGTTCAGTCCAGGAGACTGAGGGAGTTCAGCCCTAGAGGCTGGGGAGGTTCAGTCATGTAGACTGAGGTGCCAATCTTTGAGATTGGGGAGGTTTTGGTCTGTGAGGCCAGGGAGTTAGTCTGAGAGACTAGGAGGTTCAGTCTGAGAGGCTGGGAGGGTAGTCTAGTGAGACTAGGAGAAGTACTTGTTTGCTTATTGGCGACTAACATGCTTATTTGATTATATTTTGATTGTTTGTGCATATGTGTGGTTGTGTTACAGACATCATGCCTTCTTCATCAGACACACTGGAGTTTCAAACACTTTAGATCCTATGGCCGTCGTATCAGATGACAGAGTTTCGTCAGAGCGAGAGGTCTACACTTCCGACACCACTAGTACCGATGACGACGATTTCCAGCCCTTTGCGCTGCCTGACGTCGGAGCCGAGCCTGCTGATGGCCATCCCGCCGGGGACTTACCACTTGCGGTGATCCCTGCTCCCATACCTCTTGCTGCTTATCCAGCATTCAATTTGCCACTCAATGTTGTTTCTGACGACGATATCGATCTGTTTGAGGAGGACCCACCTGAGGCTGACTATGAGGGCGGGGCCCCTATTGCTGCTGATGTTATCCTATCCATTGCTGAGGCCCCTGCAGCGGAGCTTCCATCTGATTCACCGGTCCCAGATTCCTTCGAGTCTGTCGCATCTGCGTCCTTACACACTCAGGGAGTGCAGCATCACTCATCAGACGCCGACCCTGACATGGCGCTATCAGCTGCACCTGTGTGACACCTCGTATTTTCGATCTTTCCATTTTTTTTGGCAAGTCTGCTTGTACTTTCTATTTTTGTAAGTTGTACCTTTGTGGTATTTGATTCTATTCCAAAATTGTACTCGATACTTGAAATCATAATGAAAATGCATGATTTTATTCATATTTGTGTTTGAATGCTATGTATTGTCGAAACAATTGAAAGCATGTTGAAACTATGCTAAACACGTAAAAACAGTGAAATTACATCTTAATCTCAGCTCTCAAATTCATCATTGCCAAGAGATTACCCTAAACTGTACAAAAATTGGGAATTTATATGTTAATTCGGTAAAATATCGAAATTTGGGTTAAAATGATTTTTATATTATTTTATTAATATTTTAAATAAATAAATTAATAATTAAAATTAAATAAATAAATATTAAAAACTGATTTTTTTAACGATTTTGAGTATTTTGGTTAATTAAACTAACTCCGTTAGTGAAAACCCAGTTAATTCAGCTAACTGGGTTACTTTTATCAAAGGGGCAGCACTAACTGAGTTAGAAAACTCAGTTAGTGACTAACCCAGTTAGTCAGGATAACTATTAATAAAAAAAAGAGGTTGAACCGTGCGTGGGACGGGAATCGAACTCGGTACCTCTTGCTTAACAGACAACAACCCAACCACTCGGTCGGGAATACCACATCCAACATATGTTGAATTTAAATTGTATTTAACCTATCATTAATTGCGCTGAATTTAAAAAAAAAAAATATAAACCGCCTGTTCTTCGTCTTCTCCGACCCTTCGATTGCTTACCGGAAAAACGTTGTGACCTTTCATGGTCTGTAACCGAAGGCCTTCATCTCTATATAAACCTGACAAAAACTTCATCATTCGATCCTTTACGCACGATACGAACCGAAACCAAAACCGAAACCATTTCAAGTCTTACCGGGAACAACAAGCTCGCCGGAACTTCGACCACCATCGCGCCACCGTCGACCACCGCCGTTATCGCCGTCGCCGCCTCCGGTGACTGTGTCCGGTACGAATTCTCGTTTCGATTTCGTTTTTTTCCCGTTTTCTTTTATTTACAGATTCAATTTATTATTATTATTATTATTATTAATATTATTACTATTAATATTATTAATTTATATTATCAGAAATATTATTAAAACAAATTTAGTAATCTGAAATTTATTAACAGAATTATTACTTCTGTTTTATATATATTCAGAATTTTTATAAAATAAATCAGATCTGTTTTTTTTTTCCTTTTATATATATAATCAGAGTTTTTTTTTTTGAAATAAATCAGATTTATATTTTTAATTTTCAGTATTACTATTTAATATACCATTTAAAATCTAAACTATTATATTTTTATTATAATCAGATTTAATATTTTATTTAAAATCAGAATTTATATTTAAAATCAGAATTTTTATAACAAAATAATCAGAATTATTTTCGGAATTAATATAAAATCAGAATTTATTATATAATCAGAATTTTTATAAAATCAGAATTTATTTATAAATTTTCAGAATTATTATTCTTGCTATTTTATTTCAGATTTATTATATTCTAAAATCAGAATTATTATTTTTATTAAATCAGAATTATTATTTAATTACTATTAAAATCAGAATTATTATTTCAATAAAACAGAATTTATATTTTATTATTTTAAATCAGAATTTATATTTTGAAAAAAACAGAATTATTATTTTTTTGCCTTGCTATTTAAATAATCTCTAAAGTTCCCAATATTTAACAAATCCTCAAAATTAATAGGGTAATTCTCTTGTGCACATCCTCTTGGGAAATCTCTTGTTCTTAATTATTCCAAGAAAAACGCAACGCAACCTAAGGTGAGTATACATGACCCATTTTCTATTTTACACTTTTGGGTGTAGTATGCATTTCCTATATCAAAAACACTATGTTAAACATTTTTGCACTGTCAATCCACATTTCATGTGAATCTATTTGACTCATGTTAATCATGTTATGCTAATGTTAAACATTTATGATTATGTGTTCATTAACTTTGCAAGCCTCCCCTAACAATGGCAGCGCTGTAGGTTGTAACGCCCCTCCCATAATATTATGGGTATTGTTAGGTTTATTCTATGTTACTCATGTTACCACCCTCCTAGGGTTAGGCTATGTTAATTGCGTTAAACTTTGGTTTGAACACATAGATTCATCGTTACGAGTATAACTGTTAATATGAAATCATGTATTCACGTGGATTTGATCATGTTAAACTATTTTAATCATATTATACTATATTCAAACTTGTGTACTCGCCAACATGTTTTGTTGACTTTATTTTAAATGCATACTGCAAGATGAGGAATCAAGATTTGGAAGAAATAAATAGGATGGCTTAGAAACCCACCTTGAAATAATCTATGTTTGATGTTTTGTTATTTCCTTTCTTATGACTATGTATGAAACTTTGGTATTTTAATAAATGAAACTTAATTATATTGTCACATTTAGTGTTATGATGTCTTTGAACAGTTTGTACGTCTCATCCCGATGTTTCCGCCATCGGTTGGGGTGTGACAACCTGCTCCCGCACACGATCTTGAGTTTGATCACGTGGTTGACGATGATTTTGATCATGTCTTTCCCCCTAGTTTTGATCCTGACTAGGATATCGAGTTCATTCACTTAGACCAGCCCCTAGAGGAGCCTGTAGCCCCTATCGATCCTTTGTTTGATGATCCAGCTGATTTTGATATGGATTTTGTTGACCCAGAGCCTGCTGTGGCCCCAGAGCCTTTAGCTGCTCCTGACCCTGCATTAGAGCATGACCCTATTCATGACGATGCACCCGATGTTGCCCCTTTTGTTGATGATATACCCATTGCCGATCATCCCGTTGTTGCTCCACCGTTGGTGGATGATCATGTTGTTGTCGCTCCTGTTGACGCTCCACTATTGATAGAGGATCCTGTTGTTACACCATTTCCTGATCCTATGCCGGTGCTGTTCGACCGTGCACCTTTTGCTACCCATGTAGATCAACGTTACGCCGACACCCGTAACGGGTGGATTGATGACGATGACGATTACCCACCTTTTGTGCGACCTGTTACACCACCAATAGCCCCCGTTTCAGCACCCATTTCTGCACCCACTGATATCCCACTGTTTCCCCCACACATCACCGATGCTCATCGCACTGATCTCCATGTTACGTTCCTTCAGGACATACCGCCACCGCGTCCTGGAGAGGGGTCATCTAGGCAGCCGCCTGTTCCTGTTCCACCCATGTTGTCATCACCTTTTCCATTTGCATCACAGTTTCCCCATGTTGCACCACCTACTGCACCATCTTTCACTCCATCGAGCGAGCCATTTCTATGGACTACGCCCCTATCATGCCACTGTCTGATCCATATCACCCATACCATGTTGGGTACTCTACGGAGGACATCCTTACATCGTTGATGATACAGCAGGAGGCACTGACCCGTCGTATACAGGAGTTGGAGAGAGCTCAGCGACCACCTTGCCGTTGTCAGACCCCATTTTCAGCACCGCACACACCACGTCCACTTTCACCCGACTCAGACGTTCGCTTCATGACTTCTGAGCAGCAGATAGCATATTTGCTGCGCGTCAGCCGTGCTTTAGAGGAGGATTGGCTACATATGCGTCGCTTACTTTTCTCTCGTTTTCCTCCTCCACCTCCGACATCAGCATAGGCATTTTGATTCGACGCAGGTAGACTTTTGGTGAGAGGACCGCGATTGTGCAGACTATACAGCTTTTTGAAGACCGCATTTTAATGACATTACTTTTGATGTTTAGCTTTTGGTTGTTGTGGTAGTTGATTAGACAGTGCAGACAAGGGCGATGTGGCCCTTAGTCACTTTTGGATGTACGATACAGTTACAAAACCTGTAAACATTATTGTGGTCTTGATTTATGATAACGCAATCGCAGTATTCTCATTATATCTGATGTTGGGTTGATTGTTTATATTCTATAACATGTGATCTTATGTGCTTGGTTAATTTGTAACATAAGATGTTATGTGCTTGATGAATGTTATTACATACCCATATTATTCACTCACTATGACCTGACCAACGTGAAACATCTTTTAGAAGATGCCACCAAGACGTGATCCGCGCATGCCTACCAGCGAGGCAGAACTTCAAGGAATCATTGCCGCCGCTATCGCGCAATATGCTGCTTCTCATGCGGAAACCATCGGAAATATCTCTCAAAACCACGGCAATAACAATCCACCTAATGGTAATGTTAAGTCATTTGAGATATACTATGATACATTTGGATATTTTTAGCACGTTCGCTAACACCATTTGTAAATCCTAACGTATGTGCAGGGTGCACTTACAAGCAATTTCTCGATTGCAAGCCCGTGAATTTCGACGACACAGGAGGTGCTGTTGCGTTTGTTAGATGGGCTGAGAAGACGAAATCTATTCTTAGAATGAGTAAGTTTGCTCCCGAGCAACAAGTGACCTACATCTCAGGGCTATTTCTGGATGGAGCCCTATCTTGGTGGAACCTGCAAGTGCAAACTGTTGGTGAAGCTGCTGCTTATGCGATGTCATGGAATGAGCTGAAGGAGCTCATGAGAAGGAAGTACTGCTCACGTGCTGAAATTCAAAAGCTGGAGACTGAGTTCTAGCACCTAAAAATGGATGGTCCCAAGATCGCAGATTATGTTCAGAGATTCCCTGATTTGTCCCATGTAGTGCCGTACATGGTCACACCGGAGTTCAAACGAATTGAGCGCTTTATCTGGGGATTAGCACCTCAGATCATGAGTATGGTTACAACATCCAAGCCCGCAACCATCACAGAAGCCATTGATCTCAGTATGGCTCTTACTGAGTAAGCTATTCGATTGAACAAGTTCTCGAATTCTGAGCAGAAGAAGAAAGAGACTCATGTGGAGTCGTCTGGTGAAAACAAAAGGAAATTTTCAAACTTCAAGCAAGGTACAAGCAATTTGAACAAGAAAGGTGAAGCAAGCACACCGGCCAGAGCTGCAACTGGTGCTGAGAATAAAGGAAAGGGTTATATGGGCACTCTGCCCAAGTGTAATACGTGCCAGTGCCATCATTCTGGACCGTGCAGATTAAGGAAGTGTAACGGCCACACGAAGGATACGTGTTGGGCCGGAACTGGTGCCGGGCGTACTGGGAATCGAAGTTATGGGAATGGTAACGGAAACTGCCAGCAAGGAGGAAACGACGGAAATGGAAACCGTGGGAACAATGCAAATCAAGCTGGGAATGTGAATCGCAACCAAAACAATGCTCAAGCTGGGAACGGAGGTGGTAATGGTCACAGACCAGGCTGTTTTAATTGTGGAGAAGTTGGGCACTTTAAGAAGGAATGCCCAAAGCTGAACCAGGCCTGTGGGAGAGTATTTAACATCGGAGCGAGGGAAGCGCGCCAGGATCCCAACGTTGTCATTGGTACGTTCCCTATAAATCAACGCTTTGCATCTGTTCTGTTTGATACTGGTGCCGACTATAGCTTTGTGTCGTTAGAATTTAAGAGTATGCTTGGGTTAGCTCCTAGTAAATTAGATATTCCGTACTCAATTGAACTGGCTAATGGGAAGCTAGTTGAAGCCAATGAAGTTGTCAGAGGTTGTGTAATCGAGCTGGGAGAACGCGTGTTCACTTTGGATCTACTACCAGTCGAGTTGGGAAGCTTCGACGTGGTAGTAGGGATGGATTGGTTGTCGAGCAACAAGGCTGAGATTATTTGTCACGAAAAGATCATTCGCATCCCAACAGAAGATGGAGAGACGATCGTGGTTCACGGAGAGAAGCGCGATACGCCTCTGAGAATCATTAGCTATCTGAAAGCTCGAAAGCGTTTACAAAAGGGATGTGTTGCCTTCTAGGCACACATCGTGGATAACGAAGCTACTGAGCCGAAGATCGAAGACATCCCTGTAGTAAAGGAATATCCTGAAGTCTTTCCAGAAAACTTGCCAGGATTGCCACCCCAAAGGCAAGTGGAGTTCCACATTGACTTAGTTCCAGGCGTCGTGCCTGTGGCTAAAGCACCTTATCGACTTGCCCCTTCAGAGATGCAAGAGTTGTCGACACAACTTCATGAATTGCTAGACAAAGGATTTATCAGACCAAGCTTCTCGCCTTGGGGAGCTCCAGTTTTGTTTGTTAAGAAAAAGGATGGTAGTTTTCGTATGTGTATCGACTACCGAGAGTTGAATAAGTTGACGATCAAGAATAGATATCCCCTGCCGAGAATTGATGACCTGTTCGATCAGCAGCAAGGTTCAAGTTTCTACTCAAAGATCGATTTGCGATCAGGTTATCATCAGCTGAGAATTCAAGAGGAAAGTATTCCCAAGACTGCTTTTAGAACTCGATATGGACATTACGAGTTTCTGGTTATGCCGTTCGGTTTGACAAACGCGCCAGCTGTTTTTATGGATTTGATGAACAGAGTCTGCAAGCCGTACCTCGACAAGTTCGTAATCGTATTCATAGACGACATCTTGATCTATTCAAAGACGAAGGATGAACACGAACATCATTTGAGGGCTATTTTGGAGCTACTTAAAAAAGAAAAGTTGTATGCCAAATTCTCGAAGTGCGAGTTTTGGCTACGCGAAGTCCAATTCCTTGGACATGTGGTTAATGGAGATGGAATCCATGTGGATCCCACCAAGATTGAAGCGATCAAGAATTGGGAGACTCCAAAGACGCCAACCGAGATTCGGCAATTCTTAGGTTCGGCTGGTTACTATCGAAGGTTCATTGAGGATTTCTCAAAAATCGCTCAACCATTGACCTTCCTCACACAGAAGGATAAGAAGTTTGATTGGGGAATAAAACAAGAAGAAGCGTTTTAGTTATTGAAAGACAAGCTTTGCAATGCGCCGATCTTATCGCTACCCGAAGGAACTGATGATTTTGTGGTATATTGTGACGCCTCGCATCAAGGTTTGGGTTGCGTGTTGATGCAGCGCCAGAAGGTTATAGCTTACGCGTCACGCCAGTTGAAGGTTCATGAGAAGAATTATACCACGCATGACTTGGAGCTAGGCGCAGTGGTATTCGCGTTGAAAATTTGGAGACATTATCTATATGGTATGAAGTGTACATCTTCACGGATCATAAGAGTCTGCAACACATATTCGACCAGAAGGAACTAAACATGAGACAAAGACGCTGGGTCGAGTTATTGAACGACTACGACTGCGAGATCAAGTATCACCCAGGGAAGGCGAATGTGGTCGCCGATGCCCTAAGTCGTAAAGAAAGGATCAAGCCCATAAGGGTTAGGGCTCTAGAGATGATTATCCATACATATCTTTCCCTGCGCATTTGCGCCGCGCAGAAAGAGGCTGTGAAAGAAAGGAACATTGAAGAGGAATATCTCCGTGGAATGGAGGAGCAGTTAGTGCCAAACGAGGAAGGAACTTTATGTTTCATGAAACGAATTTGGGTTCCTCTGTTTGGTGGTTTGAGAAAGGTTATTTTTGATGAAGCTCACAAGTCACGGTACTCTATTCATCCAAGAGCGGATAAGATGTACCAAGACCTTAAGAATTTCTACTGGTGGCCTAGGATGAAAGGCGATGTTGCAGTTTATGTTGGTAAATGTTTAACGTGCGCCAAAGTGAAAGCCGAATACCAGAAGCCTTCAGGTTTACTGCAGCAACCTGAGATACCCAAATGGAAATGGGAACAAATTTCAATGGATTTCATACCAAAGCTGCCAAGAACGCCCAAAGGCCACGACACTATTTGGGTAATAGTAGATCGTCTAACGAAATCTGCACATTTCTTGCCAATCAGAGAGAAAGACAACACAAGCAAATTAGTTGAGATATACATGAGAGAGATCGTTGCACGTCATGGAGTGCCTCTCTCAATCATCTCTGACCAAGACGGAAGATTTGTGTCAAGGATTTGATAATCCTTCCAAGAAGCATTTGGTTCTCAGTTGAACCTAAGTACAGTTTTTCACCCACAAACGGATGGACAGAGCGAACGAACGATTCAGACATTAGAAGATATGCTGCGAGCTTGCGTTATGGATTTAGGTGGAAGTTGGGATACTCACCTACCATTGGTCGAATTTTCATACAGTAACAGTTATCACGCAATTATTCAAGCCGCACCATTCGAAGCTGATGTGCATGAAGTGTGTTATATTTTAGGTATGTATTTTAAGCCCTTTTACACTTTTTAGCCAAGTTTTAAATTTATAAAACACGATATTTACTAACACTAAACACACATATGGGCAAGTGCACCCATCGTGGACGTAGTATAGTGTTGGTAAGATACCGAGGTCGTCCAAGGACACAAGAGCTTTTAATACCGGTTTTTCCTCAACATCTAATCAAACCAAATTGTTAGAAAAAGATTTTAAACTAAGAAAATAAAACTAACTAAAATGCTGAAAATAAAAATAAAAATAAAAACAGATAGACAAGATGAATCACTTGGATCCGACTCGTGTGTTAGTGTTACCTTTGATTATTTTCGCACTTGTTTAAGAGATTATCTTAGTTATTGTAGTAGGCCCCTCTTTTTGAAGGCGACGTTACCCTCAACCCAGTAGTTTGAGTCAGCAAGGATACAATCCTAAAGGGTCGGATTATTGAAAGATAATTAATTAAGTTATTAATGCATAATGTGGTATGCCCCTCTTTTGAAGGTGACGTTACCCTCAGCTAAGTAGTCTGAGTCAGCAGGGATACAGTCCTAAGTAGCTGGGTAAAAGTTTTAATAGTAGTTTAACTTATGAGGGGATCAAAGAGTTTGGACCCCCGCCATCCAATACCTTTGGGTATTGAAGGAGGTCCTACTAAATTTGACCCAGGTCCTTTGCAGGATCTATACACTGAACAATGGCAAGACTCTTACCAAACCGTTCCCTTAACCCCCCGACCAGGTAGCCAACATACCTCCATATAGACCGTGGAGATATGAATGGTGAAAATCTTTTATTTTATATAGACAGTAAAATAATGCCAAGACACCACGGACAAACGATAAGGAAGAATCACCTTCAACATAAGAAACTAGTAATTAAAGTCATTAATACAAAACCAATTAAAAAGTGCAAAAGATTAAAAATAAAAAGTATTACACTAAACACTTGTCTTCACCAAGTGATGTAAGAGACTTAGGCAAACATGGCCTTTGATTGTCAAGAACTCTTACGATCAATCTTGGATCCCGAGACAACTCACACACTCTATGATGGACAATGGATGATGGTGGTGGATGATGGTGTTATGGTGGTGGTGGGTGGTGGGTGAAGTGTGAGAGAGGTGGTGTGCCAAGGGATGAGTTGAAATGGCTCCAAGCACTCCTGTTTATAGGCTGAACAGAAGCTCGGGCACGGCCCCGTGTCCATCCTTGTCTCTCTCCTCATTAATTGTAATTCGCAATTACAATAAATGCGCCTGCAGGAATCTGACCACGCCCCCGTGTCCACTGGGCACGGCCTCGTGGTGGGCAATAGAAGCTTCTAAGGGTTTGTCTTTTCTGCTGCTTCTTGGGCACGGCCCCGTGCTCGCTGAGCACGGGGCGTGTTCAGTCTTCTGTTTTCTTGGTTTTGCTTGGGAAGATGCTGTTGAGGGGTCGGGCATTCCCCTTTTGCTCCTTTTCTTGTATTCATGTTAGATTTTGCTGTCTTTTTGCTTCTTTTGTTAATTTGAGCTCATTTAATCCTGAAAATACAAAAGGAAGACAAAAACACACTTTTTCCAACAATAGTACTAAAAAAGGGTTAGTTTTATGCCACATTTGATATAATTTATATGTTGTATTTTGCGCATATCAAATACCCCCACACTTGAATCTTTGCTTGTCGTCAAGCAAAACTCTTTATAGTGTGGCTTTATTCACTCCCAAATGGAATGGGTAGAAGAGAAGGTTTTTGGGCTTGTCATAGAGTGTCGGGATTTCCAAGATTCTTTATTGAGGTTTTATTTTTATTTATTTACAATCCTATTCGGCATGATTTATTAAGAACATTCCTTAAGATAAATTACTTATTTGGGCATAACGTACCTTTTTAAAATCTCATTTATATACAAGTTCACGTACCTCACGGGAGATCACTCAAAAACTCGGCCGAAGGTGTATTTTTTAGTGAATCACTCGAGAGCGGCATGGAACTTACTTCTACCATAAGCTTGCCAAGCAATCAATCCTCCTGCTTTTTAACTATATACCTTTGTAAATATCAAGAGGACTTTATGGGTTTTTGGCTTGGGCTAAAGGTGGGTAATTGGGTTAGTGGTTAGTAAAAAGGGCGAAAGGCGTAACAAACGTCGGTTTGAAAGACTTTTTATTTTTCATATTTTTATTTTATTTCGATGGATTGTTCAAACAAAGATATTTGATAAACTTTGTTTGTTTGTTTGGCTTCATCGAAATTATTATTATTATTTTTTAGGAAGTCATAAGAGAACCGAACGTTGTTACTAAAAAAATTAAATAAAAAGGTTTAGGTGGGTAAAAAAAAGTTGTTTTGGGTTAAGAAATGAAAAGGTTTAGGCTCAAAGGGGTTAACTAGGGGGATTTTGGGTAGGTGGTAAAAAAAAGAAAAATAATGGTATAGAATGAAAAAGGGTTAGTCCTAATGCCTCCATCATTTACTTACTCGGGTTTAAGTTGGTAAGGACCGGGAATGTATTGTTGTGGCAAGTTCTAGAGTCGTATGAACCAAGTGGCTATTCACACAAGAAACGAAAAATGAGCATTTAGTGTAAAGATATATATATTTGTATGCTCGTTAAAGGCTCAAAACTCACTTTTGTGGGAAAAGGGTTTTTTATGTGATCAAGTATATATAATCGATTTTTAACTAAGTTTGTCATGCCTTTTCATGATTTTCTTAAGTTGGTTCTTTTTATCACGACGCTATCGGTTGTAAATTTGTAAAAATATAACCTTGTTAAGACTTGAATTCCCAACTTAAACTTAGACAAGTAAAAAAAATGAAAATTTTTGGAAAAAATTTGGCGGTTCCAATAGAGTTTTGTGTAAGGCTTGTTATTAGGACTTGCAAAATTCAAGGTTTTAGCATCCCCCCCCCCACACTTAAATTATACATTGTCCTCAATGTGTCCCAAAAATAAGTTTTTAGGTTGATTGAATGTGTAAAATGATGTTTAAAGCAAAATTTTATGTTACTGACAGTCTGGACATGGCCCCGTGTTGGGTGGACACGGCCCCGTGTTTAGGTGCCAGTAACGAAAACTTACAGAAGTTGGACACGGGGGCGTGTTGGCTGGGCACGACCCCGTGTTTGGTAAAAATCTGCAGAAAACTAAACAAATAGCAGGTCTGGGAGGTGGGCACGGGGGCGTGTCGGCTGAACACGACCCCGTGTGGACAGTCTGCAAGGCTGAAAAAACAGGTTTGTTTCTTCGGTTTTCATGTCTTGGCTTTAATAGTACTAATGTTTAGTACTCTAAGCCTTGTTTGTACCTGTTCTATCAATAAATACCACACCAAACAATACCAAACGTCCTAAATTACCAAGTCAAACATCAAACCATCAAGTTAAAAGTAAAAACAAAAGCAGAAAATAAAAATAAGTTAGGGAAAGTAAATTATTCAACACTTCGGCACGCAGGCCGGAAATTGTCTGATAGAAAGGGAAATTAACCTGTGGGCTCACCAACCGTCCACTCCTACTCCTTCTCCACCCTCCTATTCCATGTCTTCATCACTGTCATCACCTCCTCCCACATGACCCGCCATATACTCCCGGATGTTCCCGATGTCGTCTTGGATATCGGTGATGTTTCCTTCAATGGCCCTGATCCGGTGGTATGTGTTGTTGGCAAGGTTGTAGGTGTTCCTGGTGCACATAAGGTTTTCCTGCAAAAGATCATGTAAACTTTGAAAGTTAGGAAAACCACCCCCTTGTGAGGAGGATTGGCCCGGATCACCATGGGGTTGGTACTGGTACTGGGGATGTGGAGCGTGAAGGACTAGTGCCTCTTGTGGGTTCCATGCATGGCCTTGCATCCTCTGAAAGCTTACCGATCCATCTTCCGCCTCATAGATTAGGTTCATAGCACGACAAATGTGCACATCGACCCGTCCTGACCATGGGCTTCGCTGGAAGGACCTAGGGATGTTCGTGAAGTGCTTGAAGAGGCGGTACACCCATCCCCCGTAGAAGATATGGGTTGGTGCATGAGCAAGCCGGTTCACATGCATGTTCCGGAGTAGGAGGAATGGAACATCGAGGGATCTTTGGATGTGAATGCAGTGGAGGACTACCAAATCTCTCAACCCAACAACGCCGCTGCTGTCATGTCTCTGACTAAGAGAGTAAGTAAGGAGTCTGTGAATGTAGCGATAGAGCGGATCCCTTAGCTTAGTGCTCTTAGTACTGCTCGGATTGTAAAACCCATCACCAATCTGAGCCCATGCATCCTGGCGTTCATTCTCATCAATCTCTCGCATTCCCCCGGTGTTTTCCTCATTTCCCGCATCCTCTTCCGTATACAACCCCATTACTGCCCCGAATTGCGCCATTGATATAGAGTATCTTGTTCCCCCACAACGAAATTCAACCGCATTGTCATCAAAAGGGTCGGTTCTTGAATTGAAAGTGAAGGTGTTGTAGAACTCCATGGTGCATTCGTGTACCGACCGGAGTCGAGTGGTCAAAGCAATCCTGAGCGGGCCAGTAACAAGGTTGTTGAAGCGGTCAAGTTGGTTCACCATGAGTAACAGGTCCGTGTATGCTTGCCTTGGGTATTCCTCGGGTCTTGTTTGAAGCATATCATATCTGGACCTAGCATCGAGCTCATTAGCGTTGAATCTCGTGAACTTCTTCGACATCTGAAAGAATACACCAAAAGTTAGCACGAAATAGTGGAATTTTCGGAGAAAACTGCAAACAGTGAGCTGGACACGGCCTCGTGCTCAGCGGGCACGGCCCCGTGTCCAGGCTTCTGTTACTCAAAATTTGCATTTTTCGTCCCGGTCCCGAAAATCTGGAAATTTTTGGCCAAGTAGGTGCGGTTTCCCCTGAAAATAAAACCCCAAGTGCCTTTTTTCCCAAAACAAACCGTTTACCCCTCCGAGTTTATCTTTTTCGGTTCAAAAACAAGGGTTTGGTGTTTTTATGAGAAATCAGGCAAATCTATCAACAATATAAGTGTATTTACTTCCTATTATACTAATCTAAACTAATGCTAACAGATTATATCAAAAATTTGAGGTTTGATCTGGATGAACTTCAAGAACCCTAGATTTTTCCCCAAATTTTTAATGTTTTAACTACATGCAAGTAACTAATCTAACTACTAATGATGATAGAATCATACCTTGATGTTGTTAGAATGAGAGGAGACGTCGAAAATCTGCGGGAAATCGCCTGGACCAGAGCGCTTTTCGGGGAAACGGGGCGTGTTGAATGAAACTGTTTGTGAAAAAAGGGGTTTTTATCCCGACAATTGCGCGGACACGGCCCCGTGCCGAACAAAGTTTTTAATTTTTTTTTAAGTGCACGTGTGAATGCCCTGTTTTCCCAGAAACTTGGTTCGAAGACTAACCGTTTTCGATGTTCACCCGCTTGTTCGTAACTTACCAGGTATGATGTTGATGCCTTTAGTCGTCAACCGTTTGGAGCGAGATTTCTTCCTCTTCATCCTCAATGGATCCTTGATAGAATTTCAGCCATTGGCCATTGACTTTGAATGGGATTCCATTTCGAGATTTAATTTCTACTGCACCGTGAGTAAAAATATGGGTGATGGAAAAAGGTCCTGACCACCTAGATTTTAGTTTACCCGGAAATAATCGCAGTCGTGAATTAAACAATAGAACCTGATCTCCTACTCGAAATTCATTAGGTTTAATGTATTTGTCGTGTAAGTTTTTCATTCTTTCCTTATAAATTTCCGAGTTAGAGTATGCATAATTCCTTAGTTCGTCTAATTCATTTATTTGACAAAATCGATTTTTACCTGCAATATCCAAATCTAAGTTTACATTTTTTATTGCCCAGTAGGCTTTGTGAGCTATTTCTACCGGCAAATGACAACTTTTTCCATAGACGAGCTTATATGGGTTTGTGCCTATAGTGGTTTTATAAGCAGTACGAAATGCCCATAAAGCATCATCTAATTTATCGGCCCATTCCTTTTTATTTAATCCTACGGTTTTTTCAAGTATTCGTTTTAAACCTCTATTAGTCACTTCGGCTTGTCCGTTTGTTTGAGGGTGATACGCTGTTGAGACACGATGATAGACCCCATATCTTGTTAAGATTTTTTCGAGTTGATGGTTACAAAAATGGGTACCTATATTACTTATTAATGCTTTAGGCGTTCCAAAATGAGAGAATAATTTTTTCAGAAATTTTACCACAACTCTTCCATCATTTGTTGGAAGTGCTTCGGCCTCGGCCCATTTAGGCAAGTAATCAACTGCCACAAGTATATATTTGTTTCCTTTTGACGGTGGGAAAGGTCCCATGAAATCGAGTCCCCACACATCAAAAATTTCACAAACGAGAATGCCATTTTGTGGCATTTCATTTTTCGAAGAAATATTACCTGTTCTTTGGCAAGCATCACATGTCTTGACAAGATTTTTCGCATCTTTGTACATGGCCGGCCAATAAAATCCTGAATCGAATACCTTCCGTGCTGTACTGGCGGCACCATGATGTCCTCCGTATGGACCTTCATGACAATGGCGGAGAATCCTTCTTGCTTCGTTCCCATGTACGCACCTTCGGATGAGTTGGTCAGCACACATTTTGAAAAGATAAGGGTCTTCCCAAAAGTAATGCTTTACATCAGCAAAGAACTTCTTTCTTTGGTGATGTGGCCACCCTTTGGTGACTATACCGCTAGCTAAGTAATTAGCATAGTCGGCATACCATGGTTCTTGTCTGTATTCCACCATCTCCAGGGATTCTGTTGGAAATTTTTCGTTGATTTGTTCGTCCCCGGTTGCCTCCAAAGCTGGGTCTTCTAGGCGCGAAAGATGATATGCTGCTGTGTTTTCTGCTCCTCTTTTGTCTTTGATTTCAATATCAAATTCTTGGAGGAGTAGAATCCACCTGATCAAACGGGGTTTGGCATCTTGTTTCTTGAAGAGGTATCGGATAGCTGCATGATCTGTATAGACTACAGTTTTAGAAAGAACAAGGTAAGAACGGAATTTATCAAAAGCAAATACCACGGCTAGTAATTCTTTTTCAGTAGTTGTGTAATTCTCTTGTGCATCATTAAGTGTTTTACTAGCATAATAAATTGGGTGGAAATGCTTTTCTTTTCTTTGTCCCAAGACAGCTCCAACGGCAAAGTCACTTGCATCACACATGATTTCGAAAGGTAGTTTCCAATCGGGCGCTATCGTAATAGGTGCATTGACTAGCATTTCCTTGAGGGTTAGAAATGCTTGATTGCAATCCTTGTCAAAGATGAAAGGCGCATCATTTTCAAGTAATTTTGTTAGAGGTCTTGAAATTTTTGAAAAGTCTTTGATAAACCGTCTGTAAAATCCGGCATGCCCTAAGAAACTTCTGATTGCTCTAACGGAGGATGGTGGAGGTAATCGAGAAATTGTGTCAATCTTTGCTCGATCAACTTCCATTCCTTCGCTCGAGATCTTGTGACCGAGTACTATTCCCTCTGTTACCATGAAATGGCATTTTTCCCAGTTAAGGGCGAGGTTAGTTTCCTCACATCGGGATAGCATTTGATGTGTGTAAAATGCAACATATAAATCACATCAATTAAGGCATAAAACTAACCCTTTTTAAGTACTAATGTTGAAAAAAGAGTGTTTTTGTCTTCCTTTTGTATTTTCAGGATGAAATGAGCTCAAAATCACAAAAGAAGCAAAAAGACAACTAATTCTACCATAAATACAAGAAAAGGAACAAAAGAAGACTGCCCGGACCCTCAACGGCACCTCCCAAAGCAAAGGAGAAGAAACAGAGTCTGAACACGCCCCGTGTCCAGCGAACACGGGGGCGTGCCCAGGAAGCAGCAGAAAAGACAAACCAGTAGAAGCTTCCATTGCCCACCACGGGGCCGTGTCCAGCGGGCACGGGGGTGTGGTGAAAGTACAGCAGGCGCATTAATTGTAATTGCGAATTACAATTAATGAAGAGAGAGAATGTCAGACGGGCACGGGGTCGTGTCCAGCGGACACGGGGCCGTGTCCAGCCTTCTGTTCAGCCTATAAATAGAGGAGCTTGGCTTCATTTTCTCTCATCCCTTGGCACACCACCTCTCTCACACTTCATCCACCACCCACCACCACCATAACACCATCATCCACCACCATCATCCATTGTCCATCGTAGAGTGTGTGAGTCGTCTCGGGATCCAAGATTGATCGTAAGAGTTCTTGACAATCAAGGCCATGTTTGCCTAAGTCTCTTACATCACTTGGTGAAGACAAGTGTTTAGTATAACACTTTTTATTTTTAATCTTTTGCACTTTTTATTTGGTTTTGTATTAATGACTTTAATAACTAGTTACTTATGTTGAAGGTGATCTTTCCTTATCGTTTGTCCGTGGTGTCTTGGCATTATTTTACTGTCTATATAAAATAAAAGATTTTCACCATTCATATCTCCACGGTCTATATGGAGGTATGTTGGCTACCTGGTCGGGGGTTAAGGGAACGGTTTGGTAAGGGTCTTGCCCTTGTTCAGCGTTTAGAGGTCCTGCTTGGGACCTGGGTCAATTTTAGTAGGATCTCCTTCAATGCCCATAGGTATTGGATGGCGGGGATCCAAACTCTTTGACCCCCTCATAAGTTAACTACTATTAATACTATAACCCGGCTATTTAGGACTGTATCCCTGCTGACTCAGACTACTTAGCCGAGGGTAACGTCACCGCCAAAAGCGGGGCCTACCACAATTTGCATTAATAACTTAATTCATTATCTTTCAATAATCCGACCCTTTAGGATTGTATTCTTGCTGACTCAAACTACTGGGTTGAGGGTAACGTCGCCTTCAAAAGAGGGGCCTACTACAATAACTAAGATAATCTCTTAAACAAGTGCAAAAGTGCGAAAATAATCAAAGGTTATACTAATACACATGTCGGATCCAAGTGATTCATCTTGTCTATTTGTTTTTATTTTATTTTTATTTTCAGCATTTATTTAGTTTTTATTTTTCTTAGTTTAAAACATTTTTCTAACTTTTTGATTTGATTAGACGTTGAGGATAAACCGGTATTAAAAGCTCTTGTGTCCTTGGACGACCTCGGTATCTTACCAACACTATACTACGTCCACGATGGGTGCACTTGCCCATATGTGTGTTTAGTGTTAATGAATATCGTGTTTTATAAATTTAAAACTTGGCTAAAAGTGTAAAAAGGGGCTTAAATACTCATCAAAAATATATACACACTGACACGCATCAAGTTTTTGGCGCCGTTGCCGGGGACACAAGGATTTTAAGAAAGTTAGGAATCAACGGCCTAATCATATTTTTATTTTTCTTTAACTTTTTAGGATTTTTTCTTAGTTTTTCAGCTTCTGCAGAGCTCAGCACGGGGCCGTGCCTGGTCGGACACGGGCCGTGCTCAGCATCGTTACTGGCAGTTTTTGTTTTTCAAGTTACAGAAGGCTGACCACGGGGCCGTGCCGGTGCAACACGGGGCCGTGTCCAACTTCCAGTAACTGGGATCTGAAAAACAATCACTGTAATTCCGACCACGGGGCCGTGTTCGCTCAACACGGGGCCGTGGTGAACCTTCTGACCAACATTCTTTTCTGTTTTTATTGCAGGACTTGGAACCCGACGCCAACCTCACATAGTGTATGAGCTCCAGTTCCAATAAGACATAAAAGAACCATTAGAAGAACCCGAACGCTTTCTCAGAAAAAGGTTAAAAGCCAAAAACCAAGAGAAGGTTTCGGGTGATCCACCTCCAATGGCGGACCAACGTACCCTTATGGATTATCTACGGCCCACCGTAGGTAATCTGGGCGCCGCTATCAATGCTCCGAATGTCGAAGCCAATAACTTCGAGCTTCGACCGCATTTGATACAAATGCTCCAAAACTCCGCAACCTTCCACGGGCTTGCGGACGAGGATCCCCATCTACATATAACTAATTTCTTAGAAATATGTGATACCTTTCGGATCAATGGAGCATCAAACGACGCCATCCGCCTCCGTATGTTTCCATTCTCACTAAAAGACCGAGCGAAAGCTTGGCTCAACGCCCTCCCAGCTGGTTCGGTAAACACCTGGGATGAACTAGCCCAAAAATTTCTATATAAGTATTTCCCTCCTGCTAAAACTGCTAAATTAATGACTGAAATTAATACATACTCACAAGAGGACGGGGAATCCTTATATGAAACTTGGGAAGGGTTCAAGGAGCTATTACGCAAGTGTCCCCATCACGGCCTCGCAATATGGCAACAAGTATCCACTTTCTACAATGGATTGTTGCCACACACTAGGCAGACACTTGATTCTAGCTCCGGGGGACTTTTAGGTAACCGACGCCCACATGAAATATATAATCAGATTGAGGAAATTGCTCAAACTAATTTTCAATGGCACACCCCCCGGGGAAATAAGTCTATCGCCCCGGGCGCCCATAAGGTCGACGAAAGCACTTCTTTACAAGCCCAAATCGAGGCCCTTTCTTCAAAAATAAAAAAATTAGAAATGACAAAAACCGTCTCGGTTATGGCTTGTGAAGGGTGTGGTGGGTCACATGAAAATTGGAGTTGTATGAAAGAAACGGACGATCAACAAGAAATGGTAAACTACATTGATAATAGACCTAGGCCGTCGGGTCCTCCAACGGGAACTTACAACCAAGGATGGCGAAACCACCCAAACCTTGGTTGGAGGGAACCCGGCAATAGTAGTAACCAACAAACCCAACGAACAAACTTTCAGCAATCAAGAAATGAGTCACAAAATTTCACTCAACAACAAGGTGGACGAGAAAGGCTCGAAGATACTATATCTCGCCTCGTCTCTGACACTGATAAGAAAAACTCGGAAAGATTTCTACAATTAGAGTCTAATTTTAGGAATCAACAAGCTAGCATTCAAAACATAGAAAAACAAATAAATCAAATAGCTCAAAACTTTTCCGAGAGACCGCAAGGCGCATTACCTAGCAATACCGAAACAAACCCAAAGGCGCAAGTTCACCTCATCACACTACGAAACCGCACCGTAGGGCCTGCAGAAGTACAGCCACCTACGGAAGAAACGATGCCAACACCTCTGCAGGAAAAGAACTCTCCTCCATCACCAGAGCCTACCAAGGCTCCTCGAGTTCCGTACCCCGGTAGGTTAATTCGTCAAAAGACCAATGAGCAATTCGCAAAATTCGAAAGTCTGTTAAAACAGTTGCATGTCAATATTCCTTTTATCGAAGTCCTAACCCAAATGCCCAAATACTCTAAATTTATGAGGGACTTCCTTACCCATAAAAAGAAAATTGAAAATTTGCAATTAGTTAATTTAGGCGAAGAATGCTCTGCCCTCGTACTCAATAAACTACCCCAAAAGAAAATCGATCCCGGAAGTTTCACGATTCCATGCTCAATAGGGGAATCACCCGTTCGCAATGCCTTGGCCGACCTAGGGGCTAGCATTAACCTCATGCCCTCATCAATGTTCAAAAGGCTTGGCTTGGGAACCACGAGCCCTACAAAAATAAGCATACAACTCGCTGATCGATCCGTCAAGTTCCCACAAGGTGTCATCGAGAATGTCTTGGTAAGGGTAAGCAGATTCGTTTATCCAGTTGACTTTGTCATACTCGATATGGAGGAAGACACCGAGGTCCCCCTTATACTAGGGAGACCCTTCCTTGCCACAGCACAAGCGGTGGTAGACATGAATGACGGGACACTCACTTTGAGGTATGGGGATGATGAAGTGAAGTTCGGAGTTGGGAAAAGAATAGAGGACGACGACCCAGTAAACTACATGAAGGTTATTGATTCAAGCTTGGATGCTGCTCTCCGACGGTGTAACATGGGAAGCAAGGCATCCCACTCAGAAGATATATAACCTCAAATCGGGTCTAGCCAAGGACCCTTATAAACGTGGCGCACCACGGAGGCATTCCGCGGAACTATCCTTAGTTTAGTTTAATCTTTTAGTTTTTGCAGAATAAAGCACACTCATGGTGGTAATGGATGAAAAAGGGAACGAGAAAAATGGAACCATGCAAGAAGAACAGAGCAACCCGACAAAAATCTCCATCACAGAAGGCTCAACACGGGCCGTGCCCAACCAACACGGCCCCGTGCTGAGCCCCCTGCAGAAAATCACCCAGTTCAGGTAACTGGACACGGGCCGTGTTCAGCGGACACGCCCCCGTGTCCAGGCTTCTGTTTCAATTCTCTAATTTTTGTTACTGGCACTTGACCACGGGGCCGTGCCCGGTCAACACGGGGCCGTGTCCAGGATGCCAGTAACATAAATCTTTGCTTTTTAACCCACTTTTACACATTCTAATCAACCAAAAACATTATTTTTGGACACATTGAGGACAATGTGTAATTTAAGTGTGGGGGGGATGCTAAAACCTTGAAATTTTGCAAAATCCTAAACACAAGCCTTACACAAAACTCTATTGGAACCGCTAAACACCCCAAATTTTTTCAAAAACTTTTTTTTTTAATTTTTTTTATTTATTTACTTGTCTTAGTTTAAGTTGGGAATAACAAGTTCTAAAAAGGTTATATTTTTACAAGTTTACAACCGATAGCGTCGTGATAAAAAAAGAACCAAAATAAGAAAATTATGAAAGGGCATAACAAGTCTAGTTAAAAATTCGATTATATATACTTGATCACATTAAAAACCCATTCCCACAAAAGTGAGTTTTGAGCCTTTATTGAGCACAAAAATATACATATTTAGATTAAATGCTCATTTTTCATTTCTTGTGTGAATAGCCGCTCGGTTCTTACAAATCTAGAACTTGCCACGAAGATACATTCCCGGTCCTTACCAACTTAAACCCAAGTAAGTAAATGATGGAGACATTAGGACTAACCATTTTTCTTTCAAAACCATTATTTTTCAATTTTTTTTTCACCCACCCAAAATCCCCCTAGATAGCCCCTTTGAGCCTAAACCTTTCATTTCATTACCCCAAAACCCTTTTTACCCACCAAAAACCTTTTTATTTTTCACCCTTTATTTTAGTAACAAGCTCGTTTTTTTCGTAAACTCACATTTTTATGTGACGATCAAAAAAAAAAATAAAAAAAAATAATGATGAAGTCAAAAACAAACAAAAGCTATAAAAAAGCTTGTTTGAGAAATACTTCAAAATAAAAAGTCACTAAAAACAAGGTATTTTACGAAAACCGACGCTTTTTACGATTTTCGCCCTTTTTACTAACCACTAACCCAACCACCCACCTTTAACCCAAGCCTAACCCTTCACCCCAAAGTCCTCTTGATATTTACAAAGGTAAAAAGTTAAAAAGGAGGAGGATTGATTGCTTGGCAAGCCTATGGAAGGCGTAAGTTCCATGCCGCTCTCGAGTGATTCACTAAAATATACACCTTCGGCCGAGTGTTGAGTGATCTCCCGTGAGGTATGTGAACTTGTATATAAATGGAATTTTAATAAGGCATGCTATGCCCAAATAAGTAATTTATCTTATGAAACGTTCAAAATAAATCATAACGAATAGGATTGTAAATAAATAAAAATAAAACCTATAAAAAACCTTGGATTCCCGACACTCTAGGACAAGCTAAAAAACTTCTCTTCTACCTATTCCATTTGGGAGTGTAAGCCACATTTAAAGAGTTTTGCTTGAGGACAAGCAAAAGTTCAAGTGTGGGGGTATTTGATGTGTGTAAAATGCAACATATAAATCACATCAATTAAGGCATAAAACTAACCCTTTTTAAGTACTAGTGTTGGAAAAAGAGTGTTTTTGTCTTCCTTTTGTATTTTCAGGATGAAATGAGCTCAAAATCACAAAAGAAGCAAAAAGACAACTAATTCTACCATAAATACAAGAAAAGGAACAAAAGAAGACTGCCCGGACCCTCAACGGCACCTCCCAAAGCAAAGGAGAAGAAACAGAGTCTGAACACGCCCCGTGTCCAGCGAACACGGGGGCGTGCCCAGGAAGCAGCAGAAAAGACAAACCAGTAGAAGCTTCCATTGCCCACCACGGGGCCGTGTCCAGCGGGCACGGGGGTGTGGTGAAAGTACAGCAGGCGCATTAATTGTAATTGCGAATTACAATTAATGAAGAGAGAGAATGTCAGACGGGCACGGGGTCGTGTCCAGCGGACACGGGGCCGTGTCCAGCCTTCTGTTCAGCCTATAAATAGAGGAGCTTGGCTTCATTTTCTCTCATCCCTTGGCACACCACCTCTCTCACACTTCATCCACCACCCACCACCACCATAACACCATCATCCACCACCATCATCCATTGTCCATCGTAGAGTGTGTGAGTCGTCTCGGGATCCAAGATTGATCGTAAGAGTTCTTGACAATCAAGGCCATGTTTGCCTAAGTCTCTTACATCACTTGGTGAAGACAAGTGTTTAGTATAATACTTTTTAGTTTTAATCTTTTGCACTTTTTATTTGGTTTTGTATTAATGACTTTAATAACTAGTTACTTATGTTGAAGGTGATCTTTCCTTATCGTTTGTCCATGGTGTCTTTGTTAGGACCTTTTTTTTTTTTAAAAAAATACTAGATTTCATGCTAAGCAAGATCTTTCGGACATTGAAATAAAATTTTGACACTTAATAGAAAATTTTTACAAAATTTGGGCATGACCCGTTTGTAATACGAGAATACCCCCTGTTTTGACATAACTTATAACGTTTACAATACGACCCTTTTTACATAAAACCAACCCAACAAAAACGACAAGTTCCCAATTCTAAAACATTTCAACAAAGTTTAACTAGTAACAAACACGACCCAAAAGCATGCATATAAGTTGCGGAAGCGCTTGGTATTATAAGGCTTGAACATGTGCTCGTCCCATTTCCAAATCGCCTATAGAGGTGCTTTACCTACAATAACATTCACAATTTAAGAAGTTAGTTATCGCCATAGAAAATCATAACCTTTCATTTTAGCTTTATCCATATAAAACATTCTTTCTCTTAAGCATACAACAACCCGGTAGTTGGGTTAGGCATAATCACTCTCATAGAGAGTTAAGCATACACATTCGACCCGTGTAATTGGGTTTAGCATAAACACTCTCGTAGAGAGTTAAGCATACCGTTCGACCCATAGAATTGGGTTTAGCATAGACACTCTCGTAGAGAGTTAAGCATACACATTCAACCCGTGAAATTGGGTTTAGCATAAACACTCTCGTAGAGAGTTAAGCATACACCTTCAACCCGTGAAATTGGGTTTAGCATAACTCAACATTACTTTCGTTAACATACCCAAATCCACAAGGGATTTGTCGCTTACTTACTACATTGTCACGTTCGTAATACAAGGATAGCTTTACATTAAATTTAATATAAATGGGAAATACAATAAAGATTCGTATAAAACGAAACATACCTCGATCTTGTACACCTCCCGCTTTACTAGTGTTAGAGCTTTCCTCCTTCACGCCTACATCACAACATTCGTTTACTTAGTTGAATCAAGTCATTCCATCATTTTCTCTCATACTACACATATAGTCATCTCTTAAGCATTTTATCAAACACTTGGTGGGCATTGAATTTATAATCATAATGTACAAGTGTTCATAGCATGGATTTCACTTGATTAACTTTCTAGTTCAACAAGAATTTGTTAAATTCCTATACTTCCTTTACCTTATGATAATTTGTCTAATTCCTTCATCACATACAAGATCATGCAACAACTCACAATTGTAAGCATATTATAAAAATCATCTTGTTCATGCAAGTCTTTCAACATATGGGTATAACCCTAACCTTTTCAATAATCGAAATCAAGCACAATTCTAAGTTTATTATAGGTTCCTAACCTGCATTTGCACATGAATTGCACCTAATTTCACGTTTGGGTCAAAAACCCACTTCTCATTACTCACTAAAACATGATTTTCGACTTACCTATTGTTGTTCGAGCTTAGATGGTTGACAATTCGGGTTCTTGCATCGATTTGGGCTCTCAATTTCTTCCAAATCTTGAGAATCCTTGAAAGCTAGGGTTTCCCCCCTTTTGTTCTTGCTTATCGTCGACCAACAACACCACCAGTGTGTTGGTCTTGCAAACTTTCTAGTAGTAGTAAAACATTTTTATCATAATTACTATTTCAGCCCTTATAGTTTTAAGTGTTGATAATTATCATACTAACCTTCTCTCTTATTGACTAATAACACATTCTTTTAACTTGGTTAAATTCTTGCAAGTTATATTTACTTAAATTAGCATAAATAAGTGATTAACATATTTTGGGGTGTTACAAGTCTACCCCCCTTAAAGGAGGTTTCGTCCCCGAAACCTGATCATAAATTTAATCATGGACATACCGAATAGAAAAGGATAGTGTCTCCTCATTTCGTCTTCTGCTTCCCATGTAAGATCCGAACCCTTCCGGTGCTGCCATTGTACCAACACTTGTCTAACAGCTTTGTTGCGGAGATTCTTCACCTTGAAATCCTTAACGGCTATGGGCCTTTCGACATAATTTAACCCTTCGTCCAACTCGATATCATCAAGAGGTACTAGCGCTGTCTCATCCGCAAGACACTTTCTTAATTGTGACACGTGGAAGGTATTGTGAATCCCGTCTAGAGCAGGCGGTAATTCTAGTCGATACGCAACCCTTCCAACCCGAGCTAAGATTTTAAACGGTCCGATGTAACGAGGACCTAACTTTCCCCGTTTGTGAAAACGGATTATACCCTTCCATGGGGACACCTTTAGCAAGACAAAATCTCCAACTTGGAACTCGATAGGACGCCTTCTCTTGTCTGCATAAGCTTTTTGCCGATCTTGAGCTGCTTTCAACCTTTTTCTAACCATTTCAATCTTTTCATTCGTTACTGCTATTAAATCACTTGGTGCAAGCTCCCTTTGTCCCACTTCGCCCCAACATACGGGAGTCCTACATTTTCTCCCGTATAATAGTTCGTAAGGTGCCATTTGAATACCACTATGGTAACTGTTGTTATAAGAAAATTCGACCAGTGGCAATTGGTCGTCCCAACTTCCCCCAAAATCTAGGGCACACGCCCTCAACATATCAACGAGCGTTTGAATGGTTCTTTCTGACTGGCCGTCAGTTTGAGGGTGGTAGGCGGTACTTATGTGCAACTTCGTACCCACACTCTCGTGAAACTTCCGCCAGTAACGAGAAGTAAATCTAGTGTCCCGATCCGAGACAATCGACACGGGCACTCCATGACGGGATATGATCTCGTTCATATAAATTTCTGCCATTTTCTCGGAAGAGTAAGCTTCCTTGATGGGTAAAAAGTGAGCGCTTTTTGTAAGTCGGTCTACGATTACCCATATTGTATCGTGCCCTTTCTTTGTTTTAGGAAGTTTGGTTATCAAATCCATCGTTAGTTCCTCCTACTTCCATACCGGTATCTCCAAAGGTTGTAATTTCCCATACGGCTTTTGATGTTCTACTTTCACTTGGGAGCATGTTAAGCATTTCGCGACGTATTTAACTATGTCACGCTTCATACCCGGCCACCAATAATTTGCTTTCAAGTCCCGATACATCTTTGTAGCCCCGGGATGGACTGAATATCGAGACTTATGTGCCTCGTCGAGCAAGGCAGCTTTGACTTCGCAGAATCGCGGAATCCAAATTCGGCCGAACCGCGTCTTAAGCCCGGTCGAATTTTCTTCTAGATTATCGATCATACCTTTTAGTCGTTCCCTCTTCAGGTCTTCCGCTCCGAGCGACTTTATCTGGGATTCGCGTATCGCCTCGAGTAATCGTGGCGTAACTATCATCTTCATGGATTTCACTCTTATGGGAGGTGGATACTCTTTACGGCTTAATGCATCGGCTACTACATTTGCCTTCCCCGGATGGTAGAGGATATCACAATCATAATCTTTGATAAGTTCCAACCACCTCCGCTGCCTCATATTTAGGTCTCTCTGTTCAAAGAAATATTTAAGGCTTTTGTGGTCCGAGTAAATGGTGCATTTTGCCCCATATAGATAATGCCTCCAAATCTTTAATGCAAACACTACCGCCGCTAATTCCAAGTCATGTGTGGGGTAGTTCACCTCATGAGGCTTCAATTGTCGCGAAGCATAAGCGATAACTCTCCCTCTTTGCATTAGAACACAACCCAATCCCTGGTGTGAAGCGTCTGAATAGACCACCAGGTCTTCGGTTCCGTCTGGTAGTGTTAAGATCGGGGGACTTGATAATTTCTCTTTTAACATTCGAAAAGCCTCCTCCTGTTCTTTCTCCCATACAAACTTCTCTTTCTTTCTTGTCAATTTTGTTAAGGGCAAGGCTATCTTGGAAAAATCTTGTATGAATCTTCTGTAATATCCCGCAAGACCCAGAAAACTTCTTATCTCTGTCGGGTTTTTCGGAGAAACCCACTTCATTACAGCATCAATCTTTGATGGATCAACCAAAACACCCTCCGAATTTATTACGTGCCCCAGAAACTGCACTTCCCTAAGCCAAAAGGCGCATTTTGAAAATTTTGCGTAGAGCTTCTCCTTACGGAGAACTTCAAGTACTTCACGCAAGTGTATTGCATGTTCATCTTTGCTTCGTGAATAAACCAGATTATCATCTATGAATACAATCACAGACCTATCCAACATGGGTCGGCATACACGGTTCATAAGGTCCATAAAAGCCGCCGGCGCATTTGTTAACCCGAAGGACATAACTAAAAATTCATAATGTCCGTAACGGGTTCTAAATGCGGTCTTTGGAATGTCTTCTTCTCGTACTCTAACCTGATGGTACCCCGATCGCAGATCTATCTTGGAGAACCAACTCGCCCCTTGTAACTGATCAAAAAGGTCGTCAATTCTAGGTAAAGGGTAGCGGTTCTTTATGGTTAGCTTATTTAACTCCCTATAGTCGATGCACATGCGCATCGACCCGTCTTTCTTCTTAACAAATAAGACGGGCGCCCCCCAAGGCGACACACTTGGGCGTATAAAGCCCTTGTCTAGGAGGTCTTGTATTTGTGTCATTAATTCCCGCATTTCCGTGGGAGCTAATCTATAGGGAGCCTTCGCGACCGGTTTCGCACCCGGATTCAATTCGATATTGAATTCCACTTCTCGCTCGGGAGGGAGTCCCGGCAATTCTTCCGGGAATACATCCGGAAATTCGTTCACAACTTCAACATCTTCAAGCTTTGGGAAGCTTTGTTGAGTATTTACTACGTACGCTAAGTATGCTCTACTCCCATTGAGCACGTACTTAGTGGCTTGAACGAGAGTACATAGCTTCGCTTCCATCTTTCTTTCGCCTTGTACATTTAATCGTCTTCCACTTGGAGTTTGGAGAAGTATAGATTTGGATTCACATTTTATCTCTGCACGGTTTTGAGACATCCAATCCATACCCACTATTACTTTGAATTCCCCCAAGATCATGGGGATAAGATCAATAGCAAACTCCTCATCCTCAATGCTCAATTTGCAATTTTTACATATTTCGTGCAACAAGTAACTTTTACTATCTGCTATCTCTACTTCTAAGGGTATCGACATTCGTTCAATCTTAAAGGATGGATGTTGAACAATTTCACTAGAGATAAACGACATGGTAGCTCCGGTGTCAAACAAAACGTAAACCGGTATAGAATTTATTAGAAAAATACCTGAGACCACATTTGGTTGGGACTTGGCTTCTTCAGACGTGATCTGAAACATTCTCCCCTTTGCCCTAGAACCCTCTTGCTTCTTATCTTCTTTCTTTGACCCTTGTTGAAGCTTTGGACATTCCGACTTGATATGCCCTTTTTCGAAACAGTTGAAACAAGTCTTTGGGTTGTCCGGGCATTGATAGGACGAATGCCCCTCCTTACCGCATTTAAAGCACCCCTTCTTACCTAGCAAACACTCTCCGGTATGGAGCTTTCCACACGTCTTGCATGGTGTAATCCCACCTTTCGACTTACCCTTTCTTCCTTGATCCTGAAACTTCCCCTTTTTGGATGGACTAAAACTTGCACCTTTTTCACTCGGCCTCTTTTCACCTCGCTCCTCTTGCCTTTTAATTTCGATCTCTCTATCCCGCGCTAAATCAATGAGCTCTTCAAGAGTTTCACATTTTGAGGGAGTGATGAACTCTCTAACTTCTGCCTTTAACACGCCATAAAAACGACTTATCTTCATCCTCTCGGTTGTTACCAATTCCCGACAGAACTTCATCTTATCCATAAAATTGTTTGCTATTTCATTCACTGATTCGTTTTTCTGCCGGAGGCGTACGAAATCCTCCTGAATCTTGTCGATCGCCGACTGAGGACAATGATATCTCATGAAGGGCCCCTTGAACTCTTGCCAAGTCATAGCTTGCAGCCTATCGTCGCCTATTTCCTTGCTGTGCGCATCCCACCAATCTTTCGCTTGATGGGTTAGTAAACCGGTAGCGAACATCACTTGGTCCTCCTTATCGCACCGGCTTCGTATAAACACCGCCTCTATATTCGAGACCCATCTTTGACATTCGACTGGGTCAATTTTACCGTCATACGTCATCGGATGGCATGCCATAAAATCCTTGTAAGTGCACCTTCGTTCCTTACCTCTACTCTTGGATCCTTCGATTAATTCCTTCAACTCTTCGAACTTACTAGTCATCGTAGCATCCACAACCCCCAGAACTCGGCTTTCTACTTCTTGAGCCAACCGTGGAAGATTGGCTTGTATAACCCCTTCCGCTACTTCTGTAACTCTGTTCTCGAATGCTTCTTGTCTAGCCACATCATTGTTATCATCATTATCATCATTAATATTTCTTGCATCAGCCATCTACACAATGTTAATATTTCGTTTAATACAATTTAATCATTCAGCATATCTTTAATCATTAATCATCATTCATTTAATCCATTTCATCTCATTTGCTTCGTTTCTTTTGATTCTTATGAATCCATTCTCGTTGTGTTCGCTAATAGTGATTACACACACTTGTTAAACCTTATATGGACACAACGTAGCCAAGAAATAAGCTTTCGAACAAACCGGTAACACAAAACATGAAAAACAAACAATTCAGCGTTTCGGCATTGGGTAAGCCGTTTGCTTATCCGCTGCAGCTCAGTTTCTTGGCTGTTCTGACTGTTTTCCGGGTCTGTTTTCAGCTTCCCGGGTCCCGGTATTTCTCATTTAACCCATCTTAACATTTCTCAACATAATAAACCTCAATTCTTTGACCGTAGCGCATAATACATGAACATATCAAACAAATGTTTAAAAATTTTACCTCCTTGGCGATCTTGGAGCGAGCACATTTGCACGAGCCATTGGTTTGAGTTCGGACACTAAGACTCTTGCCGAATCTCTCAAACCTTGGCTCTGATACCAACTTGTTAGGACCGTTTTTTTTTTTAAATACTAGATTACATGCTAAGCAAGATCTTTCGGACATTGAAATAAAATTTTGACACTTAATAGAAAATTTTTACAAAATTTGGGCATGACCCGTTTGTAAAACGAGAATACCCCCTGTTTTGACATAACTTATAACGTTTACAATACGACCCTTTTTACATAAAACCAACCCAACAAAAACGACAAGTTCCCAATTCTAAAACATTTCAACAAAGTTTAACTAGTAACAAACACGACCCAAAAGCATGCATATAAGTTGCGGAAGCGCTTGGTATTATAAGGCTTGAACATGTGCTCGTCCCATTTCCAAATCGCCTATAGAGGTGCTTTACCTACAATAACATTCACAATTTAAGAAGTTAGTTATCGCCATAGAAAATCATAACCTTTCATTTTAGCTTTATCCATATAAAACATTCTTTCTCTTAAGCATACAACAACCCGGTAGTTGGGTTAGGCATAATCACTCTCATAGAGAGTTAAGCATACACATTCGACCCGTGTAATTGGGTTTAGCATAAACACTCTCGTAGAGAGTTAAGCATACCGTTCGACCCATAGAATTGGGTTTAGCATAGACACTCTCGTAGAGAGTTAAGCATACACATTCAACCCGTGAAATTGGGTTTAGCATAAACACTCTCGTAGAGAGTTAAGCATACACCTTCAACCCGTGAAATTGGGTTTAGCATAATTCAACATTACTTTCGTTAACATACCCAAATCCACAAGGGATTTGTCGCTTACTTACTACATTATCACGTTCGTAATACAAGGATAGCTTTACATTAAATTTAATATAAATGGGAAATATAATAAAGATTCGTATAAAACGAAACATACCTCGATCTTGTACACCTCCCGCTTTACTAGTGTTAGAGCTTTCCTCCTTCACGCCTACATCACAACATTCGTTTACTTAGTTGAATCAAGTCATTCCATCATTTTCTCTCATACTACACATATAGTCATCTCCTAAGCATTTTATCAAACACTTGGTGGGCATTGAATTTATAATCATAATGTACAAGTGTTCATAGCATGGATTTCACTTGATTAACTTTCTAGTTCAACAAGAATTTGTTAAATTCCTATACTTCCTTTACCTTATGATAATTTGTCTAATTCCTTCATCACATACAAGATCATGCAACAACTCACAATTGTAAGCATATTATAAAAATCATCTTGTTCATGCAAGTCTTTCAACATATGGGTATAACCCTAACCTTTTCAATAATCGAAATCAAGCACAATTCTAAGTTTATTATAGGTTCCTAACCTGCATTTGCACATGAATTGCACCTAATTTCACGTTTGGGTCAAAAACCCACTTCTCATTACTCACTAAAACATGATTTTCGACTTACCTATTGTTGTTCAAGCTTAGATGGTTGACAATTCGGGTTCTTGCATCGATTTGGGCTCTCAATTTCTTCCAAATCTTGAGAATCCTTGAAAGCTAGGGTTTCCCCCCTTTTGTTCTTGCTTATCGTCGACCAACAACACCACCAGTGTGTTGGTCTTGCAAACTTTCTAGTAGTAGTAAAACATTTTTATCATAATTACTATTTCAGCCCTTATAGTTTTAAGTGTTGATAATTATCATACTAACCTTCTCTCTTATTGACTAATAACACATTCTTTTAACTTGGTTAAATTCTTGCAAGTTATATTTACTTAAATTAGCATAAATAAGTGATTAACATATTTTGGGGTGTTACAGTCTTGGCATTATTTTACTGTCTATATAAAATAAAAGATTTTCACCATTCATATCTCCACGGTCTATATGGAGGTATGTTGGCTACCTGGTCGGGGGTTAAGGGAACGGTTTGGTAAGGGTCTTGCCCTTGTTCAGCGTTTAGAGGTCCTGCTTGGGACCTGGGTCAATTTTAGTAGGATCTCCTTCAATGCCCATAGGTATTGGATGGCGGGGATCCAAACTCTTTGACCCCCTCATAAGTTAACTACTATTAATACTATAACCCGGCTATTTAGGACTGTATCCCTGCTGACTCAGACTACTTAGCCGAGGGTAACGTCACCGCCAAAAGCGGGGCCTACCACAATTTGCATTAATAACTTAATTCATTATCTTTCAATAATCCGACCCTTTAGGATTGTATCCTTGCTGACTCAAACTACTGGGTTGAGGGTAACGTCGCCTTCAAAAGAGGGGCCTACTACAATAACTAAGATAATCTCTTAAACAAGTGCAAAAGTGCGAAAATAATCAAAGGTTATACTAATACACATGTCGGATCCAAGTGATTCATCTTGTCTATCTGTTTTTATTTTATTTTTATTTTCAGCATTTATTTAGTTTTTATTTTTCTTAGTTTAAAACATTTTTCTAACTTTTTGATTTGATTAGACGTTGAGGATAAACCGGTATTAAAAGCTCTTGTGTCCTTGGACGACCTCGGTATCTTACCAACACTATACTACGTCCACGATGGGTGCACTTGCCCATATGTGTGTTTAGTGTTAATGAATATCGTGTTTTATAAATTTAAAACTTGGCTAAAAGTGTAAAAAGGGGCTTAAATACTCATCAAAAATATATACACACTGACACGCATCAAGTTTTTGGCGCCGTTGCCGGGGACACAAGGATTTTAAGAAAGTTAGGAATCAACGGCCTAATCATATTTTTATTTTTCTTTAACTTTTTAGGATTTTTTCTTAGTTTTTCAGCTTCTGCAGAGCTCAGCACGGGGCCGTGCCTGGTCGGACACGGGCCGTGCTCAGCATCGTTACTGGCAGTTTTTGTTTTTCAAGTTACAGAAGGCTGACCACGGGGCCGTGCCGGTGCAACACGGGGCCGTGTCCAACTTCCAGTAACTGGGATCTGAAAAACAATCACTGTAATTCCGACCACGGGGCCGTGTTCGCTCAACACGGGGCCGTGGTGAACCTTCTGACCAACATTCTTTTCTGTTTTTATTGCAGGACTTGGAACCCGACGCCAAGTGATTCATCTTGTCTATCTGTTTTTATTTTATTTTTATTTTCAGCATTTATTTAGTTTTTATTTTTCTTAGTTTAAAACATTTTTCTAACTTTTTGATTTGATTAGACGTTGAGGATAAACCGGTATTAAAAGCTCTTGTGTCCTTAGACGACCTCGGTATCTTACCAACACTATACTACGTCCACGATGGGTGCACTTGCCCATATGTGTGTTTAGTGTTAGTGAATATCGTGTTTTATAAATTTAAAACTTGGCTAAAAGTGTAAAAAGGGGCTTAAATACTCATAAAAAATATATACACACTGACACGCATCAGCATTCGTTCAAGGTTGTCGAGGCATTGGTCGTATGAATCTCCAAAGATAGAAAAGTCATCCATGAAGACTTCCATTGTCTTTTCTATCATGTTATGGAAAATGGCCACCATGCAACGTTGGAAAGTTGCGGGGACATTACATAGACCCAATGGCAATGGACGATAATGTAAGATCAAATCGAGCCAAAAATCTGATTTTGTATAAGAATAAAGATGAACACACACAAAATGAACTTGAAAACCCCACTAGATTGATTTGCACAAATGATGATACAATTAGCCCCCAAATCTCTAGTAAAATGTGTGTTCCCTAAAACCCTAATCATCTCATTCTACTTATAGTCTTTACCATTTTAGGCTAATTACAATTAAGTCCCTAGAGATAATAACTTACTAAAAATAGCACTAAACATGAAAACTCATTAAACAAGATAATAAATATATTTTGACTACTCAAAATATATTTAATTATCCAAAGCATTATAACTATCGAATCTCGAACTTCCACACGCCATATCTTTCTTCGATCTTCCCGTGTCGACTTGCGCGTTGACTTTGACTTGATGGTGTTGACTTTGTTGACTTGATTCGTTGATAACATTAGACTACACGTTTTAGACCCAACAATCTCCCCCTTAGGCTAATGTTATCAAACTCTTGCGTCATCTTTAGAACCGTCAACTTCATGCGTGTTGTAATCTTCAATTTGGCAAGCTTCAGTCTCAATTTTAGACCCAACAATCTCCCCCTAGACTGATGCTTTCCAAATATTCTTCACTGAAGATCTTCTTTTGACACTTTGCTCTGTAAAAACTTTAAACTGACAAGCTCCCCCTTTTTGCATGCATCATCTTTGACAATCAGGAACAACTTTTTCCAACTCTCTTTTGCTTGAGTGAATCAGAAGATGTAGAAGGAGGATTCCTAGCTCGGTATCTTCTGCAATCTTCAGGAAACAGGTGCTTTGGTCTGGTATCTTGCTCAATTGATAATCGGCCATCAATGCAGCAAATAGTCGAAGTAACCTGTTCACAGACATAAACACAACTCCACATTTTCTTTTAGACTGATTCAACGTACAGACAAAACCGTATTCATCTGTATTGTGCAATGGAAAGTGTATCTCAAGCGGTTTGAGACACGATTGATGTGATATGGAAGACTTAGAAAAACAACTGTACACTAATCAAAATATTTTTGAATTTTAGATTTTTTTTAGTTTCAACCTTGAGATATAGATCTGATCAAATACGAGATCATACCAACTTGAAAAGTCTAGCCACACTTGAACTTTCTTTAGGAAAGCTACGACTCAAGAACGATTGCTGGTATATTTGTCCGCTTAAATCCATGCACCATTCTTTTTCCATACATCCGGCGATTAATTATCATGTTTTGGGTATATTGACAAGTCTTCAATGGCCCCCACACAAGCTATTGAGAATAGAGACATTATGCCCGTGAGTCCCACATCAGGACATACCCTCGCGATCAAGGTATGCACAAAGATTCCTTATAACAGGTGAGTATATTGGTTTCATTCTCTTCAACGATAGAGCAGAGATCAGGTCTGTACTTTCGTACAACAGAGATCCCAAGAACTACCGAGGGCTAAGACAGATAGTTTGGTGAACAGGTCAGTACTTCCGTACAGCAGAGTGACCAAACTAATCTATCTAGGTTTTGGCCAAAAATGACACTTATTATGAGAAGGGTTTTGGCCAAATATGGCACTTATTATGAGAGGGGTTTGGCCTGTTTTTTTTAAAGGCACTTATTATTAGGAAAGGATATCATAGCGTCTAGGTCAGCATGTATCTGGATGCAGCAGAAGAACAACTATGATATCCCCGAATGAAACACCAATATAAAGACCTGAAATCTCAGACTTTGGCAATCTGTCAATGCAAGATTTAAGACCATTAAGCCATATGCCGCAACATGTTACCCACTATAATGCGTAATGCCTGAGAAAAGCCAGAATCCTTGTGTAGACGTTATCTTTATCACCAAGATGCAGTTTACTTGTCTGAAAATGCGGAATCTACCGACATATCGTTAACTTGGAGCCGTATCCTCCATCAGATCCTATTCATGCAAAGACATAATCAAGTTAGTTCCTATCATTTCTCATATAAAATCATGATTATATTGCAATAATCACATCTCATGGTCTAGGAAGTATTTTAATACTCCCCCTAAAATTTTATTTATGTACAATCAATTACTGAAAAATTAAAAATTATAAAACATGTATTTACAAAAGCATATGTCAACAAGAAAATGAGTGTGTTACAGTACAGTTAAGTGTGCAACCAGGCTAGATACCATAACCAAACCTGTGATTTTCTCCAACTTGTATTTAGAACAACCACTGATAATAACCGGTGTTACTAACAGTCCTCCTTGGATGTTCCTACACTCATAAGCAATTCAGTTAGAGAGTGGAACCCAAGCCATCGTAGTCTTGGGTTGTCCCCTTTCATCAAAATAATAAACCTCCCGAAATACCAAATCTTTTCCCTCATTGATTTCTTTTACAGTCACTTGTTTGACTCGCCAAACTTGTGTTGGTTTAAAAATTTTGTTTGTAAAAGAGTTAAAGTTTGAAATAATCTTATGTTTAAGACCCGGAGGGAAAGATTGAGGTTTTGATGTGTTGGTCCTTTTAATCTTTGAATCATGTGAAACCGGCTTCACATGTGGAGATCTGGATTGAAAGTTTTTCATCTGATCTTTCAAAGATGTGTGATTTTTACCTTTTGATCCAGAGAAGCAATATTGGTTGCCTTTACCATCTGGATCGTGTCGTTCTGGGCATTGCTTGAGCACATGACCTTCTTTTCCACACCTAAAACAAGCCTTGAATGGCTTTTGAGACTTTGCAGTTCCATGTAATGCAACTAGGGGCGGGGATTGCTTTGAGCTTGACTCATCATGTTGACAAACGTGAGGTTCGACAGCTTTAGATGATATTTTAATCTTTGACTCCCCAAGACTTTCATTCAACACTGATTCATCATCTGAGCTTGTGCAGTCTTCAATAACTAAGTGTTCTTCCAGTGGATCTTGATTGACTGGACATGTAATGTCATTTGAGGTTGTTGGTTCTTGAACACTCGATGGTTCAAGGTCTTCAACCGTTTTACAAGTATCTGTTACTGAAGTTTCCGAGTCATCTGAGCTTTCCCATTCTTGGTATGACTGAAAATCTGAATCGTGGTCATCACTTGAGCTTCCTTCGCTACCGTCTGAAGTTGTGGTGTTTGTGTCATTGCTGTTGCTTTCTTCATTTAGCTCTTTTTCTGACTCTGACGTACTAGTGTGAGATGGAACAAATTCTGGAATTTCCTCCGTGAGGAATTTTCCGAATCTGTTTTGTTTCAATCCTGGAACAAACACAGGAGATCACACACAACTTTTTCATCACAAAAGGCAGAGCTCAAATCAGGACATTCAACCACTACATTATCGTGGTTGTGGGTCTTAGGTTTAGGCACATGTCCATTACAGTTAACAGTGGAAGTTTTGTTTGCTTTATCACAATTCCAGGCGAACCAGTTAACAGTGGAATAACTGTCGCCTGAATAACCTATCCCTATTTTTGTTCCACCACAGTCATCATCGCATCCATCTTCTTCACGCTCACTCACATCTGCATTGTTATCAGAAAGGTTAGTAACTTCTTCATTTTCACAAGAAACATTTTCAACAACAAGATCATTTTCATTAATCAAATCATTATCAGGATGAGGAGATGGCATGGGTACATAGTTTTTGCTATGTGGAGGAAGAAAGATTTTTCTTTCATTTCCAAGCTTATCTTTGTACCCAATTCCATCCTTCACATATGTCGGTCGTTGGCAATTTTTAATGTCAACCAGTGCCTTTTTACTGACGTTCCATTTATCAATTATGATTTGCAATCTATTGTTTTCATATTGAGATTTTTCTAATCTTTCAGTTAAGTCGTTTATGACAAAATCTTTTCTGAAAACAAATTCTTTTAAAGTCTGCATTTCAGCTAAAGTCGAATTCAACTTTCTCTGATAAGCAGCTTCATTTTCTTTCAACTCTTTGTTAAATTGCAAAACTTTTTCTTTGTCTCTAATTAGGTCACGGTTGAGGGATTTGTAATGTGCCACGACGTTCACACATGATTGGGAGCACAATTTAACTTTAAACTCGTAAGGGATGTTGTTCTCCAGATTTTCCTCATCCTTTTCTTTGTTTGACTCCATTTTCATTGCTTCTTCAAGAATCTTTTCTTCTAGCTTTTCACTAGCTGCACTGCTCCTTTCTTCCTTCTTTATAGCTTGAGCATCATCGACCACAGTAGTCTTTACATCAGACTGTGGAGCCTTTTCAGAGATTGCAGAAGCATTGTTGAAGTATGACGCTTTTGCAGCTTGTGGGCTTGAGCCGTTGGAGGTTGTTGGGGTTGCAAATGTGAACTTCTTGTGACTATCAGCAAATTGGACAGATTTCTGAAGATGTTCGACTTGATCTCTTTCAAACGTTTCTAGTGTGTCGATCACATCTGATAGCGTGATTGGATTCAGGTTGTTCAAGTAGTGTTGTTTGATCGTCATACATTTCAAGCTCCATTCTTTTGGAAGTGAGTCCAAAAGTTTGCGTATTGCACCGCGATTGGTGATCGGATTACCGGCCTTCTTCATTTTAGCCATCATGTTTCGAAATCGGCTAATATAACATGATAGGCTTTCCCCGCGAACGCCACTGAACATGTCATATTCCTTTTGGACCATGTCTCTTTTATTCTGAATCAGTTCCTTGTCTCCTTCATAGAAATCAATTAACGCTAACCAAAGTTCATTTGCTGTCGTGTATTCTTCAAACATGTTGTAGTCGTTCGTTGATATGGCCATTGTTAAAGCAGCATGAGCCCGACGGTCACGTTGAATCAATGCCTTGTCTTTATCTGTGTAAGTCGAGGGATCGTTGTTGACTACACGCATGTCATCACGAACGGTCATGGGGACGTGAGGTCCGACGGTGATTGAGATCCATTGGTTATAGTCTGTGTACTCGAAAAAGGACTTGATTTGGTTTTTCCAACTGCTGAAATTGGCTGATCCTTTCAACTTTGGAGGTCGGGGTGCGGTTACGGTTTCAAGTTCCATTTGTGCAGTGCGAGTTAATTGATTTTGAAACATTTTTTTTTAATTAATCCCCCCCAAAAAAAATATTTGAATCAGCACAAAACCCAAGTTCAAGTTACTTTTAAAATAACCCGGTGTCAACCCGAAAAGTATCAACTCGAATAGGCTCAAAGTAAAAATACTTCTAGGAAGTGTAAACCCAATATACTTCTAGGAAGTGTAAACCCAGCATGCAAAAAGGGGGAGCTTGTCAGTTTAAAGTTTTTACAGAGCAAAGTGTCAAAAGAAGATCTTCAGTGAAGAATATTTGGAAAGCATCAGTCTAGGGGGAGATTGTTGGGTCTAAAATTGAGACTGAAGCTTGCCAAATTGAAGATTACAACACGCATGAATCTGATTTTGTATAAGAATAAAGATGAACACACACAAAATGAACTTGAAAAACCCACTAGATTGATTTGCACAAATGATGATACAATTAGCCCCCAAATCTCTAGTAAAATGTGTGTTCCCTAAAACCCTAATCATCTCATTCTACTTATAGCCTTTACCATTTTAGGCTAATTACAATTAAGTCCCTAGAGATAATAACTTACTAAAAATAGCACTAAACATGAAAACTCATTAAACAAGATAATAAATATATTTTGACTACTCAAAATATATTTAATTATCCAAAGCATTATAACTATCGAATCTCGAACTTCCACACGCCATATCTTTCTTCGATCTTCCCGTGTCGACTTGCGCGTTGACTTTGACTTGATGGCGTTGACTTTGTTGACTTGATTCATTGATAACATTAGACTACACGTTTTAGACCCAACAATCTCCCCCTTAGGCTAATGTTATCAAACTCTTGCGTCATCTTTAGAACCGTCAACATCATGCATGATGTGATCTTCAATTTGGCAAGCTTCAGTCTCAATTTTAGACCCAACAATCTCCCCCTAGACTGATGCTTTCCAAATTTTCTTCACTGAAGATCTTCTTTTGACACTTTGCTCTTTGAGTACTTTATCTGTATAAGCTCCCCCTTTTTGCATGCATCATCTTTGACAAACAGGAACAACCTTTTTCAACTCTCTTTAGCTTGAGTGAATCAGAAGACGTAGGAGGAGGATTCCTAGCTTGGTGTCTTCTACAATCTTCAGGAAACCTGTGCTTTGGTCTGGTATCTTGCTCAATTGATGATAGGCCAATCATTGCAGCAAATAGTCGAAGTAACCTGTTCACAGATACAAACACAACTCCACATTTTCTTTTAGACTGATTCAAAGTACAGACAAAACCATATTCATCTGTGATATGCAATGGAAAGAGTATCTCAAGCGGTTTAAGACACGATTGATGTGATATCGAAGACTTAGAAAAACAATTGTACACAAATCAAGAATATTTTTGGATTTTAGTTTTTTTTAACATTTTTTTTTAACTTTTTTTAAACAACTAAAAAAAACTTGGTTGTGAGCATGTCAGGCTGGCCCCATGAATAACAGTCTCACCAATCAGCCACATATATGGAACCATCAACTCGTGGCCCAAAAAAAATGCAATCTAATCATTAGCCCATAATTACCTTAGCCCATGCACAAGCTCATACCAAACCCTTGCCCATGACAGCCGACAACATGCAAGTGCAACAATCTAAGCCGTCGATCAGCTCAATCATCCAACGGACAAAATTATTAGGTTTCTTTTCGATAATTCTGATGAAACATCCTCTGCAGCCGCAATGGAATGTTCCCATGACGTCAGCCATGACATCAGCAGCATTGAAATCCTCATGGCAGCCACCAATCAACACCATCAAGACCAACATCACCGCCATGAGTCGCCGCAACCCTCCTGCGACTGCCGTTGATTTCTCCGGAACAAGATATCCTACCGCTCATTACCACCTATCGTTCTCTATCACCGTTATCAAACCTACAACTCGGAATATCATCACATTTACCTTCTTCGTTCGCAGACAATCATCAACCTCCGTTCACCGTACACCGGAACCTTCATAATTTCCGGTCACCATCTCAGTCACCTCCACCTTCACAATCATTTCCGAGAAACCTCCAACATATTCTCCGACCGAAAACCTGCAACCCGTCTCCTGATCATCGATCACCCATTCTCCATCTCTTATCTTCATCATCTCCGGCGACCGTAAACGACAACCACCGTATCATCCATCTTCACCGGCGACTGTACCATCACCCTTCTCTTCTCCGGCCACTGTTCACCGTAAAGTCTCCGATTTCTTCCGCCGTTACCTCCGACACCCTCCGTCTCTACCGATCACTCCGTACAATACCGTAAACCAAACATCGTCTCCGGTTCCGGTCATCCCTTCCATCTCCGATCACCACAGTTACGCATCATTATCTTCAACTGTGACCTTCTTTCGTCTCCTCATCACCGGTGACCACACATACCCCGTTACTGAGCAAAGCTTCTTCTTCTACACCACCTCCGAAACTATCTCCAACTTTTGTTCACCTCTTCGTGTACCATACGTCATAGTATCCGCCACCGCTGCCGGGCCGGATCTTATGAACCGGAGATTTATTCTTTTTCGAACAAAATTCCCAACACTGTGTAAATATCTTCTCGTTCTTCGAATGATATCAAAACCGAGCCTTTGAAAGACTTGTAACGCCCCAAAACTCGAGTCTAAATATTTTATTTTGACATTTTATTAGGTTGGCATGAGTAAGTAGGATTTATTGTTCAAGTGGGTTATTTCACTAACAACCAAGTTATCTAACTTGGTTTGATAGTGTTGGCTATAGATTGAGAGTGGAAAAACAATGGGGCCAACTATGTTTAATTTACAATCATAAGGGACTAATGTGGGTTAAAAGGGAAGTTGGGATATTATAAGAAAATATCAACACACACAAACACACATTCGTGTGTGTTCTACGTCTATCAGAAGCTCCCAAAGGAGCCAAACCCTAGCTCAAGCTTATTTGCTCAAATTGAAAGGGGAATTCAACCCAAATCTAATGCATGTACCCGAATTCTTAGTCATCTAGCCCTAAAGATCACTTGGTAAGTTGTAATTTTTGATTTGGTGATTTTGATATGAAGTGGGTTTTGATCAACCCGCGAATTTGTATGAAATTGAGCATGAGAATGTATTAATATCATGATATAAAGCATAGATTACACGTGGTTTAGGTTAATTATATGATTAGAGATGAAAACCCACTTGTGGTAGTGAAGATGATGTTATGGATAATCATGTATGCTTAATTGTTGTGTAAAGTTTATGTATGATATTGTATGTAATGAGTAATTGTTAGTTAATTTGGGTATATTATGAGAATTATATGATTCAAGTGGAATTTGATGATGTTGATATGAACTAGTAAGAATATGCAATGAATGCTTGTACATAATGTTTTGTTAGTAGTACACCCGCCAAGTGTTCGATGAAATACCTAAGAGAGCAAAATTGTGAAATTATATGAAAGTTGTGGGTAAGTATGTATAGAAGGTGCTTATGGTGTAGCCGTTAGCAAAATAATAAGTAAAGTGTGCTTAAGGTGGAGTCCATATGAGAATTCGGATTTGAATGTATGGTTTGGTAAAATTATGCATTAAGAACTTGTACCTTATGCTTCAATGGTGTGATGCTCGCCATGTAATTGATGCGCTTGATTTATGGTGACTAAGAGTGAATGTGTACGAATGTGAAATGAATAGTTTATTGATAAGTGATAATGTTGGAGTTATGTCGTGTACGTATGTAAGATGATAATTTTGATTAAGTGAATGTTGAACAATGCGGTTGTCGAATGTAGAGTTATGAAAACATAAGTATGTGTATATTGTGTAAGTGACTAGGTGATCATGTAGTTGTATGTGTTATACAACATTATGTATGAAATTAATATGATGTCATTAATATGGTCTATTATATCAACATAAATGCGTGTTCGAAATTGGAAGTTATATGCTAGAAGGTTGACTTTCTGAAAGTCAACAGAGAATCTATAGCATGGTTAGGCATTTTGACACAAATATAAGAATCGAGAGATCATGGAATATGTGTTAGATCAATTATGTGTTATGTGTGATAACGAATTTAGATTCCAAGGATATTGAAACTATGTGGTTGACCAATCATGTCGTATGCGTGTTAGTGAAAGTCAATGTAGATAAGAGTTGGAAAATGTGTGTTAATATGAATGAGCATGAATACTAACATTATTATGGCATGACAGCATGAAAGAATAGGAACCACACTAGCATGGACCAAGCATGGAAGGCTAACGGGTCAAGATGAGGCAAGCAAGCGGGTATGAACACGGATGCACAAGGTAAGTGATTTCCGTAATCACTTCTTAGTTTGTTTAAGTAATATAATGTTTTAATTAATTAAACATGATGTTGAGATCAAATATGTGATGAAGTCCTTCGTCGTAAATGATGGGAATAAAGTTGACCAAAACGCCCTTGATGGGTATATTGGGCAAACGATCTTAAAAGTAGTTTAGAAACAAGCTAATCGATTGGTGTAATGTTTTGGTCAAGTATGAAAGTGAGGAGTATAGGGTTTTGTATGTCGAAGACCTTTTTATGCACGAATACCCATAACGCGTAACGCCCCAAAGATAAATGACACAATAAATAATAATAAACTAAATGTGGGATCCTAAAGAATATGTAGTAATATGGTACCTAAATGTGGGATCCTAAAGAATATGTAGTAATATGGTACCTAAATGTGGGATCCTAAAGAATATGTAGTAATATGGTACCTAAATGTGGGATCCTAAAGAATATGTAGTAATATGGTACCTAAATGTGGGATCCTAAAGAATATGTAGTAATATGGTGCCTAAATGTGGGATCCTAAAGAATATGTAGTAATATGGTACCTAAATGTGGGATCCTAAAGAATATGTAGTAATATGGTATCTAAATGTGGGATCCTAAAGAATATGTAGTAATATGGTACCTAAATGTGGGATCCTAAAGAATATGTAGTAATATGGTGCCTAAATGTGGGATCCTAAAGAATATGTAGTAACATGGTACCTAAATGTGGGATTCTAAGTTAAGAATTTCCTTAATCCGGAGGTAGGATTTTAAGTTAATATGATAGAATGTGAATTTACAAGCATGTAGGAAGAAACGAGAGGTTAAACGGATAAACGGTTCAAAAGTTATGCGCGTTTTAGCGCGTACGAACGACAAAACAACATCAGTTTTGCCAGACGCCTTATTTAGCTGTTTACGGGTGTTTCTGGCTACGGGTAAAGGCAAGGCCCGTCGCCGACGCCTCTAGGGCCGTCGCCGACGGCCTCCCCAAGTCTCAAAAGCTGAAATCTTGTTATTTAAGTTGATTTATGTATCGTAGGCTTCGGTTTGTTACCCGTGGACTACGGCGGGTTTTCTAAACATGATTTGATCGATCCTTAGATGTTTATGGGCTATAAATCAAAGTCTAAGTCCCATGTAAATATTGTATGATTATGTAAAGATGTAGGAAAGGTATGTACGTATGTAGTTGTGTATGTATGTATGTGTAAAGACATATATGAGGGTATGCACGTAAGTAAAGTTGTAGGAAAGGCATGTGTGTATGTAGATGTGTATGTATGTTTGTATGTAAGTACGTATGCATGCATGAATTGATATGTTCGAATTTTAACGTTACTAATTATGCGTTTGAGGTCGGTATGTAATGCAGGAATGAGTACATCGGATTCTTATGAAATTTAAGCCGAACCCGGAATAAGAGAATGAGAAGGGTTATTCGAATGGATCAAAGTTGCATTATTGAACGTTATTCAATCTTTAGTTATTTAAGATTAATGTTACATGATGTTGTCATCGACTAACGGCTAAGTTGTATGTGATGCCCACAGGTACTATACGGACTTCTTCTGTTGCTAAGGAAGTGAGGCGGACGTAGATCGAGTCAAGAGCAAGGATTGTACGGATAGATCGGTCACATAGTTGAAGTATATAATGTCTAGAAATCTAAATTTTAGTATGAATGTTGTGAATTCTTTTAAAGAACGTTTAACATTTTTGGAATTTGGAACCTTCGTGAAAGTAATGTCGTTAATAAGGAAAGAAATTTTAAAGCTCTTTTTCCGCTGCGTCATATTTAAGGTTAAACGTGTTAGGGCGTAACAAGACTTCAATGGCTCTGATACCAAATTGTAAGATCAAATCGAGCCAAAAATCTGATTTTGTATAAGAATAAAGATGAACACACACAAAATGAACTTGAAAAACCCACTAGATTGATTTGCACAAATGATGATACAATTAGCCCCCAAATCTCTAGTAAAATGTGTGTTCCCTAAAACCCTAATCATCTCATTCTACTTATAGCCTTTACCATTTTAGGCTAATTACAATTAAGTCCCTAGAGATAATAACTTACTAAAAATAGCACTAAACATGAAAACTCATTAAACAAGATAATAAATATATTTTGACTACTCAAAATATATTTAATTATCTAAAGCATTATAACTATCGAATCTCGAACTTCCACACGCCATATCTTTCTTCGATCTTCCCGTGTCGACTTGCGCGTTGACTTTGACTTGATGGCGTTGACTTTGTTGACTTGATTCGTTGATAACATTAGACTACACGTTTTAGACCCAACAGATAAGCAAAAGTTCCATAGGGGCATGTGAAAGTTGTCTTTTCTTGGTCTTCAGGTGCTATTGGAATTTGAAAGTAACCTGAAAAACCATCCAAGAAACAGTAAAATTTATGACCGGATAGTCGTTCTAACATTTGATCAATGAAGGGCAAAGGAGAGTGGTCCTTCCTCGTTGCTTCATTTAATCGTCTGTAATCTATACATACTCTCCATCCTGTGACGGTTCTCATTGGTATTAATTCATTATTTTCATTAGTTATTACCGTCATACCTCCCTTCTTTGGGACTACTTGGACTGGACTTACCCATGGACTATCGGAGATAGGATAAATAAGTCCGGCGTCAAGCAGTTTGATGACCTCGTTTTTAACCACGTCTTGGACATTTGGATTTACTCTCCTTTGTGGTTGTATCACGGATTTGTAGTCATCGTTCATCAGAATTTTGTGCGTGCACATGGAAGGGCTTATTCCTTTTATATCTAAAAGCTTCCAAGCGATCACATTTTTATCTTTTTTCAAAAGTTTAATTAATTTTTCTTTTTCTATACTATTTAATTTAGATGAAATAATTACAGGAGAACCACCATCTTTGTCTAGAAAAACATATTCCAAACCTTTTGGAAGTTCTTTGAGCTCAAGAGGTGCGTCTTTAGGAGACTCCTTATTTTGGGGCTCATCTAGATTAAGAACTTTAAAGGTTTGTTCTATGACGACCCTTCTTCAACAAAGTGGTCAATATTTTCCATTATATCAGGAGGCTCATCGTCAACTTCAATTAGGGGGTCATTGTTGCCAAAAGGATGAACATTATGGTTTTATTTTCATATAGCATTGTTGTCGTGTTTTATTTTTAAAACTTGAATTAATGGATGAACATTATGGTTTTATTTTCATATAGCATTGTTGTGATTATGCTAAGGTATTAAGAAGTCACACCAAATAAACCCACGCTTCCGCAAAGCCAGGGTGTGACAGACCCACCCACTACCATCATCATCTTCAACCTCATTCACCCTCCACCATTACCATTATAATCACCACTCACCGCTAAGAACTCCGGTGAACACCTCCCATCAAGCTTGAAAATTTCTGAATTCCCACTGAAGATTCCACCTTTAGATCTTGTTTCTTGATATGGGTGTCTTTCAAATTATGTTTTTTGGTTCCTGGGTGTCAAACAATAAAACAAGAAGATTGCAATTTTGAACCAAGATTCTTGTACTAGCCATCCAGATAATAATAATTTTCAGTTAATATATATAAGTATTCACATAAAATTCATAAAATTACAATACAATATTTGCTTCTAACACGCATCTCTCCTCCAAAAACTCTAGATTTTGGGGAACTTCATTGGTCATAGGTAAACACAACAGCAGTGATGTAATGGCTTATAAAAAACATGGAACTTGAATTTGCACAAGATTGCAGTGAAGCAATGGCTTATAAATGTGGCTGGAATTATTTTCAGAGTTTTGTTTGCTGGCGGCCATAGTTTACTCACCATTCAGGCGAGTGCAGGTTTTCAATACTGGCGAGTAAGTAATGAAGAAGAAAAAAATAGAGATGATGGGGCATCGATACAGGGGCTTGACGAAGAAGATGAAGACGAGTATTTTTTGAAGTGGCTAAACAATAGTGGTGTGGTGGCAAGAATTAATCGGACAACGATCGATGATGGGGACGAAGATGGAGTACGAAGTTTAAACTAATTGGGGATATTTTTGTTCTTAATTTACTATACATTTTTGAGTAAATTCCACTTTTTGTCCTTTATGTATTATCTGAATTTTGAAACGTGTCCTTTAAAAGTTTTAGTTTCAGTTTATGTCCTTAAATCACATGTTTTATATATCACTTTAAGTCCTTTACACCAAACTGTGTTAAATTACTCAGTTAGGTTTTATTTAAGGCAAGGGCAAAAATGGTATTTTATAAATAAACTCCTAAAATTTAGAGCACAAACTGTTATAACTATAAACTCCAATGTGCATCTTGAAACTCCCATCTGTCTTATCATAGTCATCTTCTTTCCAAGATCCAATCCAAAACCAGACTCACAAGAATGGTTTCAGCTTCCATATGATCGCGATCTACCACTTCTGTAGCTTCAGTTTCGTCTTCTAGTAATATTTCGTTGTTTGTCAATTGATGATTCTTCTCATTTTCGTTAGAATCATCAACTATTTCAGCGTCTACATACTCGGTTTCTACCACTTCGCTTGTTTTATTTTCTTCTTGGATGACATCTGAGTCATCGTTTTCAGCTTCATCCTCAACAAATTCTTCACTAGTCGCAGACACATCTTGTCTACCATCATCATAACATCTCCTTCTTTCAATCTTTCCACCAAGAAAACTGGTTCCCTAATCGGACCATATACAACTTCAGACAAACTTAAACCATAAACATGATTAAGCGAACCGTTAAAACCCCAACCCAAATCTAAGCTATGCGAAGGGGATGGGGTATTCATCGAACATATCGCTTGTGTCATTAACACAAGCGCAATCACTACGCCTATCGAGATTGTACCTCAAGAACTTAGGCCTAGGGGAAAGGTAATTCTTAACAGGATCAAAAGGTTTTGACCCAACAAAATCTCTCTCCACAACATCATCAGAATCAACAACAGAACACTTCATGAGTTTCGACCCGAAGTGTTGTTCGACAGCATCTAGGGTTTTATTCCTTTCACCCAAGATTTTCTTTTTAGGGACATAAGCTTTATTAGTTGCTGATATGGTGGGACTCATGAAATTCCTACTGGGTAATTGTTTTTTTTCTGGGGCTTTTTAACTTGGAAGCCAATTCTGGGTTCAATTCATTCTCATTGTCTGATTTGTTTCCTCCTGCATTTATATGTCAAATTGTTAGCTATCAAGGAAAATAAACTCAAAATTGTACAAAAATAGCAAATTACAGCCGCAATTACATTATATGAATTGTAAAACAAGTAAATCGTGAGAACAGAGGAATATAGAACACACCTAAACAGGGTTTGTTGAAATTATTATCCATATCAGAAGTTGAATTGCAGTGATGAAACAAGGTGAAATACCAGTAATACCCTTGCATTAAATAATCCGAACTGAGTAATTTAACTCAGTTTGGTGTAAAGGACTTAAAGTGATATAAAACATGTGATTTAAGGACATAAACTGAAATTAAAACTTTTAAAGGGCACGTTTCAAAATTCAGATAATACATAAAGGACAAAAAATGAAATTTACTCTACATTTTTTAATTAAAGATGGCTATCTTCTTCTTTAATTTTTTTTTGTTTTTTTATCATTAAGGGTAGTTTAGTAATTTCATACCAACTTAACTAAAGAAACTAGCAAATATCCACCCTAGGGACTGGACTATCTGAGTAACGACTGAGCAAACTATAGGGACCAAACATGCTATTTTAAAAAGGTGGGGACTAAAAGTAAAAAAAATGGTAAACCACAGGGACCATCAGGGCAATTAACTCTAAAAATAACATAAGTTTCGTTTGAATTTTCAGTGAATCCATTTAGACCAAATGGAGGGGAGCGTGGTTTCCGGCGTGGAGGCCTCAACCACGCCCGCACACCGCCCCATGCTTGGTGTGGTGGTTTGGGCGTTGGAGTCTTCACCGACGTGGTGAAGAAGATGGTGATGAATTTTGATTGGGTGGTGGATTTTTATTTTATTTTCTTTTTTTAAAGAGTAAAATGCACGGATAGTCCTTGTGGTTTGGTGAAATTTCACCTTTAGTCCCCAACTTTTCAGAATTACACTCTTAGTCGTTGTTGTTTGATAAGTTGTTACTCGGATAGTCCCTAAAGCGGATGAATGTTACTCGGATAGTCCCCCAGTCTAGTGTTGCTCTCGCGTGTAAGTGTGGGAGAAACACTTAGACTTATTAGGAGCTCGGGAGTGAAGATCGCTAATTTTAGGCTTACATGTCGTCCGAGTGCGAGAAAGTTGTTGGCCACGTTTGTTGTGGTTGTCGTTAGCTGTGAGTGGAGATAATGGAGCAGTGAATATCACACGATCGTGGAAACTTGTTGGACAAACCTGGCAAGCTGATTGATTGCAGGCAATTGCCATTTGTACTGGCGCGTTGCCATGAGCTCGTCAAGGTTACGCGTATGCAGTTAGGTCCCATGCATGAGCCTTGGAACAGGCTAAGTTTTGGCAGTTAAGTACCTCGCCTTTGGATGATTTTTTCAGGTGTGGCCCTGCTTTAGCGGTGTGCCCATAGTCATGGGGGTCATTGCAAAATATTCACCCTTTGACGTGACTTTTGTCGGTTAGCATATGGTACGCTAATGTCGTTCAACCCATTGAAAGAGTCGATGTTGATGTGACGATGATCCCTACCACGCGTCCGTGTCACTGGGATCCCCGTTGTCATAATGTACAACCATTGGTGGTCATAGACGCATACACGGATGTTATGCCACCTTAGGCGAATGTGAAGCCGCTGGTGGTTGTACCAGTCTTTGTTATTGACGATCCGGTTATAGCAATTATCGTTGCAGTCGGAAAGAAGGATATACAAGGCACCCCTGCAGAAGTGCTTGCTATGCTCAGTGACCTCGGAAGGGTGCTTAGAGCGTTATTTATGTTCCCCACAATGTTTTTATAATTGTGGGACAAGTACTTGGTTTTTCATCAGTGGTTGTGCATCTATTACCAAGATATTCACTGGAGTAGTAGTGGTTGAATACATCTATTACCAAGATGCCCACTCTTAGCACTGTATAATTTGATCATCTGACTTTGTTATTATGAAAAATATTTCGTGTCAGAGTTGTTTTTTACCGTGATATGCAGTTTAAATGCGGTGGTATGTTGTATTTACAAATGTTTATATGAACACCTGTAGATATCAGAAAGTGCTTTATAACCCGCGCGACGTTAATAAACACTTGAACAACAAAGTGCTTTCTACGCGCTTGGCGTGAGTGAACACTCATTGAGATAATAAAATGCTTTATACGCGTTAGGCATGAATGAGCACTTTATGTAAGCTACTACGTGCTTTTCCTGGATGCGCACTGGCATGTGAAACACTTATAGTAGGTGGCATGTATGTTTAAATTACCTTGTCGACTATGGCGTGAGGGTTTTCTGTTATCCGTGTCGCGTATTGGCGTGGAGAATACACATTCGAATAAGTGTTTTTCCTGTCGTATAGCGTGTGGAATACTTATTTGGAAAATCAAGTATATTGGTTTTGTCATGCGTTTGTCTTGACTACCAAACTGCACATGTTGTGTCGAGTGGTATAGTCGTTGGCCAAATGATGTGAGAAGCATAAATATCGTCTGACGTATCGAAAACACCCACATTATATAAGAACCGATGCGGGATAATGTGCAGTGGATATCATCTTAATGGGTAGCCAAAGAGAAGATGATCACTTTTAAGGCGTAGTGGCGCTATACCCTGCTAGTCCCCCAGTTCAGTGTTGCTAAATAATGTTAGTAGCGTTGAACTTTAGCAAAAAATGCTAGCAAACCATCATACAAATGCATATCTGAATATATCGCATAACAAAAAATATAGCCTTCGTGTCATACGTGCGAGTCTGCATGACTAGACACAACTTGTCTTGAGCTTTGTTGTTTAATTATGCCCATAGATAAGTATGAATTCCTGGATCAACAGATCAACGTTTTGGAGGTTGAATAAAACTAAGGAATTCGGGTAGATTCTGTTTATTCATTAAACCACTTCTTTAGACGGTTTTATTCACAGTGCTCTATACCTGATTAACTTGATAAAATTAGGCTAGGATATAAGGCATGGATGCCTATCACAAATGATTGTAATAAACAAAAGGACATATCTATATTTGTGATTTCTCGTGTTTGTCTTCCACTGGATATGTGTTGTTATCTTACAACCTTATTTGATTGTGCACAGGTATGGAAATGGAAGTGAACGCATTACTTTATGATTAGTATATGAGCATCCTGTATTTAAGGACCGACTCATTGCAAAGTTTGTACGCCATACTTAACATGTAAAGAAAAGAGGCTGGAACTTACAGATGTCTCTTGCACGTGTTCAACAAAGAGGTGGTCCGTTGAGCGAGTAGTACGGCCAAGAGGTAGTCGGGACGCGAAGTAACCAAGCGAAAAGGTGGCATGGCTGGGTGTTGGCATGCAAAGCAGGTGAGGTGGCCAGTAAGTATCGTGGTAAGTTGGCATGAGTGAGAGTAGGTTGCGCGGCACACATACTTTTTGACGAGAGGCAGTGCTGCCAAGAGGACGAGGTGACCTAGATATAGCACGACAGCATATGTTCTTTGTAGATATGACTTCTGACTGATGCTTCGTTGCTGGTGTGACTCGCAGCTGATGCAACGTTGTCGATAGTAACACCTATAAACCAAAAGGTTCTTCCCATGGTGATGGATGAAGACATTCTTATCCACACTATTACCAATATAATCATCTGCTGACATCTAAAGCCAGTGTTATCCGCAGTGTTCTTGATTTTGTTAAGAAGCCAAATGTAAATATTGACTCATAAACACCTTTGAAGAATTATTTATCCAAAGTTGTGTCTTTGGATGCGAATCATTTGGTGTGCCAACCAAAGCGTCTGCAATCATTACTGAACAACGTCCACATCACCTATCATCATTCCTGAATGGGGACATTTGGTGTATATCTTGGGCCTCGTGAAGATTATGACCGTTTTTAATGAGGATTGGTAATAATAACCTTACACCGTGCTCATCCCCATTCTGATGCAAAGGCGTGCTTAGATAATTGCTCGTCCGCAAGGTCGTGCCAACTTTCGTATTATCCTGTATATAATCAACACTTGTTTGCCAAAAGTAAGTGGTAAAATGACAATAATTCCTTTATCTATACAAAGAAAGGCAAGGTTCATCTCCTTGTAAAATCACATGTGTGGACATGTTCTAATATGAGGCAATATTAGGTAAAGCGTATAGTGTAAATTTCTTACTAAAATGAAAATTCATCACCCTTCAAATTATACATGGTCAAAAATAGGAATGCATGATACACGTGTTAATTATGGGATGGCGTATCATTTTCGATATTTAATGAAAATAGCCTGATGTCTTGAAGGCAGGTGGCGTGAACCGGATGGTGCAAAAGCCCGTAAGTTTCGCTTCGATTTCCATTTGGTATGTAAGCCATGATGTCCGAAGTGTATTTGCCCGTTTTTTGATGTAGTCATATCACAACAATACTACACTATGCTCGCTCCCAAAGTTCAAGGCAGCCAAATATGTTAGAAGTATTGCACAAATAACATAATTAAGTCAAACTTTTATTTGAAAACCATATAAAGCTGCAAATTTTACTAGAACCAATGTAAACAAAGGATTCACCTAATTGAGCTTTTCAAAAAAAAAAAAGATGAAATGCTATTTATACACCCATGCATTAACTATACATGTTGCAAAGCGTATGGATGTTGATAGGCTTAGCTTTTAGTGCTGTATATCCAGTTTATATTTTTATTATTTTTGCTATTATTATTGTATCCGCTACATCGATCGGAGGCTTCACGACTGAGGAAGAGGCGTCGAATTAAGTAAGAGTGACAAGGAAAGCCGTCCACCGTGGTCACCGAGCGAACAAAGAGTACACCCGTCGGGGCCCTATGCTCTCGGTGTAGGTTTATATTACTCGGTGAAATTGTACTGACATGTAATGATTATCAACAAAACTATGGGTAAAAAGTTAACCAGCATGATGGACTCCATGCCTTTTCAAAGTATTTGTGTGGATGGAAGTTAAAAGACTTATCCGATCTGACTTGAAACTAGGCGAGCAACGTCCTCTCCGGTGAAGACGTCAAGCCCATTTATAACTTATGCGCGAGGACTGGTGGCATGAGTGCCGGTGGGCGAACACACATGGCGTAAAGGGTCGGTGATGCAAACTAGGTGGCGTGAGGGCCGGTGATGCAAACTAGATGACGTGAGGGCCCGAACGCCGGCAGCGCGTAAAGAGGCGATATGACGACAATCACCGTTTATCAAGAAGGGTGCTACCTGGCCATGAGATGGCGCGGCATGGCGGTCATCTAACAAACGTCTCATGTGTGTGGACGATCTTTATTGAACGTTGGTGGAATGAACAACGCCGCGCGATTCCCTACGGCGTGAACTAGGTTACGCCAAGGAGAGCAAACTTTGTGACGGTGGTCTGCTATGGATGGCGGAATGGTATGGTAGTCCGTCGGAGATAGACCGTGGGCGGACGTAATTGTAACCCGCCGGAGTTGGAGGAGTGGGATAATAGGTTGCGGGAATATGATGGTAATCCGCCGGAGATGGGCGGAATGACTTTATCCGTTGCCGGAGGTGGCGTGACCAAGATAACCATCCGCCTGAGATGGCGTGACCAAAGCTATTGTCTGCGGGAGACGGCACGACCAAGAAGGTTGCCCGCCCGAGATGTCGGAAAGAGAGGTCATGTTCGGGAATTTTCCGTACGCGACTTGAGAAAATCCGACATACGCTGGTTCCCGCGGAAGCGTAATGCCCATTCTCCGTTTAAATAAAATAAACTAGATCATCGGGAATAATGTTAAGCAGTTTTAGAAATTTGACGAAGAAAACTCACGTTTCTAGGTTTATCATGAACCGTAACTACAAATAATTATGGGTGTAAGTATTGTCCAAGTTTGAATTTTGATGAAAGTTGGTGGTTTATTAGGCGGCTTATGGCACAAGGTAAGCCTATATGCCAGCTAGTGTTGGACACCCATACTAAGGCATGTTAGCTTTAATTAATCAACTCGAAAGCAGTTGTAAACGTGAGTTGGTTCAAAGCCCATGTGAGATGATATTCTCGAAGTTCATGAATTGATAATAAGAGTTAGTGTTCAAATTATGGCTTCATATATGGTATAATTCCATGCTTTACAACCTATACGTAACTTTTTCAAGTGAATGAGGAATTCTTGTACCCCACCTACACAAATCAAACCTTTAAAAGGCATAGAACTGATCGTTCTTGATCTAATGAATCTTTGGTAGATCTCAAAAAACCTAGATCTATAGATTGAAGTGAAAAAAGCGAGATGTGATCGTTGTCGGTCCCACGGACGAGCGTGTCTGACAGGCGAGGTGTACTTGCACAGCGGCAGAGAGTGTCCGGCAAGCGATGTGTATTCGCGCGCGCGACAGAGTGTGTCCGGTAAGCGGCGTGTACTCTGGCGGCGGCGGAGCATACTTGCACGGTGGCGGAGTATGTCCGACAAGCAGGGGTGCACCCGCGTGGCGACGGGTTGTGTCTGGTAGACGAGGTGCACTTGCGTGGCAGAGTTTACCCGCGACGACGAAGTATGTCGGCATCAATGTACCTGCGCGGCGGAGCGTGTCCGATAGGCGGTGAACAAGCGCGAAAGAGTGGAAAAGGGGTTTTATAACGACAACCATTGCTTTTTTTTGAACGAATGGACCAGCGGGTGAAGTCCTTATTTTTGGGACATGTGCTAGTGCCTTACAGGGAAACTGTCGTATTGTATTAATAGTCTCCTTGCCAAAATAATAATGATTTAAAATAACAGAGTTTAATGTACTCGTTTTTGCGAAACAAAAGTTTCACCGCCATTAATTGTTCATGAGCTCTTATATAATAAAATGACTCTCATGAGCATGCTGAACTTTTTGAGGTGACGTAAGAATGAACTTTTTGAGATGCCAGCAAAGAAAAGAAAGTAAATAATTCACCTAATTTCATGTGTAAATGACGTCGATGTGCCGAACCTTATTAATATAGAACTCCGTCAAATAGGGGTCTTAAAATTATAGCTTTAAGAGAACGTTATACCTCAACAGATCTGTACCTTTTTGGAGCCGAGATGTATATCCTCTCCCAACAAATGTAGATCAGAAGGGCTTTAAACCCGAAAATCTCGTATGGATCCGATGAAACAAAACAGATCTGAAAGATGGAGTAGAGAATCAGACGAGTTGTGATCCAGTGGTCCCACGGATGGCGCCAATGAAGAAGCATGAACCCGGCAGATCGGTACTTCTACGGTGATGAATGGCCACACCTCGTCTTCTCCGCTTCATCCTAGACCTGTGAACAAGAAGAGAGAAAGAGGAAGAATCCCCTATTTGAAGCTACAAAAATGTGTTGCCCTATATCTTATGCCCTAATAAGGAGGTGGAGACCTCCTTATATAGGAGATATGGGAAAACCCAAACCTCAATGGGCCAGGCCCAGTTAGGGGTTGTCTCTACGAGCCCACAGCCTAGTGTAGCATAAACTACAACGCGCTGGGCTTCGCGGGTTAGTACACAATAATAATATATACTTACTATAAAAGTGATAAATAGCAAGAAAGTCCGACCGCTCGGGTCGGGTCCAGTACCATACCTCGTCAGTTTTCTAACATGGCCGGCCCTGGGGGTGGGCGGGGAGGACCACCGGCCAGGGCCCGATATTTCGAAGGGCGCTTTATTTTATGAAAAAACCCGATATGTATATGTAAAATATATACTTTTAATAGGGTATACTCATACAAAAACCAACATAGGTTCACTTACAAAACTATTCTTATGGTTTAGATTAGTTATTAGCCCATTGGCATTAGGTTTAGACCTTTAGTGAGCTCAATACTCAATTTCATTAAGGCGTAAGGGCACGTTTTTGCAAGCTCGAACAGGGTACACGAATTATCAGTGCCGGCCCTGTTTTCCAAGCTCGACCCAGTTAGAAGTTATGCCTCTTGGACCCCGCTCCCAAAGGTGCTACAGTCGGACCCCTGTCAAGGGGGCGTTGCCCACTTGGAGTCATTGCTTAGTGGCCTCGCCTCTAACGTCACACCCCAACCGTTGGTGGAAACATCGGAGTGAGACGAAAACGAAGTTAATAACAAGTATAAAACAAAGAAGTATTCTAGCATGTATGAGTTCTAGCATCACGTACTAAACATGTATGTTGGATTGTTTGTTTGTTTGTGTCAAGCATGTTTGTAAGTGTATGTGTGCGTTTTTAATAGAGAATAAGCATTGCACCCAAAAGTGTCGAAAAGTAAAAAGGGTCATGTATACTCACGGTTTTGCTAGCTTTCCGATTAACCGCGAATTGAAGACTTGTTGAGAGTGGAACACCGAAGTTATCTTACATTGGGGAACGATGGCGTGTGAGTATTCGGAGTTGTGGAGAGTTCGGATTCGGATTTAAGTATAAAAAGTATATGTACACGGAAATATATCTTGTCTAAATACTCGTTTGGACGCTAAGATTTTACGTGTCTTCATGGATCCTAACTTGCCCATTAGAATCATAAATGAGGAATAAAGAACAAAGATAATATAGCCTAAGTTCATAACATCTAATCATAATCCGGTTAGTATCATGAATTCGGCTAAATATATATTTTATTTTATATATACTCCGGTGTCACGTGACACCGTTATTTTTGTATGTAATATAGGTTATCAAAATGTTGGTGACACTGTATATTTTGAAAACAACCCTAATACAACGTTGATAGAATAATAAAAATAAAAGTGTCTATTGGTCTAGTGGTTTCTGTATGTTTTTATAAATGATAAGACGATAAGTTACCGAGTTCAAAAATTTTCTAAAGAAGTTTTGGACTCGTAACATATCGTCTTATCATTCGTAACAACATAAGACAATAGATATGTTTTAGTTTATGACTCTTAGAGCACCGACAACATCTAACCGAATGAACCCACCTCAGTATCACACCTTTCGAACCAACCCACCTCATCATCCACATCCTTTGAGTAACTCTCTCATTCACCGGGAGGCCAGCTCGATCCGAATGTGTCTCCAAACACACTTTGTGAGTGCTCTTAGAAACAAGCCCATTACACTAGAGATGAACAAATGATACCGGGTTTCAGTTCCAAACCGAGTACATTTTTGGTACCGACTTTTAACACTTTTGATACCGGTATTTACCCTCAAATACGTACCAGTTGGTACCGAGCTTATGCTATATTACACCTTTCAAGTCACAAAATAACAAACCTAAATTGGATTCCCCTGATTAAGTCGATGTTATTAGACCGAATGTGAAGAGGCCTGAACAACAAGCTTGCCATTAAAAGGTTTGATATTTTTACCTTTTCTTTTTCGTATTTTGGTTTCAAGTTTTCAGCTTTCTTCGAATTTAAGATGATAGATGGTAGTCAATGATGAAAAATTGGTTAGTATGATAAAAAGAAAGATGGATATATTAGGTTATGGATGGAATACCTGACCAGTTTACAACGCACACCAACTGTTCGACAAAATGCCTCAACGAGATTGTCACTACCTGACCAGTTTACAACGCACACCAACTGTTCGACAAAATGCCTCAACGAGATTGTCACTACCTGACCAGTTTACAACGCACACCAACTGTTCGACTAAATGCCTCAACGAGATTGTCACTGTTACGGTTATAATAATCAAATTCATTATATCTTTTAAAAGGCTTAGTTATGACCCGAGATCTATGGACGTAGGTTTTAAAAGACTTAGTTTTGCTATTCAAAAAGGGGCAGCGGCGCAGCTTGTTGCCCGTTTACCAACTATTTCGATGTAAATTATCATATAATAATAACTCTCTATATTTATATCTTTTCTGGTGTTCCATTAGTGTAATAGTGTCTATGATAGTCAACATGTTTTGATATGTATATTCTAGGTGAAATTGTACCAAACAAGTGAGGTTACTTAGATCAAATACAAATAGATCTTAACCTAAAAACGTAGGAAATCGGGTCAAACGAACTCTGATTGAACTCATTCCATCGGCGTTGAAACCATCTCGTCAAACCCTAATCAAATATATTTTGGGCTTAGCTTTTAGGGTTTAGTTTCAGGGTTTAGCATTAGTGTTTAGGGTTAAGGGGTTAGGGTTCGACGATCCGGTTCCAACGCCGCTTCGTTTGACCTGTGGTTTCTATATTTCTTAGGTTAAGGACATTGTGTACCGGAACCAACCCCTACTTGCAAAAGATTAAAATGAGCACTTTTACCAAAACTAATATACATATAGATCGAATTGCTGTCGAATCTATAATTATCATAGATTGTATGCCATGGTTTAAATCATAGTTATTAAAGGCGCGAGGCGCACTCAGGGCGATTTGTTGGGCCCGGGGCCTTATTTGCGCCTAGGCGCGCCTGGGCGCTCGCTTTAATAACTATGGTATTAACACAGTTATTAAAGTCGCGAGGCGCACTCAAGGCGCTTTGTTGGGCCCGGGGCCTTATTTGTGCCTAGGCGCGCCTGGGCGCTCGCTTTAATAACTATGGTTTAAATTCATTTTACATGTTCTGTTAATAGATATTGGTGAAAGGAGAACTTCAAGTTGAAAGTTTATTAGGGACATTGCAACTCTTCTAGTATGTTTTTGTATGCTCAACCTATAGGTCTTTTAATGTCCGACCCGTTTTGACAAAAAACATTTCGGTGACCCGACTCATATAAACTGAAGTAGACCTACCTGAGTGAAAAAAATTCTTGACTCCGCACGTGACGTAACTAGTTACTTATTTTTTTTTTTTGTAGATTTAATTAACCTTAATAAGAAAAAGTTAAAAAAAAATCACATTTTGTTCTCCTTTCTGAACATATTTTGTTCTATACTCAGTTTGTTGAAAATTACTTCTATTCATAGTTCTCGATAGCGAATAGCGACAAATAGCGACAAGGCATGGCTAGGCTACGTAGCGAATAGCGACAAATAGCGACGGCAATTTTATAAATAGTGATTACACTAGAAAAAGAATTTTGAAAATTTTTATATGTATATTACATCAAAATACCCTTGTATATATGCTATTTTACATGAAAATTTAACAAAAATCTATAAATCTAGCTATTTTCTATAACACTTTATAACATTAAAAAAAAATTAAAAAAAATTAAAAAAAAATAATAACTGTCGCTAAACTCGCTATTCATCGCCATGACCAACTTAGCGACACATAGTCGCATCGCCATAAAGCGCGCTATAGCGACCGCTATGGTAGCGGTCGCTATTAACAACTATGCTTCTATTACTACAAAAAATGTTGAGGTCAATCACATTCGTCTCTGTATATTTTTTATCGAACTCTCGGAAACCGAAACTCCAGTAACAACAAATCGGAATTCACAAATTCGAATTAAGTTTATTAATAATTGTAAGAAGCTCTAGATGATGAATAGGATGGTTGAAAAGGTGTGTTGTATGATATTGCAATATATAAACTTCAACTTTGAAATATACGCAGCCACGATTAAGCGGTTATTAAGAGAATGCTAAGGAAGCTTGTGAATCCAAATCGCGGTTTCTGTACATCGGTTCAATCACAAAGGCCATGGTTGTTCATAGGTTTGGGCAATCCTGGAGATAAGTTCAAAGGAACAAGACACAATGTATGTTATAACTTATAACGCAAAACCCGAAGTGTTTTTCTTTGTTAGTAACGTACGTGATACGTTATGCTATATATCGTTCTAATTTGTTGCGGTGTTGAGATGTTAGGTCGGATTTAATATGATTGATGCTTTTGCTGAGTCACAAGGGATTGCTATGGACACTGTTTTCTGTAAAGCCATTTTTGGAAAAGGCATGTCTCGGTTTCTATTTTTTTTTTTTTTTTTTTTTTGTGTCAAACACGAGAACCCGTTAGTGAAACCTCATGGGTCCCACTAATGCCCTAACCGGTGGGATTTGTGAAATGTGAAGCGTAGCTTACGCATTCAAGGGGTTGGGGCGGAAGTCAGTGGCAGCTAGATTCGAACCCGAGAGGGGCATCGGATGCACACTGCTGCGCCACCCCTTGAAGGTTTTGTTTTTCTTCTTTTTAAAAAGAGTAAAATGCCATTTTCGTCCCTGAGGTTTGGCCAGTTTTGCGACTTTCATCCTAAGGTTTGTTTTTCCGCATCTGGATCCAAAAGGTTTAAAATCTTGCCATTTTCATCCGGCTCGTTAACTCCATCCATTTTTCTCCGTTAAGTCAGGGGTATTCTCGTCTTTTTTTAACTTAAAGGGCAATTCAGTCTTTTTCAATTTATGTACAAGCATTTAGCATAATTTACAAGTATTCAAAACAAACACAACACAAAACAAAACAAAACAAAACAAAACAAAACAAAACAAAACAAAACAAAACAAAACAAAGTAGGTAAAAAGACGGAGTACCCTTGACTTAACGGAGAAAAATGGATGAAGTTAACGAGCCGGATGAAAATAACAAGATTTTAAACCTTTTTGATGCAGATGCAGAAAAACAAACCTTTGAACAAAAGTCGCGAAACTGGCCAAACCTCATGGACGAAAATGGCATTTTACTTTTAAAAAAAATTAATTTATGATTTGGGCCTAAATTGTGCATAATTAATTGGGATTTTGTTTGATGGGGAGATTGTCATATCAGGTATTGTAGATGGTGTTCCGGTTTTATTAGCAAAGCCTCAGACATATATGAATTTGAGCGGTGAATCGGTGAGTATTTTATTATCTTGTTATTCTTTTCCAGTAAAAAGCTACACCTTGATTACCGGTTTGATGATTTATACGTTGACGAACGCAACGAGAAGGAATCAAAGCTAGAAAATGTGCACATTGTGTTCATTAAATGTTCCATATCAAGAATGCCAAAGTTATTAGACATCAAATACTTATTTTTTCAACTTTGGTACCTAAAAGGCGTTGGTATATCTTTTGATTGCAGAGTGGTCCACTTGCTGCCTATTACAAGCTCCCTCTAAACCGAGTGGTGGTGGTATGTACTATGAACTGTCACTTTTCTACCTCGTAGTTGTTAATGGCGAATAGCGACAAATAGCGATAAGGTACCTGTATGCTACATAGCGAATAGCGATAGATATAGCGGGCACTATTTTATAAATAGCGAATTAGCAATACACTAGAAAAAAAAAATTTAAAAATTTTATATGTATATTATATCAAAATACCCTTGTATATACGCTATTTTACATGTATATTTAACAAAAACCTATAAATCCAGCTATTTTATAGCTATATTTAATCGCTATTTATATTTAAAAAAAAAAAACTGAAATCCCGCTATTTATGACTACAGTCTACATACCCTGTAGCGACCTTTGACCTATACGCTACGCTGTTTGCTATAGCGACCGTTATTGACAACTATCTACCTTCTGGTAGAGATGAATATAATGGCGGGTCGGTGGGTTCGGTCATGAGTTAAGCTTAATCATGTTGGCTGCGTGAAACAATTTGTCCAAAATCTCATTTTATATTATATAAGATTACATAAATTTTATAATTAATTTTGAAGAAGATGATATAGTAGATCTTATGCGTTAAAATAAGAAAGTGAGCGACTTTTGACATGTTAGATATAATACACACATGAGCGGACCTAGCCTTTGGCCAGGGTGGGCGGCCGCACCCCTTGAAAAAAAAAAATTTAGCGTATATTTTAGGGAAAAAACCCGACCGCGCCCCTTGAAAATATGGTTGAATACCTCATCCGCACCCCCCAGCAAATAATTTCTGGGTCCGCCACTTAATACACACCCTGAGTCAACCCATTAATAGTTAAACGGGCTGGAACTGTCAGCTTTTATGTATTATTGTAATTCTTTTGCTTGTTGTGGATATAGTTCCATGATGATATGGATCTACCATGTGGGGTTCTTCGGCTTCAGCCCAGGGGAGGCCATGGAAGCCATAACGGGTACGAATAATATTAACAAATCCTAGTTTAATTTCATCATTTGCCTTTAAATTAGCAGACATAAGGTTACCATGTTTTAATCTTTTATCAGGATGAAGAGTGTGATCTATCATTTCCGTGGGAATCGCGAATTCACACGATTAAGAATCGGTATTATTTATTTTATTAATCACTTTTTATTAAGAGTAAACTGCCATTTTGGTCCCTGAGGTTTGGTTACTTTTGCCACTTTAGTCCAAACTCAAACCTTTTGCATCTGGGTCCCTGTGGTTTCAGTTTTATTGCCATTTTGGTCCAAAAATGAAATCAGGTCATACTTGTCTTATAAAATCCTGCAATTTTGTCATTTTCCTCATGGGCAAATCAGGTCATATTTGTCTTATAAAATATGGTATTTATTTATAAAAAAGAAATGATCAATTTGCCCCTGCAGAAAATGACAAAATAACATGATTTTATAAGACAAATATGACTTGATTTCATTTTTGGACTAAAATGGCAATAAAACTGAAACCACAGGGACCCAGATGCAAAAAGTTTGAGTTTTGGACTAAAGTGGCAAAATTGACCAAACTACAGGGACCAAAATGGCAGTTTACTCAATTTAAAGTTATATTTTTAAAATTTTTATATAACTGATTGCCTTTCTACAATGTGTGTGTAGGTATAGGTAAGCCTCCTGGTCAAATGGATCCGAAAGCCTTCTTGCTTCAAAAGTTCAATGCCACCGCTCAAGAACGAGTAAGATATTATCCATTTTCTTAAATTTTCTTTTTTTGCCCAGCGAAAGCTGCATTTAACCTTGCCCCGTTGGTTAGCATGGTATTGGTGGGGCCCATGCCCCATAGTTGTTAATAGCGCTCGTAGCGAGCGCTATAGCGAATAGTGTAGCAAAGCGCTCGTGCACCGCCATCTGGTTTTGGTGCCTCCATAGCGAGTAAATAGCGGGATTTCAGGTTTTTTTGGTTTCAATATAATTAGCGATAAAATATACGTATACAATAGCTACTTTTTAGGTTTTTTTAGTAAATATACGTATAGAAACACCATACAACCAACAACCATACCCAGTAAATCCCACAAATAGCAGAGCTATTTATAGGGTCTGGGGAGGGTGGGATGTAGACAGACCTTGCCTCTATCCATAGGGATAGAGAGGCTGCTTCCAGAGAGACCCTCGGCTCGAAAACGAACAGCAAACCAACACACGAAGTCAAAGAATATAGAAAGAATACAAAAATAAGAAGTCGCCCATACCAAGAAAGTGATAAGAGTGGCACAATATAATGTGAATCACGTATAGAAACACCATATTTGGATATAATATACATTATACATATGAAATATTTCTAAAGTTTTCTTCTAGTGTATTGCTAAAAATAAAATTGCGTCCACAATTTCATTGCTATTGCTACGTAGCTTATAGGTTGTTTGTCGCTATCGTACGCTATTCGCTATTAACTATGGTGGGGCCCGTGAGTTTTTTGGTGACGGGTTCTCATTTTTACAAAATAAAGTAGTATATGTGTACTTTACTCAAAAAGGCATTTTCTTGTTACGACACGTTATTCATGAATATTTCTCATAATTTTGTAAATTTTTGTTTCGCTTTGGGTCTGCAAGATTAATGTTGGTTTGAAAGAGGGGGTTATCGCGTTGAAAGAACTTGTGGCAAAGGGTGTGGAAGAGAGCGGTAGAAGATTCAACACAGAGCAGAAATACAAACACATTAAAGTCGCAGATAATGACGATACGATCCTCAGACAATCCGATTAGTTGATTTGTTATTCGGTCATGCTTCAATACGTTATTGTGTACATATAATTACGCTTAGGAATTTTTGTACTTATTAGGGGTGAGCAAAAGGAAAAACCCGACCATTACCCGACCCGAGAACCGATCAAACATAAAATACAGAACCGATTCACTACCCTAAATACAGGGTCGGTTCCGGTCCATAGACCAAAGTCGGGTTTCACCATGAAAAGAACCAAGAACCGACCCGACCCGAGCCGATTTTATATGAAAAATTGGAACCGATCTAAATACCTAGGTACTTGGGTTCGGGTCAGGTTGGGTATATTTTCGGTTCGGTTCTCGGTCATTTTCGGTCCGGACCTAAACTTGCTCAGCCCTAGTACTTATGGACATTTAAGGTTGAGTGATGAAATGGTGTCTGTGGTGGGAAATTGCTTAATGAAGCAAAAGGGGAATAAATTCAAAGGAAACTAAATTAGAAGTATGGATAATAATGGTAAAACTTGATGGTTTTAACTTTCTTCATTTGTTCACAATGCAACATAATTTAGATGGATTCAAATATTCAATATTTGTGTTTATTTCATCTCGAAAATCGACATTTTAAGAGCCGAAATGATGAAGAAAGGGCCATGGACACGCGAAGAAGATGAGCTTTTGTCTAGTTATATTAGCAGAGAAGGTGAAGGGCGGTGGCGGTTAGTACCCAAGAAGGCGGGGCTCCTCCGTTGTGGGAAGAGCTGCCGCCTTCGTTGGATGAACTACCTCCGCCCTTCGATCAAGCGGGGCGGCATTACCGCCGATGAAGAAGATCTCATCCTCCGCCTCCATCGTCTCCTTGGCAACAGATGGTCGTTGATTGCGGGAAGAATACCAGGGCGTACAGATAACGAGATAAAAAACTACTGGAACACGCATCTCCGCAAGAAGTTGATCAGCCAAGGGATTGACCCGAAAACTCACAAACCGTTGTCATCTTCTTCAAACCCTGACCACTATCTTACTCGTTCATCTTTTCAACCGAATCAACCAGTAACAGTTTCCCAAAAATCCCATGAAGACATCTTAAACTCTACCCCATTCGACGCTAACAATGGTTCTGGATCTGATGATGTTCTTAGCCGCTCGCCGGATGATCTATTCTCGTCTTTCTTGGATTCACTGATCAATGAAGAAATGTGCGATCATCACCCGTCGATTGCTCAATCAAAGCATGATGGTTTCAAGAACTTCAACGACGATGGTAATCCTATGAAGTAATATCGAGTCAAATATATATTATATTAGATGCTTGTAATCCGACAATCGTCTTAGTGAAGCTTGTTTTGAGAGGAACGGTAGCTCTGATACCAATGTTAACGTTTGTTAATTCGATCACCGGTTTTAGTTCAATCAACAAACATTGTCTTATGATTTACTATTTTACAAACAATAGATCAAAACATGAATACATAAAGCTATCTTAAATCAACAAGTATGAATACCATCCTTACAGTCTTTAGTCAAATTGTAAAACGTCTCTACTCGCGTCTTGGCTCTATAAAGCACCTCGGTGTCAACCTCAGCGCGCATATACCCATCAAACACGACAGGCCGACCACCGTTCAAAACCAACGTCTCGTTATACCATTCACTCTTATCCCCCCACAACCCCTTATAATCATCAAGCAAATGCACCTTGTAATACGACCTTAACCGATCAAAATAGTTGTAAAACGGCTCGTTTGTCGCAATGTAAAGATTCCGCCACGGCTGAATAACCCCTTGAAGCTTTGAAACTAACGATTCGGGTGACGTATCTTCATTAAGATGAGGCCACATTGCTTTGTTTTGCGCCTTTTCGCCTCTAATCACATGAACCGCATCATAATCCCAATCCATTTGCCCACTAATCTCCGAAACTATGTTCATAATCCTCTTTGATTTCCATAAAGATTGCCATGGTCTTTTGATGTAGTTTGCCGCTTGATTTTCACAAACGCGGTACCAATAGTTTTCGGGCTCGGGCTTATCAAACCGCCTCCATATAATCGTGCTCTTATCGTTCTTTAGCTGCATCGGTGTAACTTTGTAAGTCGTAACTTTCCTAACCGGGATCTTTTTCTTACGGTTTTTCTCGAATTTTTTCCAGTCTTTAAGAAACTCTTGCTCTTCCACTATCGAAGCGGTTTCTTTCAAATGCTCGAAATCGAAATAGAATCTAAAGTCTTTTCCTTCTTCGTCTCGGTTGCTTGAAGTATGTTTCGACGATAAGCAGACGTTTAGATCCATTACAAACGTGCGGTTTAAGTATCGAGCTTCACCGAGAGCACACAACAAGCTCCATATGTATTGATTCATGTTCTTACAATAATCCCCGCCGCGCGAATAATACAAATACTTCCCGTATCTAAAAGCATTACCCGATCCCATAACCGGAATCGTGTCGTTGATTTGATCATCACGGAATGTTGTCACGATCTTCGGCTTTTCGCCTTTTCTTGTGGCGTTTAGTCGACTTTGACTTCGTGGACGTCTTGCGTTGACACCCGAATGCCACCCCTTCGCGTTTACCACTTTGTAAGTACAGTTTTCGCCATACCCGAGTTTAAACCTCCGGAAATCTCTATACTTTCTCCAAGATCTCTCCTTTCTGTTCCGGTATCTCCATGTCACATCACACTCATTCGGGTTCGACCCGTTTACCGGCGTTTGATACTCCAGAAACACTATCGATCTAAACCGTTTCACGTTAAACTTCTTGATCGCCCTCAAAACCCCCGGTGCAGAACAATTCACCACACTTTTATCATCACAACTATCCGAAGCAATGCTCACACTCTCACTCGGTTTCTCAACCAACGGGCCGGGTTTGGCCACAGGTGCATCCGCAGGGGATGCAGACGGGCTAACCGGGCCCGTTTTCTCAAGCGGGCCCGGTCGTGCCACAGGTCCGTCTGCAATCGATGCAAACGGGCTAACATCACCCGTTTTCTCAAACGGGCCGGGTTGGGCCACTGGTGCATCCACAGAGGATGCAGACGGGCTAACCGGGCCCGTTTTCTCAAACGGGCCCGGTCGTGCCACAGGTCCGTCTGCAATGGATGCAGACGGGCTAACATCACCCGTTTTCTCAAACGGGCCGGGCTGGGCCCGAGGGGCTGATTTTTCAACTAACGGGCCGGGCTGGGCTACGGGCCCATCAAACGCAGACGGGCTAACGGATTCCGGTATCTGAACCGGGCCGGGCCGGGCTACGGGTGGATTTTCGGGGGCTGCAACCGGGCTAACGGGCTCCATACCAACATCTTCACCGGTTTTAACAACGGAATTATCGATCTGGAATGTAGCATTTGAAACCTCAGTGAAAACCTTTGTGAGGGCTCTTGAGGATTCCCATGGGTCAGGGGGTTGATATGTTATAGCAACTATTGTAAACATGAGTACTGAAAACACAAAAATAGAGAAGCCCACATTGCTTATAATCTTTATAGCATTTGGCCCAATTAGATCTGGTGAAGAATTGTTATCTTTCATCTTCCAAACCTGGATCTTGAATTTGTGGAATATTTGTTTGAAATTGTGAATGAATTTTGATTTGAATGAATGAATGGGTGGAGTGAGAGTGAAGGATGGAAGATGGAGATGGAGATGTTGTAACAAATGATTGAATACTTGAATTGAAAGCAAAATGGAACTCAACTCAACACTTCTTAGCTGCAAACTCAGTATTTTTTTTATTTTTTTTATTATTTTATTATGATTATTGTTTTTGCAGCCGACACTTAAAGGTGATATCACACATTGTAATCACGGGTTTTTTTTTTATTTATTTATTTTTATTTGTTTATTTTTTTAAGGTCTTAAAATCAGGTTATTTTGGTTAGTTGAAACATAAGTTAGGTTAGGTGGTTACAACAATATATTCACTTTTTTTTCTACTATTATATTCTAATTTTTTTCTACTATTATATTCTAAATAGAGAGACATGATACTTAGAGAGTGTTTGGGATTACGTTTTGAAGTAATTATTTGATTATTGCGTTTGTAAAACATAAATAATCTAAAAAAGTGTTTGGATGAAAAAGTGATTATCCGCCTCCAAAACGCAGTTTTAGAGAAGCATGTTTTGAAAACGCAAAATCTATTTTGAAAACGTATAATTTATTTTGAAAACGCAACACCAAACACCCCCTTAGAGGTGCACAAAAACCTAAACCCGGAAGAAAACCTAAACTCGAGTATTAGAAAAACCAGGTTTTTTAAACCCGAACCCAACCCTACCCTTAGGGTAGGGACCAGGTATGCATATTCAGTTAAACACTCGAACCCGAACCCGGGTTTTCTGTGTACCCGGGTTTCCATAATACAATGCTTAACATTTATGTAGTAGGCTTACTAGTAGCAAAGCTAAATAGTGGTGCCAAAAAGCGATTCACGAACCGAAAGTGATCCGCTTTATAAACCGTTTTGAAACCAAACCCAAACACGATAAAAACCAATTTCAAACCAAACAGATTTTCCCCCCTTATAAATCGGTTCCAAACCAAACCGATTTGACAAAAACCGTTGTTGACCACTTTTGACCAAAACCAAAACCAAAACCAGTACTAAACCGGCTTGAGTATTGGGTTGAAAATAAACATCAAAATACACTTTCAAGATTATTAATTTAAATAAGCCACTCTAAAATCTAAATAATTTTTTTTCCCAAAAGGACCACTAAACTTAAACAGGTTAATCCGTTTTATTAAACAAATCAGGTTTACGGTGATCCACCGCCCGAATGCCCGTGGCTCAACCTAATTTTGCTGGAGACTCAAACCCATAACCTTCACTTTGAAAGTCATGTGGGCCGCCAATGCACTTTAGAAAATTGTTGGGTTGATTCGGACGCGACCATCAACCAGAACTTAACCATCGGTCTCCTTACACTTTGGGCTATTATCTAAATCACCTTACGACTTAGGGTCGTAAAAAAAATCGAAGTTTAGTGAACCGTTTAGTAAAATGGTTGTTTAAGTTAGTTTATTTATGAAATGAACTGTATATAATTTTATATCCGATTAGCTAAATGAACAAATGTTGGTAATTTTAGTGATTATCAACATCTGTAGTGGTATTGGATTAACTCGTTGAATAAGCATTCTCGTTATATATTAATCGAGTTAGGTGATGCAGGAATGGCGGACTTGATTGTTATAATGAGTTTGTATAATCAGATTGGGCTAATACATACGTTAATTAGGCTGATAATTTTGTGGATTTAATTAAACATTCATTGGGATATATAGATTGGGCTAATACATACGTTAATTAGGCTGATAATTCAGCACATTGTACGTTCATGCTTGTTCGTTTTTGTGTGTGTATATATATTAATATATCTTCGTTTATTTGTTAAATGAAAGGATATAAACAAACATATTTTCTTAACAGTTAACAAACAAATAATAGCAAGAAAATCATATTTAAGTGTTAATGTCCATTCTCAGTTTCAGTAGCGGAACTAGGAGTGCTAAACGGGTCGTGTTCGCGGGTTGGCGGGTTCAACCCGACCCGAACCCGGAAATTTTACACAAACCCGAACCCGACCCGAACCCGAAAATCGTATTCTACATAAAAACCCGAACACGACCCGAAGTTTCATGGGTTGACCCGAACACGACCCGTTCAACCCGAATTTTTTTATTTTTTTTCTGAAATTAATATATTAAATTAAAATTTACACTAAAAAATACAAATGTATATAATAATATCATATTTAAATTATAAAATCTATGTTAATTTCTCTTTTTAAGTTATAATCATTGTATAAAATACACACCCCATTTAATTTAATTTATGACATAGACTATATTGTAAAAGAATATAATATAGTATAAATGTGTTAAACGGATCAACCCGCCAACCAGACCAGGTTGATCCGAACCCGACCCGTTAACCTAAACGGGTTCGCGGGTTCAACCTGAAACTGACCCGAACCCATTTAGACTAAACCTAAGCCCGCGAATTTCGTGTTAGGTTCGTGTCGGGTTTTCGGATCGTGTCAGAAATTCACGCCCCTAGGCGGAACTAGCAGTAAAGTTCAGAGGCATCCCTAATTTTTTCACCTTACATACATACAATGTGAATATACATCATCATGCCACATCGGATAATAATTGACACGTAGGAAATAAAACTAACCAAGTTAGTAGCTAGTTAACGACGGGTGACAGGTACACCAAAATGTTAAGTAGGGGGTGGTGGGAGCCAAAATGAAAGTTGAGAGTGGCAGCGGCCAAAATTGATTAGTTTAGAGTGATAAAATCCATTTCCCCATATATTTTTACCGTACATTCATACAATCAAGTACATAGTAACAACTAAAATTTGTAACTAACCCCTAACCTACAATCCAATTTCGCCCCTTTTGTACTAGAATACATTTGCTGTGACGGAACTAGACTTTTATGACTAGAGGATCACAATGTAACCTTTTATAACACAAAATTATATTCATTTCTTTATGATGTACTACAACCAGTATAACCATATTAAGGTGTTACAACATGCTAGCTATTGTACCATTGAGGTTTTTATGAAAGTTTATTAAAAAAGTTATCTATACATTAAACTAAATGTATTAAGCAGAAACTTTAATAAAGTAACTAAATAAGATAAAAACAATAACAAAACAAAATAAAAGCATATGTTTTTAATACTAAATAAATCAATGAAATTGCACATGTTTTTAATACTAAATCAGAGAAAATTTATGTAATTTACACCTACAAAATTGGATATTAATCCTCGATTAAAGTTAAAGGTGATGTTGGTGTTTCAACTTTTAAGTGAAGGCCCAAACACCATTTCAATAAATAGATATTTTATTATGGGCCATAAACTTAGCTTTAAAAGAGCCCATATAATAACAAAATAGGGTGCACGACTTGTTTTAAGTGTCATCTTCATTGTTATCTAACCTAATAACATCACTGCTGCTACGAAGTTGCCGTCACACTCACAGTCACCCCATCAGAAGAAAATTATGGTCATCTACTCTCATTATCTTCTTCTCTCTTTGTAGGCAGGGGTATCCTAATGTTTGCTTAGGGGTATCCAATACATCAAACATAAAACAAAGATATTTTTTTTTACACTTCACCATGAAAGTTGAGGGGTATCCCAGGCAACCCCTGGTATAACCATAGATCCGCCCCTGCTCAGTTTGGTTAAACTTAAAAAAAAATGAACAATCGTTTCTAGTGTCAAATGGTGAAAGACTAAATGAATTATTATTGAAAGATTATGTTACAATATACAGAAATCATAACAAAACCCTAATAACCTAACGAGCCCGTGGGCTCATACTAATCTAATAAATAAACTCTACTATCTAATATTCCCCCGCAGTCTAAGCGGAAGAAAACCAAAAGGTTGGACATGAAAAACATAAAAACAATAATAATAAGATAAATGATAAACGTGCTTCTACCGATTCAAGAATCCAAACTTTTGCCAACAAATCCGTATTTTGCTTGATTTTGCCTTTGTCATCCATAGCCTTCAATGACAGTTCCTGTAATCCTACAAGTGGTGTTCAATACAGCGACCCCCTTGCTCATCGTAACACAACATATAAGTACCCTGAACTTGATCTTGGAAACATTGGATCAAAGATACAAAAAAGCTCCATCAGAAGAAGTTTAATAACGCACAGGAATTGGAGAAGATGGAACAAGAATTAGTAGAATGTGACCTTAGAGACATAGAAACTGGTTACCAACGAATGAAGGCGGTGAGAAACATAAGAAACAAATACTTCTTGGACAGATTGGTGTAAATTTGTAATGTTGTTTTCGGTTGCCTCGGTTTGAGATAGCTTGTGTTTTAATGAAATTTATCTTAAAAAAAAAAAAAAAAACTTTTTCACTAAAAAAAAAACAAAGGATTGTTGTTATATTTTCCATTTTGAGAAAAGCTTGGTCAAATAATGGCATTATAGCCTAGTGGTATCTTGGTGGTGGGATAAGGCTTATGACCATTAGGTCATGAGTTCGATTCCCACAAAGGGGGTTTTTCCCATTTATTGGGTTTCCTCCTGAATTGGTGTATAGGCATTATTGTCTAGTGGAGATGGATATGATCGGGTGGTTCTGCTGGTGGCACGATGATACTCCAGTGGTCCGTCAATGATCCAAATTTGCCGTTCAAAAAAAAAAAAAAAATGAGGCGGCAATATACTTGAATCACAATAGTGAATGCTTTGTGCAAACAATTGGTATCATAATTGTTACATACTCAGTTGGCACATAAATCAAAGCAAAATAGTAATATCTAAATTGATGAATGCCTACAATCGTATAATATTAATCAGTACAATTGATAAATTTCCAATTGTGATTAATATTACACGAAGGCAGCAATGGGGAGCACAAAATAGGCATTGGCAAATGACAGAAAAAATAGGTTTGCTTAAATCGATTACTAGGCTTTATTTGACATAGTACTAGAAAAAAAACGAAACGGAAAACGAAGATGGACAGGGCGGCAGCATTGGCGGCATGCCGCCCTGTCTAGGGTTTAAACACGGTGGCGACTGTTGTGGTGGCGCAGCGAAGGAGAAGGTAACCAGAACCCTAAGACTCTGATACCATGTCAAATGGTGAAATACTGAATGAATTATTATTGAAGGATGAAGTTACAATATATAAAAATCATAACAAAACCCTAATAACCTAATGAGCCCGTGGGCTCATACTAATCTAATAAGCTATATTATCTAATATTATTGGCATATCATATCTAGGTTTTAGTATCGAACTCATACCCTATTAAATGAAATACAATCAATCAAGTCTTTCACTATTTTACATCTAGAACGATCATGAATAAGATTTTATATTCCCTTAGTTTTTTAAATGAACCAGCTGGGGTAGCCCAGTTGGCCACCGACACCCACCTCTTACCAAGAGGTACCGGGTTCGAACCTTGGGGTGAGCAAAGTACCCTCAAAGGGTCGGCTCGGCAAGGGTATTTACTGCCAGGCTCATGCTTGTCGGGTGGCGGCCTGGGAGGGGTTATCCCCTCCGCGGTCAGGGGTACCGTGCATTACCCTTTTTTTTTTAGTTTTTTAAATGAACATGTACAAACTTCTTTTGTTCATTTACATTTGTGAACATTTAGCATTGTTTATATTCTTTCGTGTATGTTTAAACATTAACTAGTAAAATTCCTCCGCGTGTTGCGGCGGAAATTCAACCGGTTCAAATTTGATGTATTATGGGATCAGTACGGTACCACAAGGTTAAATCTTAAGAATCAAGTCATGGTGCCTGATAGATGATCGACACGTGTTTTACAACAATAAAAAGCCATAAAAATGAATATCAGTAACATTTCGATAGATATTGTTGAGACAATACTAGTTCGGTTCGTTACATAAATGATACGGTACCGATATTCACTATAACAATGATATAAAAAGATACTTTATTAGGTATACAACTTCATTTTCAATAAAATGTATATAGAAAACCATAATAACAATAATAACATTATTATATTGTATAGAAAACCAAGTCCGAATATTCTCTGAGTCATCACTCCAAGGTAGGCTGCCGAGACGACTTTCTTCAGCTCCGCCTAATTACTCGGAGTCGATCAAACGCGGCCAACCTCGTCCATAATCGGATTTAGTAGGTCAACTCAGGACGAATTTGATTTTAAAAAAATATAACATAATTTCTATGCCCATCATAGTAAAGAATGGATATTATTTTCACGTATTTTGTTATAAATATTAGTAAATTTATGTTATTTGACATATATCTAATTTTCGCAAACTAACTTCTTTATAATTTAGCATTTCTGAGTACTCATCGAGTATTCTCTGCCTAAGCCGAGTACTCTCAACTCACTGCTCGATCGACTAAGAAGCGCCTAACGACTTTGAATGATTCTTGTAACCCATCAATTTAGTAGTAATTCAGATCCAACCAAAAGGTGGCAGAATAAGTTGGTGAGAGCCTCTGATTGGATCTACTTCCGTTTAACAACATAAGGTGTAATATTTTCTGTTCATCGCGGTTGTATGGATTTGATTAAAATTTATGTTCAGATGTAAATAAAAATAAGTATGTTATAATTGTTTACTCAAAATCTTATAAAATTATATTTTAAAAGTTATAAGAAATAAAGTATGTCAAATATAATTACAATAATAAAATTTAAATTTAAATATAAAATCCATTTCACTATTCATGCTCCAGAAATTTTAATATATAGATAGATAGATATAGATAATTAGGGGAAGGTTCTGTGCAGAACACTAAATACTGCGAGAACACGCAGAACAAAATGAATCTCTCATTTTTTCAATCCTAAAACCTAAAAAGTAAATGAAAATGTTATAAATGTAAGATTTATTGTTTCACACTAGAATTTAAAACAAAATATGAAAAATCTTAAGTTTTTAAATAACCTACACACATGTAGGTTATGTGTAGGCTAAATTACCTACATGTATGTAGACAATGTGTAGGGGAAAATATATGATTTTTTTATGTATATATAATACACATATGAATCTAAGAAACATAAAATTTAAGAAAGATGAACCTTAAATCCCAAAATTTAGTGATTTAGAGTTGTTCTTTTTGTTCTCGTAAGAATTAGTGTTCTGTAATGATCCTTATTAGTTAATTAATTATATATATATAGAGAGAGGAGACTATTTCTAAGATGTTTTGTAATTTAGGTGTGGCTAAAACCCGCTCTTTTTACTTTTTGCATCCCCTTTCTAAAGGAATGATCTTAAAACTTTTCTAATTCCATCCTTTTAAAAATCCATTTCGCACACATTTTACATTAAGAATTCACAACCAAGTTCAACTCGCAACAAACAAACATATATAAACATAAACATAAATATTACGTTTTAAGATTTTTAACTCTACCTACACAATTTACATTTTAAATAAATAAAAACTAAAAACTAAGCATAATGTAATAGTGTGTGCTACAATCCTTGAACAAAGAATTGTAACTAAAAATTCATATCAACTCAACTAGAATCAATGGTTTTACATACACACTTTTATTGAAAATAAATAAATATTTTAAACTTCAAATTAAAACCCACTTACCCAATCAGAATAACAAACCAAGAACATACATGCTACACTGTCAATTCACACATTCATGATTAAAAATCAGCTTTTTATAAAAAGATCCATCCTCACATGCTCCAAACCTTTTTTTTTAATTCTGTAGAATTCTGGCTAAATTTTGGATTTAATTTGTTTTTAGAATAATTCTATGTAAACTTTGGTGTAATATTCTTTCCATTCTAGTAACTTGCTGGGATTAAGAAGTTTGGGGTATTAATAAAGTTCCGTTAGTTGTTAAAAAAAAAAAAAAAGAATACATATGCCGGGCGCTTTTTGACGTAATAAGGGTGGTTTTTTTTTTTTTTTTTTTTTTTTTTTTTTTTTTTTTTTTTAATGTTATGCTCCTTCTTTTTAGTATACACGTATATTTTAAAGATTTAAAATTATGAGAAGTAAATAAACCTCTAGAAAAAATAGGGATGTTTTCTAATGTAATTTTAAAAAATAGAAAATATAAGATTTGATTGTATTTATTTAAAAACTTCAAGAACAAAGTGCAACCAGTAAAATTTGAAAAAGAGGAGTACATTTAACAACCTTATAATTTTCATATGTTGGTTTTTGTTTTTTCCATTAAACTATTTTTAACAAACCTACCTTTATGTGATAAGACTTAACTGGAAATTTTAATCAGGTTAATGCTAAAGGACGTATGATGTAATGGGTTTCACAAATAAAGGTTTGTGACTGTAATTACTAAAGTTAAAGGTGATCTATTGCAATCCGATACAAACATAAAGGACGAAAAGTATAATTTACCCTAAATGAAACAATACAAACAAACGAATATTGACAAGAAAATATATTCTTTTTGAGTGTTATCAAACTCCTGTTGATGATCGTTCAATCTAAAAATACTCCAAGAAAATGGTAAAAGTCTAAACAACTATAGACTAAGATATGAATCTAATCTAACCCAAAGAAGCAAAACTACAAATTTCAATATGTTCCAAATTTCAACTCATCGTTTTATTTTATACACATTCTTACCTATTTCAATATTTATAACCCCTCAACTTTTTAATGACTTTGTAATTAATATCAACGTGCTTATTTTTATGTACGTATCAGTATTTCAGGTTGATTTACGTTTCAACGTTTTTTTTTTTTTGTAAATGGGTAGGCTCAAATATAATACGTTTTTGTGACTTTTCTTTTGTTTTTTTAGTTGGTTTACATTTTGACATAAATTTTGTTTTAAAACAAGTCGGGTCAAATATAATACGTTTACATCAAATGGTAAAGATTCGAGTTACTTTACGTTTCGATGCTGCCGCAACGCGGCTTACCATTCTTTAACATCAAAAAACTTAATTTTCTTACCCTGCTTATTTTTATGTACGTGTTGATATAAATTAAAATTGGTTAACGTTTCAACCTAATTTTTTTCGCAAATAAGTCAAATAAATCAGATCAAATGTAATACGTTTTCGTGCTTATTTTTATGTATGTTTTTAGTTTATCTATGTTTTTGAAACGTAACTTTTTTCATTAGACAGTACAAATTACTTTATATTTCGAACCCGCTGCAACGCATATACAAATTTACTAGTTTAATACATAGTCTCATCAGAAATAATCAAAATAGTTGACCAAGACAAAGGAAACAACAATCACCTGTTTTTTTATTTATTTTGTATACATATATTATATATATCATTTTGACCCACTTGAACCGGTCCACTTTAATTTCTATTTAAATGCTCTGTTTCTATCTCTTTGAACCCACCCTCTGTTTTTTCCTAATCAAAATCAATCCAAATGGCCACAATAACTGTTTCGCCGGTGCCGGTTTCGCCCCGGGATGATGCAATTCAGTTGTATAAAGCTTTCAAAGGTAAATTATTTGAATTTGATTGACTTTGTTAGAATAAAGACTTCAATTTCCCATTTTTGGATTTGATCAGGACTCGGGTGTGATACCGCGACAGTGATCGGTATTCTTGCTCATCGAGATGCAACGCAGCGCGCGTATATCCGACAAGAGTACCAGACAATGTATGCTCAAGACATCCTTAAACGTTTGGCTTCTGAACTTAGTGGTCACCTGCAGGTACAAAACAGAGGACCATTTTGACTTTTTTGAGTCAAACATACTAGTTTTGAATTTCAAAATTGATGAAAATAAGTGTGATTTAAAATATGGGTTTTATTTTAAAATGATCCTCTAGAAAGACAGTTACTCTAGAAAAAAGATTGAACAGAAAACATAAGCAATGAAAGTAAATTTTGAATTTGAAAAGTGTTGTGTTTGACTTTTTATGAGTCATACTAGTTTAGAATTTCGAAATTGTTGAGAATAAATGCAGTTTCAAATATGGGTTTTGTTCTAAGCTGATCTTCTAGAAAGATAATTACTTTAGAAAAAAAGATTGAACAGAAAACATGAAGCGATGAAAGTGAATTTTGAATTTGGGAAGTGTTATGTTTGACTTTTAAGAGTCAAACATACTAGTTTAGAATTTCAAAATTGTTGAGAATAAATGTAGTTTCAAATATGGGTTTTATTCTAAAGTGATTTTATGGAAAGATAGTTACTTTAGAGGAAAGATTGAACAGAAAATATGAAATAATGAATGTGAATTTTGAATTTACAAATTGTTATGTTTGACTTTGAAAGTCATGTTAAAGATTGCAGTTTCATATTGGATGCATGATCCAGCAGCAAGGGATGCTCATATATTGAGAAAAGGATTGACTAGAAACTTCATTGATCTTGAAAGTGTAACCGAAGTCATATGCTCTCGAACATCTTCGCAATTACAAGCGGTCACGCAAATATACCATTCGACTTTCGGAACTCATCTTGAAAATGACATCAAGCTACAAATCTTTGGGGATAACCAAAAGGTCAAATATTAACCAATATTTGAGTTTTGCACATAATGTCATGGTGGGGATGCATCATTTTGATTAAAGTTGGTTTCTTGTGCAGATGTTGCTCGCTTATATAAGCAAACAACGACACGAAGGCATGGAAGTCGATAGAGAAATGGCTGCAAAAGATGCAAAAGCATTGTACAAAGCCGGTGAAAAGAGATTAGGAACCGATGAGAAGGTCTTCGTGCAAATTTTTAGCGAAAGAAGTAGAGCACATTTGGTTGCTATAAACACATGTTACCATGACATGTATGATGGATCACTCAAAAAGGTTCTCACAAGAAACATGAAAGCATTTCTAATATTTTGCTAACCAATGACTTACATGCGTTTTTGACCATTTTGCAGGCTGTAAAGAAGGAAACGTCAGGGTTATTTAAAACCGCGCTTTTGACAATCTTACAATGTGCTGAAAATCCCGCAAAGTACTTTGCAAAGGTGAAATTTTTATTCGGTTAAATCTATTTAATGTTGTAGTATGATAGTTTTATACTCATATTGAATTTAAAATGTTTGTAGATGTTATATAAGGCAATGAAAGGCTTAGGGACCTTTGACACAAGACTTATAAGGGTGATTGTGACAAGAGTCGAGATTGATATGCAATATATAAAGGCAGAGTACCGTAAAAAGTACAACAAGAGTTTGAATGATGCGGTTCACTCTGAGACGTCTGGTCATTATCGGACCTTTCTTCTCTCGCTTCTCGGCCCAAATCATTAAGTCGATAATGTGTCTTGAATTGTTATTGTGTTTGTTTGTGTAATGTACTTTATAAGGTTGAAATGTGTGTTTGAAAACTTGCACACTAGATTGTTCTTGTTTATTTTTTATGTCTTGCCCGTTACAGACGGATTTAGTGTAATTTAAACTGTTAAAAAACGTGTAGGTTCAGAACCGTAAACGACTTTAAAAGTATAAACCAGACTAGAAGACAAATAAATTATTAGAAGATGGTACGTGTAAGGGAAATAAAATGACTATAATAACCTTTTATATATTAAATAGAGTAAATTACGATTTTGGCCCATGTGGTTATATCACTTTTACTCTTTTAGCTCAAAAAGGAATTTTTTAACATCTGAGCCCCCAACATCTTTTTTAACCCTTTTGGCCACTAACGTCTTTTTTTCTAACCCTTTTGATCCCTAAAAGTAAATGAATGGGGTTAGTGTTAGGAGCCAAAAGGGTTAGAAAAAAAGACGTTGGGGGCTCAGATGTTAAAAGATTTTTTTGTGCTAAAAGGATGAAAGTGATAACCACAAGGGCCAAAATCGTAATTTACTCTTTTAAATAAAATGAATTATTTGATGAAAGTTTAAACGAGAACCATCCAATATTCAAAAACCACTTTTAAATATGAGAAACAAGGGTGGGTGGTGTCTATTGTACTCCGCCAATCACATGTGACGATTATTTATTTATTTATTTTTAAATTTTTTTCGTTTATTTCTTAAAACACAACACACTTGTTAACAATACGTTGGTTGAAGGGTTGCAAACGAACCAAACAATCAATAAACAATTCGTGAACTGTTTGGCGGGAAGTTTATTAACATAAGCCGTATTCGTTCATTTATTGTAACATTCCTATTTTTATATATAAGAATTATAGGTTTGGTTAAAGTTATTAACCACTAGTAACTAGTAACTAGTTTATTTTTAATATAAATATTCAACCCAAATAGTTTTAAACACTATTTTATATATAGTTGGTTGAAATATTTTATTAATTAATTGGCTTGTATATGGATGACCTTTCTAATAAAATAAAAGTATATAAAAACTTATATTATTAGACGGGTAGATTACGGGTAAATTGACTACTAGAAATATGAAGTATCTGGACGGGCCCAGGAACCGTTTAATAATTAAATTATAAAATACATTGTATTTTGAACCTACTCTATTTTTAATGAAACTTAGACCCAAATGTAGACAAAAATATTCTCGTTCTAAAGACATATTCATTATTTTCTAAGAACATCATATTTTAGAAGTTATAAACGCTAAATAAGTGAAGCAGTTAAATTAATTATAATATATAAATTAATAAAATAATAATAATAAACTTAATTTACAAAAATATTGTCATTGTATACGTATGTTAATCGAAATTCAAAATAGATAAAACTAGAATTGAGCCCCCGCGTTGCGGGGCGGGGGCGTAAAACCATACTATTAGAGGTCGGGGTGAAAAAATATGCTAAGTAGCAAGATCAAAGCTAGGAAAAAGATGAAGTGAATAATGTGACAGTAACCACACCAAACATCATTGTGGCATAAACCAAGTAGCTATAAATAAAAAAAAAAAAAAAACATAATGGGTTTGTCGTTACCTGGAGTATTTCTAATTTAAGTTTTTTTTTTTTATAGCGTAACGGGTCAATGTACCACAAACTAATGATATGTAAGTTCTTTTGTCATGAGCTACACGTACTAATAATCCTTTGCTTGCCTTAATTTTTAGAATCCTCCAATATATCACTATTGCCTTGTTCAAGAATAAGATGATTTCTTTGAGAAGGGTAGATCTGCATTTTTTGGAGGTAAACAATAGGTTAGTATTAGCTTCTATGAAATGCATTGCTGTTGTGATAGTGTGAAATTTTGTTGCACCGTTGCAACACCTGCTGCATATTTTAAATTGATGCATCAACATAAATAAGAATGAATGCTGTACTAAATTAGGTATTTGATGTACAAATGCACTCTAGTTATAATATCAAATTTAATTAAAATTTGCTGCTGTCAAACTTTGGATACATCAATAGTTGAAGCATACATGAAATTTCAAATTTAATGCATAATATCGAAGATTTGCATTTATCCATTTAAATCGAGTATTTTTTTAGTACACCTATACATGGATTTTATGGTGAAACTGAACAACTACGCAATGCCATAATCAAGTACAAACCATAATCAAAAAAACTAAGAAGCACAATTAGACCGCGGGGAGTGGTGGTGTTGGTTGGGCGGGGGAAGCCAGCCAACGCTGGCTAAGCCACTCCGTGCCAGCGTTGCCCAACCAGCGTCGCTATGGTGCCTGGCGGGGGGTGGGGTGAGCTGGCTAGCCAGGATTGGACCTTCATTTTTGACCGTTAACAATATTTAAGTGGGTTCCCCAACGCCGGTAACCCACGTCGCTTCCACACCACACTTTTTTGGGGTGGTCCGGTGGACCCCACTATCGCCAAGTGTCGAGCAAAGCCGCCAACCCAAGCCCCACCACTCCTCACAGCCTTAATCAGTGCCATAATGAAACACAAGCCATAATCAAAATGCGCGTCAAAAACCTATCAGTAGATACGAAGGGCTGATTAAATGAGTTAAAGAAAGAAATAAAAGCTTCTCAAGTGTTTCAGCAGGCTGCTATTGCAAGAAATAAGGCAGCTACAGATCTAGTCCCTGAAGAATTATGATTTTTAAAGATATCAACACAAACTCACAAAGCCAAAGTTGAGGTCTAAGAAATAGATACAAAGTAGCACTGTGATCATATTAAATTATATAAAGCAGAAATTAACAATTTCACTATCAACATAGCAGCATAACTGAACTTGTAATTTGTAAATTGTGTCTCTATGAAAATCGATTGCTCAATTAGCCATAGAACGAAACAAAAATAACCTAAAACCGCATACAAATTCACGGAATACATTCTTACTGGTAACTAATAAGAAAAACACAGGGAAATTAGCACAAATCAATTTGAGGATGACCTAAAGTCAGATGTAGTCCAAAACAAACGAAATAAAGTCATATGAATAAGTTGCGCACTGTATTGTAGATCATTAAACCCTAGGAATTGTAGATCTATTACCAATGAAAATGCAAAATAGGCGATTAAATAGCAGAAGACAAGCTTACCTTCACTCACCAGAAGTTTTTGAGGAGAAAAGATCCTAAATTGAAATCGAAAGGGTTCTCTCTTTACTCTCTCGTGACCATTGTGCGGCTGTTGGAGTCGTTTCTGCCACCGACAGGCGTCTCAGCTGTCGGTAATGTTACAGCTGCAAAAACCCATCAATTGTCACAATCCCACTTGTTGGAACCACCTCTAGCTGCTTTACTCGCCGACCAACAAAAACCCAACATCAACCACCAGCTAAAGACCTAATCCACTGTAATCTTTCATCAGTTGTCAAAAAACGTCAAAAAACTACTGAAGCAATAAGGTGGGAACTTACCACAATGTCGGTACACCTTAGTGTTTGCCAAGCTACACCAAAACGGGAGATCTGACTCGTCGGAGTTCTCCTGGAACCCTAGGCACTACTGATAACCTCGCTAACATCATGGTCTCTTCCGTTGAGTTCATCGTCAACGTTAACCTTTGGTATCAACCAGACCCATCGCAGCTGGAACAGGGAGCAGAAGACGAAGATGGTCACCGAGTTCACGCTCTCTTTCTATTTTTCTTTTGTCTCTCTATAACCTATTCTCTGGTCCCCTCTCTCTACTGCACCAAAAACACATAATGGCAGAACCATAAAAAACCTCCAAATTTTGGCTAATTGATGTACTGTTCACAAGGTCCGACGCAAAATGTTATATATAGATAATATAGGAATTACTAAGCCTATGAATGTAACACCAGATGATTATAACTCCTTATACTGATTGCTAGTGAAAACTAATCTAACTAAATACATATACAAAATCTGTTCTAGCTGGCACTTCAAAACACTTGGACATATGAAAATTCAAGTTCATTTGTATTCAGCAAGTTCTAAATTGCCTTAATAAAAATCAAGGTACCTATCCCTATGTTGATTTATAGTGGAAAACAAAATAACTAAATAGCTATACAAAATGTATTCTATCTGGTTAAAAAATGCCTAAAAAATTGTTCACAAAGGCTAATGCTACATATGTGGGTCTAATAGATGTGCAGAGTCAATGAAACTAAGAAATACAGACTCCTAATCATCCAACTAAAGAAAGTAGAACGATTAATTTTTATCTTTTTCTTCTATCAATCAATACCTCCATGGAAATCTCTTTTACTGGGTCCAAGTCATTTATCTTCGATGAAAAGCAAAGAGAACAGCGGAATCTACAATCAACCCAAGTGAGACCCAAAGTGCATGTCAATTTGTACATGCAATCTGAAAACATAAACGCCATACCTCAAATTGTAAAGATTTAGCCAAAAGTAATTAAAATTCGAGCCCTAGTTGCTGAAACATACCGGTCAGAGCTGTAATTTCAGACGTCAAGCATCAAGCATGGATTCCGATGGACGGTTCGCCGGAATCGAAATTGAAGGGAGCGACGTTTCTTAACAGACTGAAGAAGGAGGAACGGGAGGACATCAACGCTGTGGCCCACCGTAGGCGATCGCTGGTTCCCCTTCCATTCAGGTTGTCTCTCTTTCTGTCGCTTTGATCTTCTCTCCTCTCACTCTACTGAACCAATCTTCTCCCTTCTCAGACAGGAGTAGGTGAATACATTCATAGAGCAAGCAAAGTGAGCAGAAAGAAGAAGAAAACGAAGAAGATGGGGCTGTGTGTTTTCAGTGGTAGGATGAAAGAGTGGTAGGATGGAAGACCGACAGATTCCAGTCATGATAAACCTGGTAACTTGAACTGTTCTTAAGGCCTTTCATCATTTGTATATATATATAATATAATAATAATAATAAAATATCTTTAACATTTGATTCCTTATGGATGCACACCATCATCAGATAAGATCAAAACATAAAATAACAAAATAATATTTAAAAAGAAAAAAAAATATTGACACCTACCTTTGAAAAACCTACACGTATGTATACATGTGGAGACTTTAAAACTTTAGCAACAAGTTCCAAATAGCATATAAATAGAAAGCAAACTCAACAATTTTCGTTACCTTCTCCATCTGATGTCGCCATTGTTCCCTCTCAAAATCTATAGCTCTAATTTTTATTTTTATTTTTACCCCATAATAATAATAAATCCTCATGTCTCGTTTTAAGTGTTTTAACTCCCGATCACCGCTACCCTTTCCGATTGATCTGAGTCCCATAACGCATGTCAGGGCTCTGCCCGACTAAGTTCGTTGGGATTCTGTCTCGGGACATCGGGACAAGGTTGATTTAGGGGTACTATACTTACCACGAGTGCATTATATATTTTTAAATAGCTCAGAAGTTATACCCAAAAATTTATACAAGAAGGTTTTCTAGTTGAAACCTAAAGTTACAAAGTGGGTCCATTCTCTTTTCTCACCGTTTTATTTTCTTTTTGTGATTTACCCAAAACTATTATTTATTATTCTATTTTGTAAACAACTCTCATCAAAAGTCATACTTATTATTTTATTTACCCAATAGGAAACCCTAGTTGAGACACCCAAGTAATCGTGCACCACTCCTAAAATTTTCAGAATACCCAGAATCAGGATCAGGACCCCTAAAACTCAGGGGGGGTATTCCCTACTCGACAATTATCCACATATCTTGCTGTCAAATTCGAGAATATTAATTCCGTCGACTCAGCTGAACTCCAAACACACGTGGCAACCATATGAGGCAAGGTGACCCCTCGCGCCACGCGACGCCCAAGGGGGTACCCCTCGCATCACGCGAGGGGGGTCAAATTTTGTGTATAAATAGGGGTGGTTGGGACTTGATTTCTGGAGTTGGAACGACGGAAAAATTCGTCTTACACTTCGAGTTATAGCCGTTTTACTACCAAAAACACACAATCCCGAAACGCTGCTACGATACCGGGTATTAACTCGATCGCTGCTACGATTTAATATCCGATCGACTGAAACTATCCGACAGGATGTTTAAGTGTTATCCTTTGTCATTAGTCGTGATTCCGACAGGATGTTTTAGTACCACCCGAACTTGGGGAATACTCTGTCATTCGTTGTGAATCCGATGGATGTTTAAGTGATTGCACTTTGTCATTCGTTGTGAGGGTTTTAATCTCGTGAGTTATCGTAAAAGCTATATTAGTTATTTACCTAGTTCGTGTGCACTAGGTTACAAGGCTAATCAATAGGCTAAGTTCTGCCTGCATATATCTGCAATATATCAAGGCTTATCTGTAGACTAAACTTTGCCCGTATGAATCTGCATGCTTATAATGTGAGTCATTCTCTTTTTATCAACTGTTTTACAAAACTCCAAATTATTTTCAAAGTTATAATTACAGGGATTAAGTCTTTGTAGTCACCATATTACAGCCGGTATGTGGGGTTTTGTATACATTGCTTGATAATCTTCACCATTGGGGCAACCAATGGGTGATATGACCATAATCACAGACACCATTGGACAATTAGAGGGCCAATGGGTCGAGTGACAAAGTACCGTGGGTAGTTGGTTTGATATCAGAAACATTGTAATCGCTCTTGATACTGTAAATTATAACAAATGTGTCGTTTTCAGTAAAATGAATGATTCACTCAGTATTTCCCGCTGACAAAACCTTTTTAAAACGCGTTTCAGGTAATTACAGTAAATTGGAATAAGAATTGGATCCGACACTGAAGGACTTCAAGAAGTGGCTTATTTTATTAATTGAATCAAATTAAGAAATCTTGTTTTATAAAATTAAATTTATTTATATTAAAGCTACCATTGTAAAACATGGGTTTTATCCCATCTATTTAATAAATAAAATCTGGTGTTTTCTAAACTCTGATATTTTTCCTAACTCACGGTCCTGATGAAATTTCCACTGCAATGTTTTTCAAAATAATCACCGGTACCACTTGACTGCTCGCGGCTTCCGATTCCGTCCAGGATGGGGTCGGGGGTCGTGACATTTATGTTCGTGAATGTTCGGTAATGTGTTCGATTGTGTTCAATAGTTCATTAGTGTTTTTACATTTTACATTTTATATAAATACTTCAAAATTCCAATAAATAAAATATTTAATAAGTATCAATGTATAATATATTCTACTCATGAACGTTTGTTTGTGTTCGTTTGTTAACACTTGTGTTCATGGACAATAGTTTGTGTTCCTGAATGTTCGTTGCCTAAAACTAACAAACGAACACGAACACATTCATTTCCTTAACAAACGAACATCAATATAAAATTTCATTCGGTAAGTGTTCATGAACAGTTTGTGAACACATAGATTTCTTTAACAAACGAACACGAACAAGATTGTCCGCATTCGTTTACAGCCCTAGTTAGTTCAAATCTACTACCTACGTGACAGGACATTAATAACCAAAACACATACATTCATCATTCTTATTTCAATTTGATCACTTAAAATTCCTTTTCCCATACACTTTTTCTGTGAACATGGTTTTCAATTTTTAAACATATAATAACTTCGGCAAATTGGATTTTAATAATCTCAACTTTTCAATTTGGCCAATAATAATCCCAACTCAGTTATTTGCCGATAATAATCCAAACTGGTCCACTTTTGGCCAATAATAGTCTTCGTTAAAAATAGTTTAATGGAGTTAGGTTTTTTTTTCCGAGTTACAAACCGATGTTTTAGGGCTTTTGATTAGAACGAGGATATGGGTTGATTGATGTAAAATTTACCTCGAAATATTGCCCCAAACGACGAAAACGATGTTTCAATTCGGGTGTTTAAACTTCCAATTAAAAAAATCAAGCCGTTTGGAACACCGTTTCGAAGTAAGTTTTACATAAATCGACTCATATCCTCGTTCTGATCAAAATTCGTTAAACATCGGTTTGTAATTCAGAAAAACATTTAACTCCGTTAAGCTATTTTTAACAGTGGACTGTTATCGGTCAAAAGTGGACCAGCTCGGATTATTATCGGCATAACCAAGTTACGATTATTATCAACCAAATTAAGAAAGTTGAGATTATTTAAATCTTTTTTTTTTGAACGGCCGACAGAAAATTTTATTAACAGTAGCAAGATGCTACACACCAAAATGTACACCGAATTACCTTTACACAATCAAACCAAACCAAAACGCTATATCATTATTACATCACATACGTCCTAGATTAAACCGACTCCAATCTTCCCATGTTAATGTTGATGCTTTAGCTCGATTTTTGATCCATAAGTATGCCACCGACTTTATTTCATCAAGAGTTCTCGTGAGATTTGGGACCGCCTGTCTGAATACTATCTCATTCCTCAACTTCCATATACACCAAAAAGCCACCAAGACTATAGCATGAATAACTTTCCTTCTCCGCAAGCCCGAACTGAATCCATGTAGTGTGAGAAGGTCCTTAATACCAAACGCAATAATCGGTTGTAATTTAAACCAACCCGCCAAGTTCTGCCACACCATTTGTGCAAAATGGCACGAAACAAAAATGTGATCGCACGATTCACCATACTCGCCACAAAAAACACACATTTGATTCGGAACGGGTACATTTCTTGTCACCCCCCCCCCAAAATCCACCCGCGGAGTACCACCGCTTGGGAGCGTGACTGACCAGGATCAAGCCATCAATCATATCAAACATAGCATTTAATAATAAAAGTAATTAATGTAAATCATCATGACATGATTGATGTTTCAAAACCAAACATCGTTTAAGTAGCGGAAGCATAGTAATGTAACTAAAAATAGTTATACGTTCAATTGTTTATCCACGATCCGTATTCCCACAACGACCTGCTCCTCCCTGTGCAAGCTCCCAGTATACCTAAGGTCCTGCAAGGCATGCAGCAAATAATCAACAAACTAGTTGAGCGAGTTCACAGTAAGTTCATAGTGTAGTGTGCATGTTTAACTAGTGGGGGTTTCCCAGACTAGTGTGTACTAAAGGTGGGGGCTTCCCAAACCTTGTGTTCATATTACTGGTGGGGGCTTCCCATGTTTATCCTGGCTAATGAGGGCTTCTCATTAACGGTACTTACTAGACTAACTTCCGACCATGTGTTCTTCTTTACCGAGAACAGGAAAACGTACAGGGTCACGTAGGCTTTACGTGACGTGCCCTTCCCCGAGGACATGGTACGCGTGGGGGCTACGTAGGCTTTACGCAGCGTGGCCTTCCGATCCGGAAGCCAGTAGATGGTATTGGGTTACGTAGGCTTTACGTAACGTGTCCTCCCGACCCGGGAGACAAATGGCAATTTTACTGGGTTACGTAGGCTTTACGTAACGTGTCCTGACTACCTGAGGACGATGGTCTATAGTATAGAGTATGCGTAAGTACGAGTAATTCTTTCCAACATATCCAACCCAATTCCCAACCCGGGAATCCCATGCCTTGGCTGTGTGAACTCACCTTGGTTTGCTCGGCAGATACACAAAGAGTACAGGTAGCAAGTAAATGGTCAACCACGTCCTATCATGGTTATTATGCAAGTCAGGTTCGTATAAAGCACGTAGGTTACTAACACGTATTGATCATGGCAATGTACACGTATTCCAATAGCAGCCCAAAACAAACAGTTAAACAAATGGCCAAGTGTCCGGCCCAAAACAGTTGGGCCTGAAATAGTAAAAGTCCAACAACAGTGTGGTCCGTCTCGAGTCGCAACGGGACTCGTAACGGTGATGTTCTCGAGTCGCAATCGGAGCTGGTCTCGAGTTGTTAAGGTCCGGTTACGAGTCGCAACGGGACTCGCAACCGTGGTTTCGGTTCGTCATGGTCCGGTTACGAGTCGCAACGGGACTCGCAACCATGGTTTCGGCTTGTGCTGTTAGTGGTCTAGTGGTCTCGAGTCGAGACTGTGAGGTTTCGACTCGCAATCTGAGTCGCAACCGTGTGTGTAACTGGTTTCCATAATTCCTGTAACAATCATTTCCGTGATTCTAGCAAACAACTTAGGCAGTTTCGGAAATCAGATCAAACAATGTTTATTCAGCATTCAATCGTATTCATAACACCTTCATAATCATCATCATTAGCATGTTCATAACAGCATCAAACAACTAATCGGATTAGCACACAAATCTAAACCGAGTCATAATCATATCATCGGACTAGCATGCAACCTAGCCGGTTATCATTCATACAAAAACCTGATCACATCTATCATCTTACAATCAATCCGAGGACCAAGCATAAACAACATAATCTAATCGACCAACAATCTAACCGGCCCTAGTTTAATATCATGCAACTCTAATCGGTTTATCATATACTTGGACCGATTGATCAAACCATACACGACATCACAACAAAACAGAAAATCATAAACTCAAACTAACCGAGATGGAGAGAAGGGATCCGGATTCAACAAGCTTCAATGCGTGTATCACTTCGGCAGCCCTTGGTTTCGAGTTGAGAGAGAGAGTTTGTGCGTGTGTGTGTTCTTGGTTGCAAGGAGAATTGTGAAAACTAGCAACCCTAGTTGTGTATGCATACGTATAAGAGGAGTGGGCCGGAACCTCACTTGGGCCGCCTTGTGGTCTCGAGTTGGGTGTGTGGCCCGAATGGGCTTGTATGCGGTTGGGTTAACATTTGATTCACATAACATATGCATTCTCATTAAATTATATAGCACATAATAACACACGTAGTCACATAATTATATGTTCACATAAGTACGTAACATCATAACATTCATTAACTCAAAGTGTCATAGGCACGTAGTGTTACATCACAGTAAGTCTAAGGTTCGAGTTGTCACATTATCCCCAACTAATTGGAAATTTCGTCCTGAAATTTGGTATGCACTCACTGAGGAAGCTAGGTAAACTGTATTGTTCACTGATTTTCCTGGGGTGTCACATCCTCCCCCCGTTGATCTGGAATTTCGTCCCGAAATTCCGAAGTAGTAGCTTCAGCCTCAGTAGTGGTTGCATTGGTTTCGAATAACTGGGGGTACTTTTCTGTCATCCTGTCTTCGCGTTCCCAGGTGTACTCTGGGCCACGTTTGGAGTTCCAACGAACTCGAACAAGAGGGATTCTCTTGTGTTTGAGGACCTTCACATCCCGGTCCGTGATTTCCACTGGTTCCTCGACGAACTGCAACCGCTCGTCGATAGTGAGTTCCTTAAAAGGAATGATGAGGTTTTCATCTGATAGGCACTTCTTTAAGTTCGATACATGAAAGACATTGTGAACTGCCCCGAGTTCAGCTGGTAGGTTCAACTTGTATGCTACTTTGCCAATCTTTTCTATGATTTCGAATGGTCCGACGTACCGCGGATTCAGTTTGCCCCGTTTGCCAAAACGAACCACACCCTTCCAGGGTGAGACTTTCAATAAAACCCGGTCCCCGACCTGAAATTCCAAAGGCTTTCTACGCTTGTACGCGTAGGCTTTCTGACGGTCGCGTGCTGCCGCCATGCGTTGTCGTATCTGTGCGATCTTTTCTGTGGCGTCCACTACTATCTCTGGACCCGTGATCTGACTATCCCCCACCTCTGCCCAACAGAGAGGTGACCGGCATTTACGCCCGTACAATGCCTCGAATGGAGCGGCTTGAATGCTGGTATGATAACTATTATTATACGAGAACTCCACCAAAGGGAGATGCTTTTCCCAGCCGTTGCCGAAATCGATAACGCATGCCCGAAGCATGTCTTCTAGAGTTTGAATCGTTCGCTCAGACTGCCCATCCGTCTGAGGATGATATGCCGTGCTCATGTCTAACCTTGAGCCGAAAGATTTGTGCATTGCTTGCCAAAGTTCTGACGTGAATCGTGCATCGCGATCCGAAATGATGGATGTGGGCACCCCGTGCCTCGAAACAACTTCTTTAAGATAGACGTCTGCGAGAGTGGAGAACTTATCCGTTTCCTTTATAGGTAGGAAGTGTGCAGACTTGGTGAGTCGATCCACGATCACCCATATGGTATCATTCCCACGCTGGGATCTAGGTAGGCCTGTAACGAAATCCATGGAAATTTCTTCCCATTTCCATTGTGGTATCTTAGGCTGCTGAAGCAGGCCAGCTGGTTTCTGATATTCAACCTTGACTCTCGCACAGATCAAGCACTTTCCAACGTACGTAGCGATGTGGGCCTTCATACTAGGCCACCAATAAGTAGTGCTAATATCGTGGTACATTTTATCCGACCCTGGATGTACCGAATAGCGAGACTTGTGTGCTTCGTCCATCACAAGTTCGCGTAGACCACCATAAAGTGGGACCCAAATACGCCCCGTTACATAGTAGGCGCCGTCTTCCTTTAGTTCCATTCGTTGTCGTGAGCCGCGTAAGGCTTCAGCCTTGACGTTTTCGGGCTTCAGTGCTTCTGTCTGAGCAGCTCGTATCTGAGCAGGAAGACTGGACTGAATCGTAAGCTGTAGCGCTCGCACGCGCTTCGGTAAGGTGTCCTTTCGACTGAGGGCATCAGCCACAACATTGGCTTTGCCTGGATGATACTTGATGGCGCATTCGTAATCGTTTAGTAGTTCGACCCATCTTCGTTGACGCATGTTCAAGTCCTTCTGCTTAAGGATATGCTCGAGACTCCTGTGATCGGTGTAAATCGTGCACCTGGTACCGTACAGGTAGTGTCGCCATATCTTAAGCGCGAAAACAACAGCTCCCAGCTCTAAATCGTGCGTCGTGTAGTTGCGTTCATGAACCTTGAGTTGACGAGAGGCGTAAGCGATAACCTTGTCGCGTTGCATTAACACACATCCAAGTCCCCGAATGGATGCATCACAATATACCACGAAGTCATCTGTGCCCTCTGGCAAGGAGAGGATAGGTGCACTGCAAAGTCTATCCTTTAAGTGCTGAAAAGCAGTCTCCTGGGGTTCTCCCCAGCGATAGGTAACACCCTTCTGTGTCAGTAACGTAAGCGGCTGAGCAATCTTCGAAAAGTCTTTAATAAACCGTCTGTAGTAACCCGCCAAACCCAAGAATTGGCGTATTTCTGTTGGCGTACGCGGTGCAGGCCAGTTCCTGATCGAGTCTACCTTGGATGGATCGACATGGATCCCATCCCTGTTCACCACATGGCCTAAGAAGTGGACTTCACGAAGCCAGAAGTCGCATTTAGAAAGCTTGGCGTACAGCTGTTCCTTCCGAAGGAGTTCCAATATAAGGCGAAGATGCTGCTCGTGTTCCTCCTAACTCTTGGAGTAAATAAGAATGTCGTCGATGAAAACAATGACGAACTTGTCGAGATAGGGTTTGCACACCTTGTTCATAAGATCCATAAATACGGCAGGCGCGTTCGTTAACCCGAACGGCATGACAAGAAACTCGTAGTGACCATAACGAGTTCTGAAGGCTGTCTTGGAGACGTCCTCATCCCGGACTCTCAGCTGATGGTAACCAGACCTCAAGTCTATCTTCGAATAGTAACACGACCCTTGCAACTGGTCGAATAAGTCGTCTATGCGTGGAAGAGGATAACGGTTCTTCACCGTCACTTTGTTGAGTTCACGGTAGTCGATACACATCCTGAACGTACCGTCTTTCTTTTTCACGAAAAGCACTGGAGCTCCCCAAGGCGAAGAGCTTGGACGAATGAAACCCTTTTCCAAGAGCTCTTGCAGTTGCTTTGACAGTTCCTCCAATTCTGATGGAGCTAGACGATATGTTGCGCGAGCTATGGGTGCTGCCCCTGGAGCGAGCTCGATTTGAAATTCGACCTGACGATGAGGCGGTAAGCCAGGTAAGTCTTCAGGAAACACCTGAGGGTAATCACGTACAACTGGTATATCTTCCAGTCTCTTTTCCTTCGTCGATACATCTGAAACAAGAGCCAAAATGGCTGTGTGACCCTTACGTAAGCATTTCTGAGCCTTCAAGAAAGAGATGATGCCAACCACTGCACCACTCTTGTCGCCTTGTACTTCGAGAGGTCCCTGACTAGAACGAGGAATGCGAATTATCTTCTCACTGCACAAGATTTCTGCCTGGTGTTGGGATAGCCAATCCATCCCAATCACGACGTCGAAGCTACCCAAAACTATGGGAATGAGATCAATAGAGAAGGCTTGGCCAGCTAGGATAAGATTACAACCCTGAACTACGTGCGTGGCTTCTAGTCTTTTACCGTTAGCTAACTCTATTACATGTTTGGTGGGTAAAAGTGTTGGTGCACGTTTTAGCAGTTGACACATTTTCACAGACATATAGCTTGTATCCGCACCCGAATCAAACAAAACAGTAACGTAAATATTGTCGAGGAGAAACTTACCCATAACTACGTTGGGATCGTTCACTGCGTCGCCTCGACCTAGTACGAATGCACGACCACGAGCTTCATTGCCGTTGTTGTTGTTTCCCCCGTTGTTATTCCCGTTGCCCTGGTTATTGTTGTTGCGATTCTGGTTCAACTGAGGGCAGTCGCGTTTGAAATGACCTTCAGCCCCACACTGAAAACATCCCCGGTTTCCACGCTGTGGCTGCTGCTGCTGGTTCTGTGGAGCTGGTTGTTGTGGTTGCTGGTTCTGATTTGCAGGACGAGGGCTCCTACAGTCTTTAGCCTCGTGCCCCATCTTGAGACACCTTTGACAACGACCCTTGTTACACGGGCCATTGTGATGTCTGTGGCAATTGTGGCACTTAGGTTGACTTCCCTGATATCTCCTCTGTCTGTGACCACCAGAGGATTGCTGACTGGGGCTCTGGTAGTGGTCAATCTTCTGCTGCTGAGCTTGTGGCTGAACGGTCGCTGAACCCCTGCTGGAATCTCCATCCCATTTTCTTTTGCTTTCGCTAGTAGTAGCAGGAGTAGCTGAAGGAGTGACTGTAGCAGTAGCGTTGACACGCTTAGGCAGTTTATTCTTATCCACTGCCTGGTCAGTGATGCGATGAGCGAGACGCTGGATTTCCTGGATGTTGTCGAGATTAGCCGAAGTAACATGGCTCTGGATCTCTGGCGCCAATCCCTTGAGATACATCTCAATGCGCTTGTATGGAGGGTCCACCATAGTTGGACACAGAACGGCCAGCTCATTTGACCGCTTAGTATACGCTTCGATCTCTGACCCAACCATTTTCAAATTATACAGCTCGTCTTCCAGCTTGTGAATATCTTCACGCGTGCAATACTCACGCTTGATGAGTTCCTTGAAATCGTTCCATGGGGTGGCGTTAGCAGCTGCCAACCCAAGAATTTGCACTTGCGCGTTCCACCAGGTTAGCGCGATTCCTTCCAAGGTGCCGGTGGCAAACTTGACCTTGCGAGCCTCAGGGCACTCGCACATTTCGAATACTGATTCTAGCTTTTCAAACCAATGGAGGAGTCCCACTGCCCCCTCTGTGCCGCTGAAGGAATTTGGACGACAGTCCATGAAGTTCTTGAATGTGCAGACAGGCTGCTGCGCGTGTTGACCTATTGTGTACGAATAGGACGAAGTTAAATACGAGAGTTAATGTAGGATCCAAAGATCCTAGTGTGTGCCTATACTGCAGGATATACTACCTGCTTGAGCTGCTGCAACTGCCGCAGCAACTTGAGCTTGAACGAGAGCCTCTAGCTGGGCTTGTGTCATGTTGATTCTTCCAGACATGATCTTCATTGTAACAAGTAGCATAGGTAAGAATGGTTCGTGAATAGGGCGATGACAGAAAAGTGTAAGCACGTAGGGATTCTCATGCTATAGTATCATGTGTATCTAAGCGTAATGCGAGCAAAGTTCTAGCAATTCTAGCAAACAGGCAATAAACATAAACCTTATTACCTAGGATGTCGAGTCTTGCACGTGGAGCGAAGCGTCGTTGTGGATCGTTGAGAGCACTGTTCTGGTTATAGTCTGGTTTTAATAAAAACGTTTTCCCATATTAAAACCAAGTTCTCTATAACCAATGGCTCTAATACCAATCTGTCACACCCCCCCCCCAAAATCCACCCGCGGAGTACCACCACTTGGGAGCGTGACTGACCAGGATCAAGCCATCAATCATATCAAACATAGCATTTAATAATAAAAGTAATTAATGTAAATCATCATGACATGATTGATGTTTCAAAACCAAACATCGTTTAAGTAGCGGAAGCATAGTAATGTAACTAAAAATAGTTATACGTTCAATTGTTTATCCACGATCCGTATTCCCACAACGACCTGCTCCTCCCTGTGCAAGCTCCCAGTATACCTAAGGTCCTGCAAGGCATGCAGCAAATAATCAACAAACTAGTTGAGCGAGTTCACAGTAAGTTCATAGTGTAGTGTGCATGTTTAACTAGTGGGGGTTTCCCAGACTAGTGTGTACTAAAGGTGGGGGCTTCCCAAACCTTGTGTTCATATTACTGGTGGGGGCTTCCCATGTTTATCCTGGCTAATGAGGGCTTCTCATTAACGGTACTTACTAGACTAACTTCCGACCATGTGTTCTTCTTTACCGAGAACAGGAAAACGTACAGGGTCACGTAGGCTTTACGTGACGTGCCCTTCCCCGAGGACATGGTACGCGTGGGGGCTACGTAGGCTTTACGCAGCGTGGCCTTCCGATCCGGAAGCCAGTAGATGGTATTGGGTTACGTAGGCTTTACGTAACGTGTCCTCCCGACCCGGGAGACAAATGGCAATTTTACTGGGTTACGTAGGCTTTACGTAACGTGTCCTGACTACCTGAGGACGATGGTCTATAGTCTAGAGTATGCGTAAGTACGAGTAATTCTTTCCAACATATCCAACCCAATTCCCAACCCGGGAATCCCATGCCTTGGCTGTGTGAACTCACCTTGGTTTGCTCGGCAGATACACAAAGAGTACAGGTAGCAAGTAAATGGTCAACCACGTCCTATCATGGTTATTATGCAAGTCAGGTTCGTATAAAGCACGTAGGTTACTAACACGTATTGATCATGGCAATGTACACGTATTCCAATAGCAGCCCAAAACAAACAGTTAAACAAATGGCCAAGTGTCCGGCCCAAAACAGTTGGGCCTGAAATAGTAAAAGTCCAACAACAGTATGGTCCGTCTCGAGTCGCAACGAGGAGATCCCGAGTCGCAACGGGACTCGTAACGGTGATGTTCTCGAGTCGCAATCGGAGCTGGTCTCGAGTTGTTAAGGTCCGGTTACGAGTCGCAACGGGACTCGCAACCGTGGTTTCGGTTCGTCATGGTCCGGTTACGAGTCGCAACGGGACTCGCAACCATGGTTTCGGCTTGTGCTGTTAGTGGTCTAGTGGTCTCGAGTCGAGACTGTGAGGTTTCGACTCGCAATCTGAGTCGCAACCGTGTGTGTAACTGGTTTCCATAATTCCTGTAACAATCATTTCCGTGATTCTAGCAAACAACTTAGGCAGTTTCGGAAATCAGATCAAACAATGTTTATTCAGCATTCAATCGTATTCATAACACCTTCATAATCATCATCATTAGCATGTTCATAACAGCATCAAACAACTAATCGGATTAGCACACAAATCTAAACCGAGTCATAATCATATCATCGGACTAGCATGCAACCTAACCGGTTATCATTCATACAAAAACCTGATCACATCTATCATCTTACAATCAATCCGAGGACCAAGCATAAACAACATAATCTAATCGACCAACAATCTAACCGGCCCTAGTTTAATATCATGCAACTCTAATCGGTTTATCATATACTTGGACCGATTGATCAAACCATACACGACATCACAACAAAACAGAAAATCATAAACTCAAACTAACCGAGATGGAGAGAAGGGATCCGGATTCAACAAGCTTCGATGCGTGTATCACTTCGGCAGCCCTTGGTTCCGAGTTGAGAGAGAGAGTTTGTGCGTGTGTGTGTTCTTGGTTGCAAGGAGAATTGTGAAAACTAGCAACCCTAGTTGTGTATGCATACGTATAAGAGGAGTGGGCCGGAACCTCACTTGGGCCGCCTTGTGGTCTCGAGTTGGGTGTGTGGCCCGAATGGGCTTGTATGCGGTTGGGTTAACATTTGATTCACATAACATATGCATTCTCATTAAATCATATAGCACATAATAACACACGTAGTCACATAATTATATGTTCACATAAGTACGTAACATCATAACATTCATTAACTCAAAGTGTCATAGGCACGTAGTGTTACATCACAGTAAGTCTAAGGTTCGAGTTGTCACATTATCCCCAACTAATTGGAAATTTCGTCCCGAAATTTGGTATGCACTCACTGAGGAAGCTAGGTAAACTGTATTGTTCACTGATTTTCCTGGGGTGTCACATCCTCCCCCCGTTGATCTGAAATTTCGTCCCGATGAGAAGGTCTTCGTGCAAATTTTTAGCGAAAGAAGTAGAGCACATTTGGTTGCTATAAACACATGTTACCATGACATGTATGGTGGATCACTCAAAAAGGTTCTCACAAGAAACATGAAAGCATATCTAATATTTTGCTAACCAATGACTTACATGCGTTTTTGACCATTTTGCAGGCCGTAAAGAAGGAAACGTCAGGGTTATTTAAAACCGCGCTTTTGACAATCTTACAATGTGCTGAAAATCCCGCAAAGTACTTTGCAAAGGTGAAATCTTTATTCGGTTAAATCCATTTAATGTTGTAATATGATTGTTTTATACTCATTGAATTTAAAATGTTTGTAGATGTTATATAAGGCAATGAAAGGCTTAGGGACCTTTGACACAAGACTTATAAGGGTGATTGTGACAAGAGCCGAGATTGATATGCAATATATAAAGGCAGAGTACCGTAAAAAGTACAACAAGAGTTTGAATGATGCGGTTCACTCTGAGACGTCTGGTCATTATCGGACCTTTCTTCTCTCGCTTCTCGGCCCAAATCATTAAGTCGATAATGTGTCTTGAATTGTTATTGTGTTTGTTTGTGTAATGTACTTTATAAGGTGGAAATGTGTGTTTGAAAACTTGCACACTAGATTGTTCTTGTTTAGTGTTTATGTCTTGCCCCATTACAGACGGATTTAGTGTAATTTAAACTGTTAAAAAACGTTTAGGTTCAGATCCGTAAACGACTTTAATAGTATAAACCAGACTAGAAGACAAATAAATTATTAGAAGATCGCACGTGTAAGGGAAATAAAATGACTATAATAACCTTTTATATCTAATCTAACTTATAATAAAAGACTCCAAATAATGCCACATATCATTCTCTCCTTCAACCTTAGAAATTTTATTTATAATTATTTAATAAACTTAATAAATTTCTTTTAATATCAATATATTAATAACTAAGAGCATTCTCATCCAAACCATCAAAATATGTGAGGGGTAGTTTTTATATTATAAAGGGTATAAAAAATGGTTGTGAGTGGAGGAGAGAGAAAATGTTATTGTTCATCTGTATATTTGGGGGACACTGTTTACCCAGTATATTTTTTTTAATATATATTGAAAGTGGTTGTGAGTGAAGGAGAGGGAAAAATGTAATGATAATATTATTTAATTGAAAAGGAGAGAGAAAAAATATTTGTTTTTAGTGAAAATATATTGATATAGGAGTTGTTTTGTTTAGTGAAATGTATGTATAATTTGATTGATTGAATGAGAATGCTCTAATATATAGATATCATTTATTTTTATCCTTATCTTTATCTATGATTAATAAATAACTTTAATCTTGCATTTTAGACCATTTGTTTTTTTACTTTTAACCCAAAGTTTTTCATTTTTGCAATTTAATCCTAACTCTTTTTTATTTCAATTTTGGTCCACCATACTTATCATCTTTCCCAACTTTTTCGTTTCGTTCTAAATTTTGTGAGTTAATGCACCGCAACGTGCGTGTGAGGTTCAACATTTTTTTCGTATATTTTTCCCGTTTGACTGGCCCGTCACAACACATCTATTTTTCTCCGTTTAACAAGTTCGACTAACGCGTGAGTTCTGGATGGACTTAGTTATATTTTCTATGTATTACGTTTCGGTTTAATTTCTTTGCAACGAGCATTCATGATTAAAAGATTTTACGTCTGCTTTTCGCTCGAGTTATTTTTTTCGTTTTTATTTAATTTGTTTTTACGAGCTTTTCTGGTGTTGGTGGTTGCTGACAGTGGTATAACATTGGTATTACTTGACACAGTTTTATAATAACCGCTGAAATACAGAGACTTAATACTAGTATTAAATAAAATGAATTCTTTGATGAAAGTTTAAACGAGAACCATCCAATATTCAAAAACCACTTTTAAATATGAGAAACAAGGGTGGGTGGTGTCTATTGTACTCCGCCAATCACATGTGACGATTATTTATTTATTTTTTTTTTAATTTTTTTCTTTTATTTCTTAAAACACAACACACTTGTTAACAATACGTTGGTTGAAGGGCTCCAAACGAACCAAACAATCAACAAATAATTCGTGAACTGGTTGGCGGGAAGTTTATTAACATAAGCCGTATTTATTCATTTATGTTCGTGAATGTTCGGTAATGTGTACGTTTATGTTCGATTGTGTTCAATAGTTCATTAGTGTTTTTAAATTTTATATTTTATATAAATACTTCAAAATTCCGATAAATAAAATATTTAATAAGTATCAATGTATAATATATTCTGCCCATGAACGCTTGTTTGTGTTCGTTTGTTAACACTTGTGTTCATGGACAATAGTTTATGTTAGTTTGTGTTCATGAATGTTCGTTGCCTAAAATTAACAAACGAACACAAACATATTCATTTCCTTAACAAACGAATACCAACATAAAATTTCATTCGGTATTCATGAACAGTTCGTGAACACGTCATCATCATCATACTCAATAAATCCCATCAATAGCAAAGCTAAAATAGGGTCTGAGTAAGGTAAGATGCACTGATGCAGACAGTCTTACCTCTACCCCGTAAAAATAAAGAGACTGCTTCCAGTAACACCCCACCTTCATACTATTTAAAATTCCTTTCCCCATACACTTTTTCTGTGAACATGGTTTTCAGTTTTTAAACATATCATAACTTCCAAGACCCACATTTACATATTTAAATAATCTTGTCACCATGACTCAAAGTAGTTAACAAATAAAAAGTCAACACATCTCGCGTGATTGACAAGCAAAACCGTATTTGATCTTGACCCATTTGAAGCACTTGATCCTCTTCATTTCTATCATATTCATCCATCATGGCCACTCTAACTGTTCCTCCTGTACCACTTTCTCCAAGAGATGATGCAATTCAATTACATAAAGCCTTCAAAGGTAAACACTTTGACTTTCAATTAGTCAACATCTTTTTGATCAGATTAGAATAAAGAATTGTCAAGTTATAGAAACTGATGGTTTTGAATTTTGATCAGATCTTGAATTCTTGATCCATGTGATATGAACATCAATTTTTTTTTTTTTTTTTTTTTTTTTTGGATTTGATCAGGTTTTGGGTGTGATACAGCGGCAGTGATCGGTATACTTGCGCATCGAGATGCAACGCAGCGGGCGTGTATTCGACAAGAATACGAGACGATGTATTCTGAGGACATTCTTAAACGTTTGTCTTCTGAACTTAGTGGCAAGTTAGAGGTATAGTTAGTCAGTTACAGTTACAGAGCACAGTTTTGACTTTGATGAGTCAAACTTCCCAATTTGGAATTTCAAAATTGATGAGAATAAGTGTGATTTTTGAGATGGGTTTGTTTTATATACTGATGTATTAGAAATGTAATTATTGTGAAAAAATATTGACCAGAAAAGATGAAATCTTGAGAGTGAAATTTGAATCTTGAAAGTGTTATGTTTGACTTTGACTATTGGAAATGGTGTCACAGACTGCAGTTTTGCTTTGGATGCATGATCCAGCAGGACGGGATGCCGTTATATTGAAACAAGGATTGACCAGTGATTTTCTTAATCTTGAAGCGGTAACCGAAATCATATGCTCGCGAACATCTACCCAGTTACTAACGCTTACGCAAATTTACCACTCGACTTTTGGATCTCATCTTGAACATGACATCAAGCGTCAAGCTTCTGGGGATCACGAAAAGGTCGAATCTTTACTAGTTTTTTGTTTTACCAAGTTTCATTTTGTTAGTGCATAATGTGTGTCCGTTACTGTACGAATAGGTTAGATTGAATCTATACTGAATATGTATGTGTGAGTGTTTGTAAGCGAATGAACATGGTCCATTCGCTTGAAAATATCAAACGAATGTGACAATCGATTAAAATAGTCAATCGATTGTGTCCCATTCGTTTGAAGGATTCAAACGAATGGGAGTGCTTATATATAGCCTGTTCATTCGTTGATGAAACACCGATTAACACAGGGTTTATCGATGGGGTTATTTCGTCTGTGGGGTTCAACCTCTTTTCTTGCTCGTAACAATGGCTAGAGATCTGCAAAACAGTAAACACCGTTAGTCTCGTTAAGAGGGGGAGAAGGGGGATTTCCCTCTTAACCAGGCTCCGGCGTGAGAATAAGTACTGTTCTGAGAGAAATAAACATTGTGTGTATAGAGTGAGTATGGAGTGTAAAGATCCTGAACCTGAATGATGAAGGGTCCTATTTATAGCCGGAGGGTGAAGAAGGAAGGAGCAGCTGTGCCAGCTGTGGGCGCGTGCCAGCTGTCCGACCAAGAGGAATATCCTCTTGGTCTGCTCTGTCACGGCAGGTGTAGTGGTACACGTGGCGTTCTCACATTCGCCCACGCTGGATACCTCGTACTGGTGTTGTCAGCTCTGCTCCCTGATTCGTCGCAGGCCTACGTGGCGTTCTGCGAGTGGTGACACGTGTTGTCCTTTATGTCGGATAGAGCATCTTTGGTGACAGCTGCGAATCATCTAGAAGTTTCTGGAAGCTTCTGGATTGCTTCGCTGACATGGATGCCTTGTGTGCGCAAACGTGGTGTGGTCCCTGCCATGTAGGCAGGGAATTGGGACCATACCTCTTCAAGTCCCCCCAGTCCAGTGTGCCTTCTAGTTGAGTTGATCGTCTAGGAGGGATTCTGGACTTATAAGAGTTGTGATTTCGGTGCATCGCGTAAAGTTTGGTACATATAAAGTGAACCAAAATGGGTGCGTTGCGCGTGAGAGGAGAGATCACACTTGATCCGTTCCCGGTCCTTAACGATGTAAACTCTTTCGGTATGAATCTACTCTGTGTCGGAAACGTTATGTTGCCAAAATTTCTACCCGAGTTACTAATCTCGGAACTTCCGTCTATGGACTACATCTAACACTAATCTTACGTTATCGATCTAAACCGTGTTTCTACACATTTTTGAATATTGTCTCACCTTTTTTTATCCTTTTGATGGTAGGAAGACATCATTTGATCAAAAATTGGTTTCTTGTGCAGATTTTGCTTGCTTGTGTGAACAAACCACGGTATGAAGGCATGGAAGTCGATAGGGAAATGGCGGCAAAAGATGCAAAAGAGTTGTACAAAGCCGGTGAAAAGAAATTAGGAACCGACGAGAAGGTTTTCGTGCAAATCTTTAGTGAAAGAAGTAGAGCACATTTGGTTGCTATAAACACATGTTACCATGACATGTATGGTGGATCACTCAAAAAGGTTGTCACAAGAAACATGACTTCCACAATTTTGCTAACCGATGACTTACACGCGTTTTTGAACATTTTTCACATTTTGCAGGCTGTAAAGAAGGAAACTTCAGGGTTATTTAAAAGCGCACTTTTGACGATCTTACAATGTGCTGAAAATCCCACAAAGTATTTTGCAAAGGTGAAATCTTTTTTAAGTTAATTTGGTTTAACGTTACACTATGACGAGTCTCGTATTCATATGGTGTTTGAAAATGCTTGTAGGTGTTACATAAGTCAATGGCGGGCTTGGGGACCGATGACACAACACTTATAAGGGTGATTGTGACGAGAACTGAGATTGATATGCAATATATAAAGGCCGAGTACCATAAAAAGTATAAGAAGAGTTTGAATGATGCGGTTCACTCTGAAACATCTGGTCATTATCAGACCTTTCTTCTCTCGCTTCTCGGCCCAAATCATTAAGTCGATGATCGGTTGTACTTGTCTAATGTTGTTATGGTGTTTGTTTGTGTAATGTAGTGTTTATGGTTGGGATGTGTGTTTGTTTGTATACTTGTGCACTAAATTGTTCTTGTTTACTTGTATGAAATTAAGAGGGTGTTTGGCATTAGGTTTGTAATCAAACCAAGCCAGGCTCGCGAGCTCGGCTCGGCTCGTTTATTTTTTCGAGCTGAAAAATCGAGCTCGAGCGCCGCTTGTAGAAACTTCGAGCCGGCTTGTTATTTTTTTATTCTTCATTAGTTTTTTTTACAAATATTGATAAACTTAAAAAAATTAACACACATAGCTAAAAATATATATATTTACACACATATACATACGAGGCATCAAATCGAGCCACGAGTCAAGCCATAGAGCCGAGCCACGAGTCGAGCACCCTTGGCTCGAGCTCATCTCGATTACAAAACGAGCTGGCTCGAAAACAAAACACGCTATTTTCGAGCTTTTTCTCAAGCGAGTTTTGAGTGAGCTGCGAGCTTTTTAAACACTCTAATTTGGCATTGTGTTTTGAAATCGTGTCTTGGCGTGTTTGACCACGTCCGTTTATTCAACACTCAGTGATCACGAGTAAGGGTGTGCGCGCGTGTGCAAACGCGAACACTGAAAAAAGAGTTAAAAGCTAGTAAACTATCATCTAGTGTTAGACTACAAAGGTCATATGAACTTACAAAACTACCCTTTAGGATCCCGTCCCGATTCTACTTCCCGAACGACATCTACGACTTGTATCTCTCTACCATCGTCGTTTCTGTATGCAAAGCTCGACGGAGGTCGATCAACGGAAAGTGTACCTTCGAGAACCTTCATCACTTCACCAACCGAAGGTCGTAAAAACGGCTGGTTTTGCATACACCACAATGATATACTCACCACTCTTTCAACCCCTCTTATATCTTCATGATCCAAATACTTCTGTTCTTGCATCACTTTCTCCATCACTTGATCCAAAGCGTCTCCAACCGTTTCCCGACTCAACACCACGATTTCGATCAATAACTTCCCGAGCATGTAAATATCTTTCTCGGATGGAGACTCGTTAGACGACGAACACGAGTCTTCACTTTGTAGAAAACTCTTAATACCGAAATCTGTCACTTTCGGGACTAGATTTTCATCGATTAGTACATTTTCGAGCTTCAAGTTCCCGTGAGGTATGCATAGTTGACACTCGGTGTGTAGATACGCAAGTGCGCGTGTAATTCCAACCGCGATATCGACTCTTGTTTGCCAACTTCTTTCATTTTTATCATCTAACAACCATTTATCAACCGACCCGTTCGGGATACACTCATAGATTAGAATCTTATGTTTCGGTTCATAACAAAATCCTTTTAACGACACTAAATTTCGATGGTGGGTCCCACCCAAGATCGAGACCGCCTTTATAAACTGTTTTTCGGATAAACTCGCAACGTCAAGTACCTTTGCAGCTACAACCGTTTCTTCGAAGAGTAAACCTTTAAACACGAAAAAACCGAGTTGGTTCGGGTTCGAAAACCCCGATGTGAGTTCGTGTACTTCTTTATACGATAACCGAATTAACGCGCTGTTTTCAAGATTCGTTTTAGCCCCTTTCGCTGCTCGTTTTAGAGAAACGCTTCGCCTTTTATGATAAACAAACAAAACGATAAACGTTTCAAGCGCTACAATAATCAAAACCGTCATAAGCACGAGAAACGCAACCGCACTGACGATCGTTCTATAACTACCTCGAAACGGGGAAGCTACGGCTTTCGTCGTGGCATCGGGTTTCGCTCCCTTGGCGGCAACCGCTTGTGGGACTAAACAAACTTTTACAAAAGAAGTCGAAGGAATCGCAGGGGATGTAGATCCACTAATAAACGCGGTTTTCTTCAACGTACATAACCCCGACCCATCGCCTTTTGACGTCGAAGCAAAACAAGTCGTGTCATTAGAACAATAATCGTTACAATCGTCTTCGTTTAGCATCATATCAACGTCAAGAGGCGGATAAAGCCCGTACAAAACCGTCCGTTTCATAACCAACATACTCGTATGCGCTTTACAGTTTTCAAGATCAACCATTTTCTTGCACCCCGAAACACCATTCCCCGAATCTAACGAATCCGAATACAAACAACCGCAAACAGGCCCGGTTGAATTATACCCACAAACACTATACAACCCGCAAGAACCGAACACATCGCATTGATCTTCCACCGCTTGCCAACCGATCCTCCAAGCACGAACATCATCGTCCCACGAATAAATCCTTAAGTTCCCATCTTGATCCATTCTTAAATGCCGCAAACTCACCGACCCGTCACCAAGATCCTTACTCGATACCGACCAAACAATCGTTTTCATATCATCATACAGTTCCAAAACACCGTTCGCCAGGGGCGAAGTATAGAAGGGGCGGAGAGGGGCGCCCGACCCCCCGAACTTTTCGCTCAGTAGTGTTATATATGTAGTTTTCGTACAGAAATTTTTGGGTATACACGTTTTCGACCCCCCGGTTCTATAGAAATTTTTGGGTATATACGTTTTCGACCCCCCGTCATTCGGGTCAAGCTTCGCCACTGCCGTTCGCGTTAAACCGAACTTCCTTAACCGTTACAGACGAGACCGAATCCGTTCGTCAATACGTTACATTGTTTTCCCACATTAACGCGATCCCTTCGGGATTAACCACAAGCTTATAGTAACTAGTAACCGATCTCGTAGCAGGCGGTCTAAGGATTCGCGGGTAACTAAGCGTTTGACCGGCGAGCAACGCGTTCGTCGGCCGGTCAAAGCTTTGCCACATTACTCTACTTTGACTTCCCATTAGAACCAGATTACCATTGTTCAAGAGACTAACGGTTTCAACGCCTAAACCGGAGGTATCGGTGGTCCAAATGATCGAACCGGTACGGTTTTCAAACAAGATTAGCCTTCCATCCATGGTAAGTTTGACTGTAGAGTTGACTGAAACCCTAACTCCACCACCAACACTCCAAACAGGCAAATTAACAGCTTTTGGGCCTAAATTATACCTAACAACCACAACAAACTCACCGTTTTCTTTCTCAAGAAACCCTAATTTAAAAATCCCATTTTTGGACACCAAGTTCTTAACTTTATGGTGATCGTAACTAAACCCAGAAATTTCATAACCTAAGGGAGCTGAATCTACAAAATCTTGATCACAGAATACATAATCAGAACAGCTTAAGAAGAGTATAAGGAGGGCTAAAACAGAGCAAGAGGCTCTGATTTTCTTGATGGGTATTTGAAAAGCCATGAGAATAGAGAAAGATTCCGGCTTTTTTAGTATAAAGAATGAGGAAGTTTGTTGTTTGATTATGGATTTATGGTTATTTTGGGCATATGATTGATTGATGGGAGTGGGGGACAAGAGTTGGGGTGAGCAAAAGGAAAAACCCGACCCTACCCGATCATTATCCGACCCGACCTGAGAACTGATCAAACACAAAATACAGAACCGATTCACTACCCTAAATATAGGGTCGGTTCCGGTCCATAGGTCAAAGTCGGGTTTCACCATGAAAAGAACCGAGAACCGACCCGACCCGACCCGATTTTATATGAAAAATTGGAACCGATCTAAATACCTAGGTGCTTGGGTTCGGGTCGGGTTGGGTATATTTTCGGTTCGGTTCTCGGTTATTTTCGGTTCGGACCTAAACTTGCTCACCCCTAGACAAGAGGTGGTTAATTGAAGGGGTTGTTTGTTGTTGGTGTGGTGTGGATGTGTTAAGTGATGCAAGGTGGGGTAGTGAAGCATGTTGATTCTTACTTTGAATGAGAGTGGAGTGTTTGTAGTAGTAGTCAGGTTGGTTGGTTTTTTTTTTTTTTTTTTTTTTTTTTTTTTTGTGCTGGTGACTGGGTTTGAATCTTGAGGAGATAGATCATACATGGGAAAAAACAAAATTTGATATACTTTTTGAGGAGATCGAGGTTAGTATAATAATTATGGTTTTCCACTAATTATGGAAGCTTGTTTGGTTAACTCCTTAATTTACTCGTGCAATTTTTTTGGTTTTGTCATTTATGTATGTGATTGACTTGGACAAAACTATCCATCGGATAAATGTGTTTGTTAGCCTTTGTGGCGTGGTATAAAGTTTACGGGGCTTTATCACGTTACGTAAGTGCCATATAGATTTTAGGATAAAAATAGTACCCCTTTTAACAATGATGGTGTGAGATAATAGAGTAGCAGATGAAAAGTTTGTATTATTTTGTATCTGTGTTTTCTGTCTTTGTCTCTAGCTCCTGGCTAGTGTTTAATAAAATTGGCTCCCTTTATGTTAAAAAAAAGAAGAAGAAGAGAGATATGGGTCCCACCAGATGCAGCCCTTCATGCCCGCTATCTCTTTGGCGGAGGCCAAGAATAGCGCCCCCCTATAACGCTCAGGAAATGGGGAAAGAGCGCCATGGGGCGCCAAAGATGGTGATGTGGCAGGGAGGCTAAGCCACACCACCCAGCCTTATGCTATATGCTATACATGTGAGAGAGGGTACAAGATGTTTAGGTGGCGCTAAAGAATGGAGGAAAACAGTTTAAAGGTGTTCAAAAGCGGATATGTGAAAATTTCAAATAGTTGATTTCACTATCCGAATCTGTATTCGAAATTTTAGATATTTGAAGATATAAGAAATTTCGGATACGTGTACGGATATCCTAAATCTAAAAAAACATATATATTATTTATTTTTTAATAACCGAAATTTCTAATTATTGTTCATTATTTAACAATTTTTAAAATATATTTTCGAGAATTTCAGACATCCGACATATGCAAAACTTTTGATATTTCGGATTCGAAATTTTGAATAATTCGGGTTCGGTTTGGGATTCGGATTTTTTTCATACCTCTAATTACAACATGTTTGATGATTGTATCTTCTTTTCAACTCGTTCAGCAGACCGCTTCGAAAGACTCTACTTAAATGTAAAGTAGAAAAACTTTGGATAAACTGTGTGTTAGCAACAATTTTTTACCTTGGATACGTGACATCTTTTTGGGACTTCCTACACGTGTGTGTGCGTGTGAGAATAATCAATAAAAAACTCTACTCAAATGTAAAAGCTAGAAATTCTTATCAGCTAGTAACATAATTTTAATTAGTCTTATTTCTATTAGAATTAATTAAACAGATAGTCCGTATAGTTTGAATAAAGTAATATAAGATATAACGTATAAAAGATGCAAGATTTGTTGATGATGAAGTGGTCATATATAAGATATCCGTACCAAGGTGACTAGTGGTTGACAAACAAGTGGTTGAAGATGGTCGATGGTTAACGTCTACAAGTTATGATTTCTTTCTTTTTATACATAACATATCTTTTTTTTTTTAAAGTTGGTGTTACACCAAAAAAGTCACACCATCAATTTATTATGTTGGTGGTTCAAAGAAAGATTAATAATAACAACTAATCTTAGACTTCATGTGTCTAGTGGTATTAAAAAATGAGTAGATAGAATTTATTAGAATAAATTTAAAATATATATTTATTATTTGATGATCTTAACATTTTATTGTCGTATCTATACTATATAATAAAAGAAACCAATAAAGGGACACATATCATTCATTGAAGCCATCAATTAAAAGATAATTATAAAATTAAATTTAATATAAATTTAAACAATTCGTATAGGAGATAATCTAATATATTAAAATATTTATCAGATTTAATAATAATAATAATAATAATAAAAAAAATAATAATAATTTCTCTAAATGAGAGGGTAATATTATAAAATAATTTAGTAAAATTAAAGATGTTATTTTGGAGATTAAAACGGAGCTATAGACAGAAAAAAGATGGATAAGTTGTTAGGGAAATATCATTAAGAATATAGAGATTAGAAATAACTTAGGGAAAATTAATTAATGTTAACGAGTCAAAAAAAAAAATCCTAGGAGGCAAATCATGTGAAAAATGATTACGTACACCAGGAAAAGTAGCCACCCGATATATTTTTTTATTAAATTCATTTAACCTGTGTAATAAACATGATTTTTTAAAGATATAACATTTTTATTTTTTACCATACAAAATTACATTTATGCAACTCGTGTAATACATGGGGTTTTTAAAAATATAACTTTTTTTTATTATGTAGTATATAAAATTAGATTTATTCAATCCATATAATACATAGAGTTTATAAAGATATAACTTTTTTTTGTTCGACATAAAAATTACATGTGCTCAACCCGTATAACACATGAGATTCTTAAAAATGTAATTTTTTCATTATTTAATATATAAAATTAAATTTAATCAACCCGTACAATACACGGGGTTTCTAAAAATACAACATTTTTTATTATTTAATATATAAAATTACATTTATTCAACTCATATAATAAACGAGATTTTCAATTATATATTGTTTTATTATTTGATAAATAAAATTATATTTATTCAACCCGTATAATAAACAAGATTTTTAAAGATATATATATTTTTATATTATTTATTATATAAAAATACATTTATTTAACCCGTGTACTACACGGGGTTCTAACCTAGTTCTTGATATATCTAAAACCTAGTCACTATCATCTCGACAAAAATGTTTATGACTTGTTGAACTTAACATTAAGATTCTCTAACCAAATATCAACTACCCATAATCATACATCTTGTCACAAGAACCAATTCAATCACTCCATGAATTGATTGATCAACTATTGTTGTTATGCATGCATGAACTCGACAATCATAAGTGTATTATTGTATTTGTTGAAGTGGTTCACATTTTGTTCAAAATAAAGTTGGAATTTTGAATTGAAATATGATATGACTTGGATGTATTAATCTTGGTTTTAAAAAGCATGCCTTCGACTGTGGAAGCGGGGCCCTAGAGCTTCGGCCAAGTGCAACGGCGCAAATTCAGGAAGCGCACGCAGTCAATGGGTGTTCGAAGCGGCACATATTTTGGGATGGCAGAAAAAAAAAAAACGAGCCTAAAGGATATACCCGAAACCTGATACACAAACAAAAGAAAACTAACCTCCACAACCAACCTTGAGTTCCATTAAACTACTCTCATTCACAACCCAACCCAACCCAACCCAACTATCAACCAAAAAACAAATTTATTTTTCTTATACATATACAATCCAAATATACCCAATTTTTCACACCCATTAACAACCTAGCCCAGCCCAACCCACCAAACCCAATCAAAACCAGCTTTTTATTAAAAAAAATCCGCAATTATTGGTTATTTTATTATATTACTAGAAATATTATAAATAATTGTTATATTCCACAGCAAAAGACGTACCACTCACCCTGTGAAAAGGGTTTAATATTTTATTGTGAGTGTGGAAATAAGTGAGTAATGTTGTGTACTTTAATTGGTTGAAAAAATAAAAAATATATTATTAAAATTAAATGCCTCTTTCTCCATAGTTGTACTCATGCCCTCATGGGGCAACGCCCTTCCATAACTTGGTGGGCATGGTGTACAAAGCGCATGGATGCCTAGGTGGCACTCTCACACCCATGACAACACGTGTAACATTTGGCCTTATGGTGGCTGTCTACATGGGCGGAACCAAAGGGGGTCAAGAGGGTCCGTTGACCCTCCGGTCACCGGAACTTTTGAATTTTTACTTATAAATTTTGAGTTTTTGAAGAACAAACTTAGAGACCCTCTAATTTGAACCAGTATAGAATATAAGTTTATAATGACCCCCTAGCTAAATCGTTCTGGTTCCGCCACTGGCTGTCTAGACCATGCTGTGAGAGAAATAAGTTTTTTTTTTCTTTTTTTGCTTTTTTTAATTATGAACCAACCTATGATTGAAATTAATCATCACTAGGAGTTGTCTTAGCCATATAGCTTGATTGGTTGTAAATATAGTTGAGCTTCTTTTATATATAGCTTCCTAGCTTGTATATATAGCCGAGGCTATACATAAAGCTTATGGGGTTTTACATGAAAAAGTTTTTAATGTATATTTGTTTTCTTGCCACATAAAGCTTGCTTGATTTTGGGTGTTGAAAAAGATTTTTGGTGACAAAAGGTTTACAATGTACTAAATTTTATCTAGCATTTTCATTTATAAATATTATATGAATACAGGGCGTCTCAAATACGTAAAACTCTCGCCCGACGCCTCGGTTTTCCGGATTCTTGGGTCTTGAACCAAGGCATCAATAGACTAATAGCAAGATAATCAGTGACGAATCTTGACCCAAATGACGGGGGGTCGAAAACGTATATACCCAAAAATTTCTATAGAACCGGAGGGTCGAAAACGTTTATACCAAAAAATTTCTATACGAAAACTACGTATATAACACTACTGAGCAAAAAGTTCGGGGGGTCAGGCGCCCCCCACCCCCCCCCCTCTTCTATACTTCGCCCATGAAGATATTCACCTCTTTACTTTATGAAATTTGAGAGGCACATTCAAGCAAGTGAAACTTATTATTGTGCCTCTTGTAATTCTAATGTAAACAAGTATATCATATGCAACTAGTCATCAAATTTTTTTATTAAATCCCTAGTGTGAACTAAAAACATCAAGATCCATATCCATTCAAGGCAATAAATGCAAAAACCCTAAAAAAATATTAAAATGAAGGTTGGCCATCTCAACCACATGTAGTCAGTCACCATGTTCCATTGTTCAAAGGAAATCTGGGGCCTTGAAGATGGTACCACAGACAAGTACAACTGCCATTTGCAGATATCTATGATTAAACAACCTTATAATATTGTTGTACCAAAACCTAGGGCCAAGAATATTTGGTTCTCATGGATCTTTGTTTTTGTTTTCAACTTCAGACACAATGACTTCAAGCATGTTACACATCACCTAAATTGCTTATATTATAATGAATAATAATTAGGGATTTAGTCCCAGACTTCCGAGAAAATCGGCAAACCCAACATTGGTCGTGACTGCAGAAATACTGTATTGATAGGAAATGTCTTGCCTCAAAATAACACCAATGCGTTTCAGGCGTATTAAAATGAAAACAAATTCGTGAGCTTCTTAAGAGGGAAAACAAACACTATTAGTTGGTACGAGGATTTGGTGTTATAAAAAGTTATATTTTAAGGGATTTAGTCCTAAAACACAAGTTTTAATGAATGACATACAATACTCTCCAACATAATTTGGATTAAAATCCCAATATTTTTAAACTAATTACTAAATTCCATTTTTTAAAAGGAAGTTAAAGACTAAAGACAATAAAATCAAAGTAAACACAAGTTTTAATGCATGAATACACATGTTTTCACACTTTTCTTACACGGTTTCAACAAGTGAATGAGACCTCCATTTCTCTATAATATCAAAGTAAACTCAAAGCAAAGCATTGATATTTGAGACTTTGACTAATCAAAAGTCAAAGTTCCTCCTTTTATGAATTTCAATCATATATTTGCCCATTCGGGTCGCAGGGGCGGATGTAAAGAGGAACAAGGGGTAGCCTCCGCTACCGCTTGGTCGGAAAATTTTTGACGTTTTTAGCGTAAATTTTAGAAAAATTTGACGTTTGTTCGATTTCATTACCGCCTATTTATAAAACGTTACCGCTTGGTCAGAATCCTAGATCCGCCACTGTCGGGTCGGGTGTCTCTAGTCTGTGTTTGGCCTTTTGCCCTTTTGGGTTGGAGGTTGTTTTTAATGAAGTTTAATATAAAAAAAAAAAAAAAAATCTTGCAACTTTGCAAGTGTAGTGCAATTACACACGGTTTCAACAAGTAAATGAGACCTCATTTCCCCATAAAATCAAGGTAAAACTCAAAGCAATGCACTAACTTTGAAACTTCGACTAATAAAAGTCAAAGTTCCTCCATTTTGCATAAAGTACAACTTGGAGAGTAATATGTTTTACAAAGTCAAAGAAACCAAAAATAGGAATAAGAAAATGAACTTTCTTTAATTCATGATTCAACTGTAAAAAGAGTATTATATATTATATAATCATTTAATAAAACAATTATATAATCATTTAATAAAACAATTATATAATCATTTAATAAAACAATACACATGTAAAATCTACAATATTCTTTTCCATATGTATTGTATAAGGGGAAAAAAAACAAGAAAACTATGGTGTATACATGTTTCAAGATTAAAAAAAACATGAACTTTAAAAAGAATGAATAAAATCCCTATGTCAATTTATATTCATCCTAAAAAAATATTAAAATTTTAATCAAAAAATTTCTGTAAATTCACTTATTTGGCTTGGGGAAGATCTTGTTCTATAAGGTCCACTTATTCTTGAAAAAGAACTCTTCTTAGCTAACTTATGGTTACAAGGAGTACTTCTTGGAGACAAATTTGCTTGCTCTAATGCATGCGATTGGAGCTCGGTCGGGTAGTCCCTCAAGCACCCGATGCGGGGCCCAGCTCCCGTGCTCCATTTGCACGACAGCTGTCGTCCCAGTTGAAAAGATTTTGTTCCTTTATGTGAATCGATTCTTTGTAGAATCGATTTTTTAGGAACACTGTCCTCTAAGTTTGTCTTTTCTTCTTCGTCATCCGACATGTCATGCGTTGTCGGAGTGCGAATCTTGTGGGACCCGGTTGAGTCATCTGCTTCGTCAGTGTGAGTCTTGGTGTTTAAGCTCGTAAAAACGTCGTCTTTGTTTGGTATTCGGAGAGTACTTAGTTTTCGACTCGATGATCGAGACAGTCTCGATTTCTTTGGTGATTCTTGTGGTAAATAAGTAATTTGATTCATGATGATAGTCATTTTTGAGGTATGAACGTCTACACGCGCGTCTTCTGTCTCTTGGTGCTCCTTTTCGCTCACGTCTTCTTCCGAAGAATGAGTTCTTGTATGAAGGCTACTGCTCTGTTTGCCGAATGAGTCGGTATCATCTTCATCTGAATCCATCTGATAACAATAATAATAAAAAAAATAGAAAATGAAATTAATCAGCATTATATTCTATCGAAATATCAAATAATATCAAATAATAAGCGTAAAAAAAAAAAAAAAAAAAAAAAAAAACTTAAAATATTTGTTTTTACCTTGACGTTGGTCGTATCCACATCGTTTTCTTGAAGAAACGACACAAAATCTTGAAAATTCTCTTGTGTAGGACGATAATGGCCACTATGCGGCCAGATTGCCTGTTTAATAATCACAAACCGAATAACGATTAGCATAACCATAACATACCGTTTTGAAGCTAGCAAAATCGATTAATATGTTAAAATTTACCTTTAAGACACCTTTCTCCGAAACTAATCTCCCGGCTGCTAATGTCGCACCACCGGCTAAAAAACTCGAATGTTGAAATAAACCTTTCTTCTTCATTCCAACATAGAGAGTTCTAGATGTGCTCAAAACAAAAATCCACTTAGAACCCTTCGATGATTCGGTTGTATCTACGTACTCGCCCATCCGTTTGTACACAAGTTTTCCGTCCTCTATCATAACCTCATATTCCTTCCTCTCCATCTGTAAAAAAAATAAAAATAAGTATTCAAATAAAACGGTAAGCATTCATTCTTCGTGTTTAGATTTTTTTTTTTTTTTTTATTTTTTTTTTTTGATAATTTAGTGGATTTAAAGCGACATACGGGGCCGAGATATTTGATGCATTGTTGTTGAAGTTTTGATCTCGGACATTTCTCGACAAGATTTACTTCTTTCCCTTCTCCTATATCCAACCTGAGTATTTATAAAATATAAGATTATATTATATATATATATATATATATATATATATATATATATGAGCTATGTATACTAATATTATAGTGTGAAATGCCATTTTTGTCCATGTGGTTTGAACAGTTTTGCGACTTTCGTCCAAAAGTTTGTTTTCCCGCATCTGGATCCAAAAGGTTTAAAATCTTGCAATTTTCATCCGACTCGTTAACTCCATCCATTTTACTCCGTTAAATGAGGGGCATTTCAGTCTTTTTAGACATTTTTATTAAAATAAAAAATATAAAAATAAAGATCCACTTCTGTTGACTTTCTCCTCACCCAAATCCTTTAATCATCTAAAAAAATGTCTAAAAAGACGAAAATACCCCTGGCTTAACGTTAAAAAATGGATGGAGTTAACAAGTCAGATGAAAGTGGCAAGATTTCAAACTTTTTGGATCCAGATGCAGAAAAACAAACCTTTGACGAAAGTCGCAAAATTGGTCAAACCTCAGGGACGAAAATGGCATTTTAACTCCTAAATATTATATAAAAATTAAGGTTATGGCATGTACTTACCAGTAAAAGAAGGGTTCTTTGCTTTGAGACTGCAACCATTTTCCATAATAGAAGTGAAGATTATGCCCGTAACGATGTCTTGGATCGATCTGTTTAATTAAACGTGTTTAAATTAATAACTAATAATGATTAATAATAATAATATCAGTCAAATACTCACATTCTATAATAAATGATTTGAAATAAAGATACGTTAACTTACCGCCTCAAGCCAGTGTTGCAACGCAAGCTTTTGCGCTTTACCGTTCTTCGATAAGCCTTTCCCAACCTATATATCAAGTAAATAACATTTTTTAGTTATATTGTTGCATTTATTAAGGATGCATAACATTACCTAATTCAAAATTTGATATAAAGTTAACAAATTCATGGTTTTAAAAAATGGTTGAGGCGTGCGCCTCAAGGCGAAACGGCCAAAAAACGATTCTGAGGCGCGCCTCAGGGGGTTTATACTGTATGCGCGCCTCAGAGGGGCTGAGGCGCTAAAAAGGCTGCGCCTCAGGGGTTTTTGATATTTGTTTTTGAGTTTTTGTGTCGATTTCAAGTAATTTATGTCTTTTTATGTGTATTTTTTTTATTTTGATGAATTTGATGATGAATTTAGTTAGTATTACTATTCTTATAAGATATATAATATTTATATTTATTTTTTAACCACGCCTCGGTTCGCCTCGAGGCTTACGCCTCATGAGGCGAAGGGAAAACGCCTCAAAACTCGTTTCCGTTTTTTTAAACCTTGAACGAATTTACCTTCGCAGCTCTCGTTCTTGCTCTAGACCAACGCGAAATCGCGGTTTCTTGTTTATCAAGATCGAAAAACGATATCGAACTTCGCTTAAGTTCCGCAAAATCTAATAACTTCCACCTAACAAAATACAAAAAAAAAAAAAAAAAAAAATATCAGAAACACTACACTCTACATGACTTTAGTAATTAACTAAAAAAACGATTTAACGCATACCAGCTTTGTTCAATTAAAACCGCACAATCTGCTAGCTTTCTTCGTGTTCGAAAGCTTTTGTAAACCTTTTGCAGCTTTGTGGCTGCCTCATGTTTGGGACTCCCTGGTTCAAGATTAGATCTCGGGGACTCAGAGGGCATTTCGGTCTTTTCAACATGTTTATCCGAAACTTTAAAACTAACAGATCTTTCGATCTTCATTTCTTGAGAGCCCATTAACTGCATTGCTGATGGTTCAAAATCCTGAATCTTAAAACTACAAGATAGCCCCAATCTTTTAACTTCACCATCCTCTAAACTGATGGATTTTAGCGCGGATTCTAAGTCGGTATACGCTGCGAATGGGCACGAAAATGACAACCCCATGCAAGTGTTGTTCAAAACTCAAAAGGTAGGTTGAACCTTAGTTAAACTCTTGATATTCCTGCTAATAAATTCCATTAGTTTCTAATTTAAAAATAGGACATGAGTAAATTACAAAAATCGTCCTTTAAGTATATCGTTTATTGCAAAATGTGTCCTTTATCTTCAATAATTACAGAAAAGAGTTAATTACTGTTTTCGTCCATGTGGTTTGTCAAAAATCACTATTTCAGTCCATTAGTTTAAAAACTGCGATTTCAGTCCCTGTGGTTTCACTTTCGTAACCATTTCAATCCATTATTTTGTTAAGTACAGGGACTGAAATGGTTATGAGGTGGACTGAAATGGTTACGAAAGTAAAACCACAGGGACTGAAATCGCAAATTTTAAACTAATGGACTAAAATAGTGATTTTTGACAAACCATAAGGACGAAAACAGTAACTAATTCTTACAGAAAACGTACTCGATGTTTGCAAACCCTTGCAAGTTATGTCCTTTAGCCCTAACTCAGTTAATTTTTTGTGGTTAAATCTCACCAAATGGACCCCACATGAGGGTATTTTGGTCATTTTACTCTCATGTGAGGTCCATTTGGTAAGATTTAAGCACAAAAATACCCTCATGTGGGATTCATTTGGTCAGATTTAACCACAAAAATTAACTGAGTCAGGGGTAAAGGGCATAACTTGCAAGGGTTTGTAAACATCGAGTACGTTTTCTGTAATTATTAAAGATAAAGGACACAGTTTGCAATAGGTGACATACATAAAGGACGATTTTTGTAATTTACTCATAGGACAAAATACCCTCATGTGGGGTTCATTTGGTCGGATTTAACCACAAAAATTAACTGAGTCAGGGGTAAAGGGCATAACTTGCAAGGGTTTGTAAACATCGAGTACGTTTTCTGTAATTACTAAAGATAAAGGACACAGTTTGCAATAAGTGACATACATAAAGGACGATTTTTGTAATTTACTCACAGGACATTTGTAGAAACTAGAAACAGTCAAACACAATGTATCTATCTATATATTTCATATTATTCAATTCAGTATGGTTATAAGTGACACCTAATACAAACAAACAGCAAACAAGATGAAGTGTAATGAGCTGTGACATCACTCTACCAAACAAAACTTAAACTAATTAATCAGATAAGCAGTAAATGAGGAGGCTAATTGGCATGAAACAATCAACATATATGCATATACACAACATGAACAAACAAATGCAGAAAAACCCATGAAGCAAACAAGAGATTTAAGCAAAAAAATTGTTGAAAAATCGAAACTTGAGAGTGAGTACCCATTGACGCATTTCGTCGAAAACCTTGTGGGCATGTAATGAACAAACAAATGCAGAAAACCCCATGAAGCAAACAAGAGATTTAAGCAAAAAATTGTTGAAAAATCGAAACTTGAGAGTGAGTACTCATTGACGCATTTCGTCGAAAAGCTTGTGGGCATGTAATGAACAAACAAATGCAGAAAACCCCATGAAGCAAACAAGAGATTTAAGCAAAAAATTGTTGAAAAATCGAAACTTGAGAGTGAGTACTCATTGACGCATTTCGTCGAAAAGCTTGTGGGCATGTAATGAAAGAATGTAAAGATTGATGAAATGCTAAAGGGAAAGTGGTACCTTTTTGGAGAGATGATGAGGGTGTGATTTGGTACTTTTTTTGTATTGGTTTTTGATAGAATGATGAGACTGAATGTATGTACAATTTGAAGGCAAAGAGGAATGGTTTGTTTATATAGAAGGTATCACGCAGTTTCGAGGGGTGTGTTAAGAGAGAGAGAAAGCTTTTGAAGGGATGGAAAAAGAAAAAAAAGAAAAAAAGGTTTTTTTTTTTTTTTTTTTTATAATATTGTGTGTGAGAAAAATAAAGATTTTCTTTTCAATTCATTGTTTAACAATGAAAGCTTGGTTAAATAGAGATTGTGAAGGTGCACATCAATGTTTAATGAAAATTATTTGTATTTAAAAGAATATAAAAAAGAGTGAGAGATAAGTATAACATAGGTTGAGTGATGGAGGTGATAGATGAGTGAGAAATTACGAGGTTTTCATATGATCATTCTTCTCTGCTCTTATAGTTTTGAAAGTGGTGGTGAAGAAGCAAAAGTTTGCGAAGAAACAAGACAACACTGACAAGAAGATCGTAAAGTAAAAATTGAAGAAAAATATTAGTGACAAATTAATAATATCAAATACAACTACTAAGACTATGTGTGGTGGATTAATAAGAAAAATATAAATGTTTCTGTCACATCACTGCCACATAGATAGTGAGGCTTTTAACTAAACTACACCCACACAAATGCTTACTGGTTTAATTAAAAATTAAATAAAAGAAAAAAACATAAAAAATAAATAAAAATAAAGTGATTGCTTGATAACTTGTGGAACCCATCATTCATCTCCGTCACGCCCCTTAGGGGTTTAGCGAATAGCTCCTTGGCACCCCTTAGGGTGTACGGGGTGTTCGCGGGGAAGGGCAGCGGTGACCCTAGTCACCGATCGGGAACACCGTCGCCATCAAAGCGGGGACCTGAATCGGTGATAGGGAGCGGTGTGGAGTTACCGCGTGGTTTGGCACGATTTCGAAAGAAGACCATTTGACAACGGTCATTTTTATAAAAAAAAAAAATCAACTTTTTTAAACAATATATATCTAACCAACCTAAATCAATTTTTTTACCACACTCACCACTCTCAAACTCACACCAAAACTCTCAAACTCAAATCTTTCAAATACAAAATGGATTCCTAGCTTCCGTTTCTTTCTACCCTACCCAACTTTCCCGACGATGGAGATGCATCGTCAAGCGATACTAGCTTAATTTTCTTCCAAAATCTCATCCAACAAGCGGAGCTACTAGACACGGCATCGTCTAGTAAAAAAAAAGTTGTCCGTCGAGATCGTGAGGGGGGCCATGAGACACTCATGGCAGATTATTTTGATGAAAATCCAAAATTTAATGACGATACTTTTCGTCACAGATTTCGTATGTCCAAGTCTTTGTTCCTAAAAATTGTTAGTGACGTGGAAGCGTTTGACGAGTGGTTTAAAGAAGGATTAGACGGGAGAATGAAGAAAAGTTTCACACCGTTGCAAAAGGTTACTTCGGCGATTAAACAACTTGCAACCGGTAACCCACCAGACGAGGGGGACGAGTATTTAAATATGTCTGAAAGGACCTCTCGTGAGTGCCTTGAATATTTCTGCGAGACGGTCTGTAAAAGGTATGGCGGTGAATTCCTACGTAGACCAACGAGCCACGACGTTGTGATATTGTATCAGGCTCATGAGGAGAGGCATCACCTACCTAGTATGTTGGGTAGTCTGGATTGTACACACTTCGTCTGGAGAATGTGCCCCACAGAATTGCGTGGACAATACATGAGAGGCGATCATCAATACCCGACGGTTATGTTAGAAGCGGTGGCGTCTCAAGATTTGTGGATTTGGCATGCTTTTTGTGGCCCGGCGGGTTCACAAAACGAAATCAACGTGCTGCAACAATCTCCATTATTTCTTGCTCAACGAAACGGAACGGCGCCAAATTGTCCATTTCAAGTGAACAACTACTTATACAAACGCGGGTATTATCTTACTGATGGAATCTACCCTACCTGGTCCGTGTTTGTGAAGTCTTTTCCATATCCACACGACCCGAATGAAAAAAAGTTCAAGAGGCAACACGAGGCCGCAAGAAAAGATGTGGAACGGGCGTTTGGTGTGTTAAAGTCGAAGTGGGGAATACTAAATCGTCCAATGCGTTCGAAAACGGTGAGAAAGATAAGGTCCATCGTGTATACGTGTCTTATTTTGCACAACATGATTATAAAAGACGACGGAAGGGCGATAGCACCGGTACATATTCAAGATCCTCCAGTCGAACCCGTCTTCGATGATACAGCTTATACGGAGCTCATTGACGAAGACACGCATTGGAGACTAAAACACGATCTCGTTGAGCATCTCGGAAGTTTAGATCTGCCTCACCTTGAAGTTGATTCGGACGACGAGTAGTTTGTTTTTATATTTTTCTAGTTTGAATGTAATTTTTTTTTTCTAGTTTGAATGTATTTTTTTTTAATTTAATCAAATCTCTTTTATTTAATTTTTATTTTTATTAATATTTTTTTAATTTGTAAACATGCATAATTAAAAAAAAAAAAAAAAACCCCAACTCCCCTAAGAGGGGAGTGCCGCCATCAAAATGGGGTGTTAGGGGAGTTTAAGAGGGGAGTTGACGTGGCACTGATTGATTGATTGGGCGTAAGAAAGGGGACTCACCTCTTAGGTGAGTGCCCCTTACACCCTTAAGTAGTGTTTGGTGCCGAGGGTGACTTACGTTGTGGTGGGATAATGCCCATTAGGCCATTACAACTCGTATAATTAAGTTCTCAAGGCATATTCTAATTCTATGAGAAGGGTAATAAAGAGGACAACTCACCTAAAGAAATACACATTTTCACCCAAATTTATCACGACACGTATTCTTGGTCAAACAGTTTGAGCAATGTGAGCTTAGCAACCCTCTAAATCCTAGTTTTACACACAAAATATATGATGATTATAATACTTTGTTTCTCAAGCAAAATTTATATATATAAATGTTTCTTTTTACTAGACTTGTTTTTCCATATATTGGTTATCAAAATTTTAAGGTCTTATAAGTTTATTTTTAGCAATTTATCTTATCAACTTAAGCCATTTAATTCATAACTTTAATTAGCAATATACAACCTCTTGACTATGGGTGTCAATCGTGTCGGGTTGATAGGTTAACGGGTTGGTGGGTTGAAATATTTAACCCGAACACGACCCATATTATTATTCGGGTCAAAGATTTCACCTCTAACCCGACCCATATAAATTCGGTCAACCTGAACCCGTTTAACCCATATTTTTAAATGAATTATATAAGTTGATGATTTATAAGCGAGTTGTTGGGTTTTAAACGAGTTATAATGTGGCAAAATTAACATTATTATAACTAACAATGTAAAATAGAAACGAAAAAAACAAAAATACAAAAGATTCTTTTCTAAATAGTTAAACGGGTTAATAGATCAACCCATTTTTATACGGGTCAACTCAAACCCGGCCCGTTTTTAATACGGGTCAACTCGAACCTGGCCCCTTTTTTTAAACGGGTCTTGTTAGTCGGCCTAAACCTATTTTTTCATGTCAGGTTCGAGTCGGATTAATGGGTCAGATCGGCGGGTCGTGTCAGTAATTGCCTCCCTACTCTGGGCAATTAGTTTTTGACCTTAAAAATTCAACAAACCTATAAACCAAAAGAAAAAGGTTTAACTAGACTCTATTTAAACTCTCTTTTTAATTAGCAATTTACAAGCTCTTGACAATAAGATTATTTTTCTCTGTTTTATAGGGGACTATATCTCAAAAAATACTAGTTATTTAATTCTCTTTTATTACTATTTTTAAAAAAAATAAAATAATTTTACAATGCATAGCTAGTCTAAACGAAAATACATTCTCATTCCTCAGTTGGTCACTCCCAGTCCGTACGTTAGCGACGACTCGAATTAGTCAGTTGTAAACTTAATAGGGTGATGTTTGACCTTTACTTATGGAAATTTCTCATTCTTTATGATACCAGTAGACCAATTTTTCCTTGCATTCCAAAACAGATATGGAAATATCAAATAAAACTTCAATATTTTTTTCATGAAATCTTAATTTGAGTTTACACTTTCATCCATTGTTAATAACTAGAATTTGACCCCTCATGCGTTGCGACGGTGTCGAAACTTAAAGTAGCTCGAATTTGTACCATTAAATATTTAACCCAACTTGCTTTCGAACAACACTTATGCCATGCATAAAATAAGCACCTAAACGTATTATATTTGACCTGACGTATTGCCAAGAAAAATTTACATCAAAACGTAAACCAACTTAAATTTATGAAACACACTTAAAAAATGTAAGATAATAGTAATTTCTAAGTTAAAGAATGGTAACGCGCGCTATAACGGCGACGAAACGTAAAGTAACTCGAACTTATATACTGTTTAGTGAAAACATATTATATTTGACCTGACTCGGATCATTTACGTCAAAGCGTAAACTAACTTGGATTTATACGAAACATACTTTAAAAACACGTAAGAAAATAGTGTTTTATATTAAAGAACGGTACCACGCGTGGCGGCGTTGAAATATAAAGTAACTCGAATTTATATCGCCTAATGAAAACGTATTATATACGACAAAACTAAAACCATAACTTGAATTTATACCGCCTAATGAAAACGTATTATATATGACAAAACGTAAACCAACTGAAAACATACATAAAGATAAACATGAAAACGTATTGATAAAATGTAGACAACCCGAAAACATACATAAAAATAAACACGAAAACGTATCATATTTAACTCACATATATAAAATTTAGCACATAAAACTCGAGAGGGATCAAAATGATATTTTACAAAGCTTTATAAAGTAAGAGGTGTAAATGAGAATGTTAAATGTTGATAGTAAAAAAAAAAGACAAAAAGAAAATGAAAATGTTGATTTTACTCTGTGAAACCCCTTTTGAAATGTTATATATAACTAGAATTGAGACCAGCCGCAATGCGGCGTAGATTCTTTAGTTATAACTAAGTCGACCTAGGACGCGCATGTTATGTTAAACCTGTCAAACGGGAAAAAATAGATGATGTAAAAACATTCACCTATACACGCACGTTGCGTCGTGTTAACTCGCAAAATTTAGAACGAAACATAAAAACGTTAAACCAAAGACGCACGTTGCGATGTTTTAAGTCGCAAAATTTAGAACCAAGCATAAAGCGGAAAATTTGCGGAAAATGAAAACTATAAAGGATAGTTGAAAGTAAAAAAAGTTGTGAGGAAAGATTGCAAAAGATAAAAAGTTTTGGGTTAAAAGTAAAAAAAAAAACAAATAGTTTTGGGTTTAAGGTAATTTATGAAATACTTTTGGGTGAAAAGTAAAAAAAATCAATTTTTTTTGGAAAACCCCAAAAGTCAAGGTTACGACAACCATATGCATAACCATTTTTTCTTTGGAAAACCCCCAAAGCACACCCCGCGTTGCAGCGGGGCGTAAAACGGTGTCAAATAGTACTAATGTCACACAACCGTGATCGACCATCAACACTGACTCGACCTAGGATCTGCGTGTTGTGACTAACCCGTCAAACATGAAAAAATAGAGGTAAAAACGTTGAACCACACATGCACGTTGCGCCGTGTTAACTTGCAAAATTTGAAACAAAACATAAAAAAAGTCGAACCACACTCGTACGTTGCGTCGTATTAACTCGAAAAATTTAGAACTATACGTAACGAAACGTAAAAACGTTAAACCAAAGACGAAAAGTATAATTGACAAAAGTTGTGAAGTTAAATTGCAAATAATGAAAAGTTTTGAGTTAAAGTGGAAAAAACAAATTTTGTAGGGTTAAAATTGCAAAAGGTAAAAACCTTTGGGCTAAAACTAAAAAGTCAAGTTTTTTTTTTTTTTTTTTGAAAAATCTCCAAAGCATAAGTTACAAGTGTTGATGCATGAAAAAGTTAGTTATTTATATATGAAATAATTACAAGGCATTGTTTATGTTATTTCCTTTTTCATTTTTAGTAATTTTTAGACAATTCTATGAATATTTACTGGACTAACAAATACGACTTTAAATTTACAATATTTACATACTCTTAAATCTTAATTTACGATATTTGTGTGTATGGACCGATATACCTCGTGCTTTGGAAGATTTTAAAAAACGTTGTGATTTTAATTCATAATTATTTGTTTTTTTACTTATAAGTCAAAACTTTCATCTTTTACTATTTAACCTCACAACTTTTATACTTTTAACTTTGGTTCTCTATACCTTTCATCTTACGCAATTTTTCGTTGTACGTTTCGTTCTATAATTTTGTGAGTTAACACGACGCAACGTGTGTCTGGTTCAACGTTTTTACATAGTCTATTTTTCTATGTTTGACAGGTTCGTCGCAACGCGCGGGTCCTAGTTAACTTAATTATTCTTTTCTATATTTTACGTTTTAGTTTAAGTTATTCGCATTAACACGTCGCAAGTTTAATATTGATAGGCCCGTCGCAACACAGGGAGAGGGTGCTTCATACTGGTTAGGGTAAATTACTTTTTGAGTCCCTGTGTTTTATGAGTTTTAACTAGTTGAGTCCAAAAGCAAAAAGTTTAACGACCTGAGTCCCTATAAGCATTTTCTTTAACCATTTGAGTCCAAATTTTTAACACTGTCAGAATTTTTTGGTTAAGTGTTGTTAAATGACCAAAATACCCTTATAGTTAAAAATAAAATAAATAAATAAATTATAATTAGATTTTCTCTCTCTCAAATGTATCTCTCCCCTTATCTCTTTCTCCATCTCTAAACATTCTGCTATCTCTCATCTTTCTTTCTCTCTCACTAAACCACCTACATCCCCCACCACCACCACACAACCACCGTCACCACAACAGCCACAACCACCTCCGTCACCAACCACCACCTCAACCACAAACATCCAGCACAGTCACCTTCGCACCACCATCACCAACACCTACTTCGCCCCACCTTTTCAACTTTCTCTGTATAATGCGAAGAAGAAGAAGCGTCGAGTGTATCAGCTTCGTCGACTTGATGATCACACCATACATCATTATCAACTTCTGCAAACTAAAACTGTGAAAGATCACACCATCCAGCGGTTGATTCGGTTGAACCTGTGGAAGATCAACATTATGCACATGATGAAAATCATAATCAAATACTTGCAGATTAAAATTCAAGAAATTACCCTTGATACACATCACCAAAAGACCCTCTTCCAATGAGTTCTAACTACACGCCCTAGTTTAGTTCCTTCTTTATTTGACATAACTACACGGCCCGGGCTTCAAAACCCTAAAAATCTCACTGTACACATCCTCCAGCTTCAGAGCATGACAAGTGGCCTCGATTGAGTACGCCCCATCAAAACATTTATCCTCGAAAGGCATTTCAAGAAAATTCCCACAAGCATCATCACATAAGTGGCCTCGATTGCACGCATCGGCCCCTCGACACCACACCCAGAATCGAGAATCTTCTGACCAGGCTTAACATTAATCAGATCTACCGCCACCTGCTCATGGATTTTTGTAGATTCAATGTTCGATTTACCGGGTTGTGTGGTGGTTGGCGAGTGACGAGTGACGGCGGTAGTTGTGGCTGTGGTGGTGACGGTGGTTGTGTGGTGGTGACGGTGGTTGTGTGGAGGTGGTGGGGATGCAGTGGTCTGTAAAGAGAGAAAGAAAGACGGAATGTACATAGAGAGAGAAAGGGATTAGGAAAGAGATATATAAGAAAGAGAAAAAAAAATCTAATAATCGTTTATTTTTTTATTTTTTAATTATAAGGGTATTTTGGTCATTTAACAATACTTAACCAAAAAATTCTAACAGTGTTAGAAATTTGGACTCAAATGGTTAAAGAAAATGCTTATAGGGACTCAGGTCGTTAAACTTTTTGCTTTTGGACTCAACTAGTTAAAACCCATAAAACACAGGGACTCAAAAAGTAATTTACCCTACTGGTTATATTTTAATCTAGAAACCTAACAAAAATGACCGCTCATAGAAATGTAGGAATTTAAACATGTAAATACACGTTTTAAACATGTTTCAAGAAGTTAAAAGTATTATTAAACATTTTGCTTTTGATATTAAAGCCTCTTAAAACTAAGACTTCTAGATCATTCATTATATCTCTTGATAATTTCATGTAGTCTACTATATATGCAGTTTGATAATCATCCCATTGTATATAGAGAAAAAGATAGTTATCAATTTAAACAAACCACTAGAAAAATACAAAGAGTCAAACTATTATAAATCACTCATATTTGGAATTCTAACTATTATATATTAATTAATTAATTAATTATATATCAATTAGCAAATTTACCCTCCCTCACAAAATCACAATTCATTTTTTTTTTCACTTTTAACTAAGTTTTCATCTTCTACAATCTTGTCACATTTTTTTCTACTTTTAATCCCTTTACTTTTCATCTTCTACAAACTACATTCTTCATTTAACCCAACACTTTTTCACTTTCAACTTTATTCCCCTATCCTTTTCTATTTTACAAATTTGCCATTTAACGTTTCGGTTTAAAGTTTGCGAATTAACACGTTGCAACGTAAGTGTGTTTCGACGTTTTTACGTCTATTTTTTGTGGTTTAACACTCAACGTAGTTACTCTTTTCTATTTTTACTTTTGGTCTAATTTTTGTGAGTTAACATGCCCTAATGCCCATGCGTGGTTCAATGTTTTCATCTTTACTTTTTGTTCGTTTTAACGATCCCACAACAAATTACGGGTCCTAGATACTACCTTATAAAATCTAATATGATGAATTATAAGGTGATAATATGAACATATTTTAAGAGGGACAAAAGGTATGCTATGCACAATTCTTGGTGTCTACCCACCTCACCGACCCTCCGCGTGCTTTAAACTTTAAAGCCCATTGTATTGAAGCTAATAACCAAGGCTCTAAGCACATGCACCTTCCTAGTTTTGGATGCACAAGTACTCATTTATATTCACTAGACGTCTAGAGCTACATATATTGGAACGGGTCAAGTAACACTAATGATTTTTTAAATTTATATAAAGCGTATAATGAGTATTTTTTTACGGTGACTCCACAAATATGATACGTGTGATAATTTCAACAAAACATTACACAGATAGAGTGGTATAACCATATTAGCTATCCCGCGTCCCTCTTCTTTCACTTAGGAGTGTTCATCGAGTCTAATAAGTCAAATTTCGGATTATTTGTATTAATAGTTTTGAAAAGTGTATTCGAATTTGCTTGAAGTTTGAATGAACTTATTCTACTAAGCTTATTTGAAATCGAGTCAAATTCAGGTTTATTAGACTTATTCGGATAATGAAATAAAATATAGATTAATTATAAATTACGAAGAAAATCTAAATCATTATTTTCCTCAATTTTTGACCATCTAAATCACAATGAATGTTGGGATTAGGGTTAACTTGTGTTTGTCGTGATTGTTGTCGGATAACAAATCAAATTATTAAATGAGGCAATGAGCGATCAGTTCCAAATTAGGTTATTAAATGAAATCTTTTTTCGGTAATTAACAAAAAAAAAAAAAAGACATTTAAACAAGCCTAAATGATTATGCATAGCATAAAAAATATATGATAGATGTATGTATCATATAGAAAAGTGTTATTGGATTTTATCACTCTAAACTATTGACTATTGGCCGCTGCCACCTCCAACTATCACTTTGACGTCCGTCACCCCCAACTTAACACTTAGTGTGTTCTGTCACCACATCGTTAACTGATCACTAACTTTAGATCCCGTTCCTATACTTTTGGGGGTGTCATAGGGATCTTAGGAAGGTTTTATGGATCTTAGGACACCCCAAATGTATGGTAACAGGATCAAAAGTTAGTGATCAGTTAACGACGTGGTGACAGAACACACTAAGTGTTAAGTTGAGGGTGGCGCACGTCAAAGTGATAATTGGGGGTGGCAGTGGCCAATAGCCAATAGTTTGGGGTGATAAAATCCAATATCCCTATAGAAACATATATGATAGATATGTGTGTTATTCAGGTTATTCAAACTTAAATTCGAATTCGACTTAATTATTAATATCGGATAATTATTCGATCTGAATCAACAAAAAATTTGAATTCGGCTTGTTTATTCGAATTGAGTTTCGAGTTATTTGAGTATGATTCGAATAATGAGCACCCTTACCAGAGGCGTCACTGAGAATTCACGTACTTTGTTCGAGCTTGAAAAAAATGTGTCATTCCGTAATGTTCTATTATTATTTAAAAATAAAAATCAAATTAGTATTGAGCTTAGTAAACCTAATGCCAACCGGGCTAAATTCTAGACCATAAAAAATGATTTATAAACGGGCCTATATTGGAATTGGTATGTGTTTGTATTTAAAAAATAACATATATATATTGGATTTTTTTAAATCGTGTGCCCCTCGAAATTACGGGCCTTGTGCGAAGGTCCTCCCCGCACACCATCAAAGCCACCACTGACCCTTACTTTCACTAGGCACAGGTTCGATCCTAACTTGTAGTGAATTTATTTGCATTTTATATTCCTTTTTTCTAGCCTTTTTAATTAAAATTTATGTGTGACCAACTCAAACCTTATCTTCTTTCTGTATTCTCTATGTTTCTCGGATTTTTCACGTTAGTGTCTTTTCCTTTTTCAACTTTTACACTTCGTTACTTCATTAATAATGAAATTAAATGCGAAACTTGATTGAAATTAGTTGTAAAACTTCAGTGATTTTAGATGTATTGATTGGAACTTTAGTGATAAAAAATCGACTTGAAATGAAAATTCTTACATCAAGTTGACAGAATCCCGACACCCAAAAAAAAAGCGACCCTAGCGAAAAAAATCCTGGCTTCATCAATGTGCATGAGTTAATCCTAGAACCAAATTAAGAAAGGTTTTTAGAGCATGTGTAGTGGTAAACAAAGACCTTTGGGCATTATCCGTCATTGGCGGTACAGTCAGCAATGAGACATTATGAGGCGTTTCTAAAATAAGTGTAGTGGGGATGTGGGCATTGTGGGACATTATGTTAAAAAGGGTGTTAAACAATTAAATAAAAAAAAACATCCAAAAAATGTTATTGGGCAAGCAAAAGCAAGAATACATGTGATTGGCCAAAGAATTTGACGTTGGACGTGGAAAAAAAGACGCTTCTCAAGTTTTTTTTTTTTTTTTTTGAAGAAAACGCCCCCGGGGGCGCTCATTGGGCGTTTTCAAGTGTTTTTTAGGAAAATCACGCCCAAATATTATCCCACTACGAGTGTTCTTATAAGAGTGGATATTAGAAATACTATATTTCGCTATAAATTATTAATACCGAAGCTACCATATGGACTAGAGGTGTTGGGTAGAAACCATATTGCAAGATGTGATGTATGACACTATTTGTCTATCTATGAACCCTTAAAATAGTTATTTTACTCTATACAAAATTTAACTATATTTTTATTAATATCTTGAATGACTAAATACACAAAAAAATTATATTGATAAGACACGTGGTCTATGTGTCACCTCTCATTAAAAAAAAATCTACATTTGAGTCGGTTCATAACTTCTTATAACACTTTTAAAACTACATTAGAGTTAGTTTACAACTTCGTGTAACACTTTTTAAGAAAAAAAACATCTTAGTGATGATAATTTTGTACATTAAAAGATATTTTTGGCTGGTAATTATTCTTAAAAATACGACGTAATTACCCCGACACCAACTTTCAATGTTTTCTTATTTTCTTTTACTTAATGTTTTAGTTAACCACTACAACCTTACGAAAGAATGAATCAGTTAAAAACAACTCTTACGTGACAATTGATCTATTATTATTTAGTTAATCACCATGCATAGTGTTGAATACTCTTAAATTTACATGTTTGCTTGGATTCATTTGTTTGCAATTTCTAAGTTTGAATGTATCTAAAAAGAAAGATTCGAACAATAAAACCTTTGAACACTTTTTGAAATTGGGGTCAATACTTACGTGTCAAATGAATATTGAATTCATGCTTTGGTATGCTATTCTTGGTTAAGTCAAAATGCCAACCCTTGTACCGAAATTATAATATATTCTTTTTATAGAAAAGAAGAAAAGTGGGTGTATGATGTGTACGGAAAGAGATAGGTAGATGGATATATAAAGTTTAAACATTAGTAAACTGCAACTAATAATGTTATTGAAAGAAACTTATACAAATAATTCTTTTTTGGCAAATTGGATTTAAATAATCCTAACTCACTGTTATTGGCCAATAATAATCCTAACTCATTTAATCACCAATAATAATCCGAACTATTCACTTTTGTTTGTAAAATACTTCCAGTTAAAAAAACACTAACTAGGTTAAAAAATTGCTGATGTGACTTGCCACGTCACTTGTCATGTCATCAAAATATGCCACGCAGACTGCCACATCAGCTGCCATGTCATCAAAATATGCCACATAGACTGCCACATCATCAAAATATGCCACGTGGCAAGCCACATCAGCAATTTTTTAACCTAGTTAGTGTTTTTTTAACTGGGAGTATTTTACAAACAAAAGTGAATAGTTCGGATTATTATTGGTGATTAAATGAGTTGGGATTATTATTGGCCAATAACAGTGAGTTGAGATTATTTAAATCCAATTTGCCTTCTTTTTTTAACGACCACAATGATATTATATTAAAGAGGGTAGCGGGGGATTGGTAAAAAACACCATACAAACCCAACACACCTGGAACCAAACAGAAGGGGAAAAAAAAAAGAAAAATACATGATACCCAACCCTTTACGCATCTACAGTCCAGAAAATGGATTATCACCCCATATGTTCCGGTCGATATTTAGAGTTTTTGTCCTTTGTTTTAACCATTCAAAAGCTAAGAGTTGATGTCTTCAAATAACCTTTCTTTGGACTTGAAAACTTGGTCGTTGCGGTTAACATCGGTTTTAAAGGTTCAAAACCAATTACCCATTACTTGTTATTGGATTGGGTTAGACAAAAATTGTAATTGAGTTTGGCTAAATAACAAAACATAAACAGTCATTATTTGTTATTCAGTTTGAACCGATTTTGGATTTTTGGAACTGTAACCCAATTTGATTTCGGTTTAAAAGCGTATCAGAAACCAAACATGTAATTAGGTTTAGCTTTAAATTTATTCAATTCGATTTGGTTTTTGTTTTAAACTAGAAATACCATCCGTCGCGTTGCAATGGGGAATTCGTTAGTTATATATCATATTAGATGAAAGGAATAACTAAATAGATCTCTGACTCACACGTTGCGACAAACCTATCAAATGGGGAAGAATAGACGCCTTGAGACGGACCTGTCAAACAAGAAAAAAAATAGACGAAAAAACGTTGAACTTCACACGCACATTGCGATGTGTTAACTCGGAAAATTTAAAACAAAACGTTAAACGGGAAACTTGCGAAATATGAAAAGTACAAGGGACTATAACTTAAAGTAAAAAAGTGTTGGAGTTAAATCGCATAAGATGAAAACTTTTGAATTAGAAGTGAAAAATCAAATAAATCAAATGGGTTAAATTAGCAATGATAAAACTTTAGACTTAAATTGCTAAAGATTGAAACTTTAAAGTTAGAAATAAAAAAAATCCATTTATTTAAAAAAAATCCCAAAGCCAAAAGTGCAACAATCATGAACACAAATATGTTCCTTATAGTATTTTAAATTTAAATTTAATTTAATTTAATAGTTTGAAACCACACATTGAACACTCCTACCTTTAAACGAGTAAATTGAATTGAAATAGTATAAATCTGAGCGTGACCTTATAATGATATAAGTTGAGTTAGCTACACCAGTAATCTTCAGTCGGAGCCAAAAACAAAGTTCATATTCAACTCAAGTTAGATTGTCGTTTTACGAGTTAGCTCGTTTTTTATTTTAAAATTTAATGATTTTATATGCTTTCTGTATAAGGATCAAATATAACAAGTTAACAATATACTCAAAGATCAAATAAAACAAGTTAACAACATACTCAAATTATAGAAGTCCCAAACAACTCTAGACTATCAATATTGAAGGAAAATCAAGGATCCATTCTTATTCTAATGAGGTATGTTACTTTTATTTGAAAGTTTATACGAAATAACCAACTCAACCCTGATTAGTTAGAGTTGAGATGCGAACGAGTTTGTAATGAACTCATTACAAACATTATCTGCCTGTAATTTTAATTAACGAAACACATTTGATATATAATGAATAGAAGCGACTTTCACCTCATAAAAGTTTATACAAAATAACTAGCTTAACCTAGATAATTCATTTTAACTAATTGATAATTGATTGCAAATGTTATTAGTCCAATTTATACATCTTTAGTTAGTGATTGTGATTCGTGCTTTTTTAAATTAGGCATGTTTTAACCTATCTTAACTTTATATCTAAGTGGTACATCAACTTTTTTTTCCCATTTCACTTTGTCTTGCTCCAAGGAAATGGTTTAATCTCATTAACTTCATCTAACCCTATCTTTTAGTGGTTTTTAGTCTAAAAAAGAAACGAATAATTAATTCAATTCATTTAACATTGGTTTAACATGTTAACACATAACCCATTTAATGCCCTTTATCATAAGGATAGAGTGGTGAAGAAACAGTGATCTAATTAGGGAGTTAATTAGATTGGTTTATGTTCCTTTCATGAGGGTTAATCTTCTTAAGGATATTTGAGCTCCGACTTGGTGATTTATCCTGCAAAACAGAACACCGTTAACTCGTTAAGAGGGGAATGTGGGGGTTTCCCTCTTAACCAGGCTCCGGCGTGAGAATAAGCGACTGCTTTGAGAGTAATTAAGTGTAAAGAGTGAGAGCCGAGGGAATAGAATGTTTAACCTGTGTGATGAGGTCCCTATTTATAGCCGGAGAGGTGTAAGGGGTTATGGGCTAATGGGCCTTGGGCCAGAAGCGGACAACAAAACGGATATGCTCTTTGTCTCATTGGCGTCGACCGCTTAGTGGCTTCTAGACGCTCGTCGGTGCTGGCGCAGCTTGATTGGAGCCACGTGTCATTGTTGTCGGCCTTGTTGTCCTTCTGTCATCAGCAGACAAGTGGAGATCGTGGGACAGTTGTCTATGTCCTCTGATTGGTGCCACGTAGGCGTCCTTGTGTACTTCTCGTCAGGCGATCGTGGCGCACGATTGACCAGAGCCTGCTAGACGCTCATTGGCTCCTTTTACTGCCACTTGTACCTTATGTACCACTGTAGGTAGCCGTGCGCTTCCTTACTGAGTGGCTCTTGTTGGACAACAAACTAACCCGCGCGGAGTTAGCATGCTCATTTGTTCCATTGTTTTTATGCTAAGTGCTGATACCTGGCTCTCTTGTGAGCCGTGCCTCGCGCGAGACAAACTACAACGCGTGTAAGTCGCGCGAGGATACTGTTAATAAGTTTTCTGAAATAAGGAGTATGGTTCCGCGCGCAACCTGGGCGGAGGTTTGCGCGACTTTTTGGGACCATACCCCTTCAAGTCCCCCCAGTCCAGTGCTGCACCATGCGCAACGCAAGTGGTTGGAGCTCTGGACTTAATTAGGAGAAATAAGTGTAGTAGGGGAAATGTTTTTTTTGATCCTGATTGGTGTGGCGCATGTGGAAAATGTTGTTTTCAATTGCGCAAGTACCAATGCAGGTCTTTAGGGATTGCCGTTTGTCTGATCAGGCGCGCGGGTTTATTGGAGGTGATATGTAGCTGGCGCGGTTCATGTAACTTCTGCATGAAGTTACTTGCAACTTTTATGGCGGGAAACTTCGAAATTTGAACTTCTGACGGGTTGGTGAGATAAGTCGCTGAGAGCGACGTTTGAGTTGACCCCTGGCACGGGTGTCATCATGCCGCCTGCGGCGGTTACACTTCATGTCAGGAGAGTGAGGCCCACGCGCGCGTGGTAACCGTCACCCCTGGTTTTCCGCTTGACATGGCAACCTCCTGTTGGTTAGCCTAGCGGCGAACGCGGCACGGTTACCCATCGCATTAAATGCGATGGGTATATATATCCGAAGAGAAGGTGAGAGGTTCTCACTTCTCTTCGTTTCTTCTCTACTTTCCTCTCAGAATTCTTTGAATCTTCAAAGTGTTCATATCTTCAAATCTTCAAACTTTTCTTCGAGTTTTTTCCAGATCTTTCTGAAAAGATGAGTGAAGAACATCAGGAGGTTGCTGTTACTGAGGAAGGACCAGTTCCTGTCCTTAAATGGGACTTAGGTCTCTTCGAACAAATCGTTCGTAGTTTCCGATTCCCACCGGAGTGGGATGCCCGGTATCCGGCTCAGGGCCAGACCGCGGCTGATGCACCACCCGGTTACATCACTTTATACGAAGACTTCTTCCTTCAGGGAAATTTCCGACTGCCGGCGACCAACTTTATGGGCAATATCCTTCATCACTACAACTTTCATATATCGCAGATGAGCCCACCCGGGATGGTGAGGGTAAGGCACTTCGAGTTCTTGTGCCATTCTCATGGCATTGAGCCATCTGTAGATAAGTTTCGTGCTTTTTACCAGTTGCAGAGGACAATGGGGTTCTTTTCTTTTGCGAGCCGTGGTGCGGCGAAGAAGATTTTACTGAACCCACCGAAGAGTTTCCATGACTGGAAACCTAAGTTCTTCTTTATCAGGGAAGAGGTTTTGCCGGTTGCCATGCCTTTTAGGGATTGGACCGAGGCCATACCGAAGGAAGATCTTCCCATTCCAAAAACTGCTCGGTGGTACCAGCAGCTAACCCCAACCCCAAATCGGGTGTTTGGGGAAAATATGTTGGTTGCTGCTAAGATGAGTGACCAGTGGTCACCTAGCAGCAGGGAGGTTCCGGTTTTGAAGATCGACGATCAAGGTTAGTTTCCTCTTTGTTGTTTCTTCAGTTAATCTGCTTTAATTGGTACTAACTTACTTAAGTGTATGTTTAGAAGCGCAACTCTATCAAGCTGCCTTCTCGACATTTGGTGGCTCCATGGGCGTTCGGCCGTTGCGCGATGACGAGGAAAGCTGGTATGACCAGATTAAAGGCAATTTCATGTTTCCAGCTGCTGATGCCTTCGCTTCTCCGCCCACCGCTACTGAAGGTGCGCAATACCCTAAACCTCGTCCTTTGCGCTCTGTGACTCTTGCTGGGAAAGAGACTCTCTATCTTTCCAGCGAGGAGTCAGTAGGTTCTTCCAGCGGAGAGCTAAGTTCCTGGTCTAAAATCTTTGCAGGTGTGTTGCGCGACCTGGGGATTGACCCTGAGGAGAAAAAAAAGAAACCTGTGAAGAAGAAGAAGAAGGTGGATCCTGAAGTGACCAGCAAGGGCACTGGCCCTAGTCGCGCGACAGCTGCTGCTGTCAAAGGTACTCTTCGCCTTCGTCAACGTGACTTAGATGATTATGTGATCATCAGTGACTCATTTGAAGGCTTGTCACGTGTAGCTAAGGGGAAAACTGGTGCTGGTGGGTCGAAAAGCTCTGGGAGCGCGGGTTCTCGTAACCCTGAAGCTGGCGCGACTCCATCTTTTCCTGAAGATGACGAAGCTGAAGAAGAAGATGCTGGTGCCCAGCTTATTGGGCGGAAGAGGGGTAGGAGCGAAGCCACGACTGGTGTGGCTTCCGCCCCTACATCTGTTGTGATTCCCGTGGTTGGGAAAACGAGCAAGCTGCGCTCGTTATACAAATTTTCTCCTGGTATGTTCTTCGCTTCTCTTCTTAATACTTTTCTCTTTGCTTACATGCACTTGCAGCGAAAGGTGGAGGAGGGTCGGAAGAGAGAGGAAGAGAAGAAGAGGGTTGCGGAGGAGGAGAAAAAGAAGGAAGAAGAGAGGAAGAAGAAAGAGGAGGATAGAAAAAGAAAGGCGGAGGAAGAGCGTTTGAAGAAGGCGGAGCAGGAGAGGTTGGCCGAGGCGGCGAAGAAGAAAACCTTGGAGAAAGAGCTAGAAGCGAAAAAGGCTATGGATCAGCCTCTTAAATCTCAAGGTCCTGAGGTTACAAACCCTACCCACTCTGCTCCTGTCATTACTTCCAAGGGTGCGGGTCGACATGCTTCGAGCAGCGCGAGCTCTGGTGGTGCAGGGGGTTTTAACCCAAACGTGGTCGGGGCGAAGGATACCGTCGGCGATATCTACTACAAAACTTACAATGAAGAAGAACGCGGCGATGCTCCTCACCAAGCCCCTTGGAGCTTAAAGCAAAAAGATACATTTCATGAATTTGCCCCTTGCCGCGAGTGGTTTTTGAATTCGTTTACCCCGGCTGAAGTTAACCGGCAAAGGGCGAAACCCCACGAAATGTTATACCGCACCTTTATACTTGGAGAGGCCAACGCTCGTGCTGCCAATCACCAGATAGTTCGTGAATGGCGAACAATGGTTAGAGAGCGCGCCGACTGGGAGGCTTATCGTGAGCGCTCGTTAAAACGAATAGCTGAATTTGAAAAGTCTAAGGCTGCTCTTGGTGAGGAGAGAGCCAAATTTGAAGCCGATAAGAGGGCCGAAGCATGGGGCCGCGAGGGCCTGCAAAAGAAACTTCATAATGTTAAAGAGCAACTGGCCAAAGAAAAGGCCGAGTTTAAGCGTATTTGTGCCCAAGACAACGAGCGCGCCTATGCGGATCGACAGAAGATAGTTGATCTTGAGGCTAAAGTTGCTGACTTGACCTCGAAGGTAGAGGAGGCACAAGGAGAGAAGGCTGCTAAGCAACAGGTGGAGGTTAGTCTTATTTGTTTTCCTTTATTCTGGCTATGTTTTTAACAACCCAGCCTAAGTTGTTTTGTCGGTCTCCAGGTTGAGTTGTCTGAGGTCAAGGTGCAGCTGTCTAACAAGGACAGAGATCTCCATGCCAAGGACGTTGAGATTGCGGAGCTCAAACGTCGCTTGAACGAGCAAATCGACAGATGCGAGTCGTTGGAAATCGACCTGGAGGCCGAGAGGGTTAAGGCTGCTACGGCTGAGGAGGCGTGTGCTGTTAGCACTGCTGCGCTGAATGTGGCCCAAACCAACTACTCCGAGGCTCAAGGCATCGTCGATACGCTTGTCTCGGAAGCTGAATGGATGCGCACTCGTGGAGTAGTGCTGGTGAGTACTTTTTATGCTTCTATCTTGTTAAGGGTTATCTCTAACGCTTTTCTTTTGTTGAAGGTTGCCAACTCCATCTTGAATGCTGGTGAGCTAGACCGCGCCGTTGCTGGTCTTACGGATGCGGCGCGTGCGGTGGGTCACCGAGGTGGTTACTTAGAATGTGCCAGTCACGTTGAGCAGATACTAGGGCAAGAATTCGATGTAAGCCATTGCTCGGTGACTGATCGTGCTGATGCTGCGCTTGCACAAGCTGAAAACTCGTATGACAACCTTTCCTTGCCTATCATGGATCTGGTTGTGGAATCCTTGAAGAAAGACGACTGGTGCCAGCTGTGACAACTCGTACTTTACCGTCTCGTACATTACGTGTAACCATCGAACTAGTGTGATTACGTGATCATATTAATTGAACAAATGTTGTGTTATGTGCTTGATGTTTACTATTTGTACATGTATGAATCGGACCGCACAACACACCCACACTCGCACAAGCCCATTCGGGCCTTATACTTTGCACACGGGTTATTAGGGCAGCCCATGTGGGTTCGGCCCACTCCCCTTTAACCGTGTAAATCCCATAGTTGGGGATAGGTTTTGGTTAGTTGTCACAAACACAAAAACACACACAAACCCTAGAAGTTTTCCTCTCTCTCTCGGCTTGCTTGGAACCCGACGGCACACACACACACTTTGAAGCTTGTGAAACGAATCGATCCTCTACCTTCATCCGGTTAGTGATGATGTTATGTTTTTGGATTATTTGTAATATCATGTGATTGCTATCATTCGTTAGGCGATGTAACTAGGGTGTATGCTAGTAATATTGGTTGAATGTTGATGATAATTGGATTGTTAATCGGTTCTCATGAATGATTAAGATATACGGTTACTTGACATGAAATCGGTTATATGTATGTTTGTGTGATGAGGAATAATTCGGATGGGTTAATAGTCTGAATGTATGCAAACCGGGTAGGATGCATGATAGCTGGTTTATGATTCGGTATGTTTTTATAATAATCTGATTTCCTGTTCTTGATGTTAATATGAACATGCTTGATACTCATGATTTGAAGTTGAATGAAATCGGAATTAACTGTGATTGATCGAAATTGTGAAACTGCCTAAGTTGTTTGCTAGAATCACGGATAAGTCAATGCAGGAAATATGGAAACCAGTTACATACGCGATTTCGACACCTGGTTGCGAGTCGGGACCATAGTTGCGAGTCAGAATCCCACTCGTAACCAAGCCAGCACAAGTCGAGACTACGGTTGCGAGTCCCGTTGCGACTCGTAACCAGCACATGATCAGTCGTAACCAGACCATGATGAACCGAGATCTCCATTGCGACTCGCAACCAGCTGTTGCGACTCGTAATCTCCGGTTGCGACTCGAGATCTCCGTTGCGACTCGAGACCACCCTTTACACGCACACTGTTGGGCCTTCACTGTCACGGGCCCAATCTATTGAGCCCAACGATTTGAACTGTGGACTGTTTATTATTGGACTTGTTTGTGCTTGCTATTTGGGCCGATTGAGAATCTGGACTGTTTTGTTATTGGGCTGCTTATGTCATTGGGCCGGGTATGAATGGACTTAGAACAATTGGATCCTCACATGCTATGTCTTATCTGTTTACGGGCGTACATGTTTGCCATGACTATACGTGATTACTATATACGTGCTATATACGAACCTGACTCGTATAATAACCATGATAGGACGTGAGTGATCATTTACTTGCTACTTGTACTTTCTGTGTATCTGCCGAGCAAACCAAGGTGAGTTCACACAGCCAAGGCATGGGATTCCCGGGTTGGGAATTGGGTTGGATATGTTGAATTTGGAATGATTACTCGTACTTACGCATATACCAGACTATAGACCATCGTCCTCAGGTTAGTCAGGACACGTTACGTAAAGCCTACGTAACCCAGTATATTTGCCATATGTCTCCCGGGTCGGGAGGACACGTTACGTAAAGCCTACGTAACCCAATACCATCTACTGGCTTCCAGGTCGGAAGGCCACGCTGCGTAAAGCCTACGTAGCCCCCACGCGTACCACTGTCCTCGGGGAAGGGCACGTCACGTAAAGCCTACGTGACCCTGTACGTTTTCCTGTTCTCGGTAAAGAAGAACACATGGTCGGAAGTTAGTCTAGTAAGTACCGTTAATGAGAAGCCCTCATTAACCAGGATGAACATGGGAAGCCCCCACCTTTATTACACACTAGTATGGGAAGCCCCCACTAGCTATACTTATGCATTACTTTATGAACTTACTTTCTGTGAACTCGCTCAACTAGTTTGTTGATTATTTGCTGCATGCCTTGCAGGACCTTAGGTATACTTGGGAGCTTGCACAGGGAAGGAGCAGGTCGTTGTGGGCAGATGGATCGTTAATGATGTCGAACTCATAACTCGTTTTGAATTTACTTTACTATGCTTCCGCTACTTAAAACAGTATTTGGTTTTGAAACATCAATCATGTCATGGTGACTTACGTTAATTACTTTTATTATTATTAAATGCTATGTTTGATATGATTGATGGCTTGATCCTGGTCAGTCACGCTCCCAAGCGGTGGTATTCCGCGGGTGGATTTTGGGGGTGTGACAGATTGGTATCAGAGCCATTGGTTATAGAGAACTTGGTTTTAATATGGGAAAACGTTTTTATTAAAACCGGACTATAACCAGTACAGTGCTCTCAACGATCCACAACGACGCTTCGCTCCACGTGCAAGACTCGACATCCTAGGTAATAAGGTTTATGTTTATTGCCTGTTTGCTAGAACTGTTTAGAACTTTGCTCGCATTACGCTTAGATACACATGCTTGATTACATGAGAACACCTATATGCCTACACTTTTCTGTCATCGCCCTACTCGCGAACCATTCTTACGTATGCTACTTGTTACTATGAAGATCAATGGCCGCACGAATTAACATGACTCAAGCCCAGCTAGAGGCTCTCATTGCTGCGGCAGTTGCAGCCGCCCAAGCAGGTAGTATACCCTGCAGTATAGACACTGGGATCTTTAGATCCTACATTAATCCTCGTACTTAACTTTGCCCTATCCGTACACAATAGGTCAACCCGCTCAGCAGCAGCCTGGGTGCACCTTCAAGAACTTCATGGAATGTCGTCCTAGCTCGTTTAGTGGCACAGAGGGAGCAGTTGGACTCCTCCACTGGTTTGAAAAGCTCGAGTCGGTTTTCGAAATGTGCGAATGCCCTGAGGCTCGCAGGGTGAAGTTCGCCACTGGCACACTTGAAGGGATTGCGCTCACTTGGTGGAACGCACAAGTGCAGATCTTAGGGTTGGCAGCTGCTAACGCCACCCCATGGAACGACTTTAAGGAACTCATCAAGCGTGAGTATTGCACGCGGGAAGACATACACAAGCTGGAAGATGAGCTTTATAACTTGAAAATGGTTGGATCGGAAATCGAAGCGTATACCAAACGGTCCAATGAGCTGGCCGTTCTGTGTCCAACTATGGTGGACCCTCCATACAAGCGCATTGAGTTGTATCTCAAGGGATTGGCGCCAGAAATTCAGAGCCACGTGACGTCGGCTAACCTCGAAAACATCCAGGAAATCCAACGCCTAGCTCACCGTATCACCGATCAGGCAGTGGATCAGAATAAACTGCCCAAGCGTGTTAATGCTACTGCTAACGTCACCACCTCAGTTACTCCTGCTACAACTGGTGACAGTAAAAGAAAGTGGGATGGGGATTCCAGCAAAGGTTCAGCGATTGTTCAGCCACAAGCTCAGCAGCAGAAGATCGATCACTACCAGAGTCCTAGTCAGCAATCCTCTGGTAGTCACAGACAGAGGAGATATCAGGGTAGTCAACCCAGGTGCCACAACTGCAACAGGCATCACCACGGCCCATGTAACAAGGGTCGTTGTCAAAGGTGTCTTAAGATGGGTCACGAGGCCAAAGACTGCAGGAGCCCTCGTCCTGCGAATCAGAATCAGCAGCCTCAGCAACCAGCTCCACAGAACCAGCAGCAGCAGCAGCAGCCACAGCGTGGAAACCGGGGATGTTTCCAGTGTGGGGCTGAAGGTCACTTCAAACGCGATTGCCCTCAGTTGAACCGGAATCGCAACAACAATAACCAGGGCAACGGGAACAACAACGGTGGAAACAACAACAACGGCAATGAAGCTCGTGGTCGTGCTTTTGTGCTAGGTCGAGGCGACGCAGTGAACGATCCCAACGTTGTCATGGGTAAGTTTCTCCTTGACAATATTTACGTTACTGTTTTATTTGATTCGGGTGCGGATACAAGCTATATGTCTGTGAAAATGTGTCAACTGCTAAAACGTGCACCAACACTTTTACCCGCCAAACATGTAGTAGAGTTAGCTAACGGTAAAAGTCTAGAAGCCACGCACGTAGTTCAAGGTTGTAATCTTATCCTAGCTGGTCAAGCTTTCACTATCGACCTCATTCCCATAGTTTTGGGTAGTTTCGACGTCGTGATTGGGATGGATTGGTTATCCCAACACCAGGCAGAAATCTTATGCAGCGAAAAGGTTATTCGCATTCCTCGTTCTGGTCAGGAACCTCTAGAAGTGCAAGGTGACAAGAGTGGTGCTGTGGTTGGCGTCATCTCTTTCTTGAAGGCTCAGAAGTGCTTACGAAAAGGTCACGCAGCCATTCTGGCTCTCGTTACAGACGCATCAGCAAAGGAAAAGAAATTGGAGGAATTGTCAAAGCAACTGCAGGAACTCTTGGAAAAGGGTTTCATACGACCAAGCTCTTCGCCTTGGGGAGCTCCAGTGCTTTTCGTGAAGAAGAAAGACGGTACGTTCAGGATGTGCATCGACTACCGTGAACTCAACAAGGTGACGGTGAAGAACCGTTATCCTCTTCCACGCATAGACGACTTATTCGACCAGTTGCAAGGGTCGTGCTACTATTCGAAGATAGACTTAAGGTCGGGGTACCATCAGCTGAGAGTCCGGGATGAGGACGTCTCCAAGACAGCTTTCAGAACTCGTTACGGTCACTACGAGTTTCTCGTCATGCCATTTGGGTTAACGAACGCGCCTGCTGTATTTATGGATCTTATGAACAGGGTGTGCAAACCCTATCTCGACAAGTTCGTCATAGTATTTATCGACGACATTCTGATTTACTCCAAGAGTCGGGAGGAACACGAGCAGCATCTTCGTCTTATTTTGGAACTCCTTCGGAAGGAACAGTTGTACGCCAAGCTTTCTAAATGCGACTTCTGGCTTCGTGAAGTCCACTTCTTAGGCCACGTAGTGAACAAGGATGGGATACATGTCGATCCATCCAAGGTAGATTCGGTCAGAAACTGGCCTGCACCGCGTACACCGACAGAGATACGCCAATTCTTGGGTCTGGCAGGTTACTACAGACGGTTTATCAAGGATTTCTCGAAGATTGCTCAGCCGCTTACGCTACTGACACAGAAGGGTGTTACCTATCGCTGGGGAGAGCCCCAGGAGACTGCTTTTCAGCACTTAAAGGATAGACTTTGCAGTGCACCTATCCTCTCATTGCCAGAGGGCACAGATGACTTCGTGGTTTATTGTGATGCATCCATTCGGGGACTTGGATGTGTGTTAATGCAGCGCGACAAGGTTATCGCTTACGCCTCTCGTCAACTCAAGATTCACGAACGGAACTACACGACGCACGATTTAGAGCTGGGAGCTGTTGTTTTCGCGCTTAAGATATGGCGACACTACCTGTACGGTACCAGGTGCACGATTTACACCGATCACAGGAGTCTCGAGCATATCCTTAAGCAGAAGGATTTGAACATGCGTCAACGGCGATGGGTTGAATTACTGAACGATTACGAATGCGCTATCAAGTACCATCCAGGCAAAGCCAATGTTGTGGCTGACGCCCTTAGTCGAAAGGACACCTTACCGAAGCGCGTGCGAGCGCTACAGCTTACGATCCAGTCTAGCCTTCCTGCACAGATACGAAATGCTCAGACAGAAGCACTGAAGCCCGAAAACGTCATGGCTGAAGCCTTACGCGGCTCACGACAGCAAATGGAACAGAAGGCAGACGGTGCCTACTATGTAACGGGCCGTATTTGGGTCCCTCTTTATGGCGGTTTACGCGAACTTGTTATGGATGAAGCTCACAAGTCTCGCTACTCGGTACATCCAGGGTCGGATAAAATGTACCACGACATCAGCACTACTTATTGGTGGCCTAGTATGAAGGCCCACATTGCTACGTACGTTGGAAAGTGCTTGACCTGTGCGAGAGTCAAGGTCGAATATCAGAAACCAGCTGCCTACTTCAGCAGCCTAAGATACCTCAGTGGAAATGGGAAGAAATTTCCATGGATTTCGTTACAGGCCTACCTAGATCCCAGCGTGGGAACGATACGATATGGGTCATAGTTGATCGACTCACCAAGTCTGCACACTTCCTGCCGATTAAGGAAACGGACAAGTTCTCCACTCTCGCAGACGTTTATCTTAAAGAAGTTGTCTCGAGGCACGGGGTGCCCACGTCTATCATTTCGGATCGCGATGCACGATTCACGTCAGAACTTTGGCAAGCAATGCATAAATCTTTCGGCTCACGACTAGACATGAGCACAGCATACCACCCTCAGACGGATGGACAGTCTGAGCGTACGATTCAAACACTTGAAGACATGCTTCGGGCATGCGTTATCGACTTCGGCAACGGCTGGGAAAAGCACCTCCCTTTGGTGGAGTTTTCTTACAATAACAGTTACCATACCAGCATTCAAGCCGCTCCATTCGAGGCATTGTACGGGCGTAAATGCCGGTCACCTCTCTGTTGGGCAGAGGTGGGAGATAGTCAGATCACGGGTCCAGAGATTGTTGTGGACGCCACAGAAAAGATTGCACAAATACGACAACGCATGGCGGCAGCACGCGACCGTCAGAAAGCCTACGCGGATAAGCGTAGAAAGCCATTGGAATTTGAGGTCGGGGACCGGGTTTTTATTGAAAGTCTCACCCTGGAAGGGTGTGGTTCGTTTTGGCAAACGGGGCAAACTGAATCCGCGGTACGTCGGACCATTCGAAATTATAGAAAAGATTGGCAAGGTAGCCTACAAGTTGAACTTACCAGCTGAACTCGGGGCAGTTCACAATGTCTTTCACGTATCGAACTTAAAGAAGTGCCTATCAGATGAAAATCTTATCATTCCTTTCAAGGAACTCACTATCGACGAGCGGTTGCAGTTCGTTGAGGAACCAGTAGAAATCACGGACCGGGATGTGAAGGTCCTCAAACACAAGAGAATCCCTCTTGTCCGAGTTCGTTGGAACTCCAAACGTGGCCCAGAGTACACCTGGGAACGCGAAGACAGGATGACAGAAAAGTACCCCCAGTTATTCGGGAACAAGGCAACCACTACTGAGGCTGAAGCTACTACTTCGGAATTTCGGGACGAAATTCCAGATCAACGGGGGGAGGATGTGACACCCCAGGAAAATCAGTGAACAGTACAGTTTACCTAGCTTCCTCAGTGAGTGCATACCAAATTTCGGGACGAAATTTCCAATTAGTTGGGGATAATGTGACAACTCGTACTTTACCGTCTCGTACATTACGTGTAACCATCGAACTAGTGTGATTACGTGATCATATTAATTGAACAAATGTTGTGTTATGTGCTTGATGTTTACTATTTGTACATGTATGAATCGGACCGCACAACACACCCACACTCGCACAAGCCCATTCGGGCCTTATACTTTGCACACGGGTTATTAGGGCAGCCCATGTGGGTTCGGCCCACTCCCCTTTAACCGTGTAAATCCCATAGTTGGGGATAGGTTTTGGTTAGTTGTCACAAACACAAAAACACACACAAACCCTAGAAGTTTTCCTCTCTCTCTCGGCTTGCTTGGAACCCGACGGCACACACACACACTTTGAAGCTTGTGAAACGAATCGATCCTCTACCTTCATCCGGTTAGTGATGATGTTATGTTTTTGGATTATTTGTAATATCATGTGATTGCTATCATTCGTTAGGCGATGTAACTAGGGTGTATGCTAGTAATATTGGTTGAATGTTGATGATAATTGGATTGTTAATCGGTTCTCATGAATGATTAAGATATACGGTTACTTGACATGAAATCGGTTATATGTATGTTTGTGTGATGAGGAATAATTCGGATGGGTTAATAGTCTGAATGTATGCAAACCGGGTAGGATGCATGATAGCTGGTTTATGATTCGGTATGTTTTTATAATAATCTGATTTCCTGTTCTTGATGTTAATATGAACATGCTTGATACTCATGATTTGAAGTTGAATGAAATCGGAATTAACTGTGATTGATCGAAATTGTGAAACTGCCTAAGTTGTTTGCTAGAATCACGGATAAGTCAATGCAGGAAATATGGAAACCAGTTACATACGCGATTTCGACACCTGGTTGCGAGTCGGGACCATAGTTGCGAGTCAGAATCCCACTCGTAACCAAGCCAGCACAAGTCGAGACTACGGTTGCGAGTCCCGTTGCGACTCGTAACCAGCACATGATCAGTCGTAACCAGACCATGATGAACCGAGATCTCCATTGCGACTCGCAACCAGCTGTTGCGACTCGTAATCTCCGGTTGCGACTCGAGATCTCCGTTGCGACTCGAGACCACCCTTTACACGCACACTGTTGGGCCTTCACTGTCACGGGCCCAATCTATTGAGCCCAACGATTTGAACTGTGGACTGTTTATTATTGGACTTGTTTGTGCTTGCTATTTGGGCCGATTGAGAATCTGGACTGTTTTGTTATTGGGCTGCTTATGTCATTGGGCCGGGTATGAATGGACTTAGAACAATTGGATCCTCACATGCTATGTCTTATCTGTTTACGTGCGTACATGTTTGCCATGACTATACGTGATTACTATATACGTGCTATATACGAACCTGACTCGTATAATAACCATGATAGGACGTGAGTGATCATTTACTTGCTACTTGTACTTTCTGTGTATCTGCCGAGCAAACCAAGGTGAGTTCACACAGCCAAGGCATGGGATTCCCGGGTTGGGAATTGGGTTGGATATGTTGAATTTGGAATGATTACTCGTACTTACGCATATACCAGACTATAGACCATCGTCCTCAGGTTAGTCAGGACACGTTACGTAAAGCCTACGTAACCCAGTATATTTGCCATATGTCTCCCGGGTCGGGAGGACACGTTACGTAAAGCCTACGTAACCCAATACCATCTACTGGCTTCCAGGTCGGAAGGCCACGCTGCGTAAAGCCTACGTAGCCCCCACGCGTACCACTGTCCTCGGGGAAGGGCACGTCACGTAAAGCCTACGTGACCCTGTACGTTTTCCTGTTCTCGGTAAAGAAGAACACATGGTCGGAAGTTAGTCTAGTAAGTACCGTTAATGAGAAGCCCTCATTAACCAGGATGAACATGGGAAGCCCCCACCTTTATTACACACTAGTATGGGAAGCCCCCACTAGCTATACTTATGCATTACTTTATGAACTTACTTTCTGTGAACTCGCTCAACTAGTTTGTTGATTATTTGCTGCATGCCTTGCAGGACCTTAGGTATACTTGGGAGCTTGCACAGGGAAGGAGCAGGTCGTTGTGGGCAGATGGATCGTTAATGATGTCGAACTCATAACTCGTTTTGAATTTACTTTACTATGCTTCCGCTACTTAAAACAGTATTTGGTTTTGAAACATCAATCATGTCATGGTGACTTACGTTAATTACTTTTATTATTATTAAATGCTATGTTTGATATGATTGATGGCTTGATCCTGGTCAGTCACGCTCCCAAGCGGTGGTATTCCGCGGGTGGATTTTGGGGGTGTGACACCAGCGCCTTAAAGCTGTCCTCGATCCACCAGTTACTGTTGAGTTATCCGATGAAGAGCCAGCTGGTGATGATGGTGGCGATGGCGATGATGATGGCAATGATGATGATGGCGATGATGACGGCGATGATGATGGTGACCGTCATGTTGAATAGGGTAGGCTGTTGATAGGCTTTTATGCCCTTGTAATTTTCTTTTGGTAATTGAATGTACAATGCTGCGCTGTTGCGCAAGTTTTGAATGATATGAAAGATTTTCGTTTTTTCCGTTGCAATTATTGCATTGCTATAAAACTTAGGTTAAATTAGCTCGAATAAATGGAAGTGTCCTTTGTATAAAAGGTTATCGCCCGGTCTCGCGCTTTGTTTGCGGAGGACCTTGGAGGCGATTTGAACAAACTCTGAGATGCTGGAGTGTTTTCGCGCTAATCAAAAGTTTAGCATGCATTTGTAACGAAAAAATGTAATAGAAACATGTCGTATGCGTTCATTAAGTCAAAAGTGGGCGCGTAGGCCTTCGTACATAATTGCTAGTGGCTTATAGCCGACGTAGGGAATTAAACTGGGGCGCAAGGCCGGAATAGATTACATATAACATTTGCGCAGTTGTTGCGCATTCCATGTCCTTGGTAAGATGTGGCCATCTAGGGTGCGTAATTTGTAGGCCCCTTTTCCCAAGACCTCATGTATCAGATATGGGCCTTCCCATTTAGGTGCCAACTTCCCTGGACGTTCCGCATTTGACGCTTCATTGTCACGAAAGACGTATTCCCCTGGGGTGAAGGTACAAATGCGGACTCTTGCGTTGTAGTACCTTTCCAGCTGGGTTTTGTACTTGGCCTCTTTGATTCGCGCGAGCTCGCGCCTTTCCTCTAACAGGTCCAAGTCCAGGCGCCTTTCTGCTTCATTGTCAATTGAGTTGACCGCTGTCATACGTGGTGAGGGTAGGCCAATCTCCGCCGGGATAACCGCCTCTGAGCCATATAACAAGCTAAAGGGGGTTTCGCCGGTACTCGTCTTTGGCATGGTTCGATGAGCCCATAAAATGCTTGGGAGCTCATCAACCCATCCTCGTCGCCTTGTTCCCAATCTGGCCTTTATTCCCTCGACGATGCATTTGTTCACGCTTTCCACTTGTCCGTTGCCTTGGGGGTGCGCAACGGATGTGAAAGTGTGTTCAATGTTCATCTCCTTCATCCACTTCTTGAGATCATCTGATGCGAAGTTGGTGCCATTGTCAGTGACGATCTTGAGCGGAAGGCCAAATCTGCATATGATGTGCTCCCAGATGAACTTGCGCACAATCATAGCTGTGGTGGATGCAAGGGCTTTGGCCTCTACCCACTTGGTGAAGTAGTCGACGGCCACTATGATAAACTTTACGGCGCCGGGAGCATCCGGGAAGGGTCCCACCATGTCAATTCCCCATTGCTGAAAGGGCCATGCGGTGGATACAGGGATAAGATCATTTTTAGGGCGCAGTGTTTTTGGAGAATGCCTCTGGCAAGAGTCACATTTGCGGATCTCCTTCATTGCGTCGACATGCATACCAGGCCAGTAGTAACCGGCGCTCATGATCTTCGCGACAACCATCCGTGGTCCGGAGTGAATGCCGCAGATCCCCTCGTGGATCTCCCTTATCAGGTAATTCGCATCCTGAGGGTCCACACAGCGTAGCAGTGGCCCTAGGAAGGATTTTCGGTACAAAATACCGCCGTTCATTTCGTATTGTAGGGCTTTGTTTTGGATCTTCCTTGCTTCCGCTTTGTTCTCAGGGAGCACCCCTTCTTGCAAGTATTGGATGATTGGGGTCATCCACGATGGTTGCCCTGTTTCGATCACGTTCACTTGTCGCAGTAATACCGATGGATTCTTGAGTACCTCTATCCTTACATTCTTGGCGAGATGTTGAAAGGAAGTCGAGGCAAGCTTGCTCAAGGCGTCGGCAGGCTTGTTTTCTGAGCGATTGATATGTATAACCTTGTGAGTTTCGAATTGTTGGAGCAATTCTTTCGCTTGTTCCAGATATAGAGCCATGACTTCTCCCTTCGCGTCGTATATGCCATTTACTTGACTGGCTATCAGGAGTGAGTCAACGTGTGCGCGCAAGTTTTTTGCTCCCATCTTGATGGCGAGGCGTAATCCTGCCAGAAATGCTTCGTACTCAGCCTCGTTGTTGGTGTTTTTGAAGTCCAACTTAATGGCGTAAGTAAACTCGTGATTCTCTGGGCTCACCAGGCGCAATCCTGCTCCCGCGCCATCTTCATTTGATGCCCCGTCGGTGTAAAGCATCCAAGTTTCATCTGTTGTATCTTTCTCGGGAGTCTCTATCAGCTCGCACTCCTTGATTTTATCGGCCGGCACTTCCGTGATGAAGTCGGCGAGGACCTGCCCCTTAATGGCCGGGCGCGGCCTGTACAAGATGTTATGGCCGCCCAGTTCAATGGCCCATTTTGCCAACCTGCCTGATGTCTCAGGCTTCTGTAGTATGGTGCCAATGTGGAAATTTGTAAGCACAGTTATCACATGGCCTGTGAAGTATCGGCGCAGCCTTCGGGAGGCGTGTAGCAGCGCAAGAACCAGCTTTTCCATTGTGGAATATCTTGTTTCTGGGTCAGTGAGTACCCTGCTGACATAGTAGATCGGGGTTTGTACCCCGTTTCTGTCGACCAATAATACTGACCCTACTGCCTTATCCGAGGAGGACAAGTACAGTACGAGGGGCTCCTTCTCAAATGGTGCAGTCAGGGTAGGGAGTTCGACCAGACACGCTTTCATTTGTTGAAAAGCTGTTTCGGCTTCCGGGGTCCATTTGAACTCTTGCTTCTTCACACAATTGCGCAACGTGCTAATGAAGGGATACGACTTTGCGGCGTGATTGGAGAGAAAACGATTAAGCGCGGCCAGCCGGCCGGCTAGTCGTTGCATTTCCTTGATGTTTCTCGGTGAGGGCATTCGTTCTATAGCTTGTACTTTCTCTGGATTCACCTTGAAACCGCCGTTTGTGACAATGAAGCCTAGAAACTTCCCTTCTTCCATGCCAAAGGAACACTTGGCTGGATTTAGCTTCATATTTACGCTGCGCAATGAGTTGAACGTTTTCTCGATGTCTTTCAACATTTGGTCCTCCTCGGGACTTTTAACCACTAGATCATCGATATAAACCTCAATATGCTTTCCGATGTCACCTGCGAAGGTCTTGTCCATCAAGCGTTGATATGTCGCGCCTGCATTCTTCAGGCCAAAAGGCATCTTTGTGTAGCAGAAGATTCCAAGATCCGTTCTGAACGCTGTCTTGTCTTCATCTTCTAGCTTCATCTGCACTTGATGGTATCCTTTGTAGCAATCCAAAAAGCACTTCCATCGGTATGGCGCGAGAGAATCTATTTTTTTATCGATCTCAGGCAAGGAATAGCAATCCTTTGGGCACGCCTTGTTGAGATCAGTGTAGTCTACGCACATGCGCCATTCGCCATTTGATTTTTCGACCATCACGGGGTTCGCCACCCAACTCTGATATCTTACCTCTCGCAGGATCCCGGCTTTGAGCAGCTCACATACCTGCTCGTTCATTGCTTTTGTCTTGTCTGCCCCTAGGCTGCGCCTTCTTTGGACCTTTGGCTCGACAGATGGGTACGTGTTTAAGCAATGCTCGGTGATGTTGCGCGGGACACCGGTCATGTCTGCCGGTGTCCAGGCAAATATATCCATGTTTCGAAACAGCAGTTGCTTTAGACGTGTTCTGATGTCTGACGAAATGGCGTGGCCAATTGTCACAGTCTGCTCGGGGTATTTTCGGTTTAAAACCCATTTCTCTGGCTCGGTCGTGGAGACCTTTGCCGCCTTTGTTGGGCGCAGCTCTTCAGTTGACATTACTTCTTTCTTGGCATATATGATTGCTACTCCTGTCTTGGTTGGGAAACCTATCGCAGAATGAGGCGTTGAAGTCACCATGTTTAGCTCGCCTTGTGTTTCCCTCCCAATAAGCACATCATGCCTCGATTTCACTGGCATTAGAAGTTCACATTTGCTGTTCTTGAGTGTTTCCCGTCAGAGAGCGTGACGGGGAAACTGATCTGTCCGAGAGGAAAAACCATCTCGTTGCAAAATCCAGACAAAGGATAATCGACAGGTTCGAGTCGCGCTTTATCCTCTTCATCCAATTGATTGAAACACTGTTCGTAAATGATGTCGGCAGTACTTCCCGGGTCTATGAATACGTAGTCAGTTTCATAATGCCCGATTATGCCGGTGATGACCACAGGACGTGTGGCGCGAGGTCCGCCGCGCACTACTGGAAATATAACTTGCTGCTCTTGCCAAGAAGGTTCATAAGGGCGTTTGCCTTTCTCTTTCGCGCTGTACCTGGGTCCGTTGACCATGTGAGTCTCTAGTCGCCGGACCTTTTTGTGGTTCCCTTCATCGTGGCGCTGGAGTTGACGGGTTTCCTTGCGTACATTCTTCACTAAATGGCTTAGCTTACCGCTTTTGAGCGCTCTCTCGATTTCTTGGCGCAAGCTGTAACAGTCGTCGGTCAGGTGCCCTGAATCTTTGTGAAAATCGCAGTACAAGTTAGGGGCTTGCCCTTTCTTGTTTGTCATTGGCCTTGGCGCCTTGAAATCGACATTCTCCGTCATCAATACCTCCTTTGGAGTTTTCGTGAGCGGAGTCCAGTGTTTGTCACGATTGTCGTCACTGACCGCCTTCTTGTAACCGATTCGGTCAATCGTTTCTCGCGCATCTTCTCTGTAGCGCGGCCTGTCGTCACGGCCTCTTGGTCTCTCAGACTTCCAGTCATGACTCTTATATTTGTTACGCTTGTTGTTATCGCGCGTACTTCCTCTTGAAAATCGATCTTCTGGGTAGTAGCCCTTTCCACCAGCAAGGGACTCCTCAGTTTGTGCGACGATTTTTGCGGCTTCCATTAGTTTATCCCACTCCTTTGGCATTCCATCTTTGCTTGTGATGGTTCTAATGAGACTATCGCAGCGTATAGCCTTTTTGAAGTGACAGCGCATGAGTTGCTCACTGACGCCGCCTATTTCCAGACACTCTTTGTTAAAACGCGTGATGAAGTCCTCCAGACCTTCACCATCTCTTCGCCAAATATCTTCTACTTCGGCTGTGTCACGTTGGTAGCGACGTTGTTGGCTAAAGTAGCTTAAGAATTGCGTCTTGAAATCCGTCCATGATTTAATCTTCCCAGGCGGAAGGCTGTCAAACCAGGCGCGAGCCGCTCCGGTAAGAGTTTGAATGAACAGGTGGCACCACATGGGCATGTTCCAACCTCCCATGCAGCCCACACTCGTGAATGTTCTGACGTGATCGTCTGGGTCAGTCAACCCATTGAATTTCCCAACAGTTGGGGGTAGCTTCTCTCGTGAGAGCGGCGCGAGTGCAATTTTCGGGATAAACTTGGAGTGTTACGCAGCTTCCGCTGGTCTGTATGCCAGGCGGAAATCTCTTTCAGCTTCTTCTGTGTAGCCAATGTGTTGTCTTGGCTTGTAGTACTCATGGTTTTTTGGTAAACGATTAAAGACTGACGATTCTTCGTCACCTTCCCATGTGGGATCATATGGGTCCGTTTCTTCCCATTCATTGTTCATGTTGCGCGGCGTGAGCCGGCTGTGAACAGGGCCTCGTTGAAGGTTCGACGGATAGTCATAGTAACTATCCGTTTCCCCTCTTGTATCGCGCGTGTCTTGTACGCTTAAACGTCTTGTAGGGGGAGGCCTGTTGGTTCTACCTTGTATATTGGCTGGTGGGGGCATTTGGCGCACCCCCTGACTCTGAGGGGTGACCAAGGACGGTTCTGTCGTCAAAACTGCCTGCTGCGCGATGAGCGATTGGTATGCTGCATTGATAGTGGCGATGTTCTTGGCATACCACGAGGTTGGGGTTTCGCCTTCTGGTAAGCCAAGTAATGCAGATACATTTTGAGGTGGCGCTGTGTTCGAAGGTCCTTCTCCGTTTCCTGGGGTGACCACTTGGGTGATGCGGGTGAAGCTCCCGCGCGGACCCCCAGTATTGTTGATTTCAACTTCGCCGATTTCTTCGATTTGTTGGGCTTGGAAGTTTTGGATTCCTTCGCCCAACGCCGTGTTAGAGTTGGTTCCGAAACCGAACTCTGGGATGATTCCTTGACCAGTCATAGTCGAAGGAAGAAAGAGGTGTCAAAGGCTCAAATAAAAGAAGATGAGGGTGGTTATAGAAAAAATCGGTGGGCGCCAATGAAGAAACAGTGATCTAATTAGGGAGTTAATTAGATTGGTTTATGTTCCTTTCATGAGGGTTAATCTTCTTAAGGATATTTGAGCTCCGACTTGGTGATTTATCCTGCAAAACAGAACACCGTTAACTCGTTAAGAGGGGAATGTGGGGGTTTCCCTCTTAACCAGGCTCCGGCGTGAGAATAAGCGACTGCTTTGAGAGTAATTAAGTGTAAAGAGTGAGAGCCGAGGGAATAGAATGTTTAACCTGTGTGATGAGGTCCCTATTTATAGCCGGAGAGGTGTAAGGGGTTATGGGCTGATGGGCCTTGGGCCAGAAGCGGACAACAAAACGGATATGCTCTTTGTCTCACTGGCGTCGACCGCTTAGTGGCTTCTAGACGCTCGTCGGTGCTGGCGCAGCTTGATTGGAGCCACGTGTCATTGTTGTCGGCCTTGTTGTCCTTCTGTCATCAGCAGACAAGTGGAGATCGTGGGACAGTTGTCTCTGTCCTCTGATTGGTGCCACGTAGGCGTCCTTGTGTACTTCTCGTCAGGCGATCGTGGCGCACGATTGACCAGAGCCTGCTAGACGCTCATTGGCTCCTTTTACTGCCACTTGTACCTTATGTACCACTGTAGGTAGCCGTGCGCTTCCTTACTGAGTGGCTCTTGTTGGACAACAAACTAACCCGCGCGGAGTTAGCATGCTCATTTGTTCCATTGTTTTTATGCTAAGTGCTGATACCTGGCTCTCTTGTGAGCCGTGCCTCGCGCGAGACAAACTACAACGCGTGTAAGTCGCGCGAGGATACTGTTAATAAGTTTTCTGAAATAAGGAGTATGGTTCCGCGCGCAACCTGGGCGGAGGTTTGCGCGACTTTTTGGGACCATACCCCTTCAAGTGGTTTGCAATGTTAGTTAACATGTCATGTCACTACCAAGATCATGCGTAGTCGTTGGAGTGAATAATACCCACCCTTGGGCGTTGTGCGCCATGTGGCAACCCAATTAGGTAATGGGACGTTTTTCTAAAATGGGTGTAGTGGGGATGTGGGCATTATGTTAAAAATGGTGTAAATAAAATTAAATAAAAAACATCAAAAAACTTTATTGGACAAGAAAAAGTAGAACATCATTGATTGGCCAAAAACTTTTGAACATGGGCGTGAAAAATACAACGCCTAACATCAAAACTTCAAAAAAAAAACGCCCTTGGGGGACGATCCTGGGCGTGTTGGGCGTTTTCGAGCGCAAGAACGCTCCAAAATGGAGTCACTACTCACGATCTAACACTCTAATTGTTACAATACATCTAATGACTTTTAAAAATTTCATTGTCTACACGTTAGGAAACAATTATTTATATCCAGATAAATATGATAAGTGAATATAACCAATTTCAAAAGTTCAAACTATGTAGCAAATATTGGCCCATCGTATCATTCTAAAAAAATGGAATATACCAAAAGTTCTAATTGATATATTACTATGTTAAAATACTTCTATTACACCGAATTAAATAAGAGTAATAAACTTTTTTTAGGATTCTTGGTTGATTTGATTGTTGAGGAAAATAAGAAAACAATAATTTGATTGGAGAGAAAAATATGGAAATGATTGGGTAACTTTAAAAGAAGTGAGTCGTGGATCATGAAAGATTAATAAAAAAATAAAAAAAACTTCTAGTTATAGAATTGTGTCACGTAATACACATTTACTTACCAAGTATAAAGGTTTATTTCAATATAAAAAGCTGAGAAAATGTATTTTTACTTGTATCGGTTTTATTTGTTTGGTATTCGTATTGTATGGTAGTCGTGTCAATTTTACAAATTAGTACTTGTACGAGTGATAAAAAATAAAATAAAAACAAAATGGTACCAAAGAGGGTATCGTGCTGAAATACTCGTACCAATACCCATACTGTACCTGTACCGGTATCGTACCAATATATACGGTACGTTGGTACCCAGTTTTGTTCAAATTTGGTACCGGTATTTTCGGTACCGATATGAGTACCGGTACAGTACCAATACGATATGAGTATCAAATAGGTAAAATCGATAGAAGTACCATAAATACAATAATACGAAATAAAACATAATCTAAAAAGAACATTTAAAGTTCTATATAAAATTTGGTACCAATGCCCATTTTTACCCGTACTCGTACCGATACCGAAAGTACCGAATACCAAAATAAAAAAAATGCGTACCGATACATGTACCGAATAACTCAAATCTATACGAGTACGAATACGGTATGGGTACGGGTATTTGGGAAAAAAGCTCATCCCTACTTTGGCACTATTTCGTTGGCCTTCACCCTTAATATCGCCGCCTACCTCATTGCTTCTCATGCAAGTATGGTTTTCTTCATGTTTGTCGCTATAAAGATATATTATTTGTAGAGGTATGGTATTGTACCCTACTCAAACGATCGGTCATTTCTGTTATCACATTTTATTATGTTATTTATTATTGCGTACTAACCTGCGAAGCCCGTCAAGATGTAGTATACTACACTAGGATGTGGGCTTGTAGAGATAACCCCTAACTTGGCTTGGCTCATTGAGGTTAGGGTTGCACATGTCTCCTATATAAGGAGGTCTTCACCTCATTACTAGGGCAAGAGACATGGGGCAAACACACTTTTTTGTAGCTTGAAAAAAGGGAATTCTTTCCCTACCAGCCATCTCTATATATCCACTTTTCTTTCTTCTCCATCGCAGATTTGGCTTCAAGAGGAAGAGCAATGTGTGATTCTCCTTCCTCTCAGAGAAAGCGGTTCTAATCACCCCGACGATGTTTCCATGTTTCTTCACTGGCTGCCAGCGTATCAAAATCTAGATAGAAGAATCACAACTCGTTTTTCTCCATTCCATCTTCTAGATATGTGTTCTTTCTTTTTTATTATTGGGTTCAAACCTTCAAATTTATTCTGTTAGAGCTCAAAAAGAAAATTATTGACGAACACCTTTTTAGATTTGTTCTATCGAATTCAAAAAATCAGATCTACCTTTTTCTATCCTATTCAAAACATACGATCTATGTAATTTAAGTTCCATATATAATTTATAGATCTGAAATGATTAGATATATACTCACTTAAAGATGGATACACAGTTTTAGATGCTCTAAGATATGGTTTACTCAAGGTCCTCTAACCTTTTATCATAAATAAGAAACACCAAACCTTTTTCGTTTAGCTTGAAAACTATGGCTAACACGGCACAATGAAGGCCCACTTTTATTCGACATATGAAATATGGCTCATTTTTAATATTCCACACAAATTTCATGCGCACATTTTCCGGGTTTCATTTTCCATATAAATCCTTTGTACCAACATGGATTTAGTTCGCTCGCTCGCATATCAATAACATGCCTCCATCACCACGTGGAAATGAACCCTCGCCCCACCAGGTGGTCAACCGGGACGCGTTTGTTGCCGTGATTACAATGGATCTCACCTCGCCTAGCTCCGGCAGGCTACCATGTCGCTCCGCTATCTCGGCGAACCATCGTCACATGCAGAAGTATAACTACAACCCACTCGCCAAGGAGAACAACACACCACCTAACCGTTGTTGATAGTGTTATCAAGCGCAAGGTTAACGTGAGTTTTGCAGTGACATGTAACTCTTGAAAGTTGCAACCAAAACTCTCACTTACAAATACTATGTTTATACACATAATTCACATATTGACGGACCGTTTGTCACACCCCAATTTCCACGTGTCTCACCGGTGGGCCCGGTGGGGGATTACCGTGACGATGTTGGCAACAATATAGTCAAACCACACAATTATATAATGCACAGCGGAAGCTTAAGATAAATATATAAACTTCAACCTCTGGTTGTAATATCAAATGTATTACAGAAGTTGAATATATCCACAGCGGATCAAAAATAATAAATATTGTTCATTCAGATGCAGCATCGAGTTTGCGAGACTATGTACGATGCTTAGGACGCCTATACCAGCCCATTTCGTATAGTACCTGCACTTAATCTTTTTGGGGAAAATACGTCAGTTTACACTGGTAAATACATTCAACTGACACATTTGAAAATGTTTATTAAAATTGATTTGAATGCACAAGGCACAAACTCTTTTATAACTTGGGAAAATTATTAAAATCTTGTGAACGTTTTACATGTTCTTTTATGCGTTCAGTAGCCCGGGTCGTGCCGGGTTAAAGATTTATAGACACACCACATTGCGTAAAACCGTAGTATAAAAACCAACGGCTACGTCTTCTAATTTAATGTCGACAATATATACCGGGTGTACGCCTACACCGGGATGTCGATGGTCGTGGCCATTTCGTAAAATGATGCCAAGGATATCCGGGACAACGGTCATTAAACCCCCCAAAGGCTTTTAAGAAACAAAACTGTTTAAATGAGCCGATCATATTATTTAATTAACCACCTAAGCGATGGAAAAATATAATGCTCAATCAAGCGGTATTAACATACCGTAACCCAAGCCCATATAGGGGAAATAAGTTAAAGTATTTACCTTTGCAAGTATATTTCCTTAATTTGGATTAAATCACCGATAGCTTTTACTGGGGCTCCTAATCTGGAACGAAGGTTTTAATTAACCTCTTAGAATCCTAACGAGTCGTTATAATGGCCGTAGCCTAGACCGGTTGGTTCCGATATGTGAATATGGTTTAATCGCGTGAAAAGGCGAAAACCGAGAATGGAGTGTGATTCTGACCCAACAAGTTCAGAGACTTGTTTTATATAGGCCTAAGGTTCACGCTCTGGATTTTAGGGTTCAAATAATATAATTTGACCCGTATCGGCCAAATTATGAAAACTAGTTTCATAAGCCGAACCGTGCGCGCAATAGGCGAAACGGTTAACCATGAGAGTCTTACGCTTATTTCCTAAGTCAATATGCCTTAAAGAGGTTGTGGTATCAGTAAGATACCTTCCGTGATGCCCGTAACGAGTTTAAGTTAATATTACGCCCCGTAGGGGTTTTCCGGTCATTTTAAAGACCTTAAAAAAAACTTTTCAAGTTCTACAGGAAATCTGAGTTTCCCGAACAGTTTATTAAGCTTAAAATACTTTATTTATTATTTAAAATCAGTAGCAACTGGAATCGGGTCAAAAGACCTTGTAGAACTCATGTTTTGGCCGAAAAGGGCATATTCGGTATTTACCGAACCGTAGCCATAACCGCAGGTTATGAGCGTGGTAAAAATTATAAAAAATCTTTAAAATTCCCAAAATATTATTTTAATACAGTGGGTAAAAGTTTTGGTGACGAAATCTTGGTTTAGATAGGTGTTATGCTAATTGCGCCGTTTATTACAAAAGTTTATTTTAATTGCGCTAATTAGCATAACTCTCATTCTAGACCTCGGATTGACGTGAAACTTTAAGGACATGCTTATAATTTAATAAGCAAGGTTCTGGTCCGTTCACGTGTCCGAAATACTCGTTTTATTTTCAAAATGGCGTTACGGTCAACTTTTAGGCGATTAACGGAAATGCGCAAAAGACTCGGATAACTCATGAACCGATCACAGAGGTTTATACCATCATGTAACCTGGTCCTAAGAGAGTCCTACGATATATCTATACCTCACTAAAACGGGTCAGAACTGAAGTCAATGCAAAAGTCAAACTTTTGCGACATTCGGCTCCGAACCGGGTCAATATAGCAAATGGTCGATTCAAACGAGCGCAAACAAGTTTATATACTTGATATCATATTTTATGAGTGTCAAAACAGGTTTCTTAGTATGTACATTACAGATTATGCATAAATCGCTAAAATAGCTTTCTGTTGACTTTTTAAGTGCGCGTTTGACTCGATATTTGACATAGTTAGAGTGGTGATCAGGGGGAACCCTTTTAGAGGTTTATTACCCACATAAATACCAACTCAAAACCATCTTTGATTCGTCATAAGACTGAACCATTTGCAAGTTATTGTAATGACAACCGTTAGTTACGACGGTTGCGTTTATAAGCTATAACTATGGAAATGTATGACCAAAATGGTTATGAACGACTTACAGAAGTGGTATCTTGCTTAGAGAGCAGAAGGGAATGCTAGAGAGCTCTTAGAATGATCAGATAGAAGTGTTTGTGTTGTGGTGAATGTTATGAACCAAATGTGCTTATTTATAGTGTTCACAAGACCTCAAGATCATCACAACTCAGTCTACCTTTGATCATGGATCATGGGCAGGTGTCCCTAAGTGATATGGGTCGAGTAGGGGCACCCATGCTCCATTAATTGGTTGTTTGGTCGTTCAAAGGCTCCAAAAGGCAAGATGTTACAACTTTCTGCATCTGGGCGTCTAATGCGGCCCGCATGGGAGTTCCATGCGTTTATAATGCGGGTCGCCTGAGATCCAATTATCAGACGCGTATATTAGGAGGCTCGCGGCCCGCCTCAACTTATCCCTAACCATCACGCGGGTCGCGAGAGGTTATAAATTCAGAAATTTTAAATCTTTTGTCATGATTGCGAAATCCTGGTAATTAATAACGAAATCTTTCGTAATGATTTACCTGACCTTTCGGGTTTGAAGGGGTAACTTTGCGGTTTGGCCCTCGGTTATTTACCGATAGGGGCCTCGTGTTATTTACCCGCATTATTAAGTCCCCGGTTAGTTTATTAATTATCCGGAAAGCCTTAACTTTCATTGTTGACGCTTTTAACCCTTCTCATACGAATTTGAGTATAACTCTCTCGTTTTAAGACGGAACTTCGCGGAATTTGTACAGTATACTCTAGTGAGCGTATAATACTGTTACGAAGCCTTGGGAACGTTAAAGGGTCACTCAGAGGTATAATTAAACATGTTGACACAGTTAACCCCTGTAGCTCGTAATCTCTCACTTTCTTCCGCGTTTCGCTTCCGTACGATCTATGATTTATTCGTTGAAGGTACAAGCATTATTTAGGGTTACTATACAGTATATTTACCCTTGTTGACATTTATAACCCTCGAATTTATACACTTTCAAGGTTTGTCAAAATTAGTCCTTTATTTATTATAGATGCCACGTGTAATCAAATGACACGTGTTAACACATCATTGGACACAAAAATTCGAGGTGTTACACCGTTTTTGACCCGCCGGAACATCAAAGCTCCGTTTTGGCGAACCTTTTTTAACCTGCCGGCACATCCAAGATTCGTTTCGACGAACCATGTTTAACACGCTGGCGAATCCAAACTGCGTCATGGTGGACTGTTTCTAACCTGCCACACGTTTGAAATCAACCCAGGCGGATAACCTTCCATTTTTCATGGGTCTCGGGTGGGATGCGTGACTGATAAGCCACTGTTGGCATGAGTATATAACCTTCAATAACGCACTTGAGCATCTTCCTAAGCATCACAGACCTTTGTATGAAAATGGAAACCACATTAGATACGTCTTTTGGGATGAATCTTTTATTGTTCCAAAAGAAGTACCTAGTTCTGTTGGTGAGTGTTCTTTTTTATACTTGTTTTATATGTATTAGTTATTATTTACCGATAATAACGCACACATGTGATACGAGGCCTTTAAAGGATAAGATAATTGAAGAATTTTCAAGATTGGAGACTTTGAAGGAACATGTACTTATACAGTACTGGAATAAAGATATTCAACACAGAAACATTACTACACTCAAGGCAAGTAAAGAACCTTTCATAATAGAGAAACTAACAAAAGAATTGGTTGCCCGAAGAAATTCGAGTTGTGGAACTGTATATCTTATAGAAACACATGACCACATGATCAAAATGTGGCATTACAATTTAAAGCCAGATGGGCAAGTTGATGAATTATAGCCACGGATAAGTCGTTTCATGCCACTTGTGTATAACGATGTTAAGGGACATAGAGTGTTACTTCCTGTGTGTGACATGTGGAAAGTCGTTTTTTGTTGTGTAGGAGTTATAGACTTACAAGTGAACAATAAAAAAATTGATGAGGGTACCAGATCTATTAAGTTTATGAACAGTGATTTGGGGAAGATGACTTTATGTATCATTGAAGAACTAATTGTATCCATTTCTGATGTTTAAATCAATGTTGTGAAAGCCGGACCGGTTTGTGTTGGATCCGTTCTGAACTTAACCGGCTGGTCGGACCACTGAGAAGTACCTAGTTCTGTTGGTGAGTGTTCTTTTTTATACTTGTTTTATATGTGTTAATTATTAATTTACCGGTAACAACGCACGCATGTGATAAGAGACCTCTAAATGATAAGATAATTGAAGCATTTTCAAAAGTGGAGACTTTGATTGAACATGTACTTATGCAATACTGGAAAAAAGACATTCAAAACATAAACATTACTACACTCAAGGCAAGTAAAGAACCCTTCATTGTAGGGAAACTAACAATAGAATTGGTTACTCGAAGGAATTCGAGTGGTGGAACTGCATGTCTTATAGAAACACATGACCACATGATCAAAATGTGGCATTACAATTTAAAGCCATATGGGAATGTGATGAATTGCAGCCAAGGATAAGTCGTTTCATGCCACTTGTGTATAACGATGCTAAGGGACATAGTGTGTTACTTCATGTGTGTGACATGTGGAAAGACCTTTCTTGTTGTCTAGGAGTTATAGACCTACAAGTGGACAATAGAAAAATTGATGAGGGTACTAGGTCTATTAAGCTTATAGACACTGATTTGAGGAAGATGACTTTATTTATTATTGAAGAAGTAAATGTATCCATTTATGATATTTACATCAATGTTGTGAAAGTCGGTCCGGTTTGTGTGTTGGTGTAACACCCGTTTATTTTTTTTAAATGTTAAATGATAAAAGATACCTTGGATTACATAACTACCAAAATAAAAGTTTCAAGTGACACTTACTAGACAACTACCAACTAGTTTAAAATATTCAAAACATGATTAACAAGTCATTTACATCAACAACTTTGTCTAGATAAAGTTATATTAAAGTGGAAGCTTTCAAAATGCGTGTTCGGTTCTTAATAGCGTGCTTGATCATCATCCGGTTAGCTCCCATCATCACCTAGAGTCAAAACCAATCAAAATGTTAGTTTTGACATTTGAATGAAATGCATAAACGAGATTCTGCGTCAAAGTATAAGAAAAATAAATATTTTCCAATATTGGTCCTGCCGCGTGTCGCGGGAGAACACTGGTAGACCATCACGTATCGCGGCGGCTTCCGTGTGTCGCGGGGTTCCGAATGGGATCTTCCTCGTGGCGCGGGAGAACCCTTTTTCCAGCAGGTGCAGGTTAAAATCCTGCACTTCTGCCCAGCTCTGGAAATTGACCATTTTCCAACTTTAAACTATCATAACTTTTTACTCGCTAGTCCATTTTTACCGACTCTTTTTCCTATGTGTCCGTAATAAAATTACGGATCTAACCATGTAAATTTCACATCACGGAAACCGAGATACCAACGAATTGTCCCCGATTTTTCCCTGTTTCGTTTATCCAACCCATTAACAATGGTTGCATTGTACCACTTTTTAGTTTCTAAATACATTTAGCATACTTACCCAATATCCCGGGCTTATAACCTTGGCATATCTACGCCATTCGTGGCTTTGTGTTCCCATAGGACTAAGAACTTGTTTCATACGGAATCCAAATGTTCCGTTTCGAGCAACATTTACATCTTACTTCTATAGTTTGACCCAATATCCCGGATTCACAACTAGAAGTATCATGGGCAAATTCGTAATTGTGGTGCAATCCAACGCCTTTCAACATACAAGACTTTCTAGTTATTATCCCTATCGTCCTTTTGATTACATCAATTCGACCCGTTTGACTACTTAGTGAAAACTATCACTTTATTAACAAATCAAATCTAAATCTCAATCTTTATTTTGACCCGTTTGATGGTCAAGTGATCTTCGTCACTATAAGACGCATCAACCGTATCTATTACTCTACGACTTTATTTATACTCTAAGCCCAAATAAATAAGCAGAATTTAACGAGGCTATGTCACGTACCTTTAAAGCACACCTTTTCCACGAGTATCCCCTCCGGCGTGTCCGCTTGACGTCCCGGATTCCTTGCCTAAAGAGTTCAATTCATAACAAATTTAGAACTCTTTTATAAGCTATAACGCATTATTTCTTAACATAGTCAAATCTGCCTTTTCACCCAACATTTAACATTTTAACCCTCTTTTAGGCGTTTTATCAAACACCTAGCGGGTCAGATTTCTACATGATTTAAACCAAGTTCATGACTTGAAATTATCACTCAAATTAACTTCAATTATACCATATATACATATTTTAAAATCAATAAATTTTAGATATCATCTCATAATTTCAATTTACTCTAAAACAAGAGTCTTAATCCTAGTGTTTATCAAGTTTCTACCAACACATTAATCACCTAAAATGGTGATTATGAATCTTACATTTTGCATGCAAGGCTTTAACAAGAATTCACCTAGGGTTTATCTCTAGACATCATATGTCCTCTATTTTCATCATTACAACATCAAAATCAAGCTAAACATTTGATTTTCATCATATGGTAGAGATTTGAATCGAATCAAAACAACCCAATTTTACATACCTTATGATCCTCTTGGTGAGGTGATCACGATTCTATGTTCAGATTTCGATTTTGACTTGGCTTGAGCCTTCAATTTGAAAGATTAGTGAAGGTAAGGGTTTTTGAGAGTGGGGGTCGCCCTCTCCTGCCTTTTGATCGAACCAGGGACCTCAATTGGGGTGTTTGGTTCTTATTTTTACTAAATTAGTAATATAAGTTCCAATTTTGACAACCTAGGTCCTTCCACTCTTATTTAGTTCATACTTTTGGCTTTTAACTCATTCATGTGTTACTACAAGACTCCTAACTAACTGGGTTATTTATCCTAGTTAGCTTATTCTTGTTTATTATACACTATGATTCTTATGTAAAATGTTTTATATTTTCGGGGTGTTATAGTTGGATCCGTTCTGAACTTTACCGGTCAACCGGACCACTGAAAAAGTCAAATAGGCAAGTTGATGAATTGCAGCCAAGGATAAGTCGATTACCCAAAAACTCGATCTTCAATTCACATAAAATACGACTTTAAATATCAAATGCTCAATTAGACTCTTATAATTATACGTTTTTAATATTTTCAAGTTTCTAATAGCTTTAATTTTAAAATCATATAATATATTAATATTTTTTATGGATAATCAAACAGGTGTCACTTAATTAACACCATGCTCATCTCGCATCGTGAATTTTTTTAAACTAATTCTATACCCTAATATATATATATATATATATATATATATATCTTGAAACAAGTTCCGGAGAAAACGACTTAAAGTGTGAAAACCATTCTCAGCCACAAGATCTTTGTGATTTGTGGCTGGGATTGATGCGGTGACATTTTTGTAAATATTGGGAACATTAGAAATTCTTGGAGGGATAAAATAGGAAGGTTCAAACAAGAGTGCAGATACTAATCAATCATATGCTATTTCCCCATCATATTTAAACGTTTATAACCTTTTTATACGTGATTATTTAAAAAAAGCCATAAAATCCAGCGTTTTTTTATCTTTACAACGAGTATATACTATTGATATACTTTTCGAAAAAAATGAGTTTTTGTGGCGTTTTAAACCTAGTTTTTTATGGCGTTTTCAACTTAGTTTTATGGTGTTTTTCTGAACTGGATGTGTTTATGGCGTTTTTAACTGATGTTTTCATGGTGTTTTTCTAGAACTAGGTGTTTTATGCCGTTTTTTACTAGGTATTTTCTTGACACTTTTCATGGTGATTTTTGAACTGGATGTGTTTATGGCATTTTAATTTGGACATTTTTCATGACGTTTTTCGAAAACTCCATAAAACACCCACTTTCACGAACACCCAATTCATGTCATTTTTATTTAAAAAAATATAGCAATAGTATTTTCGTTGCAAAGATAATAAACACTCGATTTTATAGTGTAATTGTTTTCAAAAATTAATCACGTACATAAAGTTATGGGAGCTTAAAATAGATGATGGAAAATGCATGTGACTTGCATGTCACACCCCGATCTCCACGTGTCTCACCGGTGGGCCTGGTGGGGGATTACCGTGACGTAGTTGGCAACAATATAGTCAAACCACAATATATGAATGCACAACGGAAGCATAAAGATAAATATATTTCAACCGTTGCTGTAATATCAAAGTATCACTGTTTGTTGAAATAAAATCCACAGGGGATCAAAATAATACATAAAAATATTGTTCAACAGACAAGGCATCAAAAGCTTGCGAGACTCTTGAATATGCTAAGGAGCTATAGCCAGCCGATTACGTTTAGTACCTGCATTTAATCTTTTTGGGAAAATACGTCCGTTTACACTGGTAAATACATTCAACTGACATTTTTGTAAAATGTTTAATAAAATTGATTTGAATGCACAAGGCGCAAACTCTTTTATAACTTGGGAGAATTATTTAAATATATAATCTTGTGAACGATTTACATGTTTCTTATGCGTTCAGTAGCCCGGGTCAAAACCGGGTTAAAGATCAATAGACACACCACATGGCATAAACCGTGGCGGGTAACCAACGGCTATACCTTATAATAATAGACATAATGCCGAGTGTACGCCTACACTCGGATGTCGAGGTCGTGGCCATTTCGTAAAATGCTGCCAAGGATATCCGGGACATGGTCATTAACCCCCCAAAGGCTTTTAAGTAACAAGACTGTTTAAATGAGTCACATTGATAATACCCAACTACAAATGAGTTGGGGTCAATTGCCCGATCAAGCGGTATGCTATATACCGTAACCCAAGCCCGTATAACGGAAAATAAGTTAAAAGTATTTACCTTTGCAAGTATAATCCTTAATTGAAATAAACTGCAGATAGCTTTTACTGGTCTCCTATGCTGGAACGGAGGTTTAAAATAACCTATTAGAATCCTAACGGGTCTTTGATTTAGCCGTAGCTTAGACCGGTCAGTTTCTACGGTGTTTACGGTTTAATCGCGTGAAAAGCGAAAACCGGGAATGGAATGTGATTTGGACCCAACGAGTTCGGAGACTCGTTTTATATGGGTATAATAATCACACTCTGGAATTTGAGGTCAAAACAATATGGTTTGACCCGTTCCGGCTAATTCATGTAAACTAGTTACATAAGCCGAACCGTGCGCGCATAAGGCGTAACGGGTAATCCGTAAGAGTCCTACACAGGTTTCCTAAGTCAATATGCCTCAAAGAGGTTGTGGTATCAGTAGGATACCTTCCGTAATGCCCGTAACGAGTTTAAGTTCATTATACGCCCCGTAGGGGTTTTTCGGTCATTTTAAAGACTTTTTAAAGGGCTTTCTGAGTTCTACAGGAAATTTGAGTTTCCCGAACAGTTTATAAAGTCCAAAATACTTTATTTATTATTTAAAATCAGTAGCAACTGGAATCGGGTCAAAAGACCTTGTAGAACTCAAGTTATGGCCAAAAAGGGCATATTCGGTATTTACCGAATCGATGCCATAACCGCAGGTTATGAGCAGGTCAAAAATAATTAAAAATCCTTAAAAATCCCAAAATATTATTTTACATCAGTGTGTAAAAGGTTTGGTGTCGAGTCTTGGTTTAGATAGGCGTTATGCTAATTGCGCCGTTAATTACAAAAGTTTTATTTAATTGCGCTATTTAGCATAACTTCTATTCTAGACCTCGGATTGACGTGAAACTTTAGGGACATGCTTAGAATTTAGTAACCAAGGTTATGGTCCTTTCACATGTCCGAAATACTCGTTTTAATTTGAAAAGGGCGTTACGGTCAACTTTTAAGCACTTAACGGAAAGGTGTAAAAGACTTGGACAAACGACGAACCGGTCACAGAGGGTGATACCATCATGTAACCTGGTCCTAAGAGAGTCCTAAGGCATATCTACATTACACTAAAACGGGTCAGAACTGAAGTCAAAGCAGAAGTCAAAGTTTTGCGACTTTCGGCTCCGAACCGGGTCAATATAGCAAATGGCCGGATCAAACAAGCTTAGACTTGTTAATATACTTATTATCATGTTTTATGAGTGTTTAAACAGGTTGCATACCATCTACATTACAGATTATGCATAAATCGCAAAATAGCTTTTCTGTTGACTTTTTCTAAGCATGTTTGACTCGACATTTGAACTAGTTAGAGTGGGAATCAGAGGGTGCCCTTTTAAGGTTTTAATGCCCACATGAATACCAACATATAACTACTCTTGATTCGACAAACCACTGGACCATTTGTGATTTATCGCTAAGTCAACTGTTAGTTACGACGGTTTGACTTTTAAGCTAAAACTAAGCAAAAACTAAACCATAAAGGGTTGAACCAACTTACAGAAGTCCTATGCACGAAATGTGAAGCTTAGATAGAAGTCTTGAGCTCTAGAGATGATCAGAGATGCAAGAGAAGGTGTGAGGAACATTGTTGCAACATTATGGCCTTTTATAGGCAATGAGGATCACTAAGATCATCACACAAGGGTCTACAAGGCTCCCTTGATGATCAACACCTGTCCCTCAGTGCTAAAATATGGTTAGGGGTCGCCCATATCTCTGGAAGATCTTGGCATTAATGATTTACCGCTTAAATCAGCCAACAGCCAACTTTCTGTCGCTGGGCATCGCTTACGGACCGTATGGCACGGGCCTTGCGGTCCGTAAGCCTGTGGCGGAAACTCTTTTACCCCTTCACCCCCTTACGGTCCGTAAGGCATGACCCTTACGGTCCGTAAGCGATCATCAGTGGCAAAAAAATTAACCTTCATGCATTGAACGGTCAACTTTGAAATTAATAATTTTGATGGATTGCCTTTAACCCATACTTGACCAGATGTCTACCCCATTATGCAATATGGGTTTGTAAGAAGGATGGGCTCATGGCTAGTTATTTGTCTTGCATTATTTTCTTAAGACCCAAATTAATCAACTTGGATACTTTTGATTATTATTAATGACCCGATTAAGATTAGGCTCTAAACCGGGTCAAACCGGGGTCGAGGGTCGTGACAGGAAAAGGTGGTATCAGAGCCACTGATCGAGCCACTGATTTAAGCCTATTATTGATTTAAATAAATTAAGTATTTGACAAAATACTTAAATTTACAAATTGCCATTATGTGATTATGTGTTTATTAACTGATTATTTGTTAGATACAGTATGGGTAAACAAAAGCTTTCTGCTATCTACCACAAATTAGATACTGCATCCACAAAAAAGGAACCTCTTCCTCCAAATACCCAGCAAACCTAAAAGAAGGGAATTTTGTCCGAAAGGCACAATATGAAAATCATCTTACCCCTGAGAAAAGAAATTCGATTATTAGGAAAAGTCGGAAACCCCAAGTCAAGAAAGTGAGGTTTAATCCGGAAATCCAGGAATTAGGCAATAGTCCACCTTGGGAAGATAAACTAGACGAAAAATGGGCAAATCTTTATATGCTAGCTACCGTAGCAGAAAATGCAAACCTCTAAATTTCCAATAAGTCTGGTCTAGTAGAAAATCACTATCCAGTAAATAAATAAATTCTAGTGTGTTTCTTTCTTGTTATCCTTTGTACAAATTAGTATGCAATAAAACTTCAATGTTTATTTGTAAAACTTTGTTCCAAAGTTTTAACTTAGCATTTTTGTGCATTTTTGCATATATGCTATGCAGCGTGAATGAGATATCGGAAGCATTTCAGAATCTCAACTTATATCCAGTGCCTATTGAAGTCTCCTACGACTTTACTGGTTATATTGCTGACATAGAAGAACCCCTGGAATTCCAAGCTCCACCGCTGGAAAAAGCAAAACCTAAAAAGAAAAGAAGGTATGTAGGATGGAGAAAAGTGCGCAGGAGAAAACCAACCACTAGAAGACTTCCTAAAATAGAAAATCCTGTGAGCAAAGGGAAGGAAATAGAGACCGGAGAGAGTTCTAAACAGGCAGAAATAGAAATAAGGCAAGACCTTAGGCAAAAAGGAGTAGAGATCGGAGAGAGCTCGAAACAACCTGGAGAAATCACATTCCAAGACGAAATAGACCGTCTACTGGCAAACTGTGATGTCATTAGCCCTATTCACAATAATCTGTACCCTTATCCAGCCACAATCCAACTCCCGGTGAATCTGGAACCAGCTATTCCAGACCCTTTAATCCACACTCGACCATTCGGCGAAATGGAAGAATGGTGGACAAATGATTGGCAATTTCAAAGCATAGTCAATAGTCCCTATACCTTCCTTCCACAATTTGATCCAGAACCAATCCCCAATCCTCCCATGAGCGATGAAAACTTAGCCGAACTTCGACATTTCGGAGAAGAGCTGATAGGAACAGGGAATAGGATCAAGGAAATGGGGGAACAACTTTCCTGGAAGTACGACGAAAGGGAGCGTCGTTACTAGAACTATCAGTTAACCAACGGAATAGTGGAGTCAGGGGAAGTATGTTGTATAATAGCATTAGTAGTAAAATAGAACTCTGTAAAATGGGCAATAAAACCTTGTAAGATACAGTGTGTATGGATGCATATATAATTTACAACACAAAAATAGAAGTCGAGAAATCGACAATTTTGACTATAGATGTGTTGTGATAAAATTATGTGATTACGTGCAATTGTTTTATTAAAGTATCAATTATTTGACACTAATAAATTTATATCTATAAAAAAAATCATCAGATGGAAAATGCTAATAATGAACCTGTTAATGAAGAGATTCAATCGGGGCAAAACCAGGAGAATCAGTATATGACTAGACAAGATTTTGAAAATATCATCACTCAAGGGATAGCCAATGCTATTCCAGCAATCATGGCTGCTGCTCAGAAACCTGTTGAATCGCAACAAATCATTCCTAGTAAACGTACTCAGGAAGACAATTTTAGTTATAGTGTAAACGGAGGCGGCAATCATGACAATTATGATAATGATAATCCACGACAAGCCCCACTTCCTAAGAAAATGAAAGCTGCAACGCCTGGTTGCACTTACAAAGAATTTCTTGCTTGGAAACCCACTGAATTTGCAGGTAACGAAGGGGCAACTGCAACACTGCGTTGGTTAGAGAAAACCGAAGCAGTAATTGCAATAAGCAAATGTGCCGAAGAAGATCAGGTCATGTATGCTTCAAATCTATTCAAAGAAGGGGCACTAGAATGGTGGAACACAGTATTACAGGCAAAAGATAGAAGAATAGCCTATGCCATGAGCTGGGAAGAATTTAAGAGTCTTGTAGAAAGAAAATTCTATCCCGAATACGAAAAAGATCAAATGGCAAATAAGTTCCTAAATCATCGTATGACAAGAGTAGATTGTCGCAGTTATACTTCGACATTCTTTGAATACGCTAGAGTAGTACCAACACTGGCCTCGCCAGAACCGGTACTCATTTCCCGTTACATTTGGGGATTAATTAGTGAAATCCGTAACATCGTTAAAGCTGCGAGACCTCGTACTATTGACGATGCTGTGGAATTAGCTAATACCCTAACTGATGAACTAGTACGCACTAGAGATGAAAATAGAAAGAAGGACTTGGTTCAGAAAATTACCCAAGGAGTTCGTATGGGTAATAATACCAGTTTCAAAAGAAGAGGAGCAGGGCAATCTTCAAACTCGCCGTTCTGCAGAAACTGCAAAAGGAAACATTTTGGAAGATGCAATGTAACTTGTAATTTTTGCAAAGCTGTAGGACATAGTGAAGAAAATTGTAGAAAGAAGACAACAGTCTGTTTCAACTGCGGAGAAACCGGACATTTTAGACCAGAATGTACTAAGTTAGTTAAACCAACAGACAACAAAGCCAAACCAGTTGAAGGAGCTACTAAGAAGAATGCACGAGCATTCCAGCTGACCACTCAAGAAGCCGAACTCATCCCAGATGTGATAGCTGGTACGTTCCTAGTTCACGACGTGTTTGCAAAAGTATTATTTGACTCTGGTGCAAACCAAAGTTTTGTTAATACTTTATTCTGCCAAGCTCTTAATGATACGGAACTGGCCCAATTGGACTCTTCGGCCCAGGAGGCCCGTGTGAAGCAAGCAATGATGGAAGATTATTTTGGGCTTGGTTTTGGTGCATCATGGGATAAGGCGGAATCTTTGACAGAAGGAAAATAATGGGTGCCTCAATTACCGCCAAGATTGCAATCATAATCAATTTTACGTTATTGTTTTTTTATTTCCTTTTTTTGCATATTCTACTTTCTATTTAAGGTGACTGTTGTAATGGGAAAAGACAGTTGATTTTGATTATTGAATTTTAAAAGTTGTTTGTTCTTATTATTCTCTCCATTGTTAGCAAATTGGCACCAATATCCCCATCAAGTGGTATCAGATTCAGTGTTCTGATCATGGTTGGAAGAGGGAGACCACGTAACGCTAATCGTAACGGGGGTGCACCACCAACGGGCGATCCACAACGTGATCCACGCGATGTCAAAGAGATCGAACGCATGCGACAACGGATTCGAGAGATGGAACTTCAACAGAATGGAAGTTCGGAAGAAACGGAATCAAATTCCTCCGTTTGGGACGAATTGACTGATGACGTTGACAACCCTTTCGGCCGCCGTCCACGACGTTAAACCCATGATGACGTGTTGCGGTCATTAGGTGTGCGGGTTGAAATTCCAGAATTCCATGGGAAGGTCCAACCTGACGAGTTCATCGACTGGTTGAGTACGGTTGAACGGGTGTTTGAACTTCGGGACAATCTTAAGGTCAAGGTGGTTGCCATAAAGTTACGCAACTATGCGTCCTTGTGGTGGGATCACGTAAGACACAAATGAAGGCAACAAGGAAAATCTCGTGTGGAAACTTGGGAAAAGATGAAAAAGCTCCTTCGCTCTAAATTCTTACCCATTAATTATCGACAAGATGCTTTCCTCGAATATCACAGTTTAGTTCAAAATACTTTGTCAGTTGAAGAGTTTATTGCCAAATTTGATCGGTTGCGTATGAGGTGTGGTGCCGATGAAGATGAAGAACAAGTGATTTCTCGGTTTTTAGGAGGGTTACATTCCGATGTAGCTGATATAGTCCATTTACAGCAGTTTTGGACTTTGGAAGATGTGGCTCGGCTAGCACTCAAAGTCGAAAAGCAGTTGAAACGCAAACAATCCTTCGTTACAAATCGGTTTGCCCCGCAAACCAAATCAGTTCCATCGGTTTCGTTGAAGCCTGGGTCGTCAAAAACGGCCATGCCCGAACCTTCCGCTGTCATCGAGGGCTCAACAAAAGGTTCACGCACTCCTCGTTGTTACAAGTGCCATGGCTTGGGTCATTTTTTTCGAGAATGCCCAAACAAGCACCTTGTTACACTGGTCTATGATACGGGTGATGATGAAACTGATGACCAAGACGTGCTCGATACATCTGATCAGGGGGATGTAGAGGTCGTACGTCCAGATCATGGGGAATCCCTAATCGTCCAACGTGTTTTGTCTGTCACGGTTGATAAAACAGTTGACGATACAAGGTGGTTACGCAATAATATTTTCCGTACTAAATGCACATCGAAGGGCAAGGTTTGTACTGTTATTATCGATGGTGGAAGTTGCGAGAACATGGTGGCAACCACAATGGTTGAAAACTTGGGTTTACCGGTAGAAACTCATCCGGAACCATACCAAATAACGTGGTTGAAAAAAGGAAATCTTGTTCGTGTGACTCAACGGTGTTTGGTCCAATTTTCGATTGGGACAAAATATAAAGATGAAGTGTGGTGTGAAGTTATCCCCATGGATGCGTGCCACCTTTTGCTAGGGCGTCCATGGCAATATGATCGCCGTACTAGACACGACGGGTTTCTTAACACCTATAGTTTCAAAAAGGATGGTCTAAATATTGTTCTTACTCCATTAGATGTCCGTGGAGGGGCTACCGAGGCTTTGATTGTAGCCAAGTCAGAATTTTTAGAGTACTCACGAACTTCTTCGTCCCCATTTTTGTTGGCTTTGGTCGTCACAGAGCCCAATCCCACTCACGAAGACACGCCGCCATTAGTTCAACCATTACTTGATGAGTTCTGTGACGTGTTTCCTGACGACATTCCGCCAGGCCTTCCGCTTATGCGTGAGATTCAACATTGTATCGATTTTTTGCCCGGGGCGAGCATTCCGAACAAACCGGCGTATCGGATGAATCCAAAAGATTATGAAGAGCTTCATCGCCAAGTCCGAGACCTTCTTGAGAAGGGTCTGATCTGTGAGAGTTTGAGCCCATGCGCCGTTCCCGCTTTATTAGTTCCAAAACACGGGGGTGCTTATCGTATGTGTATTGATAGTCGGGCGGTAAACAAAATTACAGTGAAGTACCGGTTTCCTATTCCACGAATTGATGACCTTCTTGATCAACTACATGGCGCTAAAATATTTTCTAAAGTTGATCTACGAAGTGGATATCACCAAATTCGTTTACGACCTGGTGACGAGTGGAAAACCGCTTTTAAAACACGTGATGGCTTATATGAATGGATGGTGATGCCATTCGGCTTATCGAATGCCCCGAGCACATTTATGCGCTTGATGAATCATATCTTTAAGCCATTCATTGGACGATTCGTTGTCGTTTATTTTGATGATATTCTAATTTTTAGCCCTGATTTGCAGCAACACCTACAACATCTTCGCGAAGTTTTCACGGTTTTGCGTGAACAGAAGTTGTTTGCCAATCCAACTAAGTGTCATTTTCTTACAAATGAAGTAGGCTTCCTTGGTTATTTTATTTCAGGAGATGGGATTCGTATGGACCAAAAAAAAGTTGACGCCATCACATCTTGGCCAACTCCTAAATCGTTGCATGACATCCGAAGCTTTCACGGCCTCGCCTCTTTTTACCGTCGCTTCATACGAGATTTTAGTATAATTGTTGCCCCGATCACCGAGTGTTTAAAGGGTAGCCACTTCGTTTGGCCAGCAGCTGCTGATCGTGCCTTCGAGGAATTAAAGCGCCGAGTTACATCAGCCCCTGTTTTGGCCCTACCAAATTTTACCGAGGTGTTCCAAGTCGAGTGTGATGCTTCCGGATATGGAATTGGGGGCGTTTTAAGCCAAGGTAATCGACCAATTGCTTTCTTTAGTGAGAAGCTCAATGAAACTAGAAAGCGTTACAACACATATGATAAAGAATTTTATGCTATCATCAGAAGCCTCGAGTATTGGAGACATTACTTATTACCCGGCGAGTTTATCTTATTTTCGGACCACCAAGCATTGAGATACATTCAAGGGCAGGCCAAGCTTAATCCTCGTCACGCCAAATGGGTTGAATATCTCCAAGAATTCTCTTGTGTGATATGTCACAAAGCCGGATCTTCTAATACGGTCGCCGATGCCTTAAGTCGCCGCCAGTTTTTATTAATTTCTATCCGCCTTCAAGTTCAAGGTTTTGACTTGTTTAAACAGTTATATCACGATGATCCGGATTTCTCCATTGCATGAGTTCGTAACACAGGATGGGTTTTTGTTTAAAAATAATCGCTTGTGTGTCCCACGATGGGTTTTTGTTTAAAAATAATCGCTTGTGTGTCCCACGATGTTCACTTCGTGAAGCGATTATTTTGGAGTGTCACCAAGGCGGGCTCGGCGGTCACTTCGGCCGTGACAAAACTGTGGCCCTAGTACGAGACCGTTTCTATTGGCCAAACATAGTTAAAGATGTCTCTCGTCTTTTGGAGCGATGTCGGATTTGTCATGTTGCTAAAACAACTCATACGAATGCCGGATTATACACACCTCTTCCTGTTCCAGATTCACCTTGGGAAGATATTAGCATTGACTTTGTTTTGGGTTTACCACGTACTCAACAACACAAGGATTCCATCATGGTGGTTGTGGATCGATTTTCAAAAATGGCGCATTTTGTGCCTTGTGCAAAAACCTACGACGCAAGTCAAGTTGCACGACTTTATTTTGACGAAATTGTTCGACTTCATGGCGTGCCTAAAAGTATTACTTCTGATCGGGACGTGAAATTTGTTAGTCATTTTTGGCGTACTTTGTGGGAACGGTTGGGTTCTCAGCTTCAATTTAGTAGCTCGCACCATCCTCAAACCGATGGCCAAACTGAGGTTACTAACCGTAGTTTGGGTAATCTTTTGCGCAGTCTTATTGGCGACCATCCTAAGCAATGGGACCTCGTACTTCCACAAGCGGAATTTGCTTATAATCGCTCAAACCATGGCTCTAGGGGTAAAAGCCCATTTTTTGTTGTTTATGGTCGTAACCCTTTCACTCCTATCGATCTCGTGCCTGGCGTCCCGACTACTCATTATAGTGCCGAAGGAGACTCACGTGCTAAGCAGATTCAAGACCTTCATCTTCAGGTACGTGACCAGATCATCAAACATAATTTAGAATACCAAACTCGCGCCAATCGGCACCGCAAACGTGTTGTTTTCAAAGAAGGTGATCTTGTATGGATTCATCTGCGTAAAGAACGATTTCCCGGTGCACGTTTTGCTAAACTTCAACCACGAGCAGATGGTCCCTTTAAGGTTCTTCAACGCATTAATGACAATGCATATAAAATCGAGCTCCCGGGTCATTATAACGTGTCAGCAACATTTAATGTGGCTGATTTGTCACCGTTTGTACCTGATGATGATCCTGATTCTTTTGCGGACTCGAGGGCGAGTCCTTTCCAACCCGGGGAGGATGATACGGAACTGGCCCAATTGGACTCTTTGGTCCAGGAGGCCCTTGTGAAGCAAGCAATGATGGAAGATTATTTTGGGCTTGGTTTTGGTGCATCATAGGATAAGGCGGAATCTTTGACAGAAGGAAAATAATGGGTGCCTCAATTACCGCCAAGATTGCAATCATAATCAATTTTACGTTATTGTTTTTTTATTTCCTTTTTTTGCATATTCTACTTTCTATTTAAGGTGATTGTTGTAATGGGAAAAGACAGTTGATTTTGATTATTGAATTTTAAAAGTTGTTTGTTCTTATTATTCTCTCCATTGTTAGCAAATTGGCACCAAGATCCCCATCACTTAATATACCCTTAACCACCCTTAGGCAAATTTTTACAGTTGAAACAGCAGAAGGAAATTCTGTTAACATAGATAAAGTTTTGCAAGAAGGAAAAATAGAACTATTAGGCCATAAGTTTTCTGCAAATTTGTTACCTATGAAATTAGCCGGATTCGATGTAGTACTAGGAATGGATTGGTTAGTAGCCAACCATGCTCGAATCCTATGTGATAAGAATTCCGTAGAAATTCGAACCCCCACAGGAGAGGTGATTTTAATTACGGGAGATAGACCTCGAAAACCACTAAAATTCATCTCAGTAATGAAATTGGCTAGTTATTCGAGAAAGCAAGAAATGGTATATATGATTTCCGTAATCATTAACGCTAAAGGTAAGGAACTTCAGGACATCCCTATAGTCTCAGAATACCCAGATGTTTTTCCAGAAGAATTACCTGGATTACCACCCGATAGAGAAGTAGAGTTTAGAATTCATTTAATTCCAGGTACAACACCAATAGCTAAAGCACCTTATCGATTAGCACCCACCGAAATGCTAGAATTGAAAAAGCAATTAGATGAATTACTAAGTAAAGGATTCATACAACCTAGTTCATCCCCTTGGGAGCACCAGTGTTGTTTGTGAAAAAGAAAGACGGATCAATGAGAATGTGTATCGATTATAGAGAATTGAATAAGGTTACAATTAAGAACCGATACCCATTACCTAGGATTGACAATCTCTTTGATCAACTTCAAGGAGCTAGGTATTTTTCTAAGATAGATTTAAGATCCAGATATCACCAGCTGAAAGTACAAGAAGAAGACATACCTAAAACTGCTTTCAGAACTAGGTATGGTCATTATGAGTTTACAGTCATGCCCTTCGGATTAACGAATGCACCTGCAGCATTCATGGACATGATGAATCGAATCTGTAAACCATACTTGGATAAATTTGTGATCGTTTTCATCAACGATATACTTATTTACTCCAAAAGTCAAAAGGAACATTGTGAGCACTTACACGCACTCTTAACTTTGTTAAGAAAAGAGAAGCTCTATGCCAAATTCTCAAAATGTGAATTTTGGCTGCAAGAAGTGCAATTCTTAGGTCATGTGGTAAATCACGAAGGTATCCATGTAGATCCTGCTAAAATAGAAGCAATCACTAAATGGAAGGTCCCACAAACAGCTATGGAAATTAGAAGTTTTCTAGGCTTAGCCGGATACTACAGACGATTTATTAAGGATTTCTCTAAGTTAGCTGTACCTTTGACTAAGTTGACCTGTCAAGCCGTTAAGTTTGAGTGGGGACCTAGACAAGAAGAAGCTTTTAAGATTTTAAAACACCGATTGACGAATGCTCCAATTTTAGCTTTACCCGAAGGAATAGAAGATTTCGAGGTATATTGTGATGCCTCAAAATTAGGATTTGGATGTGTGTTAATGCAACGCAAAAAGGTAATTGCGTATGCCTCTAGGCAATTGAAAAAGCACGAAGAGAATTATACGACTCATGACTTAGAATTAGGAGCCATAATTTTTTCCCTTAAAATCTGGAGACATTATCTGTATGGAAGTAAGTTTACTGTTTATTCAGATCATAAAAGTTTAAGGTACATATTTGGGCAAAAAGAGTTAAATATGAGGCAAAGGAGATGGATGGAAATCCTGAGCGATTACGACTGTGAAATTGAATATCATGAAGGGAAGGCAAACGTAGTCGCAGATGCCTTAAGTCGTAAATATCATGAGAAGCAAAAGCGAGTCCATGCTCTTAGTTTAAATCTACAAGTAGATTTAATGGAGCAATTGAAGAAAATTCAGGAAACAGCAATCAAGGACGATGCTGAAGGAATGAAAGGTTTCATAAAAGAACTAGACCACGGAAATGATGGAATTTGGAGATTCCACAAGAAACGAATTTGGGTACCTAAGCAGGGAGAATTAAGAAATAAGATTTTAGAAGAAGCTCATAAATCTAGGTATACCATACATCCAGGAAACAATAAGATGTACCAGGATTTAAGAAATAATTTTTGGTGGATAGGTATGAAAAAGGATATAGCTAGTTATGTATCTAAGTGTTTAACCTGTTCACAAGTTAAGGCCGAACACCAGAAACCTTCAGGACTATTATAACAATTAGAAATGCCTGTATGGAAATGGGAACTCATAACTATGGATTTTGTTACTAAGTTACCCAAAACCAGAAAAGGTAATGATGCGATTTGGGTAATTGTGGACCGATTAACCAAATCAGCTCATTTTCTACCAATGAAAGAAACCTTTAGCATGGAAAGGTTGGCCAAGTTATACCTAGACGAAGTGGTATCCTTACATGGAGTTCCACTATCCATTATATCAGATAGAGATAGTCGTTTCACTTCCCATTTCTGGACTAGTTTCCAGAAAGCAATGGGAACCCGACTAAATTTGAGTACTGCATATCATCCACAAATAGACGGACAAAGTGAAAGGACGATACAAACTGTCACACCCCGAATTTCCACGTGTCACCGGTGGGCCCGGTGGGGGTAACGTGACGTAGTTGATAACATCATAGTCAAACAACACAATATATAAATGCACAGCGGAAGCAGAAATAGATTCATTTCAACTTTACATAAACGTAATATTTAATATCACAAGTAGTTGAAACGGATCCACAGGCGGATCAAATAAAATAAGATAAATGTTCAACAGACTTTAGACGCCTAGAACTTGCAAGATTCCTTACTAACGCCCTGAGCAGCTTCCAGCCTATTACGTACTTGTACCTGTCACTTAGACTTTGGAAAATACGTCAGTTTTCACTGGTAAATACACTCAACTGACTCATTTGAAAAGAGTTTATGAAAATTGGTTTAGGCGCACAAGGCACAAAACTATTTTGACACTTGATTAAGATGCACAAGGCAATATTAATCTTTTATACTTGGGACAAACTATATCTCATGTTATCAGTTTTACATAACTTGCTCTACATACGGGGCCCGGTCCTATGCCGGTTCAAGATTAACCGACACACCACTATTCCCTTATTGGGAATCCCATATTGGGTATAATCAAGTAATAAGCATAAAGCATCTGTCAGGTGTATGCCTACACCCCGTGCTTAGGTCGTGGCCATTGCAATTTAATGAGTCAAGGATATCCAGGACACGGTCGCATTAACCCCCAATGTTTCAGTCAAGCAATACGAATTAAAACAGGTTATTTGAATTTCCCGACACATTGGTCTTCGAATCCCATACCTGACCATGCGGTATTTATATTACCGTATCCCAAGCCCGTAATAGGGAAAATAAGTTAAGAGTATTTACCTGAGCTAGCTCCTGTCTTAAATAGCAAGAATTTTAATAACTCATCCGTATTCACTTAAGTAAGCGTAGGTACAATTTACCGGAAGGCTCTAGTCTGGAACGATGGTATAAATAACCAATTAGAATACTAACGGGTCTTTAATTTAAGCCTAAGCTTAGACCGGTTAGTTTTAAGGAAATATACGGTTCAAGCGCATGATTAAGCGAAGACCGGATAGAACGTGATTTAGACCCGACAAGTTTGAATACTTGTATAATATGGGTATACTAAATACACTCTGGATTTTGAGACAAAAATGATATTGTTTGACTCGTTTCGGTCAATTTACGCAAACTAGTTACGTAAACCGAACCGAACGTGAAAAGGGCGATACGGGTAGACCAATGATTCAAATGCAAGTTCCCTGATATAATATGCTTTAATTATGATATAACATCCGTAAGTTATGTTCTATATTGCCCGGAATAATTTTAAACTCAATTTATGCCTTAGAAGGGCATTTTGGTCATTTAAAAGATAATAAAAGAGTAAAATTTGAAACCTGAGTTTAGGGTCTGGTTCATACAGTAAATATACTTAATATAACATATTATATCAGTAGGGTACGACCCATATACCAAATTTATCATTTAAAACCAAACTATGCACCGTAGGGGTATTTTAGTAATTTCACAAGGGCTAAAAATGCCAAAAACTGGAAATCTGAGATCATATACTTATACTTACTGTTATTATATGAAAATAGGCTAATTACATCAGTAGGTATAAGTCTTACATGTTTAAAACAAGTATAACGCTTACTATGCGCTTAAAACGCTAAATATGCGATCTAAGGGCGTTTTCGGGTTTTCAAAATTAAATCTGAGATTTTTATATTTCCAGAATACTTAAAATAATTTATTCATCATATAAAATCAGTAGAAAAAGGTTTCGGGTCAAAAGGATGTGTAAAACTCATTTTATGGCTAAAACGGTCAAAACCGACATAAGCCGAATTGACTAGGCGATCTAGGATCCGTTCAGCCAAAAATTAATTAAAAATCATCAAAATTCCCAGAATATTATATTACTTCTGTTGGTAAAGAGTTTCGTATCAAAACGTGGCCAGAAACGGGTTCTACGCGAAAAGGACCGTTTATGTAAATTTATAATATAGTTTTACGCTAATGGCCATAACTCACAATCTGGACCACCAACTGATCCGAAATTTTCGGTGCAAGTTTATACATTAGAAATAAAGATTTCTACTCTTTCACTTTTCCAAAAATCACGTTTTATATCAAAAAGGGCAAAATAGTCAACTTTATGCATAAATCGGAAACATGCATTCGAATCGGCTAAGCATAGACTTATGACATAAAATTTCCAGAAAGTTTAACTAAAATGCCAATGGTCAAAAATGCTCTAAAATACAGATCTCACACATGCATGTACGGATCCGAACCGATAGTTTACGAAAAAGTCGTTTATTAAGACTTTCGGTTCCAATCCGGGTTTACACTAAAGATCGTCGAGTTGATCGTGGTAAAATACATTCTTATATTCATAATAAAGCTTTCTATGAAGATCAAACAGATTGCATGTCATCTATATCATTATTCATGTCATTTTTCACAAAAATCGCTTCTGTTGACTTTTTAGAAATAGGTTTGACTCGACATTTAGCATGCATGTAGTGGGAATCAGAGAGTTCCCTTCCGAGGGTTTGTTTCCCATAATATTACCAACATATATCTGGTTTCAATTTGAGAAATGACTGAGTAAAACTCGCTTAATCAGAAAGTCAAAGCATAAGAACAATAGTTTGACTTTTAGAAATTAATCGATGCAAGAACGAATTAGAGACTGAATTAGGAGCTTACAAAGGTCCTATTGATGCTTAGTTAATACTAGGATGTTGCCTTGTCGTTCCGATTTGCTCCAGAAAGTTGCCTTGAATGTTCTTGAGAGTTGAGAGCTCTTGATCACCAAGGAAATGCCCAAGAAATGAGCTCTTTGATCAATATATGGAGGAATTTAGAGGTTACTGTAGTAGTAGGCATGCATGCAATTTAATTGGAGCAAATGGAGGTGTTGCAAGCTGGTTAGCACTCAGATTCGGACCCAATTTACCCAAATTCGCGACTTCTGCACCTGGCAGTCCCACGCGGCCCGCCTGGGCATGTCCAGGCGGGTCGCCTGACCCTCTGATCCGCCAAATAACTTTCATTTTTGGCAGATTTGGTCCCTGGTCTTGTATGCGTTGTTTCGGCTACTTAATTTGACTCGTAAACCCTCAAACTTGGTTTTTAAGAACCTTAGGACTTTTACCAACATGGAAATGTCCTCGGAACATTTTGCGCTCAACCGGAAAGCCCTGAAATTCGACGTTGACGCTTTTAGTCCTTCAAGTACGGTTTTGGCCATAACTTTCTCATACGTTGACGAAACTTCATGAAATTTTTACCACATATTCTAGTGAGTATATTTTAGCTTTACAAAGCTTCGGGTCTGCCAAAAGTTCACTCAGAGGTATAAATTCAACATGTTGACACTTTTGGCCCCTATAGTTTGCAATACTTCACTTTTGTGCAATTTCCGCGTCGTATGATCCATGAACCATCCGTTTTAGGTTATTAACATTATGTAGGGTTATCATAGAGTCTATTTATCCATTGTTGACACTTTGGACCCTTACGTTCCATAGTTTTCACCGTTTGTCAACTTTAGTCCCTCTAAAGTTTGTTTTCGCATACCGGAACCTTATGACACGTGTCAAGACATTATTGGTCGGAAATTTTCGAGGTGTTACACAAACTTTGGAAGACATGCTCAGAGCATGTGTAATAGATTTTGGTGGAAATTGGGATAGCCACCTACCTTTAATTGAATTCTCCTATAACAATAGTTATCATTCAAACATTGAAACTGCTCAATTCGAGGCACTGTACGGACGCAAGTGCAGAACCCCAGTTTGTTGGGCAGAAATAGGAGAAAGTCAATTATCAGGACCTGAAATTGTGCAAGAAACTACCGATAAAATAACTCAAATTAAGGAAAGACTGAAAACGGCTCGAGATCGTCAGAAGAGCTATGCAGACCATCGCCGTAAGCCGTTAGAATTTCAAGTCTGAGACAAAGTACTCTTGAAAGTTTCTCCTTGGAAAGGAGTAGTACGATTCGGTAAGAAAGGAAAACTGAGTCTAAGGTACGTTGGGCCATTTCCAGTAATCCAACGAATAGGACCAGTTGCTTATCGTCTACAACTACCATAATAACTAGCTGGAGTACATGATGTATTTCATGTATCCAATCTCAAGAAATGTCTATCAGACGAATCCCTGGTAGTACCTCTTCAAGATGTAGAGGTAAACGAAAAGCTGAAATTCATAGAAAAACCACTACAGATTGAAGATAGAAAATTCAAGTTTCTCAAGCACAAACGACTAGTGCTGGTCAAAGTCAAATGGAATTCAAAGAGAGGACCAGAATACACCTGGGAACTTGAATCAGAAATGAAGCAAAAACACCCTCATCTATTCCAGTAAATCTCGAGGACGAGATTTTTCTTAAGGTGGGGAGGATGTAACAACTCTCACTAAAATTAATAATTAGGATCCAATAAGGAAGCCCTAATTGAGACACCCAAGTGATTCTGCACAAACCCTAAAATTTTCAGAACAATCGGAATCAGGATAAGGGCCCCTAAAACTCAAGGGGGGTAAACCCTAGCTAACGATTATCAACATAAAACGTTGTTAAAATTTTATTTGTTAAAATTGTCAACTCAGCAAGCCTAGTCCCGAGCATGGCTACCCTATAATAGGCTGCTTCCCTTACAGACCGTAAGGGAAGTGGCTTACAGTCCGTAAGCGTGTCCCAAAAATTAGTATAAATAGCCGACCTTAGGACTTGATTTCTGGCTTTTGTACGACGAAGAAATTCGTTGCATGCACTGAGTTATAACCAAAGTAGTCCACAACACACACTAAATTCGCGAATCGCCGCCGCAATCAGGGTAATAACTCGATCGCTATTATGATTCAACGTCCGATCGATTGTAACTATCCAACAATTGTCCGAGTGCTGCTCAAATTGAGCTTATACTTTGTTATTCATCGTGATTTCGACTTGAATATTTGAGTGTTGTTCGAATTCGGACTATACTCTGTTATTCGTTGTGAATCCGTTGAATTGTTAAGTATTGCACTTGTTAATCGTTGTGAGGGTTTAATCTCGTGAATTGTCGTAAACTGCTGTATTAGTTACTAACCCGTTTGTGTGTGTGCATTATTGTTAAATTAGGTTAATCAAGGTTAATCAGTAGGCTTATATCTTGCTCGTTAAATCTACAATGTGAGTCATTCCTTTTTTATCAACTATTTTACAAAACTCCAAGTTATTTTCAAAGTTATAATTACAGGGATTAAGTCTTTGTAATCACCAAGTTACAGCCGGTATGTGGGGTTTTGTATACATTACTTGATAGTCTTCACCATTGGACAACGAGTTAGCCATTGGGTGATATGACCATAGTCACAGACACCATTGGACAACGGGAGGACCAATGGGTCGAGTGACAAATACTGTGGGTAGTTGGTTTGATATCAGAAACATTGTAATCGCTCTTAATCTTGTAAATTATAACAACCATATTGTTTTCAATAAAATGAATGATTCACTCAGTATTTCCCCGTGACAAAACCTTTTTCAAACATGTTTCAGGTGATCTGTTGTAATCCAAGAAAAGTGCCGTGAAGCACTACAAGCTCAGAGAAGTGGCTCAGTGTGAATAAATAAAGAAACATGTTTTGAGAAATAAAGATTTCCCTGTGAAATCACTTTATTGTAAACTATGGGATTTTATCCCTAACTTTATGTAATATATTAAACGGGCATTTTCAGTATTAAAAGATCCGGTATTAAAAGACTTCCGCTGTCGCCTAAATATATACCACGGGATTCCTGCCCCGCGGCTCTTAAACCGGGTCAAACCGGGGTCGAGGGCCGTGACAGTTTGGAGGGTCGACGGCTACCTGGGAAGTATATAGACATATATAAGGATACATACGATAGAATGGAAACTAGTGTCCGCGCGCCTGTAGGGGATACAAACGTCTTTCCTGTGGAGGTAGGACTCCACCAAGGGTCTGCATTGAGCCCTTTTCTTTTTACGGTTGTCTTGGATGAGTTGTCCAAGTTGATTCAGGAGACAGTTCCGTGGTGCATGCTTTTTGCAGACGATATTGTGTTGATTGCAGAGACTAAACAGTGCCTGAACGCGAGGGTAGAGGAGTGGCGAGTAGCTCTAGAGGGCAAGGGTCTAAGGAGTAGTCGATCTAAGGTTGAGTATCTACACTGTGATTTCAGTAGTGTAGCCGATGACGATGACACCCAAATCACCATTGAGGATCAATTGGACCCGCAAGCAACTAAATTTAAGTATTTGGGGTCGTTGGTGCAAAGAGATGGTGACATAGATAATGATGTAACCCATCGCATACAGGCTAGCTGGGGTAGATGGAGGGCAGCCACTGGGGTATTGTGTGATAGGAGGTTCCCAACTAAACTAAAGGGGAAATTTACAGGGTAGCAGTTAGGCCCGATATACTATACGGAACAAACTGTTGGGCTATTAAGAAGACACAAGCACACAAGATGGAGATAGCAGAGATGAGGATGCTGAGGTGGATGTGTGGACACACGAGGTTAGATCGGATAAGAAGTGAGGTTTTTAGGGAAAGATTAGGAGTGGCTAGTATATCAGATAAGATTAAGGAGGGAAGATTGAGATTGTTTGGGCATGTGAAGCGGAGGCAAACGACGACACCAGTTAGAGTAGTGGAAACTCTTACTGTGGAGGGGAGGGGAGGAAGTGGCAGACCCAAACTGATATGGGATGAGCAGATTAGGCATGATTTACTAGAGTTGTATCTTTCTGAGGCCTGGTCCAAGATAGGACTTTGTGAAGGCGTAGGATTAGGGTTAAAGATTTCTAGAGGATATTGTAGTAAGGTCATAGGTATATTTTAGGGACGTAGGTTTTTCTTATTCTTTAATTGACTTTACCGGTGATTGCCATCTTGTGTTTATGCCCAAATGATGTTGTATGCTATTACACATGATTTACATTATACTGTGTCACTCTGATCACTTTCTTGGTATTGGTGACTTCTTTTTTCTATATTCTTTGACTTGGTGTGTTGGTATGCTGTTCGTTTTGGAGCCGAGGGTCTCTCTAGAAGCAACCTCTCCATCCCTAGGTATAGAGGCAAGGTCTGTTTACATCCCACCCTCCCTAAGTAGCTTTGCTATTTGTGGGATTTACTGGGTATGGTTGTTGTTGTATTGGCTTTTTGACAATATTGCTCTTAGACCACACGGTGTGGGCGTGGATCAGCGGCGTTTATGCCTTTCCACGCCGCACACAACAAACCCTCCCCAGCGTTGTAGACGGCGTTGATGGTTGGGTTTAAACTTTTCCTCCAGCGTTGTAGATAAATGCTCGTTGACGTGGCGTTGGCTGATTGGGGTGGCTACTAGCCGTTGGACCCCAACGACATTATTTACAAAAGATTTTTTATTTGAAAAAATTATTTCACCCAATCTGTATAAAAAACCCCGGTTTGGCAGGCTTCGAAGAACAAATTGCCATGTTCAATAACCTCCTACAAGAAAGAAACACTAAAAAAATAAAGGCTTTTCGTCTTTACGAAGAAAAGAAAAAGCGAACGAATATGAATTTGAATGCTATGAAGATCGATTACATTGGAGGGGAAGAGGCGGATATGTACGAGAAATTAAAAAAAGAAATAATGGATAAATATCGTATTTAGTTCGTTTTTTATGTTTCGTTTTTTAGTTTAAATTAAGTAATCGCTTTTTTAGGTATGTAATTTTTTTAATTTAAATTATGTAGTTTTTTTATTATTGTTAATTACTATATTACTAATAATGCTATTTTTTTAAAAAAATTAATAGATAATATATAATTATTAAATAATAATAATAATAATAATAATAATAATAATAAATGTATGTCACGTGTCGAATAACGCCCTCTTCTACGCCCCTTCTCACACCCTCTTTTTTCCACCACACCACTTTTCTGACGCATGCTTATGTGTCAGTGTCGTCCACATTTAACATAACGCTCATTTTTAAGCCCCTCCATACTCTAAAATTTTAGTGTAAATTAGCACTAGTGTCACATTTCTAACACCAGAATTGTTCGCACAGTTTTCAGAGCTTTAAATGTTTTATTCGTATCACGGCCCTATATATCCTTAATGTTTCATGTTTGTCTCATTCAGGTACGGTTCATTTCTCGTCTATATCCCTGAATTTTTTCTATTTTTTATTTAGAATTTGGTGATTATGGAATACTCTTTCTTTCTTTTTTGTTAGTGATTTGTTCGTACTGTAATACTATTTCGACTATTTATTTCGAAATTAAACAGTAGGGGTATGTATGGTTTGGTTTGGTTTGATTCGATTTTTGGGTAAAACTGAAACTGTAACTGAATGTTCGGTTTTCAGTTTCTAAAAACCTTTCAGTATCGGTTTTTGTGATTTTAGCAATGGTTTGGTTCGGTTTTTTTGGTTTTTCCGGTTTTTGAAACAAATTACATAAGATTCAAAAATAAAGAGTATAATTCAAAGTTTAAGAATCTTAATTAAATGTTTACATTTAACTTAATATATTTAGTTTTTTAATTAATATTGTTAACATAAACCTAACATTCTAAGAGAGGACGGGGTGGTACGTTATGGAGGAGCATAACGCGTTGAAGGATCACGCAACACCGGCGCCGGACCCATCCATCACGCGTGATAAACAAAACGCGTTAAACGTACAACGCGTTGAAGTTTTCAAAATTCGACCGTTGATTATTTTTGACCGTTTAAAAAAACGGTAATATTGATTAAAAAAAAACCTTTAAACCATTTATCTATTTATATCTCCATTTTAAACCATTTTACACACACCAATCTATATCTTTTAAACCATTTTAAACCCATTTCACACAATTTTTATATCTTTCTCAAATGGAATTCCCTACGGATTCGACGTTTCCGATGTCTAGCGATAGTGATACCGAGTCGTCTTCCGACAACGAAACGCTAAAATATTTTGTGTCGGTGTATAACGAGCTTGATGCCGAGTCGTCCCGCCCAAAGAAGAAGATGGTCGACCGTGATCGTATACGTGCCAACAAAGTTTTGATGAACGATTATTTTGTGGAAAACCCGCTATACAATGGCGAAACGTTTAGAGATCGGTTTCATTTACCCAAAGAATTATTTTTAAAGATTGTTGGAGACATCGAAGCAAGCGAGGAATCGTTTCAAGAACGTTACGATGCGAGGGGCAAACCAAGTTTCACGCCGATACAAAAATGCACGTCCGTCATTCGCCAACTAGCGACAGGTAACCCACCCGATCAATATGATGAATACCTAGCTATGTCTGAAAGAACTTTACGTGAATGTTTGCAATTTTTTTGCAATGCGGTCATTAAGTTGTATGCTAACGAGTTTTTAAGTAAACCGACGAGCCACGACATCTCACGTATTTACGCCGCACACGAGGCTAGATGGCATTTTCCCGGGATGCTCGGTAGCATCGATTGTACACATATCGAGTGGAAAAATTGTCCAAGAGAGTTGCGAGGGGCGTATGTTAGGGGAGACATCAAAAGACCAACCATCATACTAGAAGCGGTGTCGTCGAATGATTTATGGATTTGGCATTCGTATTTCGGTGTTCCAGGTTCAAACAACGACATCAATGTGTTGCACACGTCGCCGTTGTTCCAAAGCGTAACGGATGGTACGCACCTTCCTCTCCTTTCTATGTTAACGGTCGACATTACAGACGAGGTTTTTTTCTTGTGGATGGTATCTACCCGTCTTGGTCTGTTTTTGTGAAAGTTCCCTCATTTCCTGTCGAGGCTAAAGAAACGGCGTTCAAAAAATTGCAAGAATCGGCAAGAAAAGACGTTGAGAGGGCATTTGGTGTTTTAAAGGGTAGATGGGGTATACTACACCGACCGGTTCGTTCGACGACCAAGAAATCAATACATAGCATAGTGTATGCATGTATCATATTGCACAATATGCTGATCAAACAAGACGGACGTGCAATATCCCCGGATAGGGTGCCGGATCCTCCAACACAAGTTCAAGTTCCACGAAATATCCAACTAGAATTGCGTAATGAAAAAACTCACTTTCGGTTGAGATACGATTTAATCGAACTAGTAGGTTCTCTAGGTTTGGAGTTTCCGGATTCGGACGAGGAGTAGGTTTTTTTTTTTTTTTTTTAAATTGTATATTTCTAGTATGTTAAATTGAAGTAGTATGTTTTAAATTTAATGAAATTTTTAATTTTAGTGTTTTATTGTTAATTTCTAATTTAAAATAAAAAATTAAAAAAATTAGTGAAATTTATAATTTTGTTTTAAAATAAAATTAAAAATTTCTAATTTTTAAAATGAAAATTAAAAAAAATTGGGAGTGAGAATTCCATCACTAGTGATACCCCCCCTACATTTCTATCACTAGTGATAGAATATTGGGTGATGACATGACATGATTTGATTGGATAATGGGAGTGATAGAAACTATCACTAGTGAACCACCCCTCATCCCCTAATCTATTTAATGTTTCTCTAAAGTTTTTATTAAGACGGTTTCTTTTATAATACTTTAAAAATCATTTAGTTTTTATGTTAAATTTTGTTATTTCTTGTAAACAATTGATAAATCATTTCAATGATAAATAAACATGTTAATGTTCTTATTATAAATATTTAACAATCAAGAATAAAATTAACAATTTTTAGTAGCATGGGTTAAACACTTAAACAACTTAAAATTAAATAGAAAAATTTATGGATTTGGCCTACTATTATAACTTATCGATTCAGTTATTAAAAATCCGAAAACCGAACCATCAATTTTTATTTTGGTTCGATTTTTTCGATTATTTTGATTACGGTTCGATTATTTCAGTTTTCTCTGACTCCTAACAAATAGATAAAGTCTAAAGCCAATCGGGTCGGTTACAAGCAATATGGTTCATCACACACATTTATTTTTGAAACTCCAAATTGTATGTTTGTTGTTTTGACCAATTTGCTGGCAAAAGTTAAATCAATCCCAGCTAATATTACCTTCTATTCACACGGATTCCCCTTTTTCATAACAAGTGTGAAGTGCTTCATCAATTTTTGTTTAAACAACTAGAATTTTGAATAATAAATGCATTTGTTCGTTTTATTAAACAAGAGAAATGTCAGCACATAGACACCTTACATTACAAACTTTATAAAGTTTAATATTTAAATTTCTCAAAATAAATTTCGATTGTATATGTAATCATTGGTGGAACTAAAAGAGGTTATAGGGATATATTAACCATCTTTAGCTCTTAGGTTGGTAAGGGGTGTCCGGTGGAGTGGGTTGCGGGTATCACTACCCTTATGAGTACACCGTTGCTGATACCGAAGGTAGTGTGTCGAGGGTGCTAGTCACCGCTTAAGGGTAGAGGAGAGAGACAGAGATAGTGGGCCCATAATTGTTCCATATCCCAAACCCAATCATCTCCCACCCTTTATAAATTTAATATTATTAATTAAAAAAAGTTAGAGCGTACTTGATTGGGGTGTGCTAGCTAGCGATTAAATGGTTTAGAGTAGTTGAGAATATAAATGAGGTACCAGTGCAGGATTGATAGAATCCGGGGTAGATGAAAGGAGCATCCCTCACACCTTTAGCCGCAATTTTTTTTTTTGTTTAATCCCTTAAAGACTGTGTAAAGTAGATATAAATCATATAGTGAATATTAGGGTGTTAATCGGTCCGGTTACGATTTATTTGGTTTATTCAGTTTTCAAATTTTTGTATCTAAAGGTAAAAGCCAAACCTAATCGAATTAGGAAAATGCAAACCGAACCAAATCCAACCTAATTCCGTTCAGTTTGGTTTCGGTTAAAAACCAAACAAACAAATTTCAATCAAATTCAACCGAATTAATCCGAAGCACGTGTTTGCTCATTTATATTATTGTTTGTGTTCCGAACATCAAGTCAGCAACTAAATTAGATTAGAAGTGAGTGAGTTTTATTTGAGTTGGGCTTTAGATTTAACATTCGGGCTAATAAATTTTATATGGTTTATTATAAATTATTATTTTATTTAATAATTAAATAAATTAACAGTTTATTCTTTATCCAAATAAATCGAATAAACAAACAAAAAATAGTGGAATAAAAAACCGAACCAAAAACCAAATTCACAAGAATAAATTTGTATAGTATGTTTATGTAAATAAGTTTATTTCATTGAATTGGGTAAATGAAATGCTATTGGAATGAGGTATGATTGAGATAGGAGATTATCATATGATTTTAAGAGAATTGATTTGATGTTATATTTGCCCTGGTGTGGTTAATTCAATTAGTTAATCACACGTGTTTTGGTAAAGGAAATTCATAACCATGTCTTGACTACAAATGAATGGTTTGTTAAGTGTGTTTTGGTTTAGAATTTGGGATATGTAACATGGGATGGGATGGATGCTTATTCATTTTGAATGTTGTTGGGCTAATGATGGTTTAGCGGAGCTGGTTACAACAATAAAACTCATCTAGAGGTCAGAGAGAGGTATCAGGTTCGAGTGTCGCAAGATGCAAGAATTATTGGGAACTTCCTGTGACGGCACTTGGATCGAATTTGGGTTGATGGAATGATGACGAGTTATGCCTGGTTTACAAGTTTACAAGTAAAACTGCAAGCTAGAGAGCACACAGGACTACCGGAGTGTGGTGCATTATATTTAACTATATTTATTATTAGATTAAATATGTTTGTAATTATTTTAATAGTTCATTATAAATTACTTATTATTTGACATATCTACAAAACATCAAACCATTTGAATTTATATTTGTTTTTTCTGTTACATTTATTTCATTAAGGGAGATAAGCTATGTCTTTTTATAACGTTACCATAAGTATATTTTTGTAGAGATTTTATGTATTTACTGTGATTTACAAATATCGACTATAGTTAAGACATGACCGGCCTCTTTTATAATTATACAGATTATAATTTTTTACGCATATGCATATTTCATTGGCTACTATTTCTTTCAAAAAATTAATTAAAATTTTCTCAAATAAGGATTATAATTATTGGAGGAGCCCTATCCCACATCGAAAGAATAAGACCTTCCGGTTGTATTAATAAGATCTTGGGTTACTCCCTCTATCACCAATTGGTTTTAGAGTGGAACCCCATAGACTTCAATATGGTATCAGAGCCACGGCTCTATGTCAGCTCCGGTTAAGGCCACGTGTACACCTCTTGATAGACCGGGTTACACGTGCGGGAGGGTATTGGAGGAGCCCTATCCCACATCGAAAGAATAAGACCTTCCGGTTGTATTAATAAGATCTTGGGTTACTCCCTCTATCACCAATTGGTTTTAGAGTGGAACCCCATAGACTTCAATAATAATATCTGAATGTGCACTGAATACATACATATGTTAAGATGTATCAGATAAATCAAATATTGTATGCTGACAATGCTTATAATAATTTTTTAAAAATTAGACTAATTTAATGTATATGAATTATAGTTTTTTTTAATATAAAAACATTTTGATATTTTAATACTAAAATGAAGCCAACTGTTTATTTGCTGGTAGAATCTCACGTGGATGCGGCATGAATGCGGCGGCACCGACTACATACCGGCCGTACTGCCGTCATTTATATCCTGTTTATTTTTCTTTTAATTTTTTTTATGTCAATTATCGTTGTACCATGTAAGTCACTACTTGCTTAAACTTTTTTTTTTTTTAGATTTATTACATTTTTTTTTATTTGGTAAAACGTTTAAATAACCTTTTATGTCTCAATACGATTACAAACTAATGGCAGGTAGATGAGCAACAAGCTGCGCCGCTACCCCTTTCTGAATAGCAAACACTACCCTGCTAAACACAAAATCCTGCCCCTTAACATGTGCGGTGTTACTGCTTACATATTTGGGAGAAGGTTCGGCAATGGTGCATAGGGATGAATAAATGGTCTCAGGTACTGAAACCGAATCGGTATCAGTACTGAATTTATCATATTGAACCAAATTGGTTTCAATTCGGTACCTACTTTTTGTGTAACACTTGGTTTTTTTCAATAAAATTTTAATAGTGACAGATGTCCCTAACCTACCCCATAATAACAAAGTTAAGGTGGTAGTTGTCCAACCACCTAGTGCTACCTTTCTCTACCATTTTGACACCTCTACTTCTAATTGTCACCTCCTTGGACGCTAATTTAACATTTAGACACCTCTTGGACACTTGTCTAAGCTTTTTGCATCTTCCTCTGGCTATACATAGTTGTTCTTGATCTCAATTTTCATTCATCCCATCCTCACTCGTACGGTTATAACTGACATTCTGTCAGCTTCAACGTTTAATCTAAGGAAAACCGTTTTCAAATCAACGTTAACCGATTCAGTCTCAACAACTTATAACGACCTGTAAACAATTCCCACGGATACCCCCCCCCCAGTATTTGCACCATAAGCTAATAAACTTTGGTTCCGTTGTACTACAAACTAAACACGTGTTCAACCGCAAGTACTATCACATAATGGTGCTAAATGCTTATTACATGATAATTCGATTTAATATGCAATGATTTAACATAATGCGTTTGGGGTTTAACATACACAGATCCAGGGCCCTGTGATATCGTTATTGCAATGTTCATAAGCACGGGGTGTAGACATATTTCTGACACTCGCAAATGATGTATATCAAATACTAGCTTGTACTAGTTCTCGAATGTGATAAGCATGTAAATATGGTAAATCAAGATATTTGTTCCATGATTATTAATTATTTTATAAATGTGTCCGTTAATCGTATTTACTAGTGAAAGCTGATGTATTTTAAAGATTGAGTTACAAGTGCTAATCGTCATAAATAAGCTGGGCTAGGGTTCGGTTTATTCCCTGGAAGTTCTGACTCCAATGTCAAGAACCAATGATGTCACCAAGTCCCTTTGGGTTATATTGTATCGAATATTGATACATAATTTTAAATATATATTTTGAAGTAAATATCGCCCCTGAGGTTTAGTCATATTTGCTTATTACATCCAAAATATTTTTTTATGCATTTGAGTCCTTAGGTTTGCAAATTATTTTCATTTTATCCAACTCACTAACTTAGCTTATTTATTCTGTTAAGGTGAAGGACATTTTAGTGCTTTTTGATGAAACAAACATATATAACCAAACCTCAGGACGATTTTGACATTTATTCTTAATTTTTTGTTTTATATTTTTTTATTTCTTGTTTCCCTTTAATATAGCTTAATGTTTATTATTTTTAATAAATTCTTTCGTATTGTTTCCCTTTTATATAGCTTTTTATATAGCTTAATTGTTTATTATTTTTAATAAATTCTTTGGTATATATTTTCATAAAGACATTTTGATTAAAAAATAAAGTTATATTATTTATCAAAGTCAATTGAAATATCCATTAAAATTTATACGACCTGCTCGACTTGAACCAAATCAAAACATATTATTATATAGCAATAGACAAGCGACACCTAAAAATTTCTGCTTCTAGGTCCGGCACGAGTGATATCTGCACAGACATCTTTAATGTCATAGTTTTTATTTATTTCTTTATACGTAAACTCCCTATTTTCGTTGCAATGTGAAACTAATATACAATCGTCACGCTAATACCCTACATTTAGGCCCACCGGAAGAGCGGGATGTGACATTTTGTGTTTTTCGTTCTTCGTGATCGGTAGTTTCGGTTCGGTATTAGTATTTTGGGTTGATTTACCTTCACATACCTTACCATACCGGTACCCATTTTTTGTGATCTTCGGGATTGGTACTTTCGGTGAAAGTATGATACCAGCTCATCCCTAGTGGTGTAGGATACCGCTAAACAAGGGAGACACGGCACTTGAGAAGCTTTATTTATTTATTTTTTTTTTTTGAAAAGAAAACTTCAATAAAACAACCTCCGACCCAAACGGGCAAAAGGCCAAACAAACAACACACACCCCCGACCCAAACGGGCAAAGGGCAGAAAATTACAACATATACATAGGGTATTTACACCAGTCACCCCAATCAATATAATTACATGCTGTTCTATTTCTGAACCAACTATACCCTCTAGATTTAATCTCCCTCATAATCTCTTGCGGACTATGACTGATTTGATTGAAAACTATGTCGTTCCTTCCTTTCTATATGCACCAACATGAGATAATCACTAACCCTTGAATGATTTTTTAGCCTTTTTACCAGCTTGAGAAGCTTTAATTAAAGTAGCATAATCAGGGAAGTAAACTATTTTACAAATTGGGGTTGTGCATCACATTGGTTAATATAAAAAGGAAGAAACAATAGGTTGTTCAATAACATATGTTTGTAGTTCTAGTGCCTTGCTAGAAGGTTATTTGATAGAAAATTTATATGCCGTTAAAAAAAATATGATAAAATTCAGAGTCCAAGTGGTTATTTATTGTGTGAAATTCTTTAGAATAAAAGTGTAATGAAATTCTGAAGAGTCAAAATAGAAGAAAAGTCAAAGTGTCTTGAGGTGCAATGTCCCCTCATTTGAAGAAGCATTAAAGTCGGTTTAGACCCATTCAGTATTGTATGTGAACAACTGAACATGAATCAACTTTGGAACGTATGGAGCACGTAATAGAAAATGAATTAGAAATGAGATTTTGAAACAAAAAAAATCTAAAAATTTCAAGAATTTTGAGATCCGGTTCAAGTACAAGCCTCGTTTTGTTGGTTTAACAGGTCAACTAGTAACCATTCGATTCAAATGTTTCAATGTACCCATTTAGCTAAACAGGTCGGGCTCGTGTCAACCTGGTTGGGTTAACTCATTTATATTATATTATTTTTTTTATAATATGTTTTGTGTCATAAATTAATTTGGTATGTATTTTATGTAGGGCTGGCAATTGGGTACCTGTTAAAACACGATTAGACCTGTTTGACTGAAAAATACACCCTTTGACTTTTTTAATTTTTAAAATAATTAAAATTACAATGTTAGGATCTATCATTTATTCATCTTTGTATATAAAACATAAAACTGTTTTATAAACATGAGGTAGAAAGTAGTTAAACGAGTCGTAATCATGTTTGAAACTTATGTTGTGCGCGCCGTCAAAAACCTGTTAAACCTGTTAAGACACGATTTGCCAGCCTTAATTTTATGCCATAATCGTAACTTAAAAAGAGAAATTGGCATGATATTCTATAATTTAATTGTAATTTTAATTTAATGATAATATATTATTTTGCAGAAAAAAAACAATAAAAAGATAAAAATATTCGGGTTGAACGGGTTGTGTTTGGGCCAACCTGTGAATATTCGGATTCATACGCATGATACATTTTTCGGGTTCGGGCCAGGTTCGGATTCATCTAAATTTTTTGGATTCGGGTCAGGTTGTACCTGCTAACACACAAACACGACCCGTTTAGCACCCCTACAAACACATAAGTTTGTGCGCACATGTGTGCGTGTAATGAATTATTTTGAAGTCTATTTAGAAAAATATGGTTTGAGAAAAACAAAGTTACATATGACTTGTATTTTTTTTATTACCTCATTTAAGTAAAAAAGTAGCAAGGTAGGTCACCACTAGAGGCGACTACATATCCCAACAATTCATATCGAGTTTGAGTAATTGAGTTGACTCATGCTGTAGAAATATATGAATAAACACTAATACAAACAAAACAGAAGAAATAGCGACAAAACAGGTGACAAAATCTTATTAAACCAACCCTAAAATGATTTGCCCCCCAAATACCCAAAGATCTTACAATAACAGTAAGATCTGATCTTACAAAAGTAAGATCTAAAGTACAAACAATACAGAAACAGAATAGAAGATCATCTACAGATGATGATCAACAACAGACACAGACTACCAGAACAATCTCTCAGATACAGATGAGAGATTGTTCGTATACAAGATGATGAAACCCTAGCAGAGCGAACAAGATGATAACGAGTACAATAATGACACAACTGATCAACAAGATCAGTTAAATATAATGAAACTAAGGATATTTCACTTTGGTCCTTGTAAGTTGTACAGCTATCCAACAACAGTCCTTGAAGTTACATCAAGCCCCTTAGATATTTTGAGAACCTGTAACAATAATAACAACTCAACAATCACCAGGCCAACAACCATTAGTAACGAGCAGCCCAACATCTAAATGTCAGCCCAAATCTATAATAGCCCAATAGCTAAAATATAAATAGATATAAGCCCAATGAATGAAAGATAACAACACTTATAATTTCAACACCCCCCCTTCATTCATTTGGCTTGAACAGATCAACAAGAGTAAGCTTTTTACAAAATTCCTCATGTTGAATTATTCCAAGACCTTTGGTAAAAAGATCAGCAAGTTGACTTTCAGAGTCAACCTTGACAGTACTAATAACACCATTTGCCACTTTTTCTCTTAAAAAATGTAGATCAAGCTCAAAATGCTTGGTCCTTTCATGAAACACAGGATTAGCTGCTATTGAAATAGCAGCTTGACTATCACAGTTCAAAGGCATTGGCAAACTACATTGAACATTTAATTCAAACAACAAATTTCTCAGCCAAATCAGCTCACAAGTAGCTGAACACATTGCACGATATTCAGCTTCTGCAGTAGATCTAGAGACAGTGCCTTGTTTCTTGCTTTTCCAAGAAACAAGGCAACTCCCTAAAAAAATACAAAAGCCTGTAACAGACTTTCTAGTAGACAGGCATTTACCCCAGTCAGAATCAGCATATCCCAGCAAGTTAAGATTATCACTCTTCTTAAAACTTAGTCCTTTCCCTGGACTTTGTTTCAAGTACCTCAACAGTCTCAAAGCCAACTGTAAATGCACTTCATTTGGTTTGTGCATAAATTGACTCAAAAACTGAACTGTGTAGCTTATATCTGGTCTTGTTAAAGACAAGTATATAAGCTTCCCAATCAGCTTTTGAAAACCAGAAATATTTTTAAGTAATTTCTGATCTTTGTCAAGTTTTGAAGACACTAAATAACTTTGTTCTATTGGTGTATTAACAGGTTTACACCCCAAATAACCAAATTCACTCAAAAGTTCCAAACAATACTTTCTTTGGCTAAGACAAATAGCATTTTTATCATAAAGCACTTCAATGCCAAGAAAATACTTTAGCACACCTAAATCTTTAATCTTAAATGTTTCATTTAAAATGTGCTTAACTTGACTAATCTTATCAGTAGAATTACCAGTTATTACAATATCATCCACATACACCAACAAATAAACAGTAATTCCATCTTTTAAGTAAAGAAACAAAGAATGGTCACATTTACTTTGTACAAAACCAAGATCTAATAACACAGTGGTTAACCTCTCATTCCACTTTCTTGGAGCTTGTTTTAGTCCATATAAAGACTTAACAAGCTTGCAAACTTTAGTTTCATTTTTTGAATAATAACCAGGAGGTAATTTCATATACACATCTTCAGAAATGGTACCATGTAAGAATGCATTATCAACATCAAGTTGAAACAATGGCCAATCAAAATAAACAGCAACAACTATAATAGACCTAACAGTAACCATTTTAACAACAGGTGAGAAGGTCTCTCCAAAGTCAAGACCTTCTCTTTGGTTGAATCCTTTAGCAACAAGTCTAGCTTTGAATCTTTCAACTTCACCATTTGACTTATATTTGACTCTAAAGACCCATTTACAGCCAATGGCCTTTCTGTTTTGAGGAAGATCTGTCAGAACCCAGGTATTGTTTCTGAACAAAGCTTCCATTTCTTTGTTCATAGCCTCAACCCATCTAGGATCAGAGGCAGCTTCCTCATAACAAGAAGGTTCTATAACTTTATTCAAAGAAGCAACAAAGGACATGTTTTCAGAAGACAAACAAGAATAGTTAACAACTTTATCCAAACTATATTTAGATTTACTATTCAACACAAACTGTTCAAATTTTTTTGGAACAACAACTTTCCTACTAGATCTTCTAAGAGAAGAACCTATTCCCTCAGATGGGTTAATCTCATCAGTTGAGATACTAATGTCCTCTGCCCTACCATATCCTTCACTACTACTACTACTCTCATTTTCAGTTAATGATTGCTGCATATCAACATTAACTGGAGAGGCAGATGTAGAGGGGATAGGTTGCTGATCATCATCAGTAACCTCATGAGATTCAAGTCTCCCCTCTTCATCATTGGGAATTATAGGACTATTGATTAACACTTCAACACTATCAAAAAAGTTTAAATGATTTAGACTATCAGTTGACAAGCTGTTTTGTTTAAAAGATTTAAAAGGGAAAACATTTTCATAAAATTTAACATCTCTAGAATAAAACTCTTTTTTATTGTCTAGACTCCAAAGTGTATAACCCTTTTTTACATTAGAATAGCCAATTAGCACACATTTCTCAGCATTAAAGGACAGTTTATCTAAATCATTTAAAACAGTGCTAAAGCATAAGCAACCAAAAGTCCTAAGATGCAAATAAGAGGGTTTAAATCCAAACATTAATTCATATGGACTTTTTCCTAGAAGCACAGAAGATGGTAACCTGTTAATGATATAAACAGCAGTCAAAATACATTCAGACCAAAAGTTAAGTAGCACACTACTTTGGAACATCAATGATATTGCCAAGTTTAAAAGATGTCTATGTTTTCTCTCCACAACACCATTTTGTTGTGGAGTGTAAGAACAAGAAGTCTGATGCAAGATTCCTTTTTGTTTACAAAAATTTTCCATTTTATTGTTCACAAATTCAGTTCCATTATCGCTTCTAAAAACTTTAATTCTTTTCTTAAATTGAGTTAACACTAACTCATAAAAACTTTCAATATTATCAAACACTTCCAATTTACTTTTAAGTAAGTAACACCAAACAGCACGGGTATAGTCATCAACAACTGTTAAGAAATATTTAAAACCATCTTTACTAGCCACTTTATAAGGTCCCCAAACATCTAGATGAACTATATCACCTAACTGTTTGGTTTTATGTTCACTTAAAGGAAAAGGTACCCTAACTTGTTTAGCTCTATGACATACTTCACATGGATTATGCTTTGTATTTTCAGTAATCCCTATATCACCTTTTAAAACTGACAAGACCTGATCAGCAGGGTGACCCAATCTACTGTGCCACAGATTATTGTTATTCAAACTATTAAAACACAAGTTAACAGTACTATCACCTTTATTAACAAAATAAAGACCATTATCTTGTTTACCATTCACCAACACTTTCTTGGATTTCGAATCCTGAAGTAAACAATTACTCTCATTAAAAACAACAGTAATTTTGTTATCTTTAGACAATTTGTAAACAGATAACAAGTTCACACTATAAGAAGGAACATAGAACACATCTGTTAAAATGACATCTTTAGTAAGTTCTAGATTACCAATTTTTGACACCTTAGCTTTTGTTCCATTTGGATGAGAAACAGTTAAATCAAATTCAGACACATCAACACAATTAAACATGTTCTTATCTGTTTTGACCATATGCTGATTTGCACCAGAATCACAAATCCAATTATTGTCAAAACCAGAATTTATAAGACTAGAACAACAGACAAACTTATCTAAAGAACTAAAAACACAATTTGACTCACCTCCCATGTTAGGAGATTGAGACTCAGTGCTAGCCTTTTCACCCAACAAACTTAACAATTTAGCAACCTGCTCTGAAGAAAACTGAGCAACAGAAGGAACAGATGAAATATTTGATCTAGAACTAGTAAAATTTTTCCCAGTCTGACCTCCAGGTTTCTTTTTGAAACTTGGAGGGTATCCAACTAACTCAAAACATCTGTCTATGGTATGACCAATTTTATTACAATGATTACATTTTAGATTAGGATTAGGACCTCTAACCTCTTTTCTTTTTTGATCAAATGATTGATTTGTTTTAGAAACAAAAGACACATTCTGAGTTTTAGATCCAACACTAGAGTTCCTATGTGACTCTTCTCTTGAAACAATTGAAAAAGCAACTTTAACAGTGGGTAATGGCTCTCTAGTTAACAAGTTAGTTCTTACAGGTTGATAAACATCATCTAAACCCATAAGGAACTGCATTAGCTTGATTAAAGTAGAAAAGTCATTAAAATCTTTTGCAGCTTGACATGAACATGTGGGCAGTTGAAGCACAGCATCAAACTGCTTCCACATTCTATTCAACTTATGGTAATATTCAGAAACAGAACTTCCATTTTGAGTAATACAATTGATTTTTTTATACAAATCATAAACTATAGAGCCATCAACCTTGTCATAAGTTTCTTTTAGATCAATCCAAACTTCTGAGGCTAACTTAGAAAACACTTGTCCTAAGTATAGTTCCTCAGAAACAGAATTCAACAACCAACTAAGAACAACAGAATTACATCTGTCCCACTGACTACTTAAGACTTCATCATCAGAATTCTTTTTACATTTACCATCTATAAAACCAAATTTATTTTTAGCTTCAAGAGCCAGTTTCATAGCACTAGACCACACCCTATAGTTCTCAGTTCCTTTTAACTTTATACCAACTATAGTTAAGGAACTTGAATCACTAGAATGTAAGAACAGAGGATCTCCTATATCCAACTTACTAATCAAGGTCTGAGAAGACCCTGAACTATCATCTTTACCAGTCATGGTCAACAACTAATAAAAGCAGACAAATATAATCACAACAGATAAGAACACAACAAACCCTAAGGCGAAGCTGTATCAGTGTCCAGATTCCAGGTTCGTCACTTATAGTGCCTGGACAGGTCTTAATACAGGAGCCAACAACTAAGATCAATAACCAACTAACAACAACCACAGATAAGAAATCAATCAAACAAACAAACAAATGCCGGTCCTCACTACCCCGACTTCAACTAATCAACCAACAACAAAAAACGAAAGAGAGGAGAGTGAAAGATCTCACAGTGGGTGCAAGCTATCCAAAAAATACCAGATCTAACTAGATCTGATGTTCCAATACAATATCAAAAACAAGACAACTGGTCAGTTTGCCCTAAACCTTCGAGGGTTTAGAGACCAACACAGCTCTTCAACAAGATGTGAGAAACCCTAGCTAGGGTTTGAACACCAACAATCTCCCAAGATCCAGAAGATCTAACAACAACAGGCACAGATCTGCAACTTGAAGCAGACCTACACACCAAGAACAACAGATCAGATCAAACAACAGCGGAAACAAGACTGGATCAAGAGCTAAAAAGCTCTGATACCATGTAGAAATATATGAATAAACACTAATACAAACAAAACAGAAGAAATAGCGACAAAACAGGTGACAAAATCTTATTAAACCAACCCTAAAATGATTTGCCCCCCAAATACCCAAAGATCTTACAATAACAGTAAGATCTGATCTTACAAAAGTAAGATCTAAAGTACAAACAATACAGAAACAGAATAGAAGATCATCTACAGATGATGATCAACAACAGACACAGACTACCAGAACAATCTCTCAGATACAGATGAGAGATTGTTCGTATACAAGATGATGAAACCCTAGCAGAGCGAACAAGATGATAACGAGTACAATAATGACACAACTGATCAACAAGATCAGTTAAATATAATGAAACTAAGGATATTTCACTTTGGTCCTTGTAAGTTGTACAGCTATCCAACAACAGTCCTTGAAGTTACATCAAGCCCCTTAGATATTTTGAGAACCTGTAACAATAATAACAACTCAACAATCACCAGGCCAACAACCATTAGTAACGAGCAGCCCAACATCTAAATGTCAGCCCAAATCTATAATAGCCCAATAGCTAAAATATAAATAGATATAAGCCCAATGAATGAAAGATAACAACACTTATAATTTCAACACATGCATTGATACGTCCATATAATGGGAGGCAAACATGCAACAAACAAGCTGTGTCGCAACCTCATTTTAACTAGCAAAGCCAATCCCACCCAGTGGCGGAACTAGAACATTAATTCAGGGGTATCCCCAAAAATTTTTTTTTTTACCGTGCAACCATACAATATTAAAAAAAAACAATACATAAATAAAGTAAAACAAATACCTAATAGATTTGTCCTCTTCTTTTTTTCATAGCTTGAAATCGTTCCATCACATCGTCGTCTTTTACTTCACTTAAAAAATCCTTTTCGACCGCACAAACCATAGCACTGTTCAAGAATTCCGGGCCGATCCGATTGCGTAAATCCGTCTTCACAAGCTTCAATTTCGAAAAACATCTTTCAAAGGTTGCGGTTGCCTCCGTAAAAAGCAAAGCTAGCTTGTTTTTTAGATTTTGGTTTCGTCATAACTTCAAAGAATCAAACAATCAATTATATCAAACTAACAACTAATCAACGGCCATTAAAAATAAGTAACAACAACAACTAAACTAACTAATAATAATATAATATCAAACATTCAAACTTAAACAATAAAAAAAAACTTATCAAAGTGAAACAAGTAACAAACCTCCTGTTCGTAAAAGTGTAAAACAATAAGTAAAAACAACAATCAAAGTATCAAACCTCTCCTGTTCGTAAAACAACAATTAAACCAACTAATAAATATTCATAAAACTAATGAATTCCATAGTATCAAACCTTCTGTTTTGTGATTCTGTGAATGCCGCACGCCCGCACAGCCACAAACCTCCGAAGTTCGAACTGAAACAAAACCTCCGGTTGGACCTGTTCTGTGATTTCTGTTCGATCGACCTTTGATATTCCTTGAATTCAATCTGCCGCACCATAACACTATTGGGTTATTAACTTATTATTTTGGTTATTTGAGCTAACTAATATTGGGCTATCATTTGGTTATTTGGGCCAATATAATCAGAATTACTTGGGCTTAATACCAGTTTATAATTTTTTTTTTGAGAGGTGTCATAGTAGTTGTTGAAGGGTATCCTTAGTATAAAAATCGGGAAATTTTTTTTTTTTACACTACCGGTTAAAAGTTGAGCCGTAGCCCGGGCTACGCCTCATTTAACACTAGGTCCGCCCCTGATCCCACGGTTAACCGTGTTGAAAGTTGAAACATAACCCGGATACATTTGTTAAGTGGATTGATAACGTCGGTAGTTTAAGGTCCGTTTATATAACTAGTGTTGTTGATGATCCTTTTATATAATAAAACAGTGAAGCTAGTATAAGTACACAATCAACTAAAAAACACAAAGAGAACTAGTACACAATCAAAATCTAACTATGAACATTAGACTACATGGTATGGTGATGGACCATCCTTGGAGGATGATCCGCCACGTAGGCGACACATCATAGTCCTCCCAAGGATGGATCATCCTCCAAAACTAGGGGGCATGGGAGGATGGTCCTAGTCATCATCCTCCACCACTTTTATATTTTTTTTTTACTTTTTTTAATCTTCAACTTTTTTTTAAACATTTAACAAATAAAGTAATAAAATATTTTCATTAATATTAAAAAACATTACATAAACTTAAAAAAAAATTAAACTTAAAAAAAATAAACTAAAAAAAACATAAAATGAAAAACCTAAAGTTAAAAAAAACTTAAAAATATCCTAACATATTAAAATAAGCTACTAGTCGTCGTCTTCCATGTGGTGGGCGGGTTCGTTTTGAGCGTTGTTCCAGATGTACTCCACCAAGTCCGCTTGTAGGTTGTGATGTGTGTACTCGTTACGTAGAGCGAAGGTGTTCAAATCTTGTTGTTCCTCACTAACTGGAACAGAATTTCCAGCAGACGCGTTTTCGTCGTAATCGCATATCGCTCTACCTTCGTCTTCAATGATCATGTTATGAAGGATGATACAAGCGTACATAATGTGTCGTAACCTCCTTGGTGTTTGCGAACGTGCTGGAATAGAAATGATGTGCCATTTTTTTTGTAGAACACCAAAAGCCCGTTCAATATCTTTTCTTGCGCCCTCTTGAAACTTTGCAAACTTTTTCCTTTTGTCGTCGGTCGGGTGCGGGATAGTTTTAACGATTGTCGAGTACGTTGGGTATATCCCATCGGCTAGGTAGTAACCTCGCCTGTACTCCACCTCTGAAACCGTAAAGCTTGGTCTGGACCTGTACCCGCCACTACATCATCAAAAATCTGTGACTGGTATATGATGTTGAGGTCGTTGAGTGAACCAGGTAGACCAAAAAAAGCATGCCATATCCAGAGATCCTGTGACGCCATGATAATTTTTTAGCGAGAGATGGGGTGGTAGCGGGTAAAAAATGGTACAAAATATGATGACTTTTTATAAAAAGGGAAGAGTGGTTTATAAAATGTGAGAGAGATGTGGTGGTAGTGGGTGAAAAGTTGTGAAAATTGGGGTTAAAGATGTGAGTATTTATAAAATGGAAGTGAAATGGGTGTATTTTTAAATTATAGCCGTTGGGATTTTTTTTTTTATTAATTTCAAACGGTCAAATTTGGGGGGCCCACCATATTCGCATCGTCGCCAACGTCTAGATTGAGACGGAGAGGACGGGGACGGTAGGGGGCGGCACGGTGTTTGGACCGTCGCCGACCCGCGACGGGCCGGGGCCGACCCCATACCGTGTAGCCTTAAAGAACAAATTAGAGATCAAATATAACTTCTTATATTTGATATTGTAGGTTTGTTTCAAATAAAAAATACGTAAACGGGCTAGTTATGGTAACCCTTTTACGACCCATGTCCTTTTTTTTTTTTTGCCTCAAACCTAATTCATTATCTAGTAATTCAAAACTCCATATTCATGTTTGAATGAAATAAATTTTCAAAGTTTAGTCATAATATGTGAAAGAAAAAAGGAAAACATATGACAACCATGTACAAGACTTAATTCATTTTCTAGACCCCAATATATCACAAAATAATCACGATGAAAATGGGTTTCTAATGTTCCACTAACATTTTATTGCGTACTAAACATGCATCTATTTTATATAACCTTAAACAAAACATCCTCTACTCCAATTTTCTCTGCTCCTTTTGATGGGGTATGGTCACAATTATCACACGGGCTGCAACCAAGTCTTGCGCGCGCAAGACTATACCCACGCTTAATATTAAAAACACTTAGCTGATTCCGGTGTTTCACCGCGGTCCGCTCCTGTGGAGGTGGGACAATGACAACTTAGAGGAGGCGTGGTACAAGGTGAAAGAGACATGCAACAATCAGTGTCTGCCAGCTACTATACTTGAAGATCCCACGATGCTCAATCGTGAAGGTGACAAACAGGACATGCGACAATGACGTGTGGTCAATCAGCGTACGCTATTTCAACCTTCCTCAATCTCCACTAACAGCTGAGGGCAGGCGAGAAAACAAGTACATCTGGAAGTGACATGTAGCCAATCACGACGCGTGATCGTACTTCCACATCTGAGCGCATTACTTCCTGTGACGGAGGGGACCAAATGGATATTCATTGACAACGACGTCTTGCCTAATCAGCCCTTCCCCTTCTCCAGCTATCCACCTATAAATACCAACCTTCACCAAAGGTTCAAAGGGATTGCCTACTCTCTCACTTTAAACACACACTTGTTTTCTTTTTCTCTAGAAAAAACCATACTTCTTTTCACACTGGAGCCTGGTTACGAGAACAACCCTCTCCTCCTTCTCGTAACGAGCTAATAGTGTTGTTTTGAGCTTTGCATATCGTTCTAGGAAGGTTCGAACTTACGTTGATCAAGAGAGAAGATTAAGAGATATCTCTCCTGGTCGAGATATTACTAGCCTATCCCCCGCGGATCAGACTTAGTGTTTCTTCACCTTCCCTAGTGGTGGTAGTCGTAAGACAACTAGTAGAATCCTAATTTTCGGTTTTTGTTACAAATTTTGTTAAAACTGCGTTTGTAAATCAGCAAATTGGGTTTTTGATGAATCTATACTATATAATAAAAGAAACCAATAAAAGGACACTTGTTATTATTCTAGACCATCTACTATTGTAACCCCCGTCAAAATCGACCCATTTCAAAATCGGACCCGTTTTGATATTCGGATGCTAATCCTTGAAACTCGAAAATTTGTCGAATTAAATGAATGTCGAAAGATTTTTCTTTCTAATTTTTAATATAAGTATCAATTTGGTTATTTATTGATTAGTTTAATAAATTAAATAAAAGTTTTATAAAAATAACTTAGTTAGTTGTTAGGCTTTAATATTGGTTTTTAAGTTGATCTAAGTTAATAACTAAGTTAGCTCAGTTACTATAACTAAGGGGGTGCTAATTGTAATTTGTAGAAACCTTCAAACAAAAAAAAGGAATAATATGGGCGCTGCCCAGACTCGAACTCGGGTCTGTCGAATAACATTTGCACGCATCAACCAACTGGGCTACCAGTCATCGCTATTATATTTCCGGATCGTTTAAATTATATGCGCGATAATTTCGCTTCATTTTCATCTTGCCGCCTAAACATAGCGACCGACAGCTGTGAACCTTCCTTTTGCCTAAGATCGCTGATTTCACGGGATTGATACCCTGTTTACGCATTTCCTTTTTACATATCAATCACCAAACAACTTCCAAACTTGCGAAGCTTGTGAAACGTTATATATAGGCATCTAAACAAAGAAAACGAAAACGTGTTTTCAAGATCATAACCTCTGTTATAACCTCTCCTCCATCTCGATACCCCTCAAAACACCTCTCACTCTCTGTTTCTTGTTTCGAAACTTCATCGGAGCAAACGGAGTCGCCGGAGAAATCTGCTCACCACCACAACACAATCACCCGCACTCGCAACACCTTTCACCGGAGGATCCAAGCACTGCCGAAACTCAAAGACGACGCCGGAGTCGTACGGAGGTCAATTGGAAATTACTTCTTCGTCCATTGTTTCGGATAATCGTTCTCGCTCGTTCTCTTGGATTATTCTCAATTTTACTCGTGCGCTTTTACAAGAAATCGCAACGCAATCAATGTGAGTATACTCGATCCCATTTTCGTTTTAAACACTTTGGGTGCAACATGTATTACATATTCAAATTACACAACACTTGAGTCTTGTTTTTATCACACTCTATCCACGATTAAACATGAAACGATTTGATGCTTGTAACCCCACATTCAATGCAACTTCAACACTCTTTGAGTGCAACTTCATTTGGATGCAACTTTATTGGAATGCAGCTTCAACACTCTTTGAGTGCAACTTCATTTGGATGCAACTTTATTTGAATGCAACTTCAACACTCTTTGAGTGCAACTTCATTACATGCAACTTGAACGATATTTGAAAGCAACTTGAACAATGTTGAAAAGTGGTAGCTAGTGTCATCGTCTTCATGTTGGATATTGAGCAACTTCAAAACTTGTTTTATTCTACTATGCTATGTATCAAACTTGTATACTCGCCAACATATTTTTGTTGATGTTATTTTAATACATGTTGCAGGTTGATAGACAAGATGATGTAGAAGCAAGTTAGGGTGGATTAGAAACTCACCTAGAAAATAAACTATGTTTGAAATTTGATTTACGTTTTGATCATGTTGAACAATGTATGACATTTTAGTCATTTATGAAATTCGGTTTAATCAATAGTATCACAAATAGTGTTATGTTGTTTTGAGCAATTTGTTCGTCTCATCCCGATGTTTTCGCCATCGGTTGGGGTGTGACAGATTGGTATCAGAGCCATAACTATAGGGAATTAGGAAGGTTGCTATACTTTTCCCTAGTCTTTAGTAGGAATACTCTGATACCAGATTGGTATCAGCGCCATAACTATAGGGAATTAGGAATGCCTTGCCTAGTCTATAGTTTAAGAGCTTATTCACTATGTGTTGCTTAAAACAACTTCCTTTCTATCTCTTTTGCTTCTTTCTATTCTTTTGGACTTTTAATATACATGCCTTTCCACACAATACACACTTGAAGGCTTTGAAGACACTCATGTAACACAATCGAAACGATTCATCAAAATAGGGGTGATTCCCACATTTGGTGAAGATTTTCACTCAGCTATACTTTGATTTTTGCACGAAATCTACCCTCAAGTTAGGAGTGATATCCAAACCTTTATGGGAGTTTTCCATTTCATACTCTAGTGGACCCTTATCTTATGATAAGTACCAACCACATTAGGGTACGATGTTATCAAGTTAGAGGTGATACTCGCATCTTGTTAACTAGTCCCACTCCTCGATTTTCGCTCTCGCCAAAGTTTCGATTTCCCAATCGATTAAGGACGTGTAGTAACTGGAAGGACAAATATCGTTAGTCGCTCCTCGATGAGAGTATTTGTCTATTAGGCCAAAGCACGTTTCCTTAATTCGAGAAGGTCTTCGATTCACTTTGGAAGTGTCATATGTTACGTTCCGTGACAATCTATGTTTTATGTTTTATCTCTTTTATGCTATCTCAATTTTCATGTGTTTTACATTTGTATGATATATCATTTCAATTTAATACATGCATACTAATATGTTATACTGGATTCGTGATTATTGGGTTATTCTTATGTGATGAACTTGTCTTTTAACCCACACCTTAACATGTATAGCACTATGCGTAGTGCTATAGGAGTAGCGCCCGCCCGTATTCTAGTGGTCATGTTAAATTAACAACATTACACCCTCTTCGTTGCGACGATGTTGGGTAGTCAACTTTGCGGTACACGATGGGTTGACATGTTTATTCACATGCCAGTGATACGTTAATCTTGTTAACTAAGTATGTCATGTGAAGTGTTCTAAATTTTCATGCTAATACTCATATTCCTAAAAAAAAATGGAAGCTTATCGTAAAGATAGGAGTGATTTCCTTACCTTGACGATTAGCTCCGCTCATTTTTCAACTTCACCAATGAGCTAGGGGTGATTTCCTTACCTCGGAGGTAGTTACCAACTCTTCTTTGTTCTCAATGAAACTTTATATTTGAATGTTACTTTCATTTCAAGTTTGGAGGCACGAATCGCACTAGCTTCGCAATCTGAAACAAATAATAATAAGCTCTGATGAACGAACTAAATTTACGATGCTTTCATTATCTATGTTACACTACGTGAAATCCATGATTTTGGCTATGTGAAACTATATTCTATGTGAAACTATTTGAAACCATGTGCTATGTGACGCATTCACGAAAACAATTTCTCTTAAACAAAACAATATGATCAAGTCTCATCTACTCTATGATTTCGTTTGAATCTTTGGAAGTCTTACTCTTAGATTTCGAGGACGAAATCTCCTAAAGTAAGGGAGACTGTAACCCCCGTCAAAATCGACCCATTTCAAAATCGGACCCGTTTTGATATTCGGATGCTAATCCTTGAAACTCGAAAATTTTTCGAATTAAATGAACGTCGAAAGATTTTTCTTTCTAATTTTTAATATAAGTATCAATTTGGTTATTTATTGATTAGTTTAATAAATTAAATAAAAGTTTTATAAAAATAACTTAGTTAGTTGTTAGGCTTTAATATTGGTTTTTAAGTTGATCTAAGTTAATAACTAAGTTAGCTCAGTTACTATAACTAAGGGGGTGCTAATTGTAATTTGTAGAAACCTTCAAACAAAAAAAAAAGGAATAATATGGGCGCTGCCCAGACTCGAACTCGGGTCTGTCGAATAACATTTGCACGCATCAACCAACTGGGCTACCAGTCATCGCTATTATATTTCCGGATCGTTTAAATTATATGCGCGATAATTTCGCTTCATTTTCATCTTGCCGCCTAAACATAGCGACCGACAGCTGTGAACCTTCCTTTTGCCTAAGATCGCTGATTTCACGGGATTGATACCCTGTTTACGCATTTCCTTTTTACATATCAATCACCAAACAACTTCCAAACTTGCGAAGCTTGTGAAACGTTATATATAGGCATCTAAACAAAGAAAACGAAAACGTGTTTTCAAGATCATAACCTCTGTTATAACCTCTCCTCCATCTCGATACCCCTCAAAACACCTCTCACTCTCTGTTTCTTGTTTCGAAACTTCATCGGAGCAAACGGAGTCGCCGGAGAAATCTGCTCACCACCACAACACAATCACCCGCACTCGCAACACCTTTCACCGGAGGATCCAAGCACTGCCGGAACTCAAAGACGACGCCGGAGTCGTACGGAGGTCAATTGGAAATTACTTCTTCGTCCATTGTTTCGGATAATCGTTCTCGCTCGTTCTCTTGGATTATTCTCAATTTTACTCGTGCGCTTTTACAAGAAATCGCAACGCAATCAATGTGAGTATACTCGATCCCATTTTCGTTTTAAACACTTTGGGTGCAACATGTATTACATATTCAAATTACACAACACTTGAGTCTTGTTTTTATCACACTCTATCCACGATTAAACATGAAACGATTTGATGCTTGTAACCCCACATTCAATGCAACTTCAACACTCTTTGAGTGCAACTTCATTTGGATGCAACTTTATTGGAATGCAGCTTCAACACTCTTTGAGTGCAACTTCATTTGGATGCAACTTTATTTGAATGCAACTTCAACACTCTTTGAGTGCAACTTCATTACATGCAACTTGAACGATATTTGAAAGCAACTTGAACAATGTTGAAAAGTGGTAGCTAGTGTCATCGTCTTCATGTTGGATATTGAGCAACTTCAAAACTTGTTTTATTCTACTATGCTATGTATCAAACTTGTATACTCGCCAACATATTTTTGTTGATGTTATTTTAATACATGTTGCAGGTTGATAGACAAGATGATGAAGAAGCAAGTTAGGGTGGATTAGAAACTCACCTAGAAAATAAACTATGTTTGAAATTTGATTTACGTTTTGATCATGTTGAACAATGTATGACATTTTAGTCATTTATGAAATTCGGTTTAATCAATAGTATCACAAATAGTGTTATGTTGTTTTGAGCAATTTGTTCGTCTCATCCCGATGTTTCCGCCATCGGTTGGGGTGTGACAACTATTACTTAATTGTAGATAATTATTATTTAATTTAAATTATTAAATTTAATATATGTTTCAAATATTAAGAATTCCCGGATAAAGTTCCATAAATTATCTTTATATTTATTTATATTAATTAATAGGTTATTATTCTAGACCATCTACTCTTACTTAATTGTAGATAATTATTATATAATTTAAATTATTAAATTTAATATTTGTTTCAAACATTTAAGAAATTACGGATAAAGTTTCATAAATTATCTTATTATTTATTTATATTATTTACTTGGTTAGAAATTATATCTTAATAATTGAAACAAATATCAAGCATTTTCATAACGAGGGTGGAGGGAACGATTTTCTTGCTTAACAAATAATTTATTTATTAATATTTAAAATACAAGAGGAATAATAACTACATTTATCATACTAATAAATTTATCCAAAAACAACCATCCTTTTAAGATGCAACCTAAGTCCATATATTTAAATTTTAAGGTTATATAACTTAATAATTACCAATAATTTATACTTATCTAATTAATATAAATATTATTTTGTAGCTATAAGTTTATCTAATTGGCTAATTGCTATATGTCTAATCTAAACATTTCAACAATATTTTTAGAAGTAATAAATTAAGACCACTGTTATTCAAATAAAACTTAGGTTCACGTAGTGAGAAAGTCGATGATACAATTTGTCAATCGATGGTTCAAATGCTTTCATATTTATAAACTTGACAAACATAACAAGTTTTGATCATACATAAAACAAAATTTTGTTCGGATATTAGAAAAGTGTCTTAAAATATCGTTTTATAGTTGTTAAATCTTCGTTATTAACTATTTGATATTTTATTTACTTAATCCGTGTAATACACATGGTTATAATCTAGTTATTGTTATAATTTAGCCTATAATCTAGGATGTTTGGTAAAGTTTGTCAAACTGATATTGCGAGCCGTGTTAATGACAATAAAAAAGAATTTTAAAGAGTGTTTGGATGCATCATATTGTCTCGTTTTCCTTTTAACAATTGTTTAAAGGTGCAAGTTTTGAGTATGTGGGTACACCAATTTTGAGTATATTCCGGATTTAAAAGTAAAATAAGTGCCTTCGTTTCGCCAATTATTAGTTGCGTGCTTTAACCATTGAACTATATATGAATGCTTAGCAGGTCATAGGGAATGATCGGATTCCAATTAAAATGAAATCTTTAAAATGAAGATCAAGTAAACAGGTATATAGTTTCAGGTATTTGGATTGGGTATCACCTAGTCTCATACTCGTCCTTATAGCGGTGTGGCTAGGCCTCACAACGCCAACATTTGAAGACCGAAAATGAGACAGGTATGAGACTAGGTGATATCCGACCTGAATACATGAAACTATATACGGTAGTTCCTCGAAAGGACGAATTCCACATGTAACCCTAAACGAAAAAAGATTATTAGTGTAAATGTTTAAGATGATGAACAAAATGTATATTCTTTAGTGCACCTATAAAACAAAAATTGTAATTTGATCCAAAATATATTTTTCACTGTCACTGTAATAAAAGAAAAGAAGAGAAAAAAAAGGAGAGGAAGCGAGACAATATTAATAAATTTCGTGTTTCAAAGTTAAAAGAAAAATAAAATAAATGAAAGATTATATATGTAAACTTAGCATCTCTCAGTGAACAAGAGAAAAACTTTTTTAAGACTGAATAATCTTTTTCATAACAATTTGAAAATTCTATAGTTAATCTTAAAATGATGAAAAAAACATCTATTAGACCGTGGGGTATGGTGGAGCGGGGTTGGGTTTGGGTTGTGGCATTTGCTGACACGTGTAAAGGGAGCCCCCCTGCCTGATTACGTGTCCGCAGAGTATGGCTGAGCGTGGGTTGGGTGCACAGCGTGGCAGAATATTTAAAAAAATATATACAAAAAATTTATAAAAAATCACACAACATTTATAAAAAAACCTACAACCTCATTAAAATTTTAAAAATTACATAATCCTAAAAATTACATAATTTCTAAAAATTACAAAATAAACAAACCTAGAGCGTTAAAAAAATTTCAAAAAGGTCGATCTTGTCGAACACCTTGTTTTCCTTGCCTCGAAACTCTATGTTCGCCACCGCCACCCAGTCCTCGTGGCTTAACTCGCCACCGGGAACGGCTTTGTAGTAAGCCTTTAAACGCTCGAGCTTGGGCCGTAGCTCGCGCCATTTATGTTGGCACGCGTTGAGGTTGTGGCGGTCGTTACCAACGTTATGTCGGTAGGCTCCGAATGCTTCCACCCAATATTTTGTTTGGTCGGGTGGCCGCCCCTTCATAGCGTCAACGACGCTTGTGACGAGAGCAATTTCTTCTTCATGGGTCCAGGATGCCATAGTTGTGTTGGGTTCGTGGGATGGGGGGGACCAGTGGGGTAGCGGGTTCAAGAGAAGCGGGTACCCGGTGGGGTTTCGGTTAGTGGGATGGGGGTTACAAATATATAGAGGTTGTTGGGAGACCGGGATGGCGGTTTGGTGGTATGGGGGGACCGTTTGAATTTTAAAATTCGAAATTTGAAATGGCCGCCTGACGTGACGGGGTGAGCGAATAAGATTCAACTAGCTCGCTTGGTCATACCGCCCCACGCCCGGCTTGAAAGCCAAGCCCCAAGGGCCACGCCCCAACCCAAACCCCATACCCCATACCCCATACCCCATACCCCATACCCCATGGCCTTAACTCTTAATGTAAAACGAACTAGTTTTGTAACACATTTTATTTTATTATAAGTTCCTTTACACCGAAACATATCTATTTTTAAGTTCTATACTGCAATGTTTTAAAAACTGGTATTTTAATCGTACCGGATTAGACTAAGAAATAGTTTAACCGGTTCCGTGTTGACTGATTAACTCTATAAATCCATAAAATATAATTTCAACTAAAAAAATAATACAAAACTACATCATTTCATAATAAAAAAAAAATTCCAAAAGTTAATCTATAATCAAAAAATTATCCAAAAGTTCACGAATACCCATTATATAGCAATTATCAAACACTATAATAATTAAAAACATGAATGATTGAACAAAAGTTAAAAGAAGGTAAATTTGAATGATCTGTTGAAAAACTTAATTTGAAAAACCCAATGATTTTCTATCTTTGAGTGAGGAGGAAGTTTGATTGATTTTGGATTGTCAATTGTGGGCGTTAGGTTTACACTTTAACTAAGAAGGTAAACAATTATCTTTTTAGGCACCTAAAAATTAAAGTTCAAAATTTTGGCATTTGGCTCGGTATAAACCGGTCCGGTACCGGTATAACCCAATTTACCGACAGTTCAACTTATATGCCGTTTCCTTAGTTTAGCGCTATAATTTGTGCGGACCAAGTATCTGGCATCCGATTTAATCGGTTTAACCGACTAGTTTAAACCGGTTTTTAAAAGATTGCTATAGTGTTAAGTCAATATTGTTCAATACTTCAATCTACATATTTATTCACCGCACACCGACAAATTATGGATTGTTAGGTGACGTAAGGTGTGACGTTAACCTTTTGAACTATGGGTCCACTTTGACTTTTAAGAAGTAGGTCCATTTTTTGAAAATAAAGTTCAAAGGTTCAATCTTGAGTTCTTGACAATTATTTATAGAACATATTGTGTACACACACCTGAAAACACACCGAACCAACATCCTTATACAAAGATGAAGAACGCTACATTGCATGTTATGTCGCACACACATGCCGTTATCGTGCCTTAAAAATCATTTTCTTTGTGAATTGTTCATTAGAAATAGTTAGTTAGTGATCATCTCAAAACATGTAGACACCCTTTCGAGCCGGGGGTTTCACTGGAAGCAGTCTCTCTATTCCTATGGAGTAGAGGTAAGACTGTCTATATCTTACCTTAGCTTTGCTATTAGTGGGATTCACTGAGTATGATAATGATGATGATGATTATATATAGTTGCACAATACGTTTAGTTGTATACTTTGGTTGAGACATTTCATTAAATCCATAGTTTGGGTCATGGCTTTTTCAAAACAAACTAAACAAAACTTCACTCAGAATTCATAAATAAGATTATACGGTTTGTTATTTATTTACATTCGTGTTGCAAATAAGTTATGCTTCACCAATGTATTTTATTGTATGACTAGCAGACATCATAGGTTCTGAGGCTTAGAGGGTTCTGCAAAACAAATAACCCTTAGTCTTAACGTAGGAAGGGGTCTTCTGCGTTTGGTCTCTGCATAGGAGATATCATGAAGCTAGTTGCCAGGGCGGCCAACTCAGATGCCCAAGACATCTTTATATAGGGGATATCCTAAAGCCAGCTGGTCAGGGTGGCCAAGTTAGAGGCTAAAAGGGGTAAGAGGAAACTTTCATTTCCAAGTCGTAGGTAGGACTTTACCCTTTTAGGTGAGTAAGGGTTTTACCTAGTGCTACAGAGGGCATGGGGACTTACATTTGGCGGACCGTTAGGGCTGCCACTTGCTATTAAATCTTTAACCATTTGAGCTTGTTAGGTAGGTGTTGGGAGTTGGTAAGTTGGATATATTTATCTTTTTCGTGGTAGACCTACCTACATCATCAATATTTAAGCACATTCGTGTTGCTAATAAGTAACGTTTCACCAACGTATTTCATTTTATGACTAGCAGGCACCATTTATTTTTATTTGTGTCGAAGTTCTTGTGCATAAGATAACTTTTTATTTGTGTGGAAGTTCATCGTGTGACACAAATCAGTTTTAAATTTTTATTCTTTTTGTGCAACTTTGGTTTAAAGCATCCTTCATGCACAAACGATCTTTAATTATACCAATGCAATGGCCAAGGGAACATATTTAATCATATTTTTTTGTTTAACTCTAACCGAACATACGATCAAACAGAAACAATTAGATGATCGGGGTTTTCTTGTTCTTCATTTTTAAGAAGATAAAAGTTTTTATGTTCGTTTATGTCCATTCATTAATAAATGAACAATGCACGAATGTAACAAACATAAACAAACCCAAACGACCCTAAACAAGCATTAATAATTAATAAATGGCAAAAACATAAATAAACAAAAGTAATTGAAGATATATGAATAATATAACAGTGAATTCCAGTTGGGTAGCTTAATGGCTTATTATGGCTAGGATTATTAATAAAATAATAGTTGTGAAGTCCATTTTTGATGCTCGATTGGGCATTTCATGGGTCTATAATAAATTAACCCATTATAATACAATTTATGGCTTATCATGGTTAGGTAATTGGGCCTAGCAATAAATGTGAACTCCAATGAATAATTATTTAAGGGGCCTTTGGCAATTTATGAGTAGCTAGTTTTTTTTTTGAACGGCCAACAGAAAATTTTTATTATCTCAAACTAGCCAGAAGCTAGACACCAAATGTACAAATACAACCAAAACCGACCAGCACCAAATCTATCTAACATTATCTCAAATTTACATAGCAATAGAGAAATTTCGCCACTCCTCCCATGACCAATGCAACGATTTCGAGCGATTTTTTATCCAGTGAAAAGCCATCGCTTTTGCTTCTTCTACCACCTTCGAAATGTTCGGGGAATCACGCCCGTACAAAACCTCGTTTCGCATCCTCCATATACTCCACATTACCACCTGAATAATTGCATTGAACACTTTTTTCTTCTTTTTGCAGCCCGGCAACAACTGATGATAGTCCAACAAATCCTTCATGCTAAAAGCGAATATAGGGGGGGTTTTACACCATTGTTCAATCAATATCCACACGGTTTGGGCAAAGTGGCAAGCCACAAACAGGTGTTCACTCGACTCTTCACAATCACCGCAAAGCAAACATTTAGAGTCTCCAATATTTATATTCCTGGCCAACAAGGCATTTCTCGTAGGAAGTTTCTCCGATAATGCCCGCCACGGAACAACCCCTACCTTTTTCGGCACATAATTATTCCAGCGAAAAACGTAGCTCGGAACGGCCCTTGCGGCTATCGCTGAGACTTTTTTAATGCTAGCAACCGAGAAGGACGCCGAGTTATCATATTCCCATATCCATGAATCCCGACCGCCGCTCACATTATGCTCACACAGCTTCAAAGTCAGTTCCAGCAACTCTTCCTCCTCCACTTCACTGAATATAAGACTGCTCCATTCCCACCTAAACGTTACCGAATCCGGCCCCCATAAAACTCGATCAGAAACATAACACGCTTTGTTTTTTTCTAAGGCAAACAAGAGAGGGTAACATAGGTATAATGGCTGGGATTCAATCCAATTATCAAACCAAAACGCAACCATTGTACCACAACCAACTCGGCACCGAATCGACTCGCTGAGATCAATACCAAGCTGAGAAAAAGGTTCTTTAATGCCAACAATATGCTTCCAAGGGCTTGCTAAGGAGACTTTTGCCGGGATAGGAGCCCACGATCTATTACTATGGTGGACCGACCAAACAACCCTTCTCCACAATCCATCTTTATCCGTTTTGAACCTCCACCACCACTTCGAAAGCATTGCGAGATTTGCGTCCCGGAGAGCACCAAATCCTAAACCCCCATATTCAATTGGCGCGATGACTTTCTCCCATGCCATCCAACTCGTGTAGGAATTATCATCCGAGCCTCCCCAAAAGAAACTCCTCCTTAGTCTTTCAAGGATTTCTATGACCTTCATCGGAGCTTTATACAAGGAAAAGAAGTACGTAGGCAAGGAATTCAATACCGATTTAATCAACGTAATTCTGCCACCATAGGAAAGTTGTTTCGCTTTCCATAGCGACAACCGGTTTTTGAACACATCAATGACCGGTTTCCAGTTACGTACAAGGTTCATGTTAGCCCCAACAACTAATCCCAAGTGTTTGAACGGAAATGAACCTGTTTTGCACCCCAATATGTTCGCCTTCTGCTGTATCTCGGTTTCAGGACATCCAACCCCATATAGCGAGCACTTTGCCAAGTTTACCTTCAAGCCTGATACTATGTGAAAACATCTCAATATTCTGCGCAAATTAACGACATTATCATAGGACCATTCCCCCATGAAGACGACGTCATCTGCGTAAATAAGGTGAGATAACAATGGACCATTAGGCGTACACTTTAAACCTCTGAAAATACCATTCGACACGGCTTTCTTCATCATTCCGGTAAGAGCCTCCATAGCCATAACGAATAAGAATGGGGATAGCGGATCTCCTTGACGTAAACCACGAGAGCATTCAAACTCCATAGTCGGCGATCCATTCACTAGCACCGACGCTTTCGAAGAGACAAGTGTTGCCATGATCCAACCTCTCCAACGTTCCGGAAAATTCATTTGAGCCATAACCGAGTCTAGGAATTTCCAATTTAGCGAATCATAAGCTTTATTTATGTCTATCTTCAAGATCATACCCGATTTCTTAACTTTCTTCATCCAAGCTATCATTTCATTGAGAATCAAAGGCCCATCCGAAATATTCCTTCCGGCTAAGAAAGCCGATTGAACTTCCGACACGAGATTACCGATCACTTTCCGGAGCCTGTTAACCAAAACCTTAGAGATTGCTTTATTGACAACGCCAATCAAGCTAATGGGGCGGAAGTTTGATGGTGTCGTAGGGTCTTTAATCTTCGGGATTAGAGCGATGAAAGACGACGTGCAACACCGGTTAATGGAGCCACAGGCATAAAATTCATGAAATAACCGAATGAAATCTCCTTGAAAACCATCCCAATTATTCTTAATGAATTTAAAATTAAAGCCGTCCGGCCCCGGGGCTCGATCCCCCACACAATCCCATATTGCTTCCTTTATCTCAACGACAGAAAACGGCCTAATAATCGCATCTGCTTCGGCTGCCGACAACGAGTTTAGATTAAGACCGTCAATCGATGGCCTTATGTTAAGAGGCTCCACAAACTGATTCGAAAAAAATCCGAAAAAGGCTTCCTTAATAGCAACCGGGTCCGAGCACCAAACTCCATCGAGCATAAGACCATTTATGCGATTATTACTAATATTCGAGTTAATAACACTATGATAAAAGGCTGAGTTTTCATCTCCGTCCAGTGCCCACCTCACTCGGGACTTTTGCCTATTATCCGATAATTTCCTTTTATCTACTTCCATTATATTATTAATACACTCAGCTCTTTCAGCAAGCTCCGCATCATCAAGAACCCGATTTTCAGCCAACTTTTCCAGAACACAAACGCGATCTTTATTTTTTAAATAAGCACCTTCTGACCTGCCCCGCTCCACCTTTAGCCAGGCTTTTATTTATGAGTAGCTAGTGCTGAACCACTTAGAGGTGTCTGAACTATTAAGTGCTGAATCAGTAAGAAGTTTAAACCATTAAGAGCCAGTATAATACTTAACCATTCCAATAACAACTCTTAACCATTTTGACTCAGACACTCAATATAAATGTCTGACCAATTCGGATAACAATTCTTAACCATTTTGACCCAGACACTCAATATAATGCTTAACCATTCAGAGACATATGTCTGAACCATTCAGACATCTGCTCGTGAAACAAACAATGTGAACCATTAAGTGTTGAACCAGTAAGATGTCTGAATCATTAAGAGCCCATTAAGAGCTGAAACAAACAACTCCCCTGTCCAACTCCGCTTAAGCACTTAATTACAAGGGGTGGTTTCACCCAAAACATTTAAAAAAAATGTATATTTAAAAAAAATGTATGATTGGTTGAAAGAGAGTGATGCCCACCATTACCCCCTCTCCCTTCTCCTCCTGCACGCGGTGACTACTCCCCGAAGATCACAGTTTACCGCTCACCCATGGGGGTTGGCGGTGGTATGCCCGTGCGGCAAACTCACTCACCGCACTCTTCCCTGCGATCACCCATTTAGCCTAATCGAATAAATCATTTGTCCCAAAATAGACGTTTAAAGACTTGAACTTTTGCCTTTACTATAAGTTTTTCATCATCATATCTTTGGTCCTAAAATTGTATTTCCTACATATTCTTGTATCTACTACATATTCACCGCTATATAACATCGAATGTAGTTTCAAATTCCTATTCATAAAGAACATATATTACATTCCTGTTACAATTACGGAAGTTAAACACAAGGCCGTCCCTGAAAAATCATCTTATATATTATTCGTTATTTTGATTTTCACAAATATGTTGTGTTTTTATTACATACTAGCGAAATTCCTCACGCGTTGTGGCGGACTCCTCTTTAGACTGTGGGGTGTGGGGCGTGGGTTGGGGCGGCAGTTTGGGTTCAACGCCGGCTGCTCCACCCCGGGCAAGCGTTAGGCATGGTGTTGCCCCTTTGGTATGGGGATTGAGCCTGGCAGGGGGCCGGGGGGGGGGAGGGGGCCGGGGGGGGGGGTGACATGGCTGGCTTTGATTGAATGGTTCAATCTAGCCGTTGGGGGTAGCCGTTGCCAAACCAAAAAGAAATCTCACATGGCTGGCCACGCCAACCTAAGTGGAGCACAAGTCCAATATGCACAGCTACCAGCCCATCATCATTATCAGCAACAAGTCCAAATCTCTTTAAACCAGAGCCCAATTGAATCATCTCACAAAACAAACAAATATAAGAAATATTTATAAGAATTAAACATTTAAACTGAAGAAAGATATAACAAGTATCCTTTGTTAATCCAAAATTACGTAAGTGCACATATTTGTATGGTCCCCTTGTTAAATTGCATATGTCTATGAAACTTATGTTTTGCAATCATGAGTATTTGTTGTTCATTTTTATTTGGCTCTATTTAAACAATTAAACCCGATTTATTTTGCCCCCTAAAGATTTTTATTTTTAAATTCACCATTTTGTGTCATTCATGATTTCAGCTTGTACATAATTTATCAAAGTTCCTATGTCAATGAAACCAGTGGCGAAGTTTGAGATTTTTGAAGGGGGGTCGAAAACGTATATACTCAAAAATTTCAATAGAACCGGGGGTTGAAAATGCATATACCCAAAAATTTCTATACAAAAGCTACATACATAACACTACTGAGCGAAAAGTTCAATCCCACCTTTCTAACCTTCGCCCTGAATGAAACTTTATGTTTTGCCTTTTGTATTGTACATAACTCTTTTTGTGTGTGTTGGGGGTGGGGTGGGGTGGGGTGGGGGGGGGGGAGCCACATGGATGTGGTGTTGTTAAGTATGTATTTTTTGAGATTAGTTAACTAATTAAACTTGTACGTAATTCATTTTTAAAATATATCATATCAACACAATTTTCGATATGAGTAGGATAAAGTGTTTTTTCCTAACTAATGAGAGATAAAATAACTAATAAGAAAAGTTATAAACTATTTATTATTATAAATTGACAATATACATGTATGTATAATTCAAAAAACCAAAACTCTTTAAAAGATGCGATTAGCAGTAAAAAAAATTGGTTTAGTGAAAATGTGTGGTTTCGAATGGTTATTAGCGTTCTCAATAACAATATGTTTTTTCTTAAGATCCCTATCCTAGGGGATGGTTCAAATGAAAACCACTTTTATTGTGAAAACTCGAAAACTAACTAAAAAAAACCTAAAAAACACACAAAAAAAATTTTTTTTTTTTCAATTTTTTTATAAAAATCGCTGGTTTTTATATATATAAAAAAACCTTTTTTTCAAAAAAAAAAAAAAATTGTGTAGTGCACATACATGTGCACTACACAATTTTTTTTTTTGAAATTTTTTTTATATAAAAAAACCTGCGAAATTTGGTTTGCAAAAAAAAAAAAAATTGTATGTTTTTTTGGTTTTTTTAATTAGTTTTCAAGTTTTCACAATAACTAGTGGTTTTCATTTGAACATTCCCCCTATCCTATGTATGTATTGTAAAGGCACGAGATAGTATATATTGTAAAGACACGTGGTAGAGATTAAAAAAAGTAATCAGCCAACGACCCACCAAAGTAAATCAATGGGAAGCATTTTCACAGTTAAATATTTTCGAACGGTTTTGATATACACACTATGATAAATGAAAAAGAAGACCCAAATAATATAGTCCAAGATATGCATAAAGTAGTGACAAGTGTCCGTTTCATTGTTTTTTTATTGAATTTTAGTTAGACAAGAATTCAGTCAATATCGATTCGATTCCTTAAAGTAACATTAAATTCACAAGTTAAAAATTAGCTAGTTAAATAACTAAAACAATTATAGTTCAATAATTATATGGGAATATTATAATTAGAAAATGGGTGATTATAATTCGTCTAAAGAAAAAGAAAGGACATTTTTAAACCTACGCTAGAAAGTTTAGGCAGTTGGGACATAGCACAGTACATTAACTATATAGGTAACAGGGCACGTTAAATTGGACTTTTCGAAAAGAAATTCATAAGTACAAATATAAAAGGAAAAGTGTGCGTGTACTATCAAGTTAGACTGGAAGGTATGGGGGCCGGCTGATGTCCGGCTAGGCCCGGCGCTGGACCCCCACACCGCCCCCTGGGGCTCGGCTGGTCCAACCCGGCACCCCACAGCCGGGGTTGCCGCTCCATGCTTTCAAAAAGTAGCCGTTATTCAACGACAATTTTATTAAAAAAAAAAATTTTCATTTTCCTTTTAAATAAATACCACAATCTAATCCATTTTTATACCATTCTCTCTCATTCTACTCCCATTCTTCTCCAATTCTCTTCCTTTTTTATAAAAACACTCTATAATTTTTATACCATCCTCTCCCAATCATGAATCCATTCAACCCAAACAACCCCAACCCAAACAACCCCAACCCAAACAACCCCAACCCGAATAATCCCAATCCGAACCAACCTAATTTTTTTTCGAGTCCCGCTTACACTCCGACTATGGATCCTTCGTGGGGGGCTTCGCAATTTCCGTTTTCGGGTTTCCAACAAACACCCAACGCCTTCTCACAAATGTCTCAACTTCAACAAGTTCAACAATATCAAGCGCTCCAACAAATCATGCACCGCAACACGTTTGAACAACTCCAATCGCAATCGCAACCCCCGGTTCAACTTGAAGATGATGATGAAGAAGTCGTCCCCGAATTACCACCGCAAGAGCTCACGCGCAAAAAAAACAAGGGGAAGGGAAAGAAGGTTGAAACCGAAACCGCGCCAAAACCGAGAGCAAAGGGGAGACCTTGGACGAAAGTAGAAGAGGAGGCGCTAGCTATGGCGTTTGTTAAGGCCTCTACTTGCCCGATTGTCGGTATGAACCAAACTTTTAATTTAAATTTAATTTTTTTTTACTAATGCACTATTTTTTAAAATTTAGGAAACAACCAAACGGGTAGTAGTTTTTGGAAGAAGACAACGGATAGATTTAACGCGATTATGGAGCATGGTCCGGCTCGTGATGTCGAATCCGTCTCGGGCAAGTGGCGAAAAATGATCAAGGTCGTCAACGCCTTTAACCAAATTTATAACCAAATTTACCTTTCTCCTCCAAGCGGGAGTAACGACCAAGATATTCTTAACCTTGCTATCGCCAAGTGGGACTCCCAAAATGCAACGCCTTTCCCGCACTTCCGAGCATGGAACGTTGTAAGGAAAGAACAAAAATGGAAGCCGGTTCCAAATGAGGTCGCAACGGCCAAACGCACTAAAACTTCCGAGTCCGGAAGTTATAGTGCGGGAGGCTCCACCGCTCGATGTCAAATCGACATAAACGACGACCCGGAAGATGACGAGGATGTGTTGCCCGTTCACGAGTCGGAACGTCCCCCCGGGAGGGACAAAGCAAAAAAAGAAGCGGCCGGAAAGCGAAAAGTGTCCGGCTCGAGTGGAGGTGGCGGCTCGAGTGGAGGTAGGGGCGAGAAGGCATCGTCAAAAATGGACGACTTGATAAACGAATTCCGTTCGTTCAAAGAGTTCGCGGCCGAAAAGTATACTCACAAGAAAACCGTGTCGTCCGACTATGCTCGAGCGGAAGATTTTAGGATTATGCGGTTGGATCTCGACTCGGTTCCGGAGGATGAACGCGAGGTTTATCGGAGGATGAAGGAAGAGGTGAAAAAAAATGGACGTCGTAGGTTTTTTTTTATTTTTTATTTTCGGTATTTTTTTTTAGGAAACGTAATTTTTTTTATTTTTATTTTCGGTTTCTTTTTTTAGGAGATGTAATTTTTTTTTATGTTATGAAATGAAATTATTTTATGTTGTTTTATATTGTGTTTTTTAAATTTTATAAAGTTTTTATTACCTTGGGTTATTAAATTAAACCATATGAAATTATAAAATAACGAAGTGGGGCCCATCCTCCATCCCCCTCCATCCTTCATTTGGCTCATCCCCCACGAGCCGCCTACGTGGCGCCTACGTGGAGGCTCATCCCCGTGGGGATGAGCCGAACCATACCCTTTAGTCTTAAGACTATTGTGGCCTTAAGTCTCTTATTCATGTATAATAAGACTAGTGGGTATGGGGAGGCTCATCACCATGAGGATGAGCCGCCACGTAGGCGTCACATCAGCAACTCATGGAGGATGGGCCTCCATGCATTTTGAGGGGGTAGAGGATGAGCCTACCCCACCTTTTATTTTATAATTTTCTATGTTTTTTTTTGTTAATTTAATAAAAACTTTAAAAACATTAAAAATTACAACATAAAACAACCTAAATAAAATCATTTCATAACATTAAAAAAATTACATTTCCTAAAAATAAAAATTAGTAATCCTAAAAACGAAAAAAAAATTACGATACGATACGATTAAAAAACTAGAAAACCTACGACGTCCATTTTTTTCACCTCTTCTTTCATCCTCTGATAAACCTCGCGTTCATCCTCCAGAACCGAGTCGAGATCCGTCGCGAACTCTTTGAACGAACGGAATTCGTTTATCAACTCGTCCATTTTCGACGATGCCTTCGAGCCCCCACCTCCACTCGAGCCGCCACCTCCACTCGAGTCGGCCCCTTTTCGCTTTCCGGCCGCTTCTTTTTTTGCTTTGTCCCTCCCGGTGGGACGTTCCGACTCGTGAATGGGCAACACATCCTCGTCATCTTCCGGGTCGTCGTTTATGTCGATTTGACAACGAGCGGTGGAGCCTCCCACACTATAACTTCCGGACTCGGAAGTTTTAGTCCGTTTGGCCGTTGCGACCTCATTTGGAACCGGCTTCCATTTTTGTTCTTTCCTTACAACGTTCCATGCTCGGAAGTGCGGGAAAGGCGTTGAATTTTGAAAGTCCCACTTGGCGATAGCAAGGTTAAGAATGTCCTCGTCGTTACTCCCGCTAGGAGGGGAAGTGTAAATTTGGTTAAAAATCTGGTTAAAGTTATTGATGACCTTGCTCGTTTTACGCCACTTGCCCGAGACGGATTCGACATCACGAGCCGGACCATGCTCCATAATCGTGTTAAATCTATCCGTTGTCGCCTTCCAAAAACTACTACCCGTTTGGTTGTTTCCTAAATTTTAAAAAATATTGCATTAGTAAAAATAAAAAATAAATGGTTTAAAATTTAAATTAAAACTTTGGTTCGTACCGATTATCGGGCAAGTAGAGGACTTAACAACCGCCATTGCTAGCGCCTCCTCCTCTACTTTCGTCCAAGGTCTCCCCTTTGCTCTCGAACCGCTTTTTGGCGCGGTTTCGTGTCACACCCCAATTTTCCACGTGTCACCGGTGGGCCCGGTGGGGAGTATCGTGACGTAGTTGATATCATCATAGTCAAACAACACAATTTAAAATGCACAGCGGAAGCAAAAGATGAATATATTACAATCCGATATAAAGTAATATCAAAGTATTACAAACGGAAAGTAAAGGATCCACAGGCGGATCAAAGATAAATGAAACATTGTTCAACAGACTTCAGGCATCTAAGCTTGCGAGACTTCTATATGATGCTAGGAGAAACCAGCCTATTCCGTTTAGCACCTGCACTTAGCCTTTTTGGAAAATACGTCAGTTTTCACTGGTAAATACAATTTAACTAACTCATTTTGAAAATGTTTTAAAATTTGATTTGAATGCACATGGCACAAAACTTTTTATAACTTGGGATAATTAATCAAATCTAATCTTGTAAAAGAATTACATGTTCGTTATGCGTTCAGTCGCCCGGTTCGTGCCGGGTTTAAGATTAATTGACACACCACATAGTATAAATCCGCGGCGGGAAGCCAACGGTTATACCTTAATAATTATGGACACATTGTCGGGTGTACGCCTACACCCGCGTGTCAAGGTCGTGGCCATTTCGTAAAATGGTGCCAAGGATATCCGGGACATGGTCATTAAGCTCCCAAAGGCGTAAAACAAACAAAACCAATTTTTCAAACGGGTCACATTGATAATACCCAACTACTAATGAGTTAGGGTCAATTTCCCGACCAAGCGGTATTTTATATACCATACCCCCAAGCCCGTATAATGGAAAATAAGTTAAAAGTATTTACCTGTGACAACTCGAACTTTAGACTTATTTTGAGTAACGATACGTGTTTACAAGAACGTTATTAATTGAATGAATACTTGGTATGTTATGTTTATGTGCATTATGTGTGTATGTATGTTATGTGATGCACGAGCCCAAACCACACACTAAAACCCGATCGCACAAGGCCAACCGGTCACACAAGCCCATTTGGGCCACACTTTGAAATCGGACCCCATTAGATAACCGAGTTGGGCTCGGCCCACTCCCCCTTTACGCAAACAAACACCCTTAGGGACTTGTTCCTCTCATTTTGTTACAAAACATTATCACAACAAGAAACCCTACTTGCTCTCTCTCTCCCTCTCGGCTTGCTTAGAACCCGACGGCAGGAACATCCACAACTCGGATCACCCTCTCCCCTCCCTAATTCGGTTAGTATGTTTTGATTCATGAGCATTCGGATAGTTGTTGATGATAATATTCTTGTAACCGGTTAGTATGTTGATTATGCTAGTAAACCAAATAGGATCTATGTATTGCTTTCGGTAATATGTGTTGATATGCTGGATTATAACCGGATTGTATGATGATGTTCGGTTCTTATTTGCTAATCGGTCCGAGTATATGTTAACCGGCTAGGTTGCATGATAGTCTAATATACGGTTCATGGTTGTAGGATGTTCATAGGCTAAATCATTGTTATATGTTCTTGATAATAATGATAGGAATGTGGTATGAAACTGATTAATTTTCTGTGTTTGATCTGATTCCCGAAACTGCCTAAGTTGTTTGCTAGAATCCCGGAATGATTGTTGCATGAATTATGGAAACCAGTTACACACACCCGGTTGCGACTCGGTAACACAGTTGCGACTCGAAACCTCACAATCACGACTCGAGACCACAACAGCACAACTCGAGACCATGGTTGCGAGTCCCGTTGCGACTCGTAACCGGACCATGATGAACCGAAACCACGGTTGCGAGTCCCGTTGCGACTCGTAACCGGACCTTAACAACTCGAGACCAGCTCCGATTGCGACTCGAGAACATCACCGTTACGAGTCCCGTTGCGACTCGGGATCTCCTCGTTGCGACTCGAGACGGGCCATGCTATTGGACTTTTACTATACAGGCCCAATTGGTTTGGGCCGGGCACTTGGATATTTGTTTACTGTTTGTTTTGGGCTGCTATTGGAATACGTGTACATTGCCATGATTATATGTGTATACATACGTGTAGCTTATACGTGCAATAGTTGAGTACGAACCTAACTTGCGTAAGTAACCATGACAGGACGTGGTTGATCCCTTACTTGTATACTTGAGCATTTTATTGTCTGCCGAGCAAAACCCAGGTGAGTTCACACTCCTACTAAGGCATGGGATTCCCGGGTCGTGGGAATGGGATAAAGGTTACCATTGACTAAGAACGTACATATGCTTTTCCTAGACTATCACCTACCATGATCCTCGGATGTCAGGACGGTTCCGTAGGTTAGGATAACACCTACATGGTCATATGCCAATTACTGCCTCGGATGTCAGGCACGCACGTAAAACCTACGTGTACGCATTACTTACTTCTATCCTCGGTACAAAGGATACGTACGTGAAACCCACGTACACCTCCGCGTCTCCTATCCTCGGTTGTGAAGGATACGTGCGTAAAACCTACGTACACCCCATACGCGCTACTGTTCTCGGAAGAAGAACAGGGATGATACGAGTAGTTGATACGAATAGTCTAGTGGTCACATAACATGGGAAGCCCCCACCTATACAACTTACTATCGGCCCAGTAGAGCCACCCGTTACTTACTGTTACGCACTTACTTACTGTGAACTCGCTCAACTAGTTTGTTGATCATTCTGTTACATGCCTTGCAGATCGTTAGGTACATGGAGCTTGCACAAAGAGGAGCCGGTCGTTGTGGACAAGGATCGTATTACTATGTTAGACACTTATGACATTTCAGTATTTTTAACTTGGGTTTACAATAATGCTTCCGCTACTTAAACAATGCTTGGTTTTGAAACATCAATCATGTCATGATGAACTACTTAATGACTTTTATTATTATTAAATGCTATGTTTGATATGATTGATGGCTTGATCCTGGTCATGTCACGCCTCCAAGCGGTGGTACTCCGCGTGTGGATTTTGGGGGTGTGACAGATTGGTATCAGAGCCATTGGTTATAGAGAACTTGGTTTTAATACGGGAAAAAGTTTTTATTAAAACCAGACTATAACCAGAACAGTGCTCTCAACGATCCACAACGACGCTTCGCTCCACGTGCAAGACTCGACATTTTAGGTAATAAGGTTTATGTTTATTGCCTACTTGCTAGAACTACTTAGAACTTTGCTCGTGGTATGCTTAGACTACAATGCTCACTATTTGCTATTGCTTAAGAACCATTACGTGCTTACACTTTTCTGTCATCGCACTATTCGCGAACTTTTCTCACCTATTTCGCCTTTGACATGAAGATCAATGGCTGGAAGAATTAACATGACACAAGCCCAGTTAGAGGCTCTTGTTCAAGCCCAAGTTGCTGCGGCAGTTGCAGCAGCTCAAGCAGGTAGTATATCCTGCAGTATAGGTACACACTAGGATCTTTAGATCCTACATTAACTCTCGTATTTAACTTCGTCCTATTCGTACACAATAGGTCAACACGCGCAGCAGCCTGTCTGCACATTCAAGAACTTTATGGACTGCCGTCCCGGCACGTTCAGCGGCACAGAAGGAGCGGTTGGACTCCTCCACTGGTTCGAGAAGCTAGAATCAGTATTCGAAATGTGTGAATGCCCTGAGGCACGCAGGGTGAAATATGCCACCGGCACCTTGGAAGGAATCGCGCTAACCTGGTGGAACGCGCAGGTGCAAATTCTGGGGTTGGCAGCTGCTAACGCCACACCCTGGAACGATTTCAAGGAACTTATCAAGAGAGAGTATTGTACGCGTGAAGATATTCACAAGCTAGAAGACGAGCAGTATAATCTGAAAATGGTTGGGTCGGAGATTGAAGCGTATACCAAGCGGTCAAACGAGCTGGCCGTGCTGTGTCCAACTATGGTAGACCCTCCATACAAGCGTATCGAGATGTATCTCAAGGGGTTGGCACCAGAAATCCAGAGCCACGTTACCTCGGCTAACCTCGACAACATCCAGGAAATCCAGCGTCTCGCTCATCGCATCACCGATCAGGCAGTGGATCAGAATAAACTGCCTAAGCGTGTCAGCGCTACTGCTACAGTCACTCCTTCAACTACTCCCGCTACCCTCAGTGACAATAAGAGGAAATGGGAGGGGGATTCAAGTAAAGCATCAGTTTCGGTTCAGTCCCAGAATCAGCAGCGAAAGACTGACAACTATCAAAGCCCTAACCAGCAGTCGTCAGGTAGCCACAGGCAGGGTGGATATCGCGGAAATCTTCCAAAGTGCAACAACTGCAACAGGCACCACAACGGCCAGTGTACCAAGGGTCGTTGCCAAAGATGCCTCAAGATGGGTCACGAGGCCAAAGACTGTAGAAGCTTTCGTCCTGCGAACCAAAATCAGCAGCAGCCTCACGCTCAGTCTAACCAACAACAGGGCAACAAAGGATGCTACAATTGTGGTGTTGAAGGCCACATCAAGAGACACTGCCCACAGCTCAACAGGAACCAGAACAACAACAACAACAACAGCCAGGGCAACGGCAACAACAACGGAGGAAATAACAACGGCAACGAAGCTCGGGGTCGTGCTTTTGTGCTAGGTCGAGGTGACGCAGTGAACGATCCCAACGTTGTTATGGGTAAGTTTCTCCTCGACAATATTTACGTTACTGTCTTATTTGATTCGGGTGCGGATACAAGCTATATGTCTGTGAAAATGTGTCAACTGCTAAAACGTGCACCAACACTTTTACCCACCAAACATGTAGTAGAGTTAGCTAACGGTAAAAGTCTAGAAGCCACGCACGTAGTACAGGGTTGTAATCTTATTCTAGCTGGTCAAGCTTTCTCTATTGATCTCATTCCCATAGTTTTGGGAAGTTTCGACGTCGTGATTGGGATGGATTGGTTATCCCAACACCAGGCAGAAATTTTATGCAGCGAGAAGATCATTCGTATTCCACGTTCTGCTCAAGAACCTCTCGAAGTCCAAGGCGACAAGAGTGGTGCTGTGGTTGGCATCATCTCATTCTTGAAAGCTCAGAAGTGCTTACGTAAAGGTCACACAGCCATTTTGGCTCTTGTTTCAGACGCATCAGTAAAGGAAAAGAAATTGGAGGATATACCAGTCGTACGTGACTTCCCTCAGGTGTTTCCTGAAGATTTACCTAGCTTACCGCCTCATCGTCAGGTTGAATTTCAGATCGAGCTCGCTCCAGGAGCAGCACCCATAGCTCGCGCACCATATCGTCTAGCTCCATCAGAATTGGAAGAATTGTCAAAGCAGCTACAAGAGCTCTTGGAAAAGGGCTTCATTCGTCCAAGCTCTTCGCCTTGGGGAGCTCCAGTGCTTTTTGTGAAAAAGAAAGACGGTACATTCAGGATGTGTATAGACTACAGGGAACTGAACAAGGTGACGGTGAAGAACCGTTATCCTCTTCCACGCATAGACGACTTATTCGACCAGTTGCAAGGGTCGTGTTACTATTCCAAGATCGACCTACGGTCAGGATATCATCAACTGAGAGTCCGCGAGGAGGACGTCTCTAAGACAGCATTCAGAACTCGCTATGGTCACTACGAGTTCTTGGTTATGCCGTTCGGACTTACGAACGCACCTGCAGTATTCATGGATCTTATGAACAGGGTGTGCAAACCCTATCTCGACAAGTTCGTCATTGTCTTCATTGACGACATCCTGATTTACTCCAAGAGTCAGGAGGAGCACGAGCAGCATCTTCGCCTTATATTGGAACTCCTTCGGAAGGAACAGCTGTACGCCAAGTTTTCAAAATGCGACTTCTGGCTTCGTGAAGTCCACTTCTTAGGCCACGTGGTAAACAAGGATGGGATCCATGTCGATCCATCCAAGGTAGATTCGATCAGGAACTGGCCTGCACCGCGTACACCGACAGAAATACGCCAATTCTTGGGTTTGGCAGGCTACTACAGACGGTTTATCAAAGACTTTTCAAAGATCGCGCAACCACTTACACTACTGACATAGAAGGGTGTCACCTACCGTTGGGGCAACACGCAGGAAACTGCTTTTCAGTATCTAAAGGATAGGCTTTGCAGCGCACCTATTCTTTCATTGCCAGAAGGCACAGAAGACTTCGTAGTATATTGTGATGCATCCATCCAGGGTCTTGGATGTGTGTTGATGCAACGTGATAAAGTGATAGCCTACGCTTCTCGTCAACTAAAGGTTCATGAACGGAACTACACGACGCACGACTTAGAGCTGGGAGCTGTTGTTTTCGCGCTTAAGATATGGCGACACTACCTGTACGGTACCAGGTGCACGATTTACACCGATCACAGGAGTCTCGAGCATATTCTTAAGCAGAAGGATTTGAACATGCGTCAACGACGATGGGTCGAGTTACTTAACGACTACGAATGCGCCATCAAGTACCATCCAGGCAAAGCCAATGTTGTGGTTGACGCTCTAAGTCGAAAGGACACCTTACCGAAGCGCGTGCGAGCGCTACATCTTACGATTCAGTCTAGCCTTCCTGCACAGATACGAAATGCTCAGGCAGAAGCATTGAAGCCCGAAAACGTCAAGGCCGAAGCCTTACGCGGCTCACGACAACAAATGGAACAAAAGGAAGACGGCGCCTACTACGTAACAGGCCGGATTTGGGTCCCTCTCTATGGCGGTTTACGCGAACTTGTAATGGATGAAGCTCACAAGTCTCGCTACTCGGTACATCCAGGGTCAGATAAAATGTACCACGACATCAGCACTACTTATTGGTGGCCTAGCATGAAGGCCCACATCGCTACGTACGTTGGAAAATGTTTGACCTGTGCGAGAGTCAAGGTCGAATACCAGAAACCAGCTGGTCTACTTCAGCAGCCTAAGATACCGCAATGGAAATGGGAAGAAATTTCCATGGATTTTGTTACAGGCTTACCTAGATCTCAGCGTGGGAACGATACAATATGGGTCATAGTTGATCGACTCACCAAGTCTGCACACTTCCTGCCAATTAAGGAAACGGATAAGTTCTCCACTCTCGCAGACGTCTATCTTAAAGAAGTTGTTTCGAGGCACGGAGTGCCCACCTCTATTATTTCGGATCGCGATGCACGATTCACGTCAGAGCTTTGGCAAGCAATGCACAAATCTTTCGGCTCACGGTTAGACATGAGTACAGCATATCATCCTCAGACCGATGGGCAGTCTGAGCGAACGATTCAAACACTTGAAGACATGCTTAGGGCATGCGTTATCGATTTCGGCAACGGCTGGGAAAAGCACCTCCCATTGGTGGAGTTTTCGTACAATAACAGTTATCACACCAGCATTCAAGCCGCTCCATTCGAGGCATTGTACGGACGTAAATGCCGGTCACCTCTCTGTTGGGCAGAGGTGGGGGATAGTCAAATTACGGGTCCAGAGGTTGTAGTGGACGCCACAGAAAAGATCGCACAGATACGACAACGCATGGCGGCAGCACGCGACCGTCAGAAAGCTTACGCGGACAAGCGTAGAAAGCCTTTGGAATTTCAGGTCGGGGACCGGGTTTTACTAAAAGTCTCACCCTGGAAGGGTGTGGTACGTTTTGGAAAAAGGGGCAAACTGAATCCGCGGTACGTCGGACCATTCGAAATCATCGAAAAGATTGGCAAGGTAGCCTACAAGTTGAACCTACCAGCTGAACTCGGTGCAGTTCACAATGTCTTTCATGTGTCGAACCTAAAGAAGTGCTTATCAGATGAAACCCTCATCATTCCTTTTAAGGAACTCACTATCGACGAGCGGTTGCAGTTCGTCGAGGAACCAGTTGAAATCACGGACCGGGATGTGAAGGCCCTCAAAAACAAGAGAATCCCTCTTGTTCGAGTCCGTTGGAACTCCAAACGTGGCCCAGAGTACACCTGGGAACGCGAAGACAGGATGACAGAAAAGTACCCCCAGTTATTCGGAACCAATGCAACCACTACTAAGGCTGAAGCTACTACTTCGGAATTTCGGGACGAAATTCCAGATCAACGGGGGGAGGATGTGACACCCCAGGAAAACCAGTGAACGCTATAACTTACCTAGCTTCCTCAGTGAGTGCATACCAAATTTCGGGACGAAATTTCCAATTAGTTGGGGATAATGTGACAACTCGAACTTTAGACTTATTTTGAGTAACGATACGTGTTTACAAGAACGTTATTAATTGAATGAATACTTGGTATGTTATGTTTATGTGCATTATGTGTGTATGTATGTTATGTGATGCACGAGCCCAAACCACACACTAAAACCCGATCGCACAAGGCCAACCGGTCACACAAGCCCATTTGGGCCACACTTTGAAATCGGACCCCATTAGATAACCGAGTTGGGCTCGGCCCACTCCCCCTTTACGCAAACAAACACCCTTAGGGACTTGTTCCTCTCATTTTGTTACAAAACATTATCACAACAAGAAACCCTACTTGCTCTCTCTCTCCCTCTCGGCTTGCTTAGAACCCGACGGCAGGAACATCCACAACTCGGATCACCCTCTCCCCTCCCTAATTCGGTTAGTATGTTTTGATTCATGAGCATTCGGATAGTTGTTGATGATAATATTCTTGTAACCGGTTAGTATGTTGATTATGCTAGTAAACCAAATAGGATCTATGTATTGCTTTCGGTAATATGTGTTGATATGCTGGATTATAACCGGATTGTATGATGATGTTCGGTTCTTATTTGCTAATCGGTCCGAGTATATGTTAACCGGCTAGGTTGCATGATAGTCTAATATACGGTTCATGGTTGTAGGATGTTCATAGGCTAAATCATTGTTATATGTTCTTGATAATAATGATAGGAATGTGGTATGAAACTGATTAATTTTCTGTGTTTGATCTGATTCCCGAAACTGCCTAAGTTGTTTGCTAGAATCACGGAATGATTGTTGCATGAATTATGGAAACCAGTTACACACACCCGGTTGCGACTCGGTAACACAGTTGCGACTCGAAACCTCACAATCACGACTCGAGACCACAACAGCACAACTCGAGACCATGGTTGCGAGTCCCGTTGCGACTCGTAACCGGACCATGATGAACCGAAACCACGGTTGCGAGTCCCGTTGCGACTCGTAACCGGACCTTAACAACTCGAGACCAGCTCCGATTGCGACTCGAGAACATCACCGTTACGAGTCCCGTTGCGACTCGGGATCTCCTCGTTGCGACTCGAGACGGGCCATGCTATTGGACTTTTACTATACAGGCCCAATTGGTTTGGGCCGGGCACTTGGATATTTGTTTACTGTTTGTTTTGGGCTGCTATTGGAATACGTGTACATTGCCATGATTATATGTGTATACATACGTGTAGCTTATACGTGCAATAGTTGAGTACGAACCTAACTTGCGTAAGTAACCATGACAGGACGTGGTTGATCCCTTACTTGTATACTTGAGCATTTTATTGTCTGCCGAGCAAAACCCAGGTGAGTTCACACTCCTACTAAGGCATGGGATTCCCGGGTCGTGGGAATGGGATAAAGGTTACCATTGACTAAGAACGTACATATGCTTTTCCTAGACTATCACCTACCATGATCCTCGGATGTCAGGACGGTTCCGTAGGTTAGGATAACACCTACGTGGTCATATGCCAATTACTGCCTCGGATGTCAGGCACGCACGTAAAACCTACGTGTACGCATTACTTACTTCTATCCTCGGTACAAAGGATACGTACGTGAAACCCACGTACACCTCCGCGTCTCCTATCCTCGGTTGTGAAGGATACGTGCGTAAAACCTACGTACACCCCATACGCGCTACTGTTCTCGGAAGAAGAACAGGGATGATACGAGTAGTTGATACGAATAGTCTAGTGGTCACATAACATGGGAAGCCCCCACCTATACAACTTACTATCGGCCCAGTAGAGCCACCCGTTACTTACTGTTACGCACTTACTTACTGTGAACTCGCTCAACTAGTTTGTTGATCATTCTGTTACATGCCTTGCAGATCGTTAGGTACATGGAGCTTGCACAAAGAGGAGCCGGTCGTTGTGGACAAGGATCGTATTACTATGTTAGACACTTATGACATTTCAGTATTTTTAACTTGGGTTTACAATAATGCTTCCGCTACTTAAACAATGCTTGGTTTTGAAACATCGATCATGTCATGATGAACTACTTTAATGACTTTTATTATTATTAAATGCTATGTTTGATATGATTGATGGCTTGATCCTGGTCATGTCACGCTCCCAAGCGGTGGTACTCCGCGTGTGGATTTTGGGGGTGTGACAGTCCACCCATAGGCGAGCATGTCTTCGTGATACATTATGAGGATCTATTTGCTTTGATTCAGCCTTTGTGTGTCGTTTGTTTGTGTGACACTGTAGGTTTTCCCGAGTAACCCTCTTGTATTAGCAATGTGTATGTACGAATTATTAAATGAAAAGTTGTGATTATCTTGTTATGCTATGTGTTGTATGTATGTATAAATTATATGTGCGTGAGCCGAGACACAAGGACCCGACTCGAGACCACCCGGTCTCGAGTGAACAGTAAATAGTTGGGCCGGTTGGGGCTGCAAACCCCTTTGAGCCCACTCGGAACCTTAGTAGGGTGCACCACCCAAACCGAGTATAAAACCCATGCCCAAGCCAACCATTCCTCACTTCCATCATTCTCCCTCACTCACTCCCACACACACACTCCTTCTTACTCTCTCACTAAAACCCTAACAACCAAGCTCACCTCCTCCTCTTTCTCTCGGATTCAATCGGCAACAACAAGGAGGGTCGGTCAAGCTCATCATCATCACTCGGACACTTCATTTTCTCACTTTCTTCCTTCACTCGGTGCCTTTCACAACCGGTTAGTGTTTCTCATCAAACACATGAAAATGCATGATGAAAGTGTTGATTGATGATTGTGTAGGAAGATGTTACTCATGGTTTATGAAGTGTATGCTTAAAAATGTGTGTTTGTAGCATAATGAGTGTTTGCGGTTTGAATGTTAAATGGATGAATGTTGATAATAAGTACTATACAAGCATGTTTTTGTATTGTTTGGTTACACTAGAGTTAGTAGTCGATGATGATGAAACTGTTTCGAGTTTCGGATCACACTCCTTGCATACTAAAAATTCTCGGATCTAGTGGGTTTCGGCCAAAGCCTTTTAAATTTCCAAATTTTATTGCCACCAAGCCAGAATTTAAGGAGATTGTTAAATTAGAATGGACAAAGACTGTGGAGGGTATCGCTATGCTTTCGGTTGTAAAAAAGTTGAGGAATTTAAAACCGAGGTTGAGAAAGCTATTATTCAATCAGGGAAACTTGCATGTAAAAGTTAATAATCTGAGGAAGGAGCTAGATGAGATTCAAGGTCGGGTTGATAGTAATCCGTGGAGTGGTCAGTTGCATCAACGGGAAGCTCAATGTCTTAAAGATTTTCAAGCAGCTGCCTATGACGAGGAATGCTTTCTGAAACAGAAGTCTAAGGTAGAATGGCTTTGTGCAGGGGATTCAAACACAAAATATTTTCATAACATTGTAAAATCTAGGAATGCTAGAGCGAGGATTTATAGTGTTATGGATCTTATGGGGGTTAGACATGAAGGAGAGAATGTTGCTGATGCTATGGTTCTTCATTATTCAAGTTTTTTGGGCATGGAATATCCGGTCGAGACAACGAACATGGGAAACTTATTTTCTCATGTGCTTAGTAACGAAGATGCGGAGAATATGATTCGTCCGGTTACTTGTGACGAGGTTAAGAATGCCATGTTTAGTATTGGAGAGGACAAGGCCCCGGGGCCGGATGGGTATACGTCGACTTTTTTCAAGAAAGCATGGGAGATTGTCGGGAATGAAGTTACTAATGCGGTTCTTCAGTTTTTTGAAAACGGTAAACTTCTTAAACAGATTAATCATACTATTCTTGCCTTGCTCCTGAAAAAAGACATCCCGGATTCGGTATTGGACTATCGACCGATATCATGTTGCAATGTTTTGTACAAATGTATAAGCAAAATCATTACTGATCGTTTGAAAGGGAGTTTGGGATCGCTTGTTAGCATTAACCAATCAGCCTTTGTGCCGGGTCGGAAGATTTCGGATAACATTCTCCTCACTCAGGAATTGATGCACAACTATCATTTGAACAGGGGCCCGTCTAGGTGTGCTTTTAAGATTGATATTCAGAAAGCATACGACACTGTCAACTGGAATTTTTTGGAGGATGTGCTGGTTCGGTTTGGGTTTCATCATAAAATGGTGAACTGGATCATGACGTGTGTGTCCACGGTGTCGTACTCGTTATGCATTAATGGTAGTCTGCATGGTTACTTCAGGGGTAAGCGGGGCTTAAGGCAAGGTGATCCTATGTCGCCTTACTTATTTACGCTAGTCATGGAGGTCTTATCGCTTTTGCTTAAGCGAGCAGCTAGTATGCCCTTTAAATATCATGCTTTTTTTTTTTGGGGTAAAGGGTTACCCCGGTGATTCTATTATAAAACAACCGCAAATAAGTACAAGTAGTGAGGATGAGTTCCACACTAGTTCATATATAGGACATGCCCCATATATGTAAAACCAACCAACAAAAAACCTATTACACCACATAACCTAGCCTACTAAACATCAAAGAAGACTATCTAGTAGACAAACAAAAATAAAACGAAATCAAACATCATCCTCCATCATCAAAAATAAAATTGCCGTGAACCGGCAACCCCTTCACACGACCCCGAGACAATCTATCCATTAAGTGATTTTGAGGAAGATGTGCTTGCTCCTACTCTCGCAGAAGACGAGGTCATAAATCTATTTGTTTCATTGTATACTTCTGTGACCTCCTCATCATCCGAGTCTTGCTGATCATTATGAGCCCCACTACTAGTCTGACCCATATGAAGACCCTTATCCCGTAAAACACCGAAGGAGTTCTTAGATAAAATATTCGATTGCTGAGCCGATGTATTGGTCCCCCCATTAGGTTTAGGTCCAATCGGCCTATACTCGAACTTCTGTTTCTGCTTGTTTAAAGGAAAACCTGCCTTCCTGGTCGCTTTCTTGCGAACCACATCCATAAACCCATCCTTGTCTACTACCGGCTGATTCACTTGTTGTCTATTATTCCCTTCATAATGTTTCTGGTTGTTGACCGGCTCCTTAGGATCCCTCGTAGTCTGCCTCGGGCATGTAGCATCAGAATGCCCAAACACTTTACAATGAGCACACCTATAAGGACTCCATTCATACTCCACATACAGTTTCTGTTTGACAAAACCTTCACCTTCAAGGTCAGGAACCGCTATAACTATCTCCTCCTTTAATTCATTTTTAGCTGAGATTTCTACTAACGCTCTAGCATAGCTACTCCTTCCCCAAGTATCCATACACATGGACGAGGTGTACGAGTCCAACATCTTCGGATCACCAATAGCCGTAGCTATCATACTCAATCCATCCTCAGTATACGCAGCAATCGGAACATCATGGATTTTGACCCATAGTTGCAATTTCTTAACCACCTTCTTTTCCAGTTTCGAGATGGGAGACCAAATATTAAGAAATATAGGCTGACCTCGAATAATCCATGGTCCTTCTTTCAGGACATTCGTCATCCCGTCTTTATCAGCAAACTTGAAAAAGAAAAAACCATTAGCATTCATCATGGATTTTGCAATCCATACTTCTTCCAATTTGTTCGCACAAAATAATCCACCACCGGGTACGCAACTCGGTCCCCTAGGAAGTAACCATAAAGGGTGTTTGCTAGCTTCTCTTGAACTACTCTAACAGAGTCTCGAGGCAATACCACATCACAACCCTCATGTGAATCAGTGCTTGTAAGGACTCTGAAGTTTACCTTAGCAGATTTGGCTGCAGAGACTGAATCTGCATAAGACATTGGCTTAGAATTAATATTTCGATCGCTATGGTTCCCCTGAGATCCTGCACAGCCTTCCCAATTAGCCGAAGTCCTCAAATCAGCCCCCATACTCTCCACCGGATCTGGAACAGACACCTTCAACAGTTCATCAATAATGTTCGTTTTTGTGTGATTAATCTGCGGTGTCTGGACTGTTCCCCTACGAGGCATCCATGTGTTACCGTCCACATCAATAATACGGCTTGCAAAACTGTCAAAGGAGTACAAGGGTTTGCTGTGATTCTCCTTATGAGTAGCCGCATCACTTTTACAGTCATCTATTCAGAGCAATCAGCAACGTTAAATAAAAACCCGAACCTGAATATAGCCGATTCTGCAATGATTAAACAGCCGCTACAAAGCACAGAAGCTTGTGAACCCTAATCTGATGTAAAACTGATTCGGCGTTTAGATCAGATTAAGAACAAAATCTAGACACGAAATAAGCAGCCGTCACCCGAAACCAATCAGAAGACAAAGAAAATCCGGAACCCAGATTAGTAATAGGATGGACGGCAGCAAAGACAAAACAAACCTACTTGTATAAAACCCTAATCTTAACTTCAATCAATTAGGGATCAAGGAATAGTCAAGTTGCCTTAGCAGTAAAGGAATCGACAAACCCTAATCACTAATCAAAATCGATCAAGAACAGGTTAGAGACGAATGAAAGTAGGGTTTAACAGAGAATCGCCAATTTCGCCCAGAGCTCCATTCTCTAGTAATCATGCACTCCCTGTTTTAAATATCATGCTCACTGTGCTAAGGAGAAGATAATCAATTTGTCATTTGCTGATGATTTATTTATCTTTGTGCATGGTGATGTGGTCTCTGTGAAGAAAATAAAAGAAGCGCTGGAGATATTTACTAATATTTCAGGTCTTGCGCCTAGCCCAGCTAAGAGTACGGTGTTTTTTGCAATGTGCCACATTCGGTTCGGCAGGAAATTCTGAATATTATGCCTTATCAGGAGGGTGTCCTCCCTGTCCGCTATCTTGGGGTTCCTCTGATTTCCTCAAGATTATTATATAAAGATTGCACGATTCTTACTGAGCGTATGGATAAAAAGATTGTTAATTGGGCAACCAAAGCTTTATCGTTTGCTGGTAGGTTACAGCTTATTAATTCGGTCCTCTCATCGATGCACATCTATTGGGCCTCAGTGTTCATTATTCCGGCTAGGGTTATTAATGAGCTTGAGAAGCGTATTCGCAGATTTTTGTGGAATGCGGGTTCGGATGGTAGAATTCGTGCCAAGGTTGCATGGAACGATGTGTGTTTACCAAAGAATGAGGGTGGATTGGGCATAAGAAGCATTTCTGATGTCAATAAATCGCTCATGGCAAACCATATTTAGAGTATTATCACGAAGTGGGAGTCTATTTGGGTTCGTTGGATTCATGATTATAAGCTTAAAGGTCGAAATTTTTGGGATATTCCGTGCCGTGGGAGTATGAGTTGGGGATGGCGAAAGATTTTATCTATTCGTCATATCATTCGGCCTTACATTTGGTCTTCTATTCAGAGTGGGTCTCAAACCAATGTGTGGAGTGATATGTGGTGCTCGCTAAGTCCGCTTAGTTCCTTTATAACTCCTCGGGCTATTGCTAATGCTGGTTTTTCGTTACACTCTACAGTCGCAGACGTTATTGATCAAAATGGAAATTGGAAGTGGCCGCAAGCGTGGTTGGATCTCTTTCCGGTGTTACTAACGATCTCGGTTCCGAATATTGTCCCTAACTCTATTGATCGTTTGGTGTGGAAAGGTTTGGATGGGAAAACTGGTGAACTCCAATCGGCTCAGGTGTGGAATACAATTCGGAATAGGGAGAATCAGGTGATGTGGTCTAACATGGTTTGGTTTTCTCAATGCATTCTGAGGCACTCATTTCATTTGTGGCTAGCGTTTCGAAATAAATTAAAAACTCAGGACCGGTTGACAGCTTGGGAAGCAGGGAGTCTTACAAATTTAAATTTGATGTGTTGTCCGCTGTGTTACTCGGATCGTGATAGTCGGGATCATTTATTTTTCAGATGCTCTTTTGCGGAGCATGTGTGGAGTAATGTTAAGATGTTGGTTCAGCTGAGGAGCGTGGATAATACTTGGGAATCGTTATTAGGCTGGGTGGATCAACATTCAAGTTCTAAAAAAGCGGATTATGTCATTTGTAAGTTGTTGATTGCGGCGTCGTCTTACTACATCTGGCAAGAGAGGAATAACAGAATGTTTAAAAATCATAAGAGGACGGTAGCTCAAGTAATTGTGGTAATTAAGAACTCGGTTCGATTGCGTCTCATGGGATTCAGGTTTCGGGTGGATTCAACTAAGAAAAGGATTTTCAAGTTGTGGAAGATTGAAGAGAACGAAGATAATGTAGCGAAGCCAGGCTAAGTTGTGTTTTTATTTGTGTCTAGGTTTGGCTTGGTTGTTTTTATATGGTTGATTTTGTTTTGGATGTTTGGTTGGTTGTTTGCTTGTTTTCCTAGGCTTGGTCTGTCAAGTCTAGTTGGTGTGTCGCTTTGATACACCCTTGTACTTATTCAGTTATTTATAAAATTCATCGGGGTAACCCTTTACCCAAAAAACTGATGAAACTGTTTGATTACTATGTGCAAAGTGATAAAAACTTGTTTGAAGATAATAGGAAATATTTGAATATGTGAAGAACATTTTTGAATGTGATTTGGATATTTGAAAAATGGTGTATTTGATCTGTTTTGATTAAGGTTTAGACAAGAAAACATGTTTGTGCGATATCATTGGATAGTACATAATATCATGAAATCAGAATTCTGTTGGATAGTACAATGCGGGCAGACGCACCAGAATCAGCAGGCAAATGATTCGAGACCTCTGGTTTCCACTCGAGACCATGAAGCTACAACTCGAGACCGCAACGGTTGCGACTCGAGACCCAGACCAAGCAACTCAAAAACGGACTTCAGGGACTCGAGACCATCAAGGTCTCGACTCGAGACCGCATCGTGACAACTCGAGACGGGACTCGAGATCTCCGGGGTTGCGAGTCATGCCTGCACCACTCGAGACCAACCATTACAAGTCGAGATCTCCTGGTTGCGACTCGAGCCCGCATGTTCTCGAGTCGAGACCACCTTGTCTCGACTGGGCTGCTTACTTTAGTTATTGGGCCACAACTTGATTTGTTTGGCCTGCCTGTTTAACTGGACTATGTGTTAGTTGTTACTGTTGACTGATCAAATTGTAGAGCAGGCCCAATAACTCAACATGTAACTGTATGCATGCTATGTGTAGCTATGTGAAGAATGCGTGACATCTCTGTACCCAAACCTGACCTATACTGGTAACCATGCTAGGACGTGGTGACCAGCGTGCTTGACCAAGTAACCTAATCTGTCGAGCAACCCAAGGTGAGTCACACACTAAAAGCATGCGTCCTAGGGAGGGACACGGACAAACTGCCAACTTTGGGAAAAATACTTTTTGAACTATTATTTCCGGGGGAAATCCGAATGGGTATTTACTGTCTCCGGGGGAGATACGTTTGGATATTATTTATAAATCACAACTAGCCAAGCTAAACGAAACTCTATCACCTTAAGTCCCTGCTTACAATACCGATTAATCGTCGAGGGCGAACGGGTTATTAGTTGATAGCGCTATTAGGTTTGACAACCTCACACCGTGACCGGGGGGATCGGGCGTGAACTAGTAGACCTCGCATCTTGGTCAATGACGATAGACATTGACTCGGGGCACAACAACTTTCCGTCAACAGTTTCGGTATCTACTGTTTAGTGAGCTTACAGATGGGGTAGCTCCCCATAACGTGATTATAAATGCTTTATCTAAACAACTTACGTTTTCGAAAACTAAAACTTGACACCTCATGGACTCGCCAACATTATGTTGATACCCTACTGCATGCTTTGCAGGTACCCAGTAATTCAGGAGCTTGCAGCTTGCGGATGTGTAGTGGTCGTCTAACCCGTGTGTTGGGTTCTAAACAAACTTGAACTAAGAATCTTGTTTTAAACTATTTTTGTCTATGCTTCCGCTACTTATCTGAACTATTACTTAAACTTAAAACTTTTGAACTTTGACTATGATATTTGCTAACCTTGCGGTTGGTGAGTATTACTTATGTTATTAATTAAATTGCTCAGTATAATTGGTGGCTGGATCCTGGTCAGTCACGCCTCCAAGCGGTGGTACTCCGTGTCACACCCCCAAAATCCACACGCGGAGTACCACCGCTTGGGAGCGTGACATGACCAGGATCAAGCCATCAATCATATCAAACATAGCATTCAATAATAATAAAAGTCATTACAGTAGTTCATCATGACATGATCGATGTTTCAAAAACCAAGTATTGTTTAAGTAGCGGAAGCATTGTTGTAAACCCAAGTTAAAAATACTGAAATGTCATAAGTGTCCAACAAAGTAATACGATCCTTGTCCACAACGACCGGCTCCTCCTTGTGCAAGCTCCATGTACCTAACGATCTGCAAGGCATGTAACAGAATGATCAACAAACTAGTTGAGCGAGTTCACAGTAAGTAAATGCGCAACATTATGTAACGGGTGGCTCTACTGGGCCGATAGTAAGTTGTATAGGTGGGGGCTTCCCATGTTATGTGACCACTAGACTATTCGTATCAACTACTCGTATCATCCCTGTTCTTCTTCCGAGAACAGTAGCGCGTATGGGGTGTACGTAGGTTTTACGCACGTATCCTTCACAACCGAGGATAGGAGACGCGGGGGTGTACGTGGGTTTCACGTACGTATCCTTTGTACCGAGGATAGAAGTAGGTAATGCGTACACGTAGGTTTTACGTGCGTGCCTGACATCCGAGGCAGTAATCGGCATATGACCACGTAGGTGTTATCCTAACCTACGGAACCGTCCTGACATCCGAGGATCATGGTAGGTGATAGTCTAGGAAAACATATGTACGTTCTAAGTCAATTGTAACCATTAACCCATTCCCACGACCCGGGAATCCCATGCCTTAGTAGGAGTGTGAACTCACCTGGGTTTGCTCGGCAGACAATAAAATGCTCAAGTATACAAGTAATGGATCAACCACGTCCTATCATGGTTACTTATGCAAGTTAGGTCCGTATGTAGCACGTTTGTATCACGTATGGTATCAAGTATGATCATGGCAAATCACATAAACGTATCAGCAGTTCATCTCAAGTAACGAGTCCAAGTAGTCGGCCCAATTAAACATAAGCAGTCCAATTAGCAACTATGTAAACAAGTCCATTAACATAGCAGTTCATAAGGTTGGGCCCGTGACAGTGTAGGCCCAAAACAGTGTGCGTGCAAGGGAGGTCTCGAGTCGCAACCAGCGATCTCGAGTCGCAACCGGTGGTTACGAGTCGCAACAGGTGGTCTCGGTTCATCATGGCCCGGTTACGAGTCACAGCCGGAGATTACGAGTCGCAACAGGAGGTTGCGAGTCGCAAATGATGATTTCGGCTCTTCATGGTCTGGTTACGAGTCGCAACCTGACTCGCAACCATGATCTCGGCTTGTGCTGTTGTGGTCTCGAGTGGGGGTACCGACTCGCAATGAGTGATACCGAGTCGCAACCGTGTGTAACTGATTTCCATAATCATAAGCAACAATCATTCCGTGATTTATGCAAACAACTAAGCAGTTTCACAATTCAGATCAAACCTAATAATTTGCAGATTTTTATATCATATTCAACGTGTTCATCTTTAAACAAATGCATAACAGTATCAAGAATAATAATCGGATCATAATCAAAACATATAGCAATCGGTTGGTTTTAAATCTTGCAACCCTATCATGCATCCTAACCGAATTACAATCAACATCACGAAACACCGTTAGGCTTCTATCATACAACCCGGTTTGTGTGAGCATACATAAGAGCCGATTTACATACAAGTAGATTAGTTATGATAATCTATGTCACTTAATCAGTTTAGCTTAATAACATAACTCATCCGATTACCATCATATGGTGAACAAACGATTTGCAAGAACACAAACTAAACCACATAAATCGTACAAGAACATAATCAATCATACTAACCGGTTACAAGTAAAGGAGTGTGATCCGAATGGGGAGTTGGTTCTTGTGCCGTCGGTTCCCAAGCAACGAGAGGGAGAGAGAGTTTGTGTGTGTGAGTTCTTTATGGTTGCAAAGGTTGTAAAAACTAAAACCCTAAGATGTGTGTATGTACATATACGTGTGAGGTGAGGGCGGGCCGAAACCTCACTTGGGCCGGCTTGTGATCTCGAGTCCCTTACATGGACCGAGTGGGTTTGCAAACAATAGTAAGCCCAATTGATTTATGGATCGGGTGTAGTGTTGTGATCCAATAATGCAACATTTAAACATTCAACCGTAACATTCATTCAATCAAATAAGGTTCACATAAACACGTATCGTTACACAGAGCAAGTCTAAAGTTCGAGTTGTCACATTATCCCCAACTAATTGGAAATTTCGTCCCGAAATTTGGTATGCACTCACTGAGGAAGCTAGGTAAGTTATAGCGTTCACTGGTTTTCCTGGGGTGTCACATCCTTCCCCGTTGATCTGGAATTTCGTCCCGAAATTCCGAAGTAGTAGCTTCAGCCTCAGTAGTGGTTGCATTGGTTTCGAATAACTGGGGGTACTTTTCTGTCATCCTGTCTTCGCGTTCCCAGGTGTACTCTGGGCCACGTTTGGAGTTCCAACGAACTCGAACAAGAGGGATTCTCTTGTGTTTGAGGACCTTCACATCCCGGTCCGTGATTTCAACTGGTTCCTCGACGAACTGCAACCGCTCGTCGATAGTGAGTTCCTTAAAAGGAATGATGAGGTTTTCATCTGATAGGCACTTCCTTAAGTTCGATACATGAAAGACATTGTGAACTGCTCCGAGTTCAGCTGGTAGTTTCAGTTTGTAGGCTACTTTGCCAATCTTTTCTAAGATTTCGAATGGTCCGACGTACCGCGGATTCAGTTTGCCCCGTTTGCCAAAACGTACCACACCCTTCCAGGGTGAAACTTTTAGTAAAACCCGGTCTCCGACCTGAAATTCCAAAGGCTTTCTACGCTTGTCCGCGTAGGCTTTCTGACGGTCGCGTGCTGCCGCCATGCATTGTCGTATCTGTGCTATCTTTTCTGTGGCGTCCACTACAATCTCCGGACCCGTAATCTGACTATCCCCCACCTCTGCCCAACAGAGAGGTGACCGGCATTTACGCCCGTACAATGCCTCGAATGGAGCGGCTTGAATGCTGGTGTGATAACTGTTATTGTATGAGAACTCCACTAAAGGGAGGTGCTTTTCCCAGCCGTTGCCGAAGTCAATAACGCATGCCCGAAGCATGTCTTCAAGCGTTTGAATCGTTCGCTCAGACTGCCCATCCGTCTGAGGATGATATGCTGTGCTCATGTCTAACCGTGAGCCGAAAGATTTATGCATCGTCTGCCATAGCTCTGACGTGAATCGTGCATCTCGATCCGATATGAATAGATGTGGGCACCCCGTGCCTCGAAACAACTCTTTAAGATAGACGTCTGCGAGAGTGGAGAACTTATCCGTTTCCTTTATCGGCAGGAAGTGTGCAGACTTGGTGAGTCGATCAACTATGACCCATATTGTATCGTTCCCACGCTGAGGATCTAGGTAAGCCTGTAACAAAATCCATGGAAATTTCTTCCCATTTCCATTGCGGTATCTTAGGCTGCTGAAGTAGACCAGCTGGCTTCTGATATTCAACCTTGACTCTCGCACAGGTCAAGCATTTTCCCAACGTACGTAGCGATGTGGGCCTTCATGCTAGGCCACCAATAAGTAGTGCTGATGTCGTGGTACATTTTATCTGACCCTGGTGTACGAGTAGCGAGACTTGTGAGCTTCATCCATTACAAGTTCGCGTAAACCGCCATAAAGAGGGACCCAAATACGCCCTGTTACATAGTAGGCGCCGTCTGCCTTCTGTTCCATTTGCTGTCGTGAGCCGCGTAAGGCTTCAGCCTTGACATTTTCGGGCTTCAATGCTTCTATCTGAGCATTTCGTATCTGTGTAGGAAGGCTAGACTGAATCGTAAGCTGTAGCGCTCGCACGCGCCGTGGTAGAGTGTCTTTCCGACTGAGGGCGTCAGCCACAACATTGGCTTTGCCTGGATGATACTTGATGGCGCATTCGTAGTCGTTAAGCAACTCGACCCATCGTCGTTGACGCATGTTCAAATCCTTCTGCTTAAGGATATGCTCGAGACTCCTGTGATCGGTGTAAATCGTGCATCTGGTACCGTACAGGTAGTGTCGCCATATCTTAAGCGCGAAAACAACAGCTCCCAGCTCTAAATCGTGCGTCGTGTAATTGCGTTCATGAACCTTGAGTTGACGAGAGGTGTAAGCAATAACCTTGTCGCGCTGCATTAACACACATCCAAGTCCCCGAATGGATGCATCACAATAAACCACGAAGTCGTCTGTGCCCTCTGGCAATGAGAGGATAGGTGCACTGCAAAGTCTATCCTTTAGGTGCTGAAAAGCAGTCTCTGGGGCTCTCCCAGCGATAGTAACACCCTTCTGTGTCAGTAGCGTAAGCGGCTGAGCAATCTTCGAAAAGTCTCTAATAAACCGTCTGTAGTAACCTGCCAGACCCAAGTATTGGCGTATTTCTGTTGGTGTACGCGGTGCAGGCCAGTTCCTGATCGAATCTACCTTGGATGGATCGACGTGAATCCCATCCTTGTTTACCACGTGGCCTAAGAAGTGGACTTCACGAAGCCAGAAGTCGCATTTAGAAAGCTTGGCGTACAATTGTTCCTTCCGAAGGAGTTCCAAAATAAGACGAAGATGCTGCTCGTGTTCCTCCCGACTCTTGGAGTAAATCAGAATGTCGTCGATGAAAACAATGACGAACTTGTCAAGGTAGGGTTTGCACACCCTGTTCATAAGATCCATGAATACCGCAGGCGCGTTCGTAAGTCCGAACGGCATAACCAAGAACTCGTAGTGACCATAGCGAGTTCTGAATGCTGTCTTTGAGACGTCCTCATCCCGGACTCTCAGCTGATGATACCCAGACCTTAAGTCTATCTTCGAATAATAGCACGACCCTTGCAACTGGTCGAATAAGTCGTCGATGCGCGGAAGAGGATAACGGTTCTTCACCGTCACCTTGTTGAGTTCACGGTAGTCAATGCACATCCTGAACGTACCGTCTTTCTTTTTCACGAATAGTACTGGAGCTCCCCAAGGCGAAGAGCTTGGACGAATGAAACCCTTTTCCAAGAGTTCTTGCAGTTGCTTTGACAGTTCCTCCAATTCTGATGGAGCTAGACGATATGGTGCGCGAGCTATGGGTGCTGCTCCTGGAGCGAGCTCGATTTGAAATTCAACCTGACGATGAGGCGGTAAGCCAGGTAAATCTTCAGGAAACACCTGAGGGAAGTCACGTACGACTGGTATATCCTCCAATTTCTTTTC